>NC_135506.1:32159843-32868551 GCF_052857255.1 Amblyomma americanum | reverse complement strand
TGGAAGTACCATTCACTTACAACATCAGCTAAGGATCAGCGGTCGTTGCATGCACAGACTGGATGGCAGTCCACTTGTTGGGTAGGTCACTCTAGAGGCGCTCTTTTGGGCTGCAGGATCGGTAGGTACTGGGCACTGTATAGGGGGGGGGGGGGGGGGGGGGGGGTTTCGATGGTTTTTTCCCCGCCGTTCTAGCGCAGCGTATGACTCACCTTTATGGGGACGCGTTCGCAATTTCTGCGTTACATCCTCTCATTATGTTCTTTCGATGATCGTCACATTCCATATGTTTTTGGACTTCCTTGCATCCGGTCTTATTTAGCTTTCTATTTTTGTTACGTCTATTGGGCCAGCAAAAAGACGGTGGCAAACACTTTTGCGTTTACGAAAAACACAACTGAGTACGGGGTTCTTCTGCGGCGCGATACTAGCAAGTACTTCTTTAATGTATTGTGGTGAAGGCCGATATAGAGTTACCTGAAGGCAAATAGGGATATCGTTGTAAAATAGATTCAAAGAGACCGCCGGGTCCATATGGGTACACTTGGTTTAGCCACAGGCATGTTAAATTTTTTTAAAGCTCTTTTTTATGGAAATTGGGATTAGCAAAATTTTTCTACAAGCTCTTTGACGTGCAAGGGGTAGCGAGCGTGCATAGCAAAGCACATAGCATGACTGCATTCTCGCTAAGCATAATTGTTGAATTCATTGGTGCTACGAAAACCAATAACGAAAACCATTAACGTTACAAAGAAGTTGCGCGAAGCGGAAACTTTACACTGCACCTCTGCAGGCTGCACTCAACCCGTCGCACCTCCTCAGAAAGAAAAAAAGTTGATTGCTTGTTGACTGCCGTTTTTTCAAGATATATACATTCTTCTTCATGTTTTCAGAAACAACAACGACAACATGTAAGTGACGGGGAATAGTTTTTGCATGCTGCATCACGCTAAGCTCTTGGGAGTTCATATTCTTCTTTAAACTTGCAGTTTGGATATTTATATTCCGTTTACAACGGCGTAATGTTTCGCACTATCTGCTGTTGTATATTGCATAGCGGTAAAGTTGGAGGGGGAACTTGAGCTCTGCAGTAAGGATATGACACGATTGCGTTAATGAGTTAATGCCCATATATGCGGAATTGGTTACTCTCAACTTTACAGTCATATGTCCCTGGGAGTCTTCATAACATTGCTTGCGCAACAGTGCAGCGGTTAAGGGATCCCTCACTGCCCTGCGATGGCAGGCGCTGCCACCGGTGGGGCTTGTGCGTCCCAAGTTGCTCTTCCCGAGGTTGGTTCCTCAGCGCTAGATGTTTTGGTCGCCCTGCGCCACTCTTTTTACCGCTCACAAGGCCAACAACGCCGTCGCCGACAAAGCCGACGCCGGAGTTTCTGCGTAACCGGCCCTTTAACGCTATCGCTGTAAACAAAGACCCTGAGTCCGAGACGAATACATTTAATGACAGGATAATGACTTGGAACACTGAAACCGTTTTTCAGTGTTGTATACAGAAGCTTTCCGTCTTGGCATTTGCGAAAAAAGGAACATGTAGGTTAGATGTAAGCATAGGAAGCAGACTTGGGCGGACGTAGATGTGTTGTTTTGTAGCGATAGCTACATTACGGTAGCATTTCGAGCCTTCAGCGTGGCGGCGCAATTACGTACTTGGTCACGTGGTGGCGGAGCAGCTGCCGGTGGCGCAGCGCCGTGGCTGATCACGTGGTTCGTCACGTGGTTGCGCACGTGACCAGCCACGTGGTGCGGAGCAGCTGCTGCTGCAGGCGGCGCGACGCACTGGAGTAACCGAGCTGCCACAGCTGTGCGCATGCGCCGTGTCAAGTGGGACGACGATGAAGAAGGAACGCCCAGCGAGACGGAGCGGCGAAAGACTGACTTTGAAATTCAACTGAGCGAGTTCCACTCGGCCAGCTGTAGCTATCGCGTCACTCCAGGTTTAACCAGTGCTAAACTACCGCGAATTTTTTTTACATTTAAGGAGATATTCTCTGTAACAGTAGCTTGGTTTGGGCTAGTTGGTAACAGTTCTTAGAAAACATAGCGCAAAAAGGACACGGACGACACAGAAGTGGACAGGAAAGGCGCCTGTCCTGTCCACTTCTGTGTCGTCCGTGTCCTTTTTGCGCTATGTTTTCTAAGAGATATTCTCGGCAGCAGGTTCTTGATGAACCGGATCGAACGCCCTATAATGTGCCCCACGTTCTTTAAACAGCTCACATTTCGTTGGACAGATCTCGCTAACAACACCGGCTTCCGATAGAAGGTGAAAAATACGGAAGATGTTCGAGTTTTTTATTTTTTTCCTTTTTGAATGGGTACCAGCGTATCGATACCACTTGACGCAGAACCCTTGGGCACCTGTCGACGTGTACCTGTTCCCAGTGAATCTGCTCACAACCCAATAATCGCTGCGCCCCGTTTCAGTGGGCCCAGCTACACGCTTTTTGTGCTTAACTTTTTTCAAAACTCGCGCGCCGTTCCGACCCTTAGAGTCACTATTTTTTCGCGTTTATACCATTGCGTGCTAACTGCTAGAACCATGACGAAAATGTTCAGAATTAACTCAATTTTTGCCTGACCGTGCCTCACATGTTTGACGAAGAAATCTATTCTGGAAGTGCATGCATGCCCGGTTTCCGTATACTTAATTTTTCTGTCCGCAAAATTTCCGCGCTCGCATTCCAGAACGGTGCAATTTCTCTATTTTTCGAATTTATTTCCAGTAATTTCATTCCTTCACTACCTTACGTGGGCTTTATTAGGTTCAGTTTCCTATCGGAAACAGCCATTTCCAGTTTGCAAAAGCACCTTTTGGCTCATTTTTTCTTTTGTCTAAATACTCCCTGCTTCTCCACATTTCTTCCGCTCTGTTTTTATCTCGCGGGCGAGAGAAGCCTATTCTCAAAATGCTTTTCTTACTTTCCTCCTTCGCAGTGCGGCCTCTTTCACCGAAGTCCATGCTGTGCGTCTTTGGAAGCCCGCTGGACCCCAAGATGACCTTCCCGAGGACGGACTCTGCGACTACAGCTTCTTTCAGGCTGCGGAAGACAAGGGCCCGCTCCTCGAAGGCAAAAGTGGTGGCGTCTCGCTTGACGCCTTCACTGCGACGGCCGCCAAACATTCGAGGACAGAGTACGGGATTAGCCTCGACTTCAAGTGAGTCCACAGAAGAGCTAGGATATTGTACGACTTCATCCGCGCCTGCCGCACTAGGAGGATGACGGGAACTCCCGGCATGCACCAGTGCTCGCGTGTCCTGCTTGAGAACAGAGGGCCCTATTAGAGAAATCATCTATGGAAACTGCATAGTGAAGACTAATACATGTTACGGGGGGGGAGAGCAACACGGTTCCGGTTCCTTCCTAACCTGCATTTTGTCGTTACTATGCCCCGCACGCGAATGCTTTCCTTTTAGAGCGGAAGCTCTACTTCTCTCATGCAAAACCTCAAGGTCATGTCGCTCCGAAGAATGACCTTCATGCCGCGGAGCGGGTGTGTGGCTGTGACGTCATACCATATGACTCGCCGCGCCTTTGTCAAATGCCGCGAAGGCCATTCAGAGTCTGCTTAGTGGAGTAAGAAGGTGAAGCTGAGCCTAAGTTCCAGCTCACTAACCCATGCGAACACTGTGCTTTCGTTGCAGCTACTATTTAGCTGCTAAAGACGCCGTGTCTAAACCTGCCGCCAAGAAGATCGTGGTAGACCTCTGGAAGAAGAAGCTATACCACTGGGCCTACCTCAGCAGCAAGCATTACGGACTCAATGGCACGATCACGGCCGATCAGCTCAAGATCCTTCGGGTGTGTTATTTAATTTTCTGGATTTTTTTCCTTAGTAAATGGCGCTTTAGATAAACGAAGTAGCACTTTTTAGAGAGAGCTAGTGCTCTGGAAAAGAAAAATGGTCCTCTTCCATTGAAGCCGCAACGTGTCACCCAAAAAAGTCCGGGCTCCGGTTTTCGCCACACTACTCTGACGAGCCGGTCAAATGTTTAGGGGAATCCCCCAAGGTGGAGTAGATTTGTAATAAGGAAGTAAATACTCATAGGCATCCAGCTATGCGCTTGGGCGGATGCCTACGAGTAGTTACTCCCTTATTACAAATCTACTCCACTTTGGGGGGTTCCCCTCGGGAGCATACACCCTCTCCTTAACCTTCGAGTTGGACATGCTGCACTTCGCCCATGCAGGCACGTTCGTATGGCTTGGTTAGTGCGCGGCTTTATATCTATGTCGTTTGGTCTTTCCCAATTTATAAAAACAAAATCCGTGTTTGTGTTTGCTGATAGGTCCTATTAACGCTGTCGCGTCGAACCCTTAAATGCGTAGCATAAGTGGCCCCCTAATTTTTTCACAACTTCCATTCGTAATCTACATAACCGATTAAAGTTTTAACCAAAAGAAAATTTTGACTCGTAAAAGAGCTCGCCATGCACCAGAAGAGCATACACTTTTGCAGAAATTCCAAGAGAGTCAAGTAACAGTTCTGCAATGTCATAATTGGGGTATTTTTGAAGCCAGCTACCAGTGGTAACCATTAAGTTAGTACTGGCTGCTAAAATTAAGTATTCGGATGGTGAAGGATGCGATAAACATTTCACGAATTGAAACATTACATGAATTGCATTGAAGGCAGCCTTAATATCAGAGCAATACGGAACCCCCTCTTTGAATTCAGCTTTTCACAACTGTAACAGATAAATTTGCGTAATTGTAAAATTTTAAAACTAGTGGCATGTAACAAGTGTGGCCAGTCGAAAAATATATATTCCATCACGCGAAAACACGTTGCCTCGAACCAATATTCCATAATGGGCGATAGAAACATGGGCGTAGCAAATTGGAGTTCCCTCCGTTTTTGAACTGTTTGGCGATGATGAGCTTCAAATCCAAAGTTGGAGAATAACCGCGTTTCTGGCTAAGATAAAATCATCAGGTGTAATAAAACTGCGACTTCTGACGTAATTTTACTTTTCTGAGCACGTATCCTGAAATTACTTAAATGAGGTGGCGAAACAGATCAAACTAGATTTCACAATTGCTTTTTATTTCCAGCAACTGAAGGAAATACTGGATCAGGTGGCGAATCCTCCACGACCGCACTACATCCTTTACTGCGAATCTTCTCAAACGGGCAGCCGAATGAAACGGAACCGTAACAAAATGGGGTGAGCGCTCCCTCAATGAAAAATGAATCGAGAGCCATCAGCTTGAGTGTAACCATGCCGGATGAGGGCGAGCGGCGTTAATCCGGAGCTAAATGTTTGGGGTATTTTCTAGTACGCCCACACTTCGTCAAAGCTCGCTCTTTGGTCATGACGTTTACACATGGGCACAAAACGTGTTTATATTTCTCCTTCGGACACTTATGAGATTAAATGCGGCACGAATTGGTCAAGATTATGTTTAAAACCATTAGTGAAAAGCCGCATTTCTCATACCGATGCTAGGCGTACGAAATGAATGCATAAAATGTCTCAAGGTGAACGCCTGCGTGCTCTGAGGAAGCTTCGGCGAAAGGGCGTATTCTGTTGCTTGTTCTGCAACAATGACTGCTCAAAAAACATTAAATGCTTATCAGTTTGTTTACCCGCCATCTTTTAAGGATTTAAATGTGTGACAATAACCGTAACCGAAACTTTGTAAAGAGTCTTACTTCGCTATTTATTTCTCAAAAGAGGATCTCGTCGTATACTTTTGACGACACCAGCAAGCAAGGCCTTGCGCAGGCGGCGTTGAGTAGAGCACACAGTTGAAATAGGGAACTTAAATGTAACTGTCGACATTGTATTGGCGCGTTGGTTAGAGCACACAGTTGAAATCTGGAACTTAATGTAACTGTCGAAATTATATTGGCGCGTTGGTTAGAGCACACAGTTGAAATATGGAACTTAATGTAACCGTCGACATTATATTGGCGCGTTGGTTAGAGCACACAGTTGAAATAGGGAACTTAATGTAACTGTCGACATTACATCGGCAAGTCGCTTTTTCTCGGCAGGGACGTGCTATGGCTCGACGGTTTTGTGATCCGGACGCACATAATCGACGACGACCGATACTGGGCGTCTGGACGAATCATGCCGCCTACTTTCTGGGTAAAGATGGATATGCCAGACTCTAGCTACACATACAATCTCGTGAGTATCAGGTTGTGGTCATTGCTCGTGTGTTTAGCTCACGAAATATCTGTTGCGGTCTCAGCTCGCGGAGGAATTCGTAACGTCTGGTCAAGCCAGCCACGGCGCCTGGCCAACTGCAATGACGTCATGCCATCATGCCAGTTGAAGACCACCCACTGGTCGAGAGCATTCGCAGGGTGATATGGAACAGCAGAAAACCACCCGGACGAAGTGTCGACAGCAGAGCTTCGGAGTACAGCTGCCCCCCTCCCCCCCCCCCCCCCCCCACCAAAGTGGAGTGATCCTCTAAAATAAGGCCATGGACCCAGGCGTTGGAATGTGCCCAGATCTGACGAGCCATGTGCCAGTCCTGCGAGTTCTGTCAATTAATAAAGGAGGGAGTGAAAGAAGAAAGGAACAAAGAGGTGCCGTAGTGGAGGGCTCCGGAATAATTTCGACCACCTGGGGATCTTTAACGTGCACTGACATCCCGTGTGCTGTGCGATGTCAGTGCATGTTAAAGATCCCAGGTGGTCGAAATTATTCCGGAGACCTCCACTACGGAACCTCTTTCTTCCTTTCTTCTTTCCCTCCCTCCTTTATTCCTTCCCTTACGGCGCGGTTCGGGTGTCCACCGATATGTGAGACAGATACTGCGCCATTTCCTTTGCAAAAAACCAATTAATAATAATAATAATAATAATAATAATAATAATATTATTATTATTATTATTATTATTATTATTATTATTATTATTATTATTATTATTATTATCATTATCAATTAATCGCCGCCTTCATCAGCCCTATCACATTGATCAAGCTAGGGTCACTCTAGAGTAGGCAGGCGGCTTGTGCCACTGTAAGATCGAAAGCTCAAGAAATTACGCTGCGCAATTTTCCGCAGCATTCAACTGCGGGCGCGAAATGCGTGTATAGAATCGATACATGGCGTCATTGGATGCACTCTCCGCGAGCAGGACTTTTTGCAAATTTTTTTTACACGATTTGAAGTAGGCAGGCGCAACCAAAATGTAAGTGCAATAAGCTAATCGAGCAGATTTTGCCGGGTTAGGAAAAAAGGAAGCGTTCGAACGAAGCTTGCAGTCAATATATATATATATATATATATATATATATATATATATATATATATATATATATATATATATATATATATATATATATATATATATATATATATATCAATTCACCGTTATCCATTACAACGCATTAACTTAAGATTCTGAGCTGCCATGCAATACCACACACCATACAAATGGAGAAGTGGATTTATCATCGCTCTCCATTTTGAAACCTGCCAACCTAGGTTATATGCAGCCAGTCACAGCTGGATATTCTGTACACCAACCATGGCAGGTGAAAGGGTTTTTTCTTTAGCAGCCACCTGCTGATCTCTTTCTCCTGTCCAGTAGACGAAGAGGAGGGATCTTTCTCTAATCACTTTGCCACCTGATAAACGTGGCAGGTTTAAAGTCGCAGCTGGCTCTTCCGTGTTGTTGACAGGTGGCAAGATCCATCTGCTAAGGTGCAACTTGCCACCTTGCAGGTGACGAAGAGGGACACCCGCCGTTGGTGCTTCCAGAAGGGGCGGCTTATGTTATCCCTTAGAAAGACGAGTGGTAGAGGTGGCTAGCTGCTTTGAAAGTGAGATTACGATAGCCAGACCGTCTTGGTAATTACACCAAGCAGACGAAGTGGCAACGTGCTGTATAACGCTGACGCTGAAAGAAACAAGAGTGCCACATTACTAAAATTCCTGTTTGCAATGCAAATGCCCGTGTGTCCATTGTTCATACACAGCTGTACATTAGAGTTCAACAAGCCTGCGATGTGTGTTCAGTGGACAGTGCACTGGTTTGCAGTCTCTGTGCAGTATTTTTCACCCGCGAGATACAGCTAAGACAGGATTTTTTTAAAAGTAGAAGTCCTCAGAACAGGGCACAGTCAGTACTGATTTTTTCGCCCATGACTGGTGCTGTGCTCCCGAGTAACTACATTTTGGCAATTTTGGAGCTGCAACAAAGCAACAAATAATGTTTCCTCTGCCCTCCAACCCTATCAGAATAACGAAGACCCAGTAAGCCGACCTAGGATGCCTTTATAGCCGCATTTTCGCAGACAGACTGTCCCAAGAGCACCACGTTTATGTTTTAAATTTCAAAAGGCCTTGTGTTCAACCGTTGCAATGAACTGATCGTATTTCTCTTTGAAGACAAAATAATACAAAGTTCGCACCTAAGGATGGCTAAAATAAGTGAATAGTCAACGAAAGCCTCCTTCTCGTCTTGTCTACGCTGTGTTATCACGAAGGAACAAATGCCGGAATGTTTCATTTATCGCGTTAATCAACTTTAGACCAGCAGTTTAATCCTTTTTACAGGATCCATAATCGATTATAAGGCAGAATCAAAATGTATTTTGTATTTGTATTTTTCTCTTAGAAAACGTCTAAACACGGGCCGAAGCTAAAGGTGTTGGAACATCTGATGGGGCCTCAGCCCCCCGCATACATATGTAGCATAAAAGATCGATGATGCGAATAGTCTGCGGGCACAGGTACCGAGTGTACATTTCGCTCTTTCAATTACTACCTTGTCATAACCTCTCCGAATATGATTCCTCCACCGCGTTTTAATTCGGTCGCTGCATAGAGTTCTGGAGGGTGGGGCTTCTGCGCGATGTGGGTGCGGTCCACTCGGTCCGTTCTAATCCGCTAGGGGCGCTGGGTAGACTCGCGCACGCATGCGCCAACACACGACTGATTTCTAGCCAGAAGAGAACGTTACTGCTAAATGAGTAAAAAAAGGGCCTTCTGGCATACATAGCAGCGGCATTTGCATTGGCAGCCTTTGTAGTTCACTAGCCCTAATTTGCATGTCATTCTGTTCCGCAGGCGACTGGACACGCAGCTCTGGCGTTCTTCGCGAAAGAACCGATGAATGGCACCGCCCTGTTCCTGAGTGCTACCATGATGGCCAGGCGCTACGCTCCGGACGAGACGAGCGCTTACCTCTCGGAGGTGTTGAACTCCAACGAGACCTTCTTCGTCAGTATAGCTGACGTAAGCTATCTACCTATTCTGGTAGAACTAATAAAAAAATTCGTTGGAGGCACTTAGATATCTCTTAACTGCGGGAAGGCGAAAACCATCTGCGACTCATTGCACTGATTTGAATTTGCCGCGCATTTCACGACAAAGGAGAAGAGCAGCTGGCGCGAGCCTTGCGCCACGTGACCTAGGTCACGTTACTTTGGTCACGTGATTGTTTGATCAATCGATCGATCAGTGTGAGAGGTGATGCCTGCTGATCTATTTGGGCTTGCTGTTTTACGTACCCTTTCCCGCTCTGCAGTACTGCAAGAACAGCAACTACGAATTCGGCTTCTCCGAGCAAAATCCGGTGGCGCCGTTTTACACGAGCGCAAAGGAAAAGAGGTTCATTGCCTTCGACGACTCTCGCTCGATGGCAATGAAGGTGAGTGGCGTCTCTGTCACGTGTTCTTCTAGCTTGGTATTGCTTCATTTGGTGACCTTAATGGAAGCAGCAAAGCGGTGTACCGGTAGGCGAGGTTCTTTTAAACGCTTCCACTCTAGACTGACACTGCTCGCCTGTTGATTAACCACGACGAAAAATAGCGTGAAATTTCTTCGACTCTTTCTTACTTCCCGTTGACAACGCTGAATCATTGACGGAAGGCTGTCCCGCCTTGCAGTCAAGGCAAGTTGCCAGGCTTGCTACGAGTCTGTCGCATCTACAAGTTTGGAATATTTTTCAACTATGAGGTTAAGCAAATCCCTGCTTTCAGATCTTGAATACGTTTTTTTTGTAATATGCTGTCGCGCTGCATATATTTAGTCAGTTTTAACTCACGGAGCAATACAGTTTGCCTTTTGGTTTTTTCTAGCGTTCTCTGCAAGTAGGACTTAAAGGCTTGGGTATAGATAACGCGATCAATTCCAAAAAGGCGCTGGTCTATGCGCACAAAAGGACGCTGCCCAAATGTTGTTTACCAGGATTTCGTACTGTCATAATATAGAGGGTAGAAAATTCGAAGCAATGTTTAAGCATTTACATAATCATATAGGGAAAATGAACCTAAGTATGCTATTCTGGTGGCATACTGCATCAGCAGGTATTTGGTCCTGAATCATGTTTTCAATAGGGCACTTTGACCGAGTTTTTTTAGACGCTAGGACTATTTGAAATCTCTCTTCCAGGTACATCATAAAAATAGCGCAATGCACTTTTGAACTTCTGAGGTGCTCCCGAGATAGCGACCGCCGGAAACTACCGATACCAAGTCGAGAAAAAAACAGTGCGGACGTGCCACCACGCCTGCATTGGCGTAGTATGTCGTGACTGAAAGCTTGCTTAGCCTGCCGGCTGATGTGAATGCTGTCTAAGTTTGCCGGGAAATACCACTGTCTAGAATACATCGCTGATGGCATTGTGGGCAAGCTTCGACACAGAGAACACCTCGCTGTTTGGCTTGAAGCCGAAAGTTAGTCCGACTCTGCTTTATGGCTTATATCCTTAGCTCGTTGGCATACACGTCAGAGGTCGTTGGTCTGTGGCACTTTAAGATTTGTTAGTTTAGCAGCGAAATGTAATGTTAGTTAAGCATGTTTGTTAGCAGCGAAATGTACTAAAGGTATACGTTCTCGACTGCATCACTGTACCTGCGGACTGCACCATCTTGTTCAGTTCAAGTACAGTGTGGATTCTGGCCCTATGCAAACTCTCCCTAGCGTGAGCGTCTAGATGATTCGCGAGTTTGACTTTCTATTCAAGGGGAAATTTATTGAATAGATGCGTGCAAATGTTAACTATCGTGAAGTCGTCAGGGGTAGGAAACATGGCATTCATTATAAATAAGGTACGCTGGAGGTTCCTGTATAGAATGCGTTTAATTACATTGTATGTATTGAAAATTAATCTTATTAATGTGTCTTCTCTTTCATCGGCACCGAACAGTTCTGCCAGGGCAAGAAAGACCACACATCGCTCAAGTATGGTATCGCCGTGTTCGACGTTGAACTGGATGACTGGGGAAACAAATGCGGCAAGGTTGCTTACGAGAGGCTGAAGTCTGTCCGGAAGCTGGTCGATTACATGAATAACAACTTCACATCGCCCAGCGGATTCAAAAATTGCGGAAAATGAGCTTTGTGCCCGTGGTAAATAGAAGACTCGGGACAGGGCCTGCATGGTGGAAGAAGCGATTTGGTTTCTTTCCGTAAACTGACAATTGTGATGTCTCCAATCAAATTTTTATTGCGATGACTTTTTGCTTCCAAAGGTATATATCAGTATCCACTAAGGGAAGGCAGTGAGCCCTATGTACGCAATAAGGTCATTCTTTTTTAACATAGACTTCCTAATGTTATTAACGGCAAAGCCGAGAACTGTCACACAGTGTGTGGACGTATTCCCTTCTAGAAGCCGAAAAAATAATGAGGCACGAGCTAAAGAAAATTGGAAAATTGGGTTTTGTGGAAAGAAAGAAAGAAAGAAAGAAAGAAAGAAAGAAAGAAAGAAAGAAAGAAAGAAAGAAAGAAAGAAAGAAAGAAAGAAAGAGGGGCCGTAGTGGAGGGCTCCGGAATAATTTCGACCATTTGGGGATCTTTAACCTGCACTGACATCGCACAGCACACGGGCGCCTTTGCGTTTCGCCTCCATTGAAACGCGGCCGCCGCGGTCGGGTTCGAACCCAGGCAATCCTGCTCAGTAGCCGAGCGCCCTCACCACTGAGCCACCTCGGCGGGTCAACAAAATTTCTTCCGAGGGTCGGGTTTCGAACACAGGCCTGCGCGAACACAGCAGCTTCCCTGGTTACTTCATTACTGCACTACGCCAACACCGCCGCCCCAAACCCCGCGCGCTAATCCGGCAGTCTCTCGCGCCGGGTGTTGGTGTCGTCGTCTTCATCAACTTGCACTTGGGCGGCGCGAACTGGCGATTTTCGCTGGCCACAGCATTGGAGTACTGCGCCATCGCCGCGGCGGAACACCCCGCGTGCATGCTTTCGTGTTCACATCACGTGAGTAATGCCAAGTGCCGTCCGAACGTTTTGAAATTCAGTGGGAGAAATTTTTGTTCGGCAGAGTATGTACTTAGCCTGCTGCTGATGATGATGGCGATGAGGTAAGGGTCAGCATTTTCAATAACTTTACTACGTCGGGAGCCATGTCGCAACGTACAATTTTGGAGGATAGGTCAGCGCCTATACTTTCTTAAGGCATCTTGCTCGAAGCACGGATGCCACATAACTGCGCCAAGGAGTGCACTCTAAACAGAAAGGAGTGAAAATGGAGTAGCGCACAAGTTTTTATAAAATGGATTCAGTGCTCTAGAGAACAGCTTACTCCTTTCTTACTCCGGCATAGGCGTATTAATGGTTAGAGTGTTATCTTCACCCTCCATTGCAGCAGGGCCGTAATGAAACTTTCATTGGCTGAGTGTCCTTTATTAGCTATATTTTGCTCTTCAAATCTCGGCCTCTTAATGTTGGCACATGGCAAATGACGGGTATAGTACTTCTGATGTTCTTTTGAAGTTTTAGGCGGCACACACAATCTGTAAACAGCAGCAGGTACAAACCTTGCAGTGAAGGGCAGTTGACATTTCGTGTTGCTTTCTTGTAGACTTCATCGTCAAGACTATACCCAGATTACCTGCAATCATCTTGGAGCTCATTTCTGCTTGAAGCATTCAAAGAAAACCATTTAGAGGCCCGAAAAGTCACTACAGCGGGGGAGTTTGGAAGCGAGTCTTGCTGCAGAGCTTACCATACTCGTTCAGAAATATAAACCACGCTCTGCAATAGTGCACCAAAATTCAATGTCTCGTTACAAAATTTCGTATTCTTCCAAACTGAGAGTTGTGTCTTGAGAATGCATTAAATAAGGCGTAAGATGTCGGAAAGTGCTGTGGTAGCTTTTATATGGCACACGATGTCTACGGGTCACACTGTGATACGCACTCAACGGACACTGTAAGCACGGAGTTAAGGGATACCACTGTGACAGCGGAGCTGCGTCTCACCGCAGACTTCAATACAGTATAAAAATTTGTGATTTCTGTTACTGACTTCTTGGGTGACTTTCTTTTTGTATCTTTTTACGGATCTGCTTTTTATGGCTTACCGGCATTGACTGCTGCGTGACAAGGGCACAAGGCTCGAACTGAGCTCAGCTCAGCATGAGGCTGGCGCAGCTGCTAGAGGCTCATAACTGTAAATTATGAATTTATTGCTTTAAACAAAAGGCAGGAACTTGCGCAGTGGCCTTCCTTGCTGCGGCCGACTCAAAGAGCTCGACTTGTATTTATACCTTGTTTGTACCGCCGCGCCGTGCTCTACGAACATCCGGCATGTTTCCAGGCGTATGTACGCATAGTTGAAGGTGCAAAATTTTCGAAATCATAAGTAGGAAAGAATGTAAGTGCACAGAGATAAGTGAAATTTCGGTGCCCATTTGGTGCCAAATTTGAAACAATAGATCACTACCTGCTGTTCACCTGCCGCTTCTCTTCTTTGAGGAGACGCTTATTACAAATTCCATTTCGACAGTTGGGTCAGCCTGTGTCCACTGCAGTTGGCGCTTCTATGATTGCACGAAGCAACGGGAGTGTGCGCTGTGCTCTGCAAAATTTCCTCCTAGAAACACAGCGACTCCCGTTCTGAATTTCTTTTTCCCCGGTCCAGTCAAAGCGAACTCGAATCATTACATGCGCTATATCAGAATTTGCACAAAAAACCCACTGTAATTCGGTCCCTAGTTTTCAGGTCCACTATCGTTCCTCCATACAATATGTCATGTAATAACCTACGATTAATTTCTTTTTCTTCTTTTCCTTTTCCAAAGGTTTCTGTTTCCTTCACCGCCCGTGTGTTGGCCACTCCCCCGTAACATGGTATGTGCAACCTTTATTTGAGGCCGACCAACCATTTCAGTGCCACACTGGCAGTTGTATATTGCACAACTGCCAGCGCTGAGTAACTGGCATCCCGACCGCCATAGTGATCAGTAGCAGTGGTCGGCGGCGAGCGTTCGTTCCTGCACGCGCTGATTTTGATCACTGCCTTACAACTTACGCAACAGCAACGGTCATGGGTGAGAAATCTTCGGCTGTCTTTTCATTGCAGGCGCACTCAAACGGCCGAGCGGAGTGACGCCCAGCTTCTCGTTTTTGGCAAATATGACGCATTAAGTGCCCTGTTATGTGCACTCTTGCTATTGGCATCAGCGCTGTCAGTGGCTTAATCCCAAATGGCTAGAGAGATTAAGTGCGGTCGCCTAGAGGAGTTTTACCTGCGCACTTCGTTTTTTTTTTACCATAGTGTTGGCATAGTATGTAGTGGAGCCAGCAACAAAACACGAACACATGTTGTCCCAGCTCTCTTGTGTGTGTGTTCCCCTGATGCTTTTTTTTTCTTGCTGGCTCCACTTGCCACCATTGCCATTTTCTTTGCGCAAAAGAAGCTGAGAAAAGAAAAAAAATTGGAGAGGACACTTATGTTTCGCCTTAAGGGCATGACGCGACAGCGTAGTGGGTTAGGCTTTCCATTCTGAACCTACAGCGTTGTCAACGCCAATGACCCCAATGAATGCCGGCGGCTTATTCCTTCAATGCGGCGTTTTTGCCCCAGCGTTGTCATCGCAAACGCAAGCAGCGCACATCTCTCTGTCGCTACCGCCACGTACCTCAAAGCGCGATTGAAGTGTCCGCATAACCAGGGAACCAGTTATGCTCGTTTCCTTTCTTTTCATGACTATCTCAGAGATATCGAGAACATCTGCGGATTTTGCGGGGTGCGAGTCTAATAGTGCCTTTTGCGTACGGATGAAGTGGAGTCGACGACGTGCGATCCACAGTGCGAGTGAACGGCAGTAACGCGTGGTGGGATCGGTTGCGGTGAGAGCATAGTGCCCTCGTACAGTGGCTAGCGAAACTTGTCTGATCGCGCCGCCACGAGTTCGGTCCCCTGTCGCGGCAATATTTGATTTCTGCTTGTATATCAGGGGTATCAAGGGTCAAAGGTCGGGGCTTCAGGGACCCATCGATTTCTAGTGAAGTAGTGATTTCCAACTAAAATAACGCATTCAAAGACCGGATGGTAGGATGACCGAAGGCGAGACATTGCTGCATAATGACAAAGCCTCAGCGTGATAGGTAGAAGCTGTAGGCAAGGTATGAGCGAATGAGTCCGTATCCATGGATTACTCCAATGAGCGGCTGGCATCTTTCCACAAGCCACTACAAATTTGAAAGACAGAAATTTCCACCACCTGAAAGAACGTTAGATAAGGAGCAAGAGACCGCCTAGGGGAGATTCCAAATGAGATCCTTTATTAGTTCTATTTATTGGCAAAAATGTACCCAGATGTCTTTAACCCCGAGTGCAGGTTCTGTGGCCAAGGAGCAGCGTATGATCGCATACTATGGCAATGTAAAGAACCTCCACCGGAGGATATACAGTTGAAATTCCTTCTCTTGAGCAATGGGAGGCCGTTCTGGTCAGCTCGGAGCAGGGAATTCAAGCCTTGGCCACCGGCCGAGTGGGCCGCTAAGGTCGCCGCTAGCCATGGCCTGGAGGCCATCTGGCGCGGACCGTCTGCATTTTGACGAAATGAACGGTTTCCAATTCAATCACGGGAGGAGCTTAGCGCGCGAAAAATTATACAGAAGCGAAGCGCAATTGCCTTTGCCGACATTATATATGCATATCATTGGCTGCCAATTTGAGAACGATCCTTGCCCGAGCACGGCTCTTCTACAAGTGTATACGGTTTTTTTTTTTTTTTTGGGGGGGGGGGGAGGGGTGCTTTGTTTTTAAATACTTTGCACAGAACATTTTTTGAAATTTCAGTTTGATAGTGATTACAGCGATGAAAGGGCAAGTTCGAATTAGGCGATCTCAGGAGGCTGAGAATTCCAGATAATTGCGCGCAATTTGCCCTTCATCTCCACCACACTTTAGCGGCCTGTTGTGGAGAGGCTTACTGTGATCTCTGACATCACGGTAAGTAAAATTGTGAACAGCGTGTACGTGAGCGCGGCCGGCGCTTTTACTGGACACAATCAGCGTGTCTAGCCTGGTGGTGGTAACTTAACAGCGCTAACCAGTAGCGCTTAAATACATGGTGGGCCCCTCTGGGCCTCTACATAAAACCATGGGACGATGTATAGAAATATCAAGGCCCTTTCAGGCTGCTTGTTCCAGTAGAAGCCTCACACGTGAAAGTGTAGTACTTGTATATGCTTGTATGACAAATTATTTTTTAAAAATCTGGCGACCGCAGTGTGCAAAAATGCCCTGATTATCTGTGCAGAAAATGAATCGAGCAGTTTTATTGTGTCTGTGTCCCCGCGCGCTTATTAATAGTTACTTTATTTCACCGCCAACTAACCCAAGCTGTCACCATAATCGTTGTTAGATTTAGTTTAAGTTATAATTAGGGGATTAAGGCGCAAGAGACCGCTTGGAGGACATACCACCATAGTTATTGTTGTCTTATTGTTGTCTTTCTGGCTTGGATTTCTCTGGACGCTTATGACTGATTTTGTGCACACTCTTTCTTCTAGCGGAAGATCTTGACGATTATGACGATTATGACGATGGTAAGAGCTCCTCTACTTACACCCAGTAGCGAGTGCATGCCTTCGAACTTATTAAACAATACGTCTAAAAAACAATCTTTTTCTTTAGGCCACAACGGCAAGATTTTATTTTTAATAAGAGCATCAGTAGCATGAAAACGGGACGCATTGACAGAAGATGAGGACCTCAGTAAAACAAACCCAATCAGCTTTGTACAAATGGCTAGCTCCAAGAATAGGTTTGTTAATTTGTGAGTTCGTCGATTCCTGAACACCCTGAAATATTACCCTGCAATTCGTGTGCTGACTTAGGTTTTCGGTCTTGTGAAGCGGTACCCTTTGCGACCTTCAGTGTCTCTGAATCCTTGAGACGATATATGGTTAACAGCGGTATAGTTAATAGAGGACGTAATTGTAGAACTAGCGCGTTCACACCACAGGAATTTCGGGTTTCCAGCTCTTTCACGCTTTTTTTTGGGGGGACTCTCCGGAATAGCAGGTTGGTTTGCAATTGAACCCATTGAGAAATTTAGAACTTCCTGCGCTGATCTAGAGCTTGGCTATGTCCGGTTCTACCATCTATCCAAACTCTAGAAATAAAGACACTTCTAAATATTTATTTATTTATTTATTTATTTATTTATTGATTTATTTATTTATTTATTTATTTATTTATTTATTTATTTATGTACCCTTAGGGCCCTTTCGACCATTACATACGGTGAGAGGGGGGGAGTCAATTCCACAATATTGATTATAAAAAGCACGTAAGTAAAAAAGGCACTTCACAAAGTACACGGAGTAGTTTGCCGGCGAAAATTCAAGAACAAAGTAAAAGAATTTTCAGAGAACTATGTTATTTATACAATACATAATGTTGCATTCAACTGTTTTACACAGTCTTAATAAAATTACTATATGCACACATAATATCGATATGGGGATGCAATACAACGGGGAATACTTCTCTTTACATCAAGTGGGAAAGAAGAAACTCCGCATTGTAATAGCAACAAACCGACCAAGTCAGTTTAATATTCTATTCTGTCCAAAGCCACGAGGAAGGGTGCGTGGTCAAGTATGGAGGTGACATATAAACGCAAACTGTTTCATCGAGAGATGGCAAGTAGCAGAGGCGAATATTTAAACAAACTTCCGCGGGAAAATATGTGGCTAATTTTATATGGATGGTCCAAACGAGAAGATATGTGGGAGCAGGGCAAAGATTATTGGACAATAATCGATCGCAAGTACGTGAGCCGAGCTTTCTCCTAGGATGCTATAGTTTGTCTCGTGAGATTTTCCTCTCATTTTTAGAAGCTTCGTCTATAAGTTTCTTGACACGTCCTACAAACTGCCTCCTTGAGAAGTCCCCTGTAAATACACCTGCAGCCACGCACCAACTCTTTTTTTTTTACTCCTGGTAGATGAACCCGAGCAGACTTCCAGTACATCAGGTAAGAGTTTAGCTTCTGCTTGAAGAAAACATGCCACTTTTTGCCGGAGCGACAAAAAAAAAAAAGCCTTTTCAGCAGCAATTACTGGACCACCGTAAGTAGCACAAAGCATGCAAGCCATTACGGCATGTTCGGATAGAATACGGTAAATAGACCTTCGAGCTTGACTACGCCGAGTCACAAAATATTATTACCTGGCGACAAATACGAAAAAAATACATGGTCGTGGGTACGATTTCCGCCGACAAGTGCTCTCTCTGCAAGTCGCTGTCACCGCAGCCGACTTTCTCTGGTTCTTTGCGGCTGCAGTTTCGGTCGATAAGCCAGTTGGCTTCTGAGTGTGGCTGCCGTCCTGACTATCAGAATATGAGAAGCCAACGGACATTTAAACCAAAGAAAGCATATTTTTTTTTATCGTGGACTTCATTACTGGTGCGAATTGAGTGTAATCAGTTTATCAGAATGTAGAAGAGAAGACAACCCCATGTCTCTGGTGGCGCTTGTGAGCTCTGTGATGGTTATTCTACAGACAAAATCATAAACTGACAGTAGAGAAAGAGCAAGGTCAGACAGCCGCCGCCGTCTGAATGGGCAGAGCACCGAGAGCTACATGCGGAGTTCTAGGGTTCGTATCCCACCTATAGCACGCGGTTGTCTTTTTAATCTCTCTCTGGTTAATTAATGCAAAGAAAAACGATTGGTTTTTCTTAATTCCGTTGTGATCACCCCCACAGTTAAAAATTCTGCATGCTTTCCTTTGCTTCAATAAGTGTCGGATTCTTTCACGTGTATGTCATAACGAACTCTTGTTTCCTCACACTGCCTTCCGAAGCGCATCGGGCATGAGTTGGGCCCTGCCCATCGGAGCGGTGGTGCTCATCGGGGTTGCAATCCTGGTCGGCGTCTTTCTGCTCACGTCACACGGTAAGCGCCTTCTCGTATAGCAATTCATCGGTTCAGTCAGTAGCGATATGGTTATCAAACATTTGGCATTTCCGGGGCTGAGCCTTTAAACCTCTCCTCCCTCCTCTGTTGGTTCGCTGTTGCTTCCGCATTCGGCTATTGAGCACGAGGTCGTTGGTTCGAGTCCCAGTCGTCCCTGTCACGGGGCCGCATTTCCAGAGAGCGGAAATAGCAAAAAGTAGCGCCTCATTTCTGTACCACGTAGGTGCAGATCGAAGACACAAGAGCTGTACCCATCCCTTATAAAAATTTCTTTAGACAGTCTATAGACTGTCCATAGACTTTTGTTTATAATGTCTATAGGCTATAAACAAACTTTAGAGAACGGTCTAACAAACGAACACGTACGAGTTAGGGAACGGACGTTCTGTAGTCCCGTCCCCTCACTCGTGTGTCGTTTCAGTGAGTCGATATACTATGACCTTAACACTATGAAGCATGCTTCGGAGTCCGGACTCTTTTCTAACATTATTTTTAAAAAAATACAGCAATATTTGCTCTTCCTACGCGCAAGTGCGTAAGCGGTGATTTTCTGCTTATTATTAAACGCATCTTAAATTTCGCAAGGCAGTGCATGACGGGAGTTCAATGCTGATGTATGCAATTCAAATCTGGCAACTACTGTACAGCGCGCGAGAAAGTACGATGTAGCTGCGACACAAGATAACAGCAGAAAATTGACTGACGAAGAGAGATATTTTTAGAGGCTTTCAGTTCAATGAACGTTATTGAGAAAATGCTAAGAGCTGTACCCATCCCTTAGAAAAATTTCTTTAGACAGTCTATAGACTGTAAATAGACTTGTGTCTGTAATGTCTATAGGCTCTCTATAGACAAACCCTAGAGAACGGTCTATAGGCAATGTATAGATTTATGGCTGTACACTTGGAGTAGACTTTTGTCTATAGACAGCCTATATACTATGAATAGATAATAATATCTTTATGGTCTATAGACAGTTTATAGACTTCTTATATACTGTATTGCCTTCCTATAGAGATTTGTTTTTATCTATTCATAGTCTATAGACTAGATCAGAATGGATCTGAAACCGATGGAGGGAGAAATATAAATGCAGAAGGGCTTTTATTGCCAGACATTTTCACGCAGGAAATAATTTCCAATTTTAAAAAGTCCCAACATTTCAGAGCCGGCTTCCTTCCTTCTTCAGGGATAACAGTGGGCAGGTTGGAATTGCAAACCACTCCTAAAAACACACGGAAATTGTTTTACCTGTCGGTTCCTCCCGTCATCCGTGACGAAGCAGGGCCGGCTCCGAAACGTCAGGATTTGTAACATTGGAAACATTTAA
Source organism: Amblyomma americanum (assembly GCF_052857255.1). Taxonomy (NCBI): domain Eukaryota; kingdom Metazoa; phylum Arthropoda; class Arachnida; order Ixodida; family Ixodidae; genus Amblyomma; species Amblyomma americanum. The sequence goes on along the minus strand of NC_135506.1, from coordinate 32,848,049 downwards.
TGTACGAGCATTTTTATGTTCCATTATACATGCCCCAAAAGCCACCGTCCGCCGTATGTCGCCGTCTATGGCACGAAATTCGGACAATGTCGGAAAGCCGGTGTACGATGTCACAACACATGAAAGCGAACATGGACAGTCATGTATGGCGAAACGCAGCGTACTATCACCTATGAAATGCATTACTCGTCGTCAGTCATGACTCGTAGTCGTTTTTCCAACGTCTCATTGCTCGGCAGGTCACAAATAATGTAATGTAAGGTGCATTAAGTTTGTGCAAAGTATGCGTAGTCAGATTTATGACTAATAATTATTCTGCAACGTAGCATAACTAAGGTGAATAGAGCTTTTACAAAGACTGCATAGTAAATGCTTCGTAGTCATAGCCATGACTCATACTCATTCTAGAACCTAGCAAGCATCAGCGTTTTAATGCATTCGCATTCTCACGCGTAAGCAGCCTTAGGTGTTCCTGCCGAATTTTTCTGGGCGGAAATGCGTCCGAATTTACTATACCTAATTCCGAACGAGAGATACAATTCTGTCAGAATATTTAGTTTTCAGGAATGCTTTCACTTAAGCATTGATGAGTGGAGAGAGTTTCACAGCAGCCGACTGGTCTACAGGGTTCCGCACTCTCTGCAGGCAACTCCAAGTCCGGCGAGGTGCAAGTCAAGGAAGCTGCAGAAGGCGGAGGTGGTGGTGGCGGCGGAGAAACTACTCAGGCCGTGACGGAAGCAGCGGGCGCCAATGCCCTGCCTTCCCTGACCCCTCCCACGGCTCCGCCCCTTCCGGCAGGTGAGATGAGAGCGGCAACAGCGCACTGCAACCAACACTAACCAGGTTTCTTTTCCTTTGCCACCTGTCGCGCCACCGTTAAGCTCACCGTTAAGCCCAGTGCAAGCCCGGACGACGCGGATTTGACCGCGACCGCTCGAAAAATGAAGCGCGAAAAATAACCGTGTTGCTTTTTTGCCGCCGTACCCGTCTCAGTCAGTGATGGGCGATCGGTGTGGAAGGAAGGTGGCTTCAAGAAACACGGGAGACTGAACGACGATTTTTCACTATATCGTGTTTCCTAACATTGCATGGTTTTTTTTTTCTCCTTCGGGTGCAAAATTCTACTCGTCCACTCATGGACGAAATCATTTACGACTACCATCATGGCGATAAGCCTGATACACTTACGGGGGCGAGCGAAGCATTATTCTTGTTATTTTATTCAGATTCGATACACCCTATGTTCTACCACGCTTTTATTCGTACTTAAAATGTTGTTTAAATTCTGTCGGTGTTTTTAAATCGTGTCGTAGAGTGTGTGTCGATTTGAAACGTGCAGTCTCCTTTATTTTCAATCTTATTCTGCCTACCCCCCCCCCCCCCTCTTCCTCCTTTTATCTTTTTCCTTTCTAAATGCGTCAGGCCCATTGGGCCCATTGAGCTCCGGTCGCCTAATGCTCCACTGCCGTGTTTCTGCCACAACGCTGTTAACACCAACGCATGCAGTGCACACCTCTCTCAGTAAAGCCTTGTTGATCGAAGTGTAATTGAGGGGTCCGCTGAACATGGGAGCCAGTTATATGCGTTTCGTTTCCTTTCGTGACTATCTCAGAGGCTTCATATGCACCTGCGGTTACTGCAGGGTAGCAGGCTAACAGAAATTTTCGAGAACGGATGGAAGTTGATGAAGATGAAGAAGCGTAATGCACAACGTAAGAGAAATGCAGTTAAGTACTAGGAGTGATCGGCTGCAGTGATAACATAGCACACAATAAAGAAAAAGCGGCTACAGCAAAGTGGTCTCCGGCAGTCGCCAGCGAACCTTATCTGTTCGCGCCGCCACGAATTCGGAACCCAGTCACGACAATATTTATTTTATTTCTGTAGGTATCTGAGAGTTATGAATGATCAAAAGTCAAGGGTCAATGTTCGAGGCTTCAGAGACCCACCGGCTTTTTGAGGATTGGTAGTCAAGTAGTTTTTTCGTAGAAAAACTTCGTCTCATTACACACTTCAGCGTATACGCGAGTAGGTGCCAAACAAAATTTTCCTTCTGCTTTTCAGCAACGATGCTACCTGAGACTTCCAGGCGTGTTAGGACAACTAAGAGTAAGTAGAAATAAGTTTATTTTCACTTCTTTGGCGGTAATAAATCGCTTCCCATTTCATATAAACAATGTCACAGATAAACATCACTATAGGGACTGAACTTGACTCTGACCACTGCCAGTCGTGTTTTGTTGCATGAAGGACGCAAAATATAAACATCTCGCCTTTACACGCTAAATGCGCATATGTTAGAGATGTACTCTCCGGAAAAAGCTGGTTTGGGTTTAAAAATTGGCGTTGTAAAGATAGAATCTCGTGGGTTTACATGATGAATGTTCGCCCTGTCTTTAGGCTGACGGGATGGTAGCGGTATCAGTGTGGGGCCCTCTATAAAGCCCCGGCATCCCAATCACCACTTGATCACGTGACCAGCAAATGCACATTTTTAAGTGCAGTCACAACTCGGCACATTTAATAAAAACTTCACGGGCTCGTACAACAGATATGTAGAAGAAAGAATCTGTCAAAAGAACATCTTCGGGGTTAAGTCGCAAGATAATTTAAATGTAGTGACGGTGGTTAAGCTTTTTATGTGACTTAATTATTCACACCCCCATTATTCCACTCGCACCATGTCTCACAGACAAGAAGTCATAAGATGGCAAAGTCGCATAATTCGCTGTTGTTGGTGACAAATACGTACTACGACCTAGCTCATGTGATGATGCCATCTCGTGCGAATGACAAGGACTCGGTTTCAGGCCGCGGGTGGTGAAGGTAATGCGGTAACACTGGACGCTTCAAAATAATCATTTTTATGCGCGTTTTGATAGCTGCTTGTGCGAGCAATGGATACTGCTTGGACGACTGTGAACCACCTGATGGTATCGCTTATGTATATAAGGGCCGGGAGCTACAACAGAAAAGGGTAACAATGTCAACGATACCATCTTTAACCTACCTGGCTATGGGTCCGAATAGATAGGGACCTTCCGCTCTCTACCAACCAATAAACTTGGCCTGCTGCCTTGATAGATTAACGTGGGCCTCATCTTTTTTCCATTCTGAATGGCGTAACCTACAGTCACGGTCCTCTAGAGTTTCGCCTCTATCGAAATTGGACCACCGCGGCCAGGATAGAACCTGCGGCTACTGTCGCGAAGGACGCGGGTTTGATCTCTGCCGCGGTGGTCGAACTTCGATGGAGGCGAAATTCTAGAGGGCCGTGTGCTGTGCGATGTCAGTGCACGTTAAAGAACCCCAGGTGGTCGAAATTTCCCGAGCCCTTCACTACGGCGTCCCTCATAGCCTGAGTCGCTTTGGGACGTTAAACCCCCATAAACCTATAAACCATTGAGCAACCTTGAGCGAAAGTCGTGGACAGGACAGTGTATCCTGTGCGATTCCAATGATGAAAGGAAAGGAATCAACGAAAGCCAGAAATGCTTTAACGAAAAGATCTTGACTATTTCCTTCAAAGAGGTGATAGGAACTTGAAACGCTTCGTGATGAAAAATAAGTTAGGTATTGTGCTGAGAGCTTTTGTGCTACCTGAAAGGCACCTTATCTGAGGCGAAGAGACAGCACATGGATAAGATTGCCCGATAGTTACTAGCAACCCTCACATGGAACCAAATTTCATTCTGTGTTTTATTAACCTCTGCGTCAAAACGCGACTTCAGGCAATAATAAAACGGACCAGTATCGATTTAATGCGCTGTAAACAGGTACGAATAACTACATGCATACAGGCCTAACCACTCCTTTGCACAAAACAATTGCGCTTTGATGTGGCGGCTTGGAACGCCAAGTAATCACCACGTTGCTTCCGCATTCCAACTCGGATTCCTTTTATAATCAAAGACACGTGTTGGTTAAAACTAAATCTACAGCATTTTTGCAGCTACAACTACCGTGAAATCGACGCCGATGTCATCTTCATCACACAAATCTGTATGAGGCGTGAAATTAGTCTTTCGCAACCAGCTTTTTGGAAGAAACAATTCACTAAGCACTTGACAACATAGTAAAATATAATAAACCTTTAAAGCCTCCCTGTCTCGCTCTCCTCCTCGACTCACAAGAAACCTCACACATAGTAACTTTAATCTGCCACCGAATAATAACATCTACAGCGAAAGATTGGTGCGGTTTTCAGGAGCCAAGGTTTGGAATGCTTTACCCACGGAAATAAAAGAGTCGCATTAAACTAATAAAACATTAAGAACATATTTTATGAGCCTTACATGACCTCTGTGGTAGTCGTTCTCGGATTGTATTTCTTGTACAGTGTTGTTCTTGATAGATATTTACTCATTCTGCTGTAAAATACACATTATTTTGTTTTCTTCCCATTGTGTGCGGTATTTTATGGTCTTTCGCCGTTGATTTTGTGTTCTTAATTTTACACAAGTGCTGTGTCATTGCCATTATGTATTTTGCTTCTGAACCCCACGCTAGCCTCCAGCTATGGGTTCAGTCACTGTTTTGATCATTTTTATGGCAAGATTATGAATAAAAATGAAAATTAAATTAAATACAATAGCCGTACTTGACGTGCTGTGCCGTCTACGAGTCAAATTTTGTGAAACCAAAGATTCAGGCTCAAAACGTTCAATCCTATGTTATGAGCTACCCTGTTAGATTATTAACCGGTATATACAAACGAGGACACTTTCATTTACGCGAGCCGAATATTCTAGAAAACAACAACATATATTAATCAATGGTACATCAGTCAACATTTCAAGTGCTCGCCCGGACTTACAAGATGTTGCCTTTCTTCATTTGTACTTCGTTCGTGTTGAGTTTAAGAGGCAATTATAAAGTAGCAATCTGTAGCATCTTTTAAAAAGTTGTCAGAGGTGTGTATCTCAAAGGAAGGAATGACTAATTTCAAGGAAGGTTCGTCTTTTTCGGACCAACAGGCATGCCAGAAACCATGAAACTGCCGAAATCTAATGATTGCTTCCTCTGAGGCAAACTTGAGCCTAACTGCAAAAGCAAAGAGATATCAGGCACAGTAATTCCAACATCAACTAATAATCACTGACTAATGAATGTTAACTCTAAGGCGCTATATTTTAGGTGCCATAGTTATTCGCATAACGAAGACAGTTCATTAATAAACGCCCCTCCGACGTCATACGGTCATTAATAACTGTCCAAGTTTTAATTCACCAAAGCGTAAACTTTACCCACGCCACAAACGCGCATTTCAAGCTGTCGTTTTTTGGCCACAGTGTGCTCATGGTAGTAAACACTGTAGTACATCATATGGTTGAAATGTCACGGACTATGACAGCAAACTTCTGTTGCATGTGCAAAGTAGGCCAGCTGCACACAGCGGATGTGGGACTAGAAGCTTACATCATTCAGTTCCGTTTCGGGGCTGAGTTCAAAATTTTCATGTTCCCCGCCGCCGTGGCTCCAGCGTCTTAATGAAGTTGTATACCGTCGCTAGCATACATCTCCAGGCAGTTGTTTAAACATGATGTCGACACGGGAGGAACAATTCCTGAGAGCAGTAGCTCCCTCTAAATTTGATTACTTACGGTTCTTTTTTCTTTTTCCAGAAATGAAGACTACAACTGTTGCGACGACAACGACCGAAAAACGTAAGACTTATTTTTCATTATTACATTTTACGCGTACTGTCTCTTAAAGGGAATTAAAGCTGCAGAGAATATATATTCCTCCTTGAAGGCTAGCTAGTTGTTCACTTGCGCCTAATGAGAAACAGAGTAACGTGCACTGACATCGCACAGTAGACGGGCCTCTAAAATTTCGATGGAGGCTAAATTCTAGAGGCCCGTCTACTGTGCGATGTCAGCGCACGTTTAAGAACCCCAGGTGGTCGAAATTCCCGGAGCGCTTCACTCCGGCGTCCCGATAGCCTGAGTCGCTTTGGGAGGTTAAACCCCCATAAACGATAAACCAAATAGGGTATTGTGTAGAAAATTCCGGAAAACTCCATAGAATGTCGAATTCAGTAACTTCATCAGGTGGAATTGAAGATGACGGCTATGGTCACTCGAACGCGGCCAGTGACACAAGTCTCTTTTGAGGAAACGAGGAGAAGGCTTGGAAGTAATAAAGTATACGTCAGCTTAATGCTCGAAAGAGCTGAACAGCTGCAGATGCAAACCCGGAGGGCTTCGCTCAGCATTTAGTTCATAATCCTCGCGGTATGTTTAGAGTGGGTCATCAGAGCCAAGACGGTGCGCAACAGACTTTCCGACAGAATGCATGGCATGATGTTTTAGCGCTCCAGGTCAAATTTTTTTCTTGCGGCAAAGAAAAAAAGTATACAACTGTTTCCAAGCTGTGTTCGCTCGTCAGCCTCCGGAGCTAGGTAGAAGTGTGGTGTCCACCGAGTCTGTTCTGCTAGTTAGCGGCGCGATGAAGCCTGTACCCACCCTGTGATAGATTAAGAAATGTCCGCATATATCATCCACTTGCAATCTCAGTGGACGTTGTGCTATCGTTGTATGGGCAGATGTCGATATGAAAAACATTCCTCTTGACGTTTTCAGAAACAACAACAACGACAACAAGTAAGTGATGGGTAATATTTTTCACTCTATGCGTAATGCTCCGTTCTTGAAATTTCATATTCTTCTTTGAGCTTGTAGCTAGGAAATTTATGTTGCGCTTACAGCGGTGTCAATTTTCGTGCATATTCCACCGTAAAAAAAATGAAGCCATTTCGCGGTTATTGACAAGACGAGATAATTATCCGGCGCGTACTTAACATTTGTTGCAGGCGTCATATTTGTGTGTTTATATTTACACGGAGTTATAGTTATGAAAAAGTGTGCACGCGGTGAATCAAATGCGCGCGTGCATAAGGTCGGGCGCATTATCCGTATTGGGCGCTTGGGGAGCGAGCCCTTAAGCGCTGCAGTGCAATCAATGGAAGACATATTTGAGTCTGCCTGAGTTCTCCCACGCCTCCTGAAGCAGCTGCTCCAAAAGCAGCGCCTACCCTACAGAAGATAGAATTTCTGAAATGTCTCAAATGACAAACTGAGACAAAGTTTACTATTGTAACATGATTTTTACGTGAGCCACAGCGTGCATTACTCATCGTTGTGGAAAAAAAAGTTCCTGAATGCGGAACGAATAGCTTCAGTGAGAATTGGTTGGAGCTCGGAGACAGTCTTTCAATGTTCAATGCAGAAGCTTTCAATCTTGCCGTCGGAGAAAGGGCGAATATGTACAAAAGGTTAAATGTAAGCGTAGAAAGCCGACCTTGGGCGAATGCGAGTGTGTATTCCTTTTTTTTATGCGGAAATCTTCACTACGCTAGGTAAAGCAGTCTTCGGGTAGGCAGCGCAACGACCTTGAACGACCTTCAGCCCAACCAAGGATACCCGTGTATGACCATATGTGGTACAGTTATGTCGTCGGACCCTTAACCCCTGACTTTGACCCTTGACCTTTAGTTGACCGTTGGCATTGTGTCATCTTTGCGTTAATCTTTGACCTTAGAACATCCGTTGCGGTGATGTCAAGCCACGTGATGAGTAACCATGTGTGCAGAAGCTTTTCGCTGAATTCCAGGGTTAGCCAAGTTAAGCCAGTGCCAATTTTTTACCTGAAACGGGTCCTCGATACGATCGCTGGTCAGCATCGCCTCCCACCGCTCAAATGGCGTGTACTGCGTCTGTAAGATGGTTCTGTTTTGCCCCGCATCCCCACGAAATGTGGAAGAGTGTTTGGCGGGCTTGACTCCATAGACATGTGTCAGGATACATTGTTTGGTGCATGAGGGGAAGTTTGTGGAGTTGAGGGTAAGTGTTCGTTTGTATCTGACGCCAGGAGGCAGCGTCCTGGGTGTCTAATTTTGTGTGAGGAGGAGGGTATTCTCGGTGCTGGAGACACTAGAACTAAGCGTTCGTTGTACGTTGAGGGAATAGGGGTCCGTCCGCGAAATTTTCATACTTCCATTGTAGAACGGTGTAGTTGCTCGCTTTAAAAATGTTATTTGCAATTATTTTATTATTTTACTAGTTACTATCTTACCTAGACTTTATTAGGTTGATTTTGCTATTGGACGCAGCCATTTCATTCTTCCGTTTACACCTTTCGAAGCGAAAAGCTTCGCTAGGCTAGGCAAAGCAGTCGTCGCGTAGGCCGAAGAATGACCTTGGAGGACCTCCAGCCCAATCACGTTATCGTGTGTGACCATATGTGGTACAGTTATGGTGTCGAACCCTTGAACCCTGACCTTGGCCCATGACCTTTAGCTGACATTTGACGTTTGACCTTGCGTTGACCTTTGACATTTGGTGATCTTTGGGTTGACCTTTCACCTTAAAGGGGCTCCGAAACACCGCTTGAACGGATGCCGGTTACGCTTCAGATGGATTCTTTATGTCACACAGATGCTGACTCAAAAATTACGAGAATCGATGCAAACAAAATGCTGCCCTCAACTCGATTTTCGCGCAGCTTCCCATTCCCATTTCACTCTCCCAATAACGACACTCATGGCGACCAATCAAAACAGCCTATCTTTGCACGTGACAGAAGTTTGCCCTCCATGGTTGCCTGTTCTCTGTAACTCGTTCATGCCAAGGCTGGCAGCGCCGTTTGCATAGTTACAACAATCATGTGAACGCCCAGCTGACCCAGCGCTGCTTCACCGTCACGTCGACAGCGCAGAACGGAACACTGATCAGTGACGTTCCCTTACTTATGGATCCGAACTCGAGCGCGAGATACTGCGACGGTGTGACAGCCTGCGCAAGATATCAGACACATTTAGCATAGCGCGTACCGCTACTGCTTACCCCCAACCATCGCCCGTCGCTCCTAGCGCGCTGGTTGGCCACGGCGAGCAAGGAGCGCGCGCTGTTGACGGGAACGTGGCGCCATCTTGCGCCACCGCCCGGCGATTCTCCACAAACTGTCGATGTGCACTGCCTGCTAAATGTGAAACGAACGCATCCTTCCTTGGGACCGAAACGAACGCTTATAGAGTTCAATGGCTCGATCGGATCGATTCCGCAAAGCCGCTCTCAGATACATAGAGAGTAGCCATAAGTGTTTAGTGCTAGGTCGTAGGATGTTTACAGACAGGCGCAAATTCCTTCGATGCAAAAAGTAGCCAGTGCCTCTGGTGGCGTGTTTTTGTTTTACTTGATTTACAGTGCTTTTATCTAGGGCAAACAAGCTGGTTTTGCTAATGTAACATAAAACACAAAAACTTGACAAAACGTATCTCTAGCTATTAACCCAATTTGCAGTATATTTACTCTTTGTCCAATCAGCAAGCTCGCACAAAGTGATGTCATATCCGCTGCTAAAAACCACCGCTGTATGGTGACGCGGCGGCTGCGTTTTTATGGAGGAAAAAACGCTAAGGCGCCCGTGTGCTGTGCGATGTCAGTGCACGTTAAAGATCCCCAGGTGGTCGAAATTATGCCGGAGCCCTTCACTACGGCACCTATTTCTCTTTCTTCTTTCACTCCCTCCTTCATCCCTTCCCTTACGGCGCGGTTCAGGTGTCCAACGATATATGAGACAGATACTGCGTCATTTCCTTTCCCCCCAAAAAACCAATTATTATGGTGACGCCGTCAGCGCCACGAATTTCTTTTTGCGAGCTAATTAAAATATCAAAAACCACAGTATATGCGCTACGACCGATGCTAATTGCACCACTATAACTCATTCTATGCAACCAATCGGCAAAACAATGCACTGAAAATGTGTTTCGGGGCCCCTTTAAGAACATCCGATAGGGTGATCTGAAGCCGCGTGATGACACCCGATGGAGGTGTCGCAAGACCATGTGATACCACGTCACAGCCACGTGATCGTGTGGGTATATATAGAACGGCTGTCGCGAGCCCCCTTTTTCCTTCTTCCTCTGAAACACTACCTATCCTTCTCTCTATCTGCACGCCGGCAGTGGTGGTGGTGCTTTAACACCAGTCACAGGCCCGTGCATTTTCCTTTCCTCTTCCCCTTTCATCCACTTACTACTACTACGTGTAGCAGAGCTGCCATGGACGAGCCTCAGACGCTTAGCAAGCTTTCTTGCTTTTTACTGAATTCCAGGGTTAGCCAAGTTAAGCCACTGCCAAATGTTTTGGCTTATCTTTCCGGCTTTACCACATTTCATCCGCTCTCTTGTTTCTCGCGGGCGAGGGAAGGGGGTTTCCAAAAAGCCTTCCTTCCTTTCCTCCTTGACAGAAGGGCCTCTGTCGCCGAACTCCATGCTGTGCATCTTCGGAGCCACGCTGGACCCCAAGATGACGTTTCCCGAGGACGGCCTCTGCGACTACAGCTTCTTTCAGGCTGTGGAAAAGGAAGGCCTGTTCCTCGAGGGAAAGAGGGGCGGCGCCTCGCTTGACGCCTTCACAGCGACGGCCGCCAAACACTCGAAGACAGAGTACGGGATTAGCCTCGACTTCAAGTGAGTCCACAGTACGACTTCAGGTGCGCCTGCCGCACACGGAGGATGACGGCAACGCCCAGAATGCACCTGTGCTCGCGCCGCATGCTCGGTACCAAAAGACTCTATAAGAAACATATATAGGAGATGCATAGTGAAGACTAAAAACACGTTAGGAAGGAGCGATAAGAATTAGCAACACGATTCCGGTCTGTCCCTAACTATCATTTAGAAGTTATTCGGCAGCGTCTGCAAATGCTTCCATTTTTCATTGTACTAGCTAGAACCCAGACAACAAATAAACTTAAAGAAAGCGCTCGCCGCCGTCCCGACTAGACCAGTCCTGGCACGGGCTCTGCAGGAACTGTTAAGTTGGCAATATTAGTGCTGTGCCCGTGCCCCTTTCACAGGCGAGGATCAATCTGTGCTGCAAAGCTTCTTCATATAATGGTGATACTCACCGGTGCAGAACTGCATAGCGCCTGAAATTTCTTAGCCATTCCAGCTGTGACACTCCAAATCGCATCCGTGCGACATGCTGGGTGTAAATGCGGCTTATGGAGTTTTCAACATACGAAGTTCAGTCGCTCGCGTTTACATCATCAGGCGAGACAGCAAAACGAGGCTGAAGGTGGCAGTGCGCTGCCGACAAAGTACGAGGTCATCGCAACGCATTGAAACGTGCGAAGCGAGCTGCTGCAACGAAACACTCTATAGATTCTCTATAGACAAACCCTAGAGAACAGTTATAGGCAATACAAATCCTATAGACAGCCTAAAGAAAGTTTATAGATTTATACACTTTTAGTAGACATTTGCCTGCAGACAGTCTATAGACAATCTATAGATTTATGGCCATACACTTTTAGTAGACTGTTGTCTATAGGCAGTCTACAAACTATGAATAGACAAAGAAATCTACAGGAAGGCAATAGTGTCTATAAGAAGTTAAATCTATTGTCTATCGACCATTCATGTAAGGGCATGGCGCTCCTTGACCAAAGACGCCATTGCGCCATAAAAAATAACCATCATCATCATCAGCTTTCACCAGTCTTGGAAACCGACGTGTCGCCGTGCGAGAAAACCCGCTTTGTGGAGACCGACGATAACGTACACCCCTAGAAGCGATTGCGCTAGTGTTCTGTATTCTCGACTAAAAGTTGAATTTAATTACGTTCGTCAAATGCCTTTAAGGCTATCCAGAGTATGCTTAGTGGAGTAAAAGATGAAGTTGAGTCCAAGTCCCAGCTCACGACCGACCGGTGGGAAACACCGCGCTTTCGTTGCAGGCAGTATCCCGCAGTTAAGGACGCCGTCTCTAAACCCGCCGCCAAGAAGACCGTGGCAGACCTTTGGAAGAAGAAATTGTACCACTGGGGCTACCTCAGCAACCCGCACTTCAGGCTCAAACCGGAGGTCATGACCGCTCAGCTCGAGATACTTCGGGTGGGCTTCATTTTTCTTCAATTTAGAATCAAAAACCTTCACTATGCTGGGTAAAGCAGCCGTCGCGTAGGCCGGAGAATGACCTTGAACAACCTTCAGCCCAACCATGTTAGCCTTGTATGACAATATGTGGTACATGTATAGTAGAGCCCTTAGCCCTGATCTTGACCCATGACCTTTAGTTGACCTCTGACCTTTGACATTGGGGGACCTTTGTGTTGACCTTTGACCTTGAGAACACCCCATGGGGTTGATGTGAAGCCATGTGATGGCATCCGATGGGGGTGTCGTAAGACCATGTGATACCAAGTCGTAGCCACGTGGTCGTGTGGGTATATGCATAGAACGGCTGTCGCGAGCGTGTAGCGGAGCTGCCATGGACGAGCCTCAGACGCTTAGCAAGCGTGCTTGCTTTTCGCTGAATTCTAGGGTTAGCCAAGTTAAGCCACGGCCATTTTTTTCCTTTAGCAGATATCGATTGAAACAAGTGACGCAAAACTTTTGAGTGAGAGTTGACCCTCTGGTCGAGAAAACAGTCTCTCTTCAAACGAAGCCGCGAAGTGTTCCTCATTCGTACCAGTCAGAAATAAATGAGGGGCCCCCTATTTACCTTTGTTCTCTATTTTCAAACAAAAGAAAATTTTTCCACGCAATACTCGCGAGGCACCAGAAGAGCTAAACATTTTCAGAAAGTACAAGATTGTCGAGTGCACGTTATAGTGCCTGCCACGGCATCACTGGGTTATTTTTGAAGCGAGCAACCATTAGTAAACATTAAGGTAGTGTGCTAACTTTGGTCGCTGAAGAGCACGATGAACATTGCGTGGTGGTTTTATGGGGTTTAGCGTTCCAAAGTGACTCGGGCTACGACGGATGCCGTATAGTGAAGGGCTCCGGATGATTTCGACCACCTGGAGCTCTTCAACGTGCACTGACATCGCGTAATACATGGGCACCTAGCCGGATCGCATTTCGAAGGAGGCGAAATGCTAGAGGCCTGTATGCTGTGCGAAGTCAGTGCACGTTAAAGAACCGCGGGTGGTCGAAATTATCCGGAGCCCTCCACTATATGTCGTCTGTAGCATCCTGGGTCGCTCTGGGACGGTAAGCTCCATAAAACCATCATCTAATGTTGATTAGATTACGTTACATGAACTGAATTGAAAGCAGCCCCAAAATCAGCACAATCTGGGACCTCCTCTTTGAATTCAGTCTTTCAGAAAAATGATAGCTAAATAGTCAAATTGTAAAATTTTAAAAATAGAGGAATGTAAAATGTGTGGGCAGTCGAAACATATCTATTCCATTTATTCGAAAACACGTTGCCTCGTACCATTCTGTTATGGGCTTTAGAAATGTGGGTTTACCAGTCTGCGGAGTTGCCTGTATTCTATACTTCGCTCCACACATAGATGCTATGCTGTAAACGCTAGCGCTCTTGTTTGCGCTGCCTACATCCATGGTCAAAAAGTAGTGCGTTCATTGTGGTGAGCAAAACATAGATAATAAAAGCTTTAGCTGCAGGCTTATCGCATGATTTGTTTGTCATAATCTTGAATAAATTCACACTTATTGCTGACGACTAACAGTGGCTTTGTCATTCCTTGAATCACTTGGCCAGATAAAAAAAAAAAACCACTGAGCACTACGCCTTTCTTCAGGCGGACTACTTTCATATCTTTCACAGGGCTGCACATGATGAATGAAAAACGGAGTATAGAACTTTTTGACGATGATGATTTTCAAACACAAAGTTGACGATAACCGCCTTCCTGGCTTGTATAAAAGCAGAAGGCATAAGCTAACTGCGACTTGTGATGCCGTTTCATATTTTGAGCATGTTGTATCCTCAAATTACGTAAAGGACTGTAGACATCAAATTTTTGCTTGCGTGTTTTTTTCGTTCAAACGATGGGTTAGACATTCGTATTCATGGAGCACCATGTGGTATTCGTGTACGACAGCTAAATAATTTATAACTGAAATTCCTCTACGCCTTTTTCAGTTTCGGATTCATCGACCGAACGACAACTGTGACGTCAAGTTGATGTTTTGGTCACGTGATCCACTAGAAAAACTGCAATATCATTACTGGCAGGTCATTTTTTTGTCATTCCAGGTCTTTGAAGAGGCTGGATTAAACGTCGTTGTGAATTAAAACTACATATAAGCGATTATATTAGTTTTTCTAGTCGATCACGTGACGAAAACATCCACTTGACGTCACAGTCTTTGTTCGGTCAATGAAACCGAAAACGAAGCAGCATGAGAGTAAATTCAATCATAAATTATTTAGCTGTTGTTGGGAAATACCACCCGGTAATCCATACATTCCAATTTATAACGCATCGGTTGGCGAAGCATATCAGGCATGATTTTCGCAATTATTCTTTATTTCCAGCAATTGAAAGAAATAGTGGACCAAGTGGGGAAGCCTCCCCGAACGCACTACATCCTTTACCGCGAATCTTCTTCAACGACCCGAAGAATGCAACGAAACTTGAAATTCATGAGGTGAGCGCTCTCTCAATGGAAATTTATTCGTGAGCTATCAGCCTGAGTGTAACCATGCCGGATAAGGCCAGGTGGCGCTAAGCTAAGTGTCGGGAGGAGGGGGGGGGGGTACTTTCTAGTACGCCCACACTTCGTAACCGCCCACTCTTCGGTCATGGCGTTAACACATGTGCATAAAATAGGTTTATATTTCTCCTTCGGTCACTTATAAGATTCAACGTGGCACGAATAGGTGAAGATTGTGTTTAAAACCATTTTGGGAAAGCCGCATTCCGCATACCGATGCGAGGCGTAGGAAATGAATGCAGGAAATGTCTCAAGGTGAACGCCTGTGTGTTCTGAGGAAGCTTGGGCGAATGGGCATATTGTATTGCTTGCAACAATGATTGCTCGAAAACATTGAAAGCTTACCAATTTGTTTACCCGACATCTTGTAAGGATTTAAATGAGTGACAATGACGCTAACCGAAACTCTGTAAAGAGTGTTACTTCGCTATTTATTTCTCAAAAGAGGCGTTCATCGTATATATTTAGAGCTCACACTGGCGAAGCTATAACAAAGCGCTCCGATTCACCGGTTCAATGGGCAGCACTGGACAGTTTTAGGTGACCGCAAGCTGCCCAAAGCACAGCAACGCCTCGGACCAAGAATGAATGTTCCTCACACTGAAAGGCGTATAGTTAAAGCTCTCAGTCCTACAGCGCTGAAGGCTGACTCCACGAATAATACGCGTCAAACCATTCAAAAACCGCCTTGTTCTTCACAGACAGCAAAGAGCAGACTTCACACGCGTCTGTATTTCCACAATGTCGCGAGTCACCAGTCACGAAGCAGCACTGCACTGGCTGGAGTATAGTACTGTTCTAATCAATATAGAAGAGAGTCGCAATGAGACATTGCCTTAATCGTTTTTTGGGGTGTGCCTTCTGTTCAATACTGAAAGAATCCCTTTTGCCGTGCCACTGTCGGGGCGAAAGAAAAGGTACTGCCTTGACGACACAACAGCCTCAGTGCAATTCTTCGCGCGTGCTGCAGATGCAGTTAATTGTACACCAGCGAAATCTTTTGAGACTTCGCTGTAGCTTTTTTTTTGTCAATGTGATTTGTCAGTGTCATTGGTAGGTGGCGTACATTGTCTCTAGTAAGCCAAGCCAATGATGTTTTGATGGGGGTCTAAAAAAACGCTTTCTACTCTACTTTCTACCTTTTTCTCTACCTTCCTAATGACGCGCATACCCATTAACACACAGTCGTAAGGAAACGCATATAATAGATTCACCTTTGTTCGCCAGGGACCAAAGCGCTTTTGTTGCCGATGGGTTTGTGCTCGCCTCGCAGTCTGAACGCCTTCGGTTCGACTCCCCGCATGCTCCGAGGAAATTTTACTTTTCTTTGATACCACGGTGACGTCACCTGGGATTTCTGGGACAACTTCTGCTGCTCAATGTCGACGCCAGGTTTCGTGCCAATGATCAGTAAAATCCTTTCGCATTAGAAGGCGATAAGAAGTGCGTTGACAATATCGCGCTTTGAGCACAAGAGAGACTTGAAAGCCCCTGAGCACAATTACTTGTCGTCGCCTGTTCAAGTCTGGGAAACATAACCCCCCATTCGCCAAGAATAGAAAACACAACAACATAACGCGTGTTCAAAAGGCTGTTTTCGATGAGAAACTGTCTAAAGCACGCCGCGCTCTGCTAAAAAATAATCTGTATAATGTCTATAGACTTCTTGTAGCCTCTATTGCTTTCCTACAGATATTTCGTTTTGTGTCTCTCCGTAGTCTGTAGACTGTCTATAGATGAAAGTCTAATAAAATGTATAGACATAAATCTATAAATTGTCTATAGACTGTCGGATTTGTATTTCCTATAGACTGTTCTCTAAGGGTCGTCTATAGAGACTCATCCTAAGACAGCGCAAACAAGACAAGGGCGAAAGAAACGTATAACACGAACGCTTGCTTTGCGCTGTTTTAAAATGAGTACCTACCGACTCACCCAGGCGTCTACTTTGGTCTATGGAGAATCTATAGACCTTATGCACAGAAGTATATGACACTCTATAGGCTAAAAAGATTTTTTAAAGGCGCACACGAAAACGAAGCTTAACTAACATTCTGTTAGTGTTTAACTGCCATATGTCAGATAACGCTTACTACGTCAACAGCAAACGCGCCCAGGCGGCGTTGATGAGAGCACATAGTTAAAATAGGAAACTTGACGCAACTGCCGACATCATGTTGACAAGTCACTTGTTCTCGGCAGGGAAATACTGTGGCTCGACGGCTTTGTGCTGCTGACGCACATGATCGACGACGACCGACGCTGGGCGGCTGGACGGATCTTGCCGCCTACTTTCTGGCTTAAATTTGAAAATTCTACCGGCAACTACGCATACAGTCTTGTGAGTATCTAGTTATGGGCATTGTTCGTGTGTTTAGGTCACGAAATCGTTGTTGTGTTCTCTTGTACGAACTAGAAAACAAAGGGTGATTTTATACCGCGGCTCAGATCGCGGACGAATCCATTACGTCAGGTCAAGCAAGCCACGGCTTTTGCTGAACTGCCATGACGTCAGGTCAAGCAAGCCACGGCTTTTGCTGAACTGCCATGACGTCAGGTCAAGCAAGCCACGGCTTTTGCTAAACTGCCATGACGTCATGCCATCATGTCAGTTCAAGACCACCTACTGGTCGAAAGCGTTCCCACGGTGATTTGGAAAAGCAGAAGACCACTCAGACGAACTATCGTCAGCAGAGCTGCAGAGTATAGCTCCGTCAGCCACGGTGCAGCTTGGAGGAATATGAAAGGGCAGGATAGGGTAGGTCGACCTTTGAGCACCCTTCCCCCCCTTACACACACACACATACAGTGTAGTGAGTCCCTAATATAAGGCTATGGGCCCAGACCTGCCGAGCCATGTGCCAGTCCTACTAGTTCTGCCATTTATCGCCGCCTTCATCACCCCTATCACGCTTATTAAGCTTAAACCACTCTAGAGTTGGCAGCCGAGATGTTCCAGTGTGTCAGCTATAGTGCGAGTAATTATGTTGTACAATTTTAAGTAGCAATCGATCACGGACGGGAAATGTGTGCGTAGACACTATACATGGCTTCACTGGATTGCCCTGTCTGCAAGCCTGATCCGGAGTTCCCGGGTTCGAACCCGACCGCGGCGGCTGCGTTTTTATGGAGGAAAAACGCTAAGGCGCCCGTGTGCTGTGCGATGTCAGTGCACGTTAAAGATCCCCAGGTGGTCGAAATTATGCCGGAGCCCTCCACTACGGCACCTATTTGTTCCTCTCTTCTTTCACTCCCTCCTTTATCCCTTCCCTAACGGCGCGGTTCAGGTGTCCAACGATATATGAGACAGATACTGCGCCATTTCCTTTCCACCAAAAACCAATTATTATTATTATTATAAGCCTAATCACTCAACAGTGAACGCTATGGACCCTTTAGAATAGCAGACTGCGCTGATTTAACATTTTTTCATACATACTGTCGCGAAGAAGAAGCTGGCTGTGGCGCGGGACGCCCTTACAAGAATGTTCTAAAGACTTCTTATAGACTCAATTGCCTTGCTAAAGATATTTCTTGTTGTCTCTTCATAGTCTATAAACTGACTATAGAGAAACGTCTACTAAGATTGTATGGTCATAAATCTATAGATTGTCTATAAACTGTCTATAGGATTTGTATTGCCTATAGTCTTTTCTCTAGGTTTTTTACATAAAGAGTCTATAGTCTTTATACACAGAAGTCTATGGACAGTGTATAGACTGTCTACAAAGTTTTGTAAGGGTGCGGCACTCGTGCTAGGCCAGCAGCCATTAAATCATCTTTTTTCCATCGTTCATCTCGCCTCATTCTTGGGCTGTCCGCCACGTAACAATACTATCGGAGATTTTCACGAAATCGATGCCACGCTGCGGCGGCGCTGCGAACTTGTCTAAGAACAATCGGCAGCGGTTGAAGCATACGCTTGCTCCTTTCCGAATGCTTCATCTGCGCTTTCAGACGTCGCCATGTTTCCCCATAATTATTGGCGATTTCCACGACACAGAAGCCACGCACTGAGATTCTGTACGCGGAAAGCTCATCGTGAAAGATGTGCCCTGCATGGTGCTGATGCTGTGTAGAAGGCAGTTTCGGATGCGATACCCGGAACGTCGCGGGTTGGCAAGGAAGTCACAGCATTGATGGTCGTGTCTTGGCGGGCAGACGACTTCTTTGTTCAGGTGACGACTCGGTGTCATTATAGCTTTCTTTTGTTTTAATTGAACGAGAACGATGATAATCGTGCCTGGCTGCTGTAATTGCTGCTGCGAGGCAACCATAATGCACGCAAAATAGTACCTCGTCTTAACCCAAGCTGCAATCATATATCACCGGCATTATATATATATATATATATATATATATATATATATATATATATATATATATATATATATATATATATATATTTGCTCTCTGCGTTTCATATTTTCCCATTTATGTCTGCTCATTCTAAACACTCGTGTTTCACTGTCCGCAAAACAAAACCTCAAATCGAAGAGACCGTAGAGGCGACCGAAGAGAGCATTTGAGAAAGTAGGAGCTAGCGGGGAAGAAAACAATTAAGCGGTGAATTAGGTCGCATCAACTCGCCGGCAAGGGGTAGGACCCGATCGGTAAATTTCGCTTCATACGTTTCACGGCTGGGAATAAGATTACCGTCTTGTGAAAATAAGAACAACCACCTGTGTGTACTATAACAGCTCCGTCGAGCCTCCGAGGACGGGCACCGACCGGATCGTATCGAGTTCACGACGCAATGTACAGACGTGATCAGGTTTTTATCGGAGCACTCGCGCAGTCCTCTGCAGAGCAAGGGAAACAAAATTTTACAGTAAGTAGTGGTTTTCAAGACCGTTACTTGTGCTGAAGCGAAGGTGCATAGAAGTAAAAGCAAGGAACAAGCACACTGCCCTTACCACAGCACTTGTCCGCTATAGTTTGTTTCCAGCATACCGCTCCACTGAAGTGATGGCCGCACTTAAGTGCAACTGGTGTTCAGTTACCTGAATTGAAACCCCAGCACACGGCGGTCGAAAGCGAAACCATCGCAAACTAGATTATCTTCCAGCATTATATACACCCGCCGCGGTGACTCAGTGGTTAGAACGTTCGGCTACTGATCCGGAGTTTCCAGGTTCGAACCCGACCGCGGCGGTGCGTTTTTATGGAGGAAAAACGCTAAGGCGCCCGTGTGCTGTGCAATGTCAGTGCACGTTAAAGATCCCCAGGTGGTCGAAATTATTCCGGAGCCCTCCCCACTACGGCACCTCTTTCTTCCCTTCTCCTTTCACTCCGTCCTTTATCCCTTCCCTTACGGCGCGGTTGAGGTGTCCGCCGACATGGGAGACAGATACTGCGCCATTCGCTTTCCCCCAAAACCAATTTCCGAGGAAGAGTCCAACTGAAGCTTGCAGCAAAAAAAAAAATACTTAAGAAGACACCTTACTACCAACAGGCATTCCAAGTCAGTAACACGGGATCCACATTGTGAGCTGTCATGCAAGACCACACACACCGTACAAATGGAGAAGGGGATTTATGGCTCTCCATTTTGAAACCTGCCAACCTAGGTTATAAGCAGCAAGTGACAGCTGGATATTCTGTACACCAACCATGGCAGGTGGAAGGGTTTCGTTTTCTTTATCGGCCACCTGCTGGTCTCGTTCTCCTGTCCAGTAGACGAATAGGAGGGACCCTTATCTAATCACTTTGCCACCTGATAAACGTGGCAGGTTTAAAGTCGCCGCTGACTCTTTCGTGTTGCTGGCAGGCGGCAAGAGCCATCTGCTAAGGTTGGTGCGGGGACGAGGGGACCTGCTCCGATTCCCCCTAGCGGATCCGTTGAGATCCGTTAGGGGCGCGGTGTAGACACGTCACAGGCGCACGCGCTAAAGGCGTAAAAAGGGCCTTCCGGATGACATAGCAGAGGCATTTGCACTGGCAACCTTTGTAGTCCACGAGCACTAAGTTGCGTGTCGTTCTGTTCCACAGGTGACTGGACATGAAGCGCTGGACTTCTTCGGGAGGGAAGACACGAATGGCACGGCCCTGTTCCTGAGCGCCACCATGAATGCCAGGAGCTACACTCCGGAGGGCGAGAGGAAAGTTTATCTCGCGACGATGAAGGAGACCAATGACACCTTCTTCGTCAGTGTAGTTGACGTAAGCCATCCACTTGTCATGCTAGAGCTCCTGAAATTTACAGGGTTGCACTTAAGTCTGCTTAAGAGCGCGAATGCGAAAGCCTCTCCCTGTCCTCTTTCTCCCTTCATTTTTCATTTTAGTTTATCTTCTGCAGTTTTTGTTTTCTTTTGTTTCTATTTTTATCTCTTGTATTTTATTTATTTATTTTCACTTTCCATTTAATTTATTTTATTTCTGTTTTTTTTTTCATTACACGTACGTTGCCCAAGAACTGGTGCTTAATCAGCTTATACATTTCTGGTTTATGATTGACAGTTCGTGCGGACAACCTCTGTCCACAACTTCCATGTACAACTTCCTTCCACGCCACTCATGAGTCAAGAAAGGCTTTATCAGCTTATACATTTCTGGTTTATGATTGACAGTTCGTGCGGACAACCTCTGTCCACAACTTCCATGTACAACTTCCTTCAACGCCACTTATGAGCCAAGAAAGGCTTTCGCCTTAAAAATAGTGAGGGAAAAATGTGAGGGCAAGGTGGAGGAAGCAACCTTTACAGTCGTCTGCTGCAGTTCTACATGAGAGAAAAAGGGAGGGTTTGAGAGCACGGTATCATAAGATACGGTACGGTGTGTCATGGTGAGTGTGTCCCAAAACATCGGGTGAAATATGAGGCGCACTGTAAGTATGGATTCAGTGTCTAATGATTCTGGCAGGCTGTTTACGTCCGCGTTTTTTTTCTTGTGTGGCTCTGTTGTGAGCATGCTTTTATTCGCCTGTATTCTGCCGCAAGCTTTTTAAAAGGCCAACGATTTGCTAAATTTTCGCTTTACTACTACTAATGACAAGGATTAGTCAAGAGAAGTACGTAATCAAGACCGCGAAGATTCGAGTTATGGTGTGCAATCATGTGGACCCGAAAGACATTGCATAAAAAATCACTGAGGATTTCCTTCCATGCTGCGTAAAAGAAGCTCAAGGCTTGGAAGGTTTTTTTCTGGTTAGATAATATTTAGCGCTTCAAGTGGTTCTGGGGATCGATACAATCGCGATAGGGGAGGCAAACGCATCTGTAAGTGTTAACAAAACCGAAGCGAATCCTCCCTTGAGCACTGGGCTATAACGCGCATGGCTTGTATAGTTTATAGAGTTGCCATTCTTTTATTGAAACCATACAGTCTGATTTTTTTTTTGTTTCGCTATTGCGATAAAAACGCCCCATTGCAATACGTTGCCGGATGCGAAGTGCACAACCCACGACTAAGAAAGCCAACGGGCTTGGCTCATCCCGGCAGCCTATGCTCAAGCATATCTAGTAGCGGTTTTGTACCTATAAGCGGTGCATCAGTGAAGCCAAGACAGCAGCTTGAACTATCGTTTTATGCAACTGCGTTTGGTTGATGCTCAGGACAGCAGCTTGAACTATCGTTTTATGCAACTGCGTTTGGTTGATGCTCAGGCTGACTTTCACTTGACGTCCTGCTAAGAGCAACGAGGCCTTTTTTTGTTTCATTTTTTCGAGGTGTAAGAGAGTCCGTCATCACTCTGGTGATAACGAAAACTCTCTTACAAGAAGCAAATGAAAAATACCGCAAGCAGCACTTTTGCTTGCTTTAAACTGCGAGAACCAGCGACTACCATTCTTCTAACGCTGAAAACAACAAAGCTGGAAATATTCTACGACTCAGTTTCTTTGATGTCACTTTAAAAGCTTTGCCGTTTTATATTCGGCCAACTTTACGAATTTTAATGCAAGAATTTGTGTCCGCGTATTGTTACATATCGCGCAACAGTCTAACGCGACTTCTCCACGCATTATCTATTTCCGGCACCCTTCACTGTTCCTCGGTATCTCCCAAAACGCAATCCAAAAAGCAGAGTAACGTGTCAGCGCTGGTTAAACTTCAGCTGGCGTTCACTGACTGGTGTTTCATTAAAGTTTTCTCTCTTCAAAAAATTGGCGGTGGTTTGAGCTCTGGTTAAACCTGTGACGCGATAACTACAGCTGGCCGAGTGGAACTTGGTCATGTGACCAACCACGTCGCGAACCACGTGATCAGCCACGGTGCCGCGCCGCCAACAGCTGCTCCGCACCACGTGGCCAACCACGTGACAGCGTGGCGGCGGAGCCCCAGGGTTTGCGTTATAACGCATAACGCTGAGACCGCAAACGCGAGAAGTAAGGCTCTAAACGAGGGAACTATCCTGAAGCGCACTACTTTTCGTTTTCTTTCTCATTGCGAGAAGCACTGAGAAGCGCGACAGTCGCGTCAGCCACAACGCGCTCAAACCGGCTGGCACCGGCGAGCACTCACGTGGCGACAAGTAAGAAACTGCTGTGCAAATTTATTGGCAAGCCTTGCGAAAGAGACAACGTTCGAAGGCACAGGAGTTGTTTTTTTTTCTTTTCCGGAGTCAGGTGCGATGGGAGATGAAGTCGGTGGAATAGGTTGCCCGACGGACATACTGAATGGCGCAGCGAAGGCGATGTATGGAGTCCATGGCAAGAGCACGCTGAATGCAAAAAAAAAACGGCTAAGCTGAGGATCCGATACTGAAGCGCTGGTTTCGAGGAGTGGAGCGCCTCGAGGAGACGAAGGCGCTGCAGCTATCTGAAAAAAAAAGGATAAAACATGTAAAAATGAAACAATGCGGCTGCACATGACACATTATACAACGCAGAGCTGGCAAACAAAGCTCATACCTACAACGCAAACAAATCAGACTGCGAGTCCTCTCAATAGCTAATCAATTTGGCCTCACAGAAAACCAAGGTTTGCGAGCAGTTTGCTTACTCGGACTATCGAGGCCTCGATGCGCCGCCTCCTGTCGTTGATGGACAGGGACAGGTGAAGGCAGCAGCTCTTTACAACACGTCGTTATAGCAGCTGGGAGCTCGCACGCATGAGCCCTCGCAAAGCGGCGACGATGGTTCGGGGGACAGCAGGTCACCGCGTCGATGTCCCAGTAGCGCCGACTAGCTGCCCTCGTCGTGTTGACGGAAGGAGACCGTTGGTGTCCACGCCCAGTCGGCAGGCCTCGGGAAGGAGGTGAATCCTGTTTGCCGTGTTGCACCACCGGCGATTAGAATGTTACTCTGAGCAAGTCTTAATGAGTTCATGTGTCACGTCGTTGTGGCATGTCAGTTCTTTACTTTCACAATCCTTGTTTCGCCTTTCTCTTCTGAGCACGTTCCACAAGTTTCCTTGTTTTCTCTTTTCATAGTGCGCAAGGATGGTTAAAATAACTCATGATAGAAGGAAGGACACCGAACATCTATATACTCAAACAGAAAAAGTGAAAGGCTGAGACATGAACATGAGTTGAAATATGTAAGGCAACAAGGAAAGGAAAGAAGCGAAGTAGACAAATACAGCCGAAAGTATGTTAAAAAAGAAAGCAACCTTGCACACCGCAAAAGAGCCGGACTGACGTCTACCTTGCCTGGTCAAGAGGCCCCCTTGAAAGTATGCTAAAGTTGTTCATTAGCATATACTGGTCATCAGGAATGACTGCTCTGATGAGAACATCTGTTTTTGAATTGCATAGGCACGGGTAAAATGTAGTTGGAAATAAATCAGAGAATGAGCGATTTGGCTCAAATTGTGTAATTTGTGAAGTAACTCCCAACATCTGGGCATTCGACCGGACGTCTACAAACAGCTATAGAAGGCAAAATAGATGAAAAATATGGAAATGCCCGTAATGTTGCCGAGATGTTTGCTTGAATAAAAGTATTCGCAGACATCGAGATTGTGACCAACACAAAAGTAATGCTTGCTGTGTGAAATATGACAATGACTCCAGTGTACGTGCAATACATGCACGACATGTGCGAATGTGGTGAAGTGCAGTGATGAACTCTGGAGTGTGCGGCCATACAAAAAAGACACTACCTGCAGCTGAATTGGGTGCCATTAGCTTAACATGGGGGACCGGCAGCCATACTACTAAGCAGGATAGAGACAATTCCGAAAATAACAATTTATATCGAACGATGGGCGAACAGACCAAGGGTTATGTGGGCCATCAACTGTTGTAGAGCCATAACAGACTTGTAAGTAGATAAACGTCTTGTGGAGGGAGGAGGCATACGTGAGGCAGGAATTGAATATCCTGCGTGGACTACCGGACAGGGCCAGAGATCCGAGCTCGTACTTTCGGCGTATCTGCGAAGACAAGTGAAAAACATGGATGTCGGGCGTATGCGATAGAAGTCTCCGACGTATACGCTGCACACTTTCCTTACTGTCGGGAGCAGAACTTCAGTATGCCATGCGAGCTTTGATTCGCTTGCACTTACCACCCTACTCCTTGTGTCAAGAGAGCTAAAAAGAAGGACGAGTCAGGAAGGGAACGCCTTGCGTCGTGCATGGAGGCCGGACTGGGGCCACAGACCCGCGCTCGGACTTCCCGAGTCAGCTCCGTGCTGTCCTCATCCAAGGAAGATCCTGAGCCGCCATATCTGCAAAGACAAAAAGGAAACTTTGCCAAATGAAGCCTTAGATTTAAACGACTGAGCAGCGTGAACAGACGGGACGGAAGAGAACACAGAAACCAACCAGACCGACCAAGCCCTCGTCTTGTAACCATGGATGTCATGAGCGTTCCAGTCACCCTATGGGTCACACTGTACACTGGCTGCACTGTCGGAAACAAACATGGCTTAAGCCACGCGAACTTCGACTGAACTACATCCTCGGCCCCTTCAGCGGCGCCTGGTATTGAGCAGCCTTACGGGAATACTGCTTTCATCTGCAGCCATGCCAGTCTTCTCATTTCGATAAGTCATGTTCCTGCTCACTCAAAACGAAGAAAACGACGCTGCGATGCAGTGCAGTCAAAGCAGCCGACAGTACAGCGTTTGCGACAGGAGGCAGCAGCAACGCGAGTACATGGATGCCCGACCGAGACCAGACTTCTGAGCTCGGGGTTGCTGAGTCGGCTCCGTGCTGTCCTTGTGCAAGTGAGACCCTAAGCCGGCATATCTGCAGAGAAAAAAAAAGGAACCTTTGCCAAATGCAACCATAGATGGAAACGACTGAGCAGAGCGAACAGACGGGACGGAAGAGAATAACAGACATGTACTGTGTTCTCTTTCATTCCGTCTGCTAGCGCTGTGCAACCATTTCCATCAACATGCACCCTCCAGCCCGACAAAGACCTCTCATTGCAACCATGGATGTCGTGAGCATTCCAAACGATTCCGAGGGTCACGCTGTACACTAGCTATACTGTCGGGACTTCGATTGAACTTCATCCTCCACCCCCTTCAGCGGAGCCATGGTATTGAGCAGCCTTACGGGGTGCCGCTTTCATCTGCAGCCGTGGCAGTCTTCTGGTTTTGATAAGTCGTGGTCCTTCTTATTGAAAACGCAGAATACTGGACGCTGCGATGCAGTGCAGTCAAAGCCCCCGACAGTGCAGCGTTCGTGACAGGAGGCAGAGGGTGCACGAAAGGAACGTTGCACGACCCGAAACTGCCCTATCGGGCCAGATGTCATCGCGGGCCGAATGCACCAGTGACGTTGCACCAAGCATGAGAATGCTGGACTGAGCACATCTGCAAAGAAAAAAATGGGGGATGACATACACGCAAGCATATCGTCGTAGTTTCACATACTCACCGTGGTGGGCAAAGTTGCCGCGACTGAATCCTTGTGCCGCGGGGCTGGAAAAAGTAAGGAAAGCTACCAGACCTTGGCTGCAGCGGAAACACGATGTGCCGCAGACCGCAGGCAGCGTCCGTTCTTCGGAGTTGCTGGAAGAGGCTGGCGAGGATTTCCGAGCGCCGTGCACGGCCACAAACCACATGTCTCAAAAGAATGTGCGCGCCTGGGCGTTCGGCTGCACGACATGGTGGCCTGGTCGCAACGGCGTTTGGAACGGGTTTTTGTTTCATGACACAAACGACAGCGAGCTCGCGTATCTAAACCCCGTTGAGGCAGCGAGCAAAGCTTGGCATACCGGGGTCACCCAAGACCCCGCACAGTTCCCAAAAATAGGCTTTTTGAGGTTGAAGAGCGACCCTTTCGGCATAGCACTGCAAGCGGCGTAGTACTACATCAGATGCTGCGAAGGCGGACTAACTAACATGCCGGTTAAGCAGCACTGAATAGGCAACCTTCCAACTGTCACCTTTAAACCACCCTTCACCGACGGACGTGCAGCCCACCGTAAGAAACATCCCGAACAGTTTCCAGAATTTAGAAAACGCGGCCACCCTCGGCGCTGTGGCCCAACAAATTTTGGCGATTTGAATGAGTTGCATGCGGTGGAGAGGTTGCTTTGCCTGCAAGCTTCTCGCACATGTAGTGTACTTTGGCGTGATGTAGCCAATGTTTGTTGGGCCACAGCGCCGAGGAAAACCACGCCCCCAAAATTCCAAAACCGACATGGATACCACTCACGGTGGGCCACACGCCCCTCAACAATCAAGGAGCCCAAAAGCAATAGTAAAAAGACAACTATTCAGTATTACTTAACCAGCGTGCTATTTAGAACGCCTTAGCTGTGCCCTGACGCACTGCACCGCCGACAGTACTATGCGGAAGAAGGCGCTCTTCTAACTCAAACTGCCCACTTTCAAAAACTGTGCACAGTCTTCGGCGAAACACCCTGCATGCGAAGTTTCGTCGCTGGCTCAATACCTAAAGCTGGCCTGCCAAATGTGAGCTAAGCCTGAAGCTGAATCCTAGCTCGCCACGCTTCCGTCACGAACAAGAAACCCGATGGCGACAGGCCGTGAAACCTCTACGCGCTGCGTGTTACTCGCTGGCTATCACTCAATGCTCGCGGGAACAGCGCGAGTGAAGCTTAAATTTTGTCTAACAGATTTCACGGACACACGTCGCCCTCGACGCGAGGCCTTGCCTCGCACTCACCTTCGATGCCGACGGCCTGGCTCGGAGAGGCGTGTTCCTCGGCAGTGGTCCGTAGGCCTCGAGCGCAACGGCACCCATGCGTCTCTGGTGAACACGTGAAAACGACAGCAACCGCCTGGCAACGCGTACAGAGGCATGTCCAGCAGCACTGCCGCTTGTACTGCGGCGAAAACAAGCTCTCGCAGCTAGCACCAACGAAGAATGACTGGCGGTCTCCGTCAGTCGCATTTTTTACCCCCGAGTCAGCACTAGCGCTTGCGCATTAATGTCGACTACAGACCTTTTCGATGGCGGCGGGCGCTGATGCACTTATCAGCGATACAACTGCGTCACTGCTCCGCTGCTTCCATGGGCGGACGGCGCGTCGTCGCGTTTCTTGCGACCACTTTTTTGTTTTGTTTTGTTTTCTTTCTGCCCCAAGCGCGGCTCGATGAAGTGATACGAAGACTGCGTTAGAAGCGCAAGTTTGGGCATGCATGCGCAGTGCAGAGCTTGGCCGACGTTTTTCGTGTTCGTTATCTTGCGCTTGACACAAACGTAATAAAAAGATACCAACCATTCTCGCATCCCTTCGTGTTAATTCAACAATCTAATAGGCTTCAATTTCCGCAGCGTGAACGAAGCACCTTCAAAAACCATAGAGACAGTTGTGCGTAATACATCCAAACGGCGCAACTCTATGCGTTCGATTTTGCTGATTTCTTCCGCAGCGGCTTTAGACTGGTCGTGCTGTTAGCTCTTGCACAAATGCGAACGCGAAGACACGAGGACAAACGCACAGATACAAGTCTGGCGTCAACTACCGACTGAGTTCATAGTTGGTAGTTAATGAGTTGCAGTTCTTAGAAGGCGCCAGCCTTGTCTCCTCTAGGTAGAAGGATGACGAGTTGGGCAAGTCGGATGTAATTCACGTTGAAAACAATATTCAGCGCAAATGGACGAAGACCACAGGAGGAATAGACGCTGCAAGCGCTCTCTCGCAACAGAGCTTTTATTGTGGAGGGATGTATATGTGTGCACACATAAAGACACTAACAAAGGCAATTTCCTTTCACAAAACTTAGAGATCACTGCAGAGACTGCATTGGAGAAATGCGAAAGCATTAGCGTTTGCCGCGACGTTGGTGGCTCCTAGTCGACGCTTTTCTACATCTACTTCTTACCCATTCCGTTAAGGTCCTATCGTCACTCTTCGATCTCCGATGGTACCACTTGACGACGTGTACTTTTTTGAAGCGAAAGCTTCACTACGCCAGGTAAAGCTGTTTCACCGTGCGTTGCCGGTAGACCTCCAAGTGAGACAGAGGTCAAGTGAGGCTTTAGGCCTCACCATATGTGGTTTACCATGGTGTCACACCGCTTGACCTTTAACCTTCGATTCGCAGGTAGAGGGTGGTAGAATAGGCCTCAGCGTTCACTGGGTGACCAACCTCTCGCAATGAACCATTAATTTAACCGCCACCTGCCAGGGTGGCAGGGTGGCCGCGCTGCCTATCATCCAGTGTACGGAACGCACTCAACGTTATAATGTTGAGGCTTGGCGTCTGTATACAGAAGCCAAGCCGCGTTTACTTGCCCGATACACCACAGCTTTCGATCTGCAATCAGGTTCAGCCGTGGTTAAAGCGCAGATAATTTTTTAGCCAGCAAAGAATTTATTTATTTATTTGTTGATTGATTTATTAATTGATTCATTCATTCGTTCGTTCATTCAATAATTCATTTATCGATCGATTGATTGATGCATTCATTAATTAGTTCATTCATTGATTCACTCATTGAGTGATTGATTGGTTGATCGATTGATCGATTGATTGATTGATTGATTGATTGATTGATTGATCGATCGGTTGATCAGAGTAAGAGGTGATCCCTGCTGAACTATTTCAGCTCATTCTTCTGTTGCTCTTACCCCCTCCCGCTATGCAGTACTGCAAGAACAGCAACTACGAGTTCGGTTTCTCCGACAGAAATCCGGTGGCGCCTTTCTACTCGAGCGCAAAGGAAAAGAAATTCATTGCCTTCGACGACTCTCGCTCGATGGCAATGAAGGTGAGTGGCGTCTCTGTCACGTGTTCTTCTAGCTTGGTATTGCTTCTATTGGTGACCTTAATGGAAGCAGCAAAAAAGTGTACCGGTAGGCGAGGTTCTTTTAAACGCTCCCACTCTAGACTGACACTGCACGCCTGTTCATTAACCACGACGAAAAATAGCGTGAAATTTCTTCCACACTTTCTTAGCGTTGTCAACTGTGAATCAATGATGGAGGGCTATGCCATCAATGCAGCTGTCAACAGAAGTTGCCAGACATGCTAGGTCTCTATGACATCTGCGACTGTGGAATTTTTTTCCACTCTCAATTTTCTAAAGAAAAGACTTGTTCCCGGCCCTTGAATACATTTCCTTGTACTGTGCTGTCGCACTACATATATGCAGCCAGTTTTAACTCGCGGATTAATACAGCTTGCTTTTCGTAATTTCTCCAGCGCTCGCTGCAAGTAGAACTGAGGACTGGGGATGTATAACGGGGTAAATTCCAAGAAGGCACAAATCCTCTCCTCTCAACTGAATAATATTTATCGTGAGTGATGGCAACCCTTTGTGGCGCTGGTCTTTACATAATCGTATACATTTGCATAATCACATAGGGAAAATGAAGATAAGCATCATGTTCTGGTCGCATACTGCATCGGGAAGTATTTAGTTCTAAATCATGTTTTAACGTAATAGGGTTAAGCAGCTCGTGTCGCTTAAAATCTGGCGTCGGCGTCATAGGCGTCAAGGTCACCATCGTTGACGGGGAGCGAGAAATCGGCGAAAAATCATCTTAGAAGCAACGCAGGAGGCAGGCGGGCCACTTTGGTCACGTGACCTTGCGGCATCATCACATTCTGCCCACTCGATTGTGAGAAAACAGTCCACCGTGGCAGATGGCAGTTCGCACAAGGCCCGCCGGTGGCAGCACCTGCCATTGCAGGGCAGTGGTACATGGCTTGACTACAGCGCCACTGCTCCAGGAGTGGTATGAGGACTCCCAGGGATCTATGAATGTAGAGAATTACCAATATCCTTAAGGCGGATGTTAAGTGTCCCTGCTGTTTTTTTTTCAATACAGCACCTTTACCGGATTTTTTTATGCGCTAAGACTATTTCGGAAATCTCTCTTCCTTGTACATCAGGATAATCGCGCGAAACGATGGCACCTGTAAGCTCTTGAAGTGCGCCAGAGATAGCGTCGGTGGCAATCACCGATACCAACCTGCGAACAAGCCAGGTCGCCTGCGTTGCCGTAGTATGTCGTGACAGAAATCTTTGTTCGCCTGCTGGTTGATCTGAATGCTGTAGAAGTTGGCCGGGAAGTACCGATGCCCAGAATACATAAGTTATGGTAATGTGGGGAAGCTTCGACACTAAGGACATCTCGCGGCTAGACGCAACACTGAAAGTTAATCCGACGCAGCTTTGTGGCATATATTCGTAGCTCGTTGGCATATACGCCAGAGCTCATGAGTATGCGGCATTTTAGATTTGTTGGTTTTACGCCGAAGTTTATACGCACGTAAATATTCTGGCGTGATGCCCGACGATTGCCTCCGAGAAATTGTCTTGAGGCGTATGTGAAGAAAGCGCACTTACGACACATAGGTAATTAGGCACCATAGGCACCATAGGTAATGCCTAATTACAATAGGTAATTAGGCACCATTATTATTATGCAAAAACGTGTCCGAAGTTCGGCGCTTCCGGGTGGAGAGAAAAAAATAAAGTCAAAATGCTTACCACGCCAGCAAAAACGAAATGTTGGAGCCTAAACGTGCTTATGAAAACGCTACAGCGCACTTGTCACCTTCAGGACGCACGTCTAGCCCACCCGCAAGTTTATACTTTGATAGTTCCACTCATGGTTCATGCAGTCTTTCTAAAGGTATACGTTCTCAACTGCATCACTGTACCTATAGACTGCGCCTTCTTGTTTAGTGCAGTGTGCAGTGTGGGTGCTGGCCCTATCCAAACTTGCCCCTGCATGAGCGCCTAGATGATTCGCGCCTTTGACTGTCTATTTAAGGGGAACTTCAATGAATAGATGCGTGCAAATGTTAAGCATCATGTAGAGGTTATCAGATATAGGAAACGGGACCTTCAATGTAAATAAGGTATTCTGGAGACTGCTGTGAGGGATTAATTTAATTACATTGTATGTATTGATATTTAATATTCGCCTTGTGTCTGCCTTTTATTCCATCGACTAGTTCTGCCAAGGCAAGAAAGACCACACATCGGTCAAGTATGGCATCGCCGTATTCGACGTCGAATTGGATGACCCAGAAAACAAATGCGGCATGGGTGCTTACTCGAGGCTGAAATCCGTCAAGAAGCTGTTTGACTATATGAACAACAACTTCACATCGCCCAGCGACTTCGAAAAATGTGGAAAATAAATTTTGCACTTGCACAAGACATGCACAAGACACGAGCTATCGCTACAAAAATCTTACCCATGCCAGCTGTAGACAACTACTATAACCAAATATGGCGAGAGACAGGTCTGTCAGCCACAGAAGGTTAGCGCTAGCAGCCAGGAAAATGGAAAAAACTAAGAAGATAGGGGTAGACAGGAAACTTGTGAGAAAGATAGGAAAGTGAAAGACGGAGGGGAGGACAGGAAAAGGCGACTGTCGATTTCCCCCAGTCGGGCCAGGCCGGAGGTGCCGTATACAGGAAGCTGGGGCAAAAGTGATGTGTTGCCTCCGCCGGTGGCATTAAAAGGTCCAAACACTCGGCATCGGCTCAACCACCAGGATTCCTGTTTCCCCGGACATGGCGATGCCACGCACGGCTAAGCGCGGGTGCTCGGGTCCGTGGTAACGCACTGCCCACAATCATCCCCCTGCGGGGATGTCCCTGCCGATGCTCAGGAACCCTTGGTGTCGCCACTCACCAACGCCTGCAAGCTGCTGACACCCCTGGGGGAGCATCGATTGAAATGAACACTGCATTGAAAGCTATCGTTTTATAACATTATTTACAACAAAAACGAAGGCTGCAAACGTTGCTGAGCACAAACAGAAAGCATTGTCAGTGCTCTCCTCTGCTTTTGAATCGATAAAAGAAGCGGCTGGGTGCTTGGCTGGACGAGAATGTTTACACACCACAAACTAAGAAAAAATACTTGCTCCTAACACTGAAGAATTAGGCTAGCGGGAAATAAAGAAGGCACTATACCATGATGAAAGGGTGCCAAATATTCCTCAGTTACTTGCCGCAAACCATCTAAGGGCTTCATAGGGTTTCTTAGGGCTTCTTAATTTTATTTTTGTAAGAGAGGTGCAGGACACCAGGATAGACACTGAAGAGGGATTAAGTAGTACAGCAGCTTGTAACCCAACTCGTAACAGAATATTTGCATAAAGTAGCAGTGACTTCTTTTGGCCGGGCGGCGAAGAAATATTAACTTGGTGGTTACAAATGGTCAACATGCCGCTAATTCAACACTGGACTGACAGATGGCCATCCACACTGGAAGACATATGCTAATAAACTGATGGCTTTCGGCCTTGAAAGCAACAATTAATCATTGCGAGTTAGAGCATCATCGTGTGTGCTCTGACTCATCTAGCTTTGACTCCCTGGATAGTGTCGCCAACTCTCCAGAGCGCCAAAAGCAAGCTGCGGTGCAGCCAGATATATTCCCGAATACAGAAGGAGGCGACTGGTCGTCATGGTCGACACCTTGGCGACATCGGCGGCTCGCTTGCGGTGCTTGAGGCTTGCGTATAAGGGAAGTAGTACCGCTGCTGGGCGAGGTTGAACTGCCATCTGGAGGCGCGCAGCTCAGTCAGTTCGAGCAGCGTCTTGCGCGCCTGCGCCGAAAGGTGGGCAGGAGGAAAGCCTCCCGCAGCCGCCGAACCAGGGTCTCCATGCGATGTGGGGCGTCGCGCTCGATGACCTCGCTGGCGATGGTCAGCACCGACCGCAGGAACTCCATCTGCGAGGTGCCGGGTGCAGTAGTCAGCATGCGTGATGTATAACGCGCTCATTGCGAAGACCAGCTTAATTCGAGAGAAATGAGCGACAGTTACTGTTACGAGTATTTTTACATATCGGCCCCCCTTTCACCCCTTAATATCTTCCGTCACTGAGGAGTTAACCCGCTGTAAGACAGCTAGCGTGCCTTCTCTTCAAGTAACTAACTTCTTAATCTCATCCGCCCATCTAACCTTCCGCCGCCCCCTGCTACGGTTGCCTTCTCTTGGAGTTCACACCGTTACCCTTAAGGATCGGCGGTTATCTTGCCTTCGCATTACATGCCCTGTCCAAGGCCGTTTCTTCCTCTTGATTTCGACTAGGATGGAGCCCTGCATTGAGGGCTCCACTCAGGAAGACGACGACGATGATGATGATAATTATGATGATGATGATGACGATTGAAGACTAACTATAATAAAAGTTTTTTCTCCTTTTCCTCCTCTACACAGAGTGTACACAGACCACCATGACAGCGTCTATGCAAGACGTTCATTGGCTCAAGATATGATACTCACCTTGCGCCTTGAGATGGTGTAAAAAAATTTGCACGCGAATAAAACGACTCGCTGCGTGAAACAGAATAGAATATTCTAAACGTATTGCCAAATGATGCTGTCTCGCTGCTGCGATGACAGCTAGGACTCGGACGTGGACAGCAAGCAAAACATTCCTGTTGTACCTCGTCGTAGTTAGCGCTTACAAGCATTAAATAAATTGCAACAGACGCGTAATTCGTTCAGGGCGGCTTATAGCTGATGGAACCCGCGGTATAGGCCCAGGGCCTTTGGCTTTTGAACGCGCTCCTGTCATTGCAGGCTTCTGTCCAAGCTAGGATGTGCGCATGACCTCCTTGACTGCGCTGTTTGAGGTGACGGAGGCTTTTTTAGATAATTTAAGCTAACACCTTTATTTTCCTCTTCACCCTTTAATGACCTCACTGCTGTAGGCTTGTCACCTGTCCCAATTCACTCGGGAAATGCTCGCCAAGTGGAGTCGTTTGGATCTCTCTGTGCTTATTTGGGAATGTATACACAAACCTCAGCTTTCAGTACATCGTCTGTACTCTCACGCAAGACACAACACGCGTTTATTTGTAGGAGAATAAACATCAACAACCGGTCTTTTTCATCATTTAGTTGGCCGTCCGAAAAAGCCGTCCCACAACTCCGTCCCACACCCCACAACTCCGTCCCACACCCCACAACTCCGAGCACCACAGCTCCCGATCAGTGTTGGATCACTTCAAGCACGGAGTCCTCCAGGTCCTGCACATACAGAGCAGCCAGCCTTGTGAAATCAGCGCTGCAAGCAGAAAGCACAGAACTGAGAGGCAAGCGAAGAACGGGGATCTATACACACCGTCTCATCCTCGTTACCAGTCTCAGTTGGAACTGAAAGCAAAAGCAGATGCGTCAGTACATATGGTGCACTCTACCGGAGCATTTTGCAGGCAGCTTGCGGCGTAATTACTACATACCCGTGTGCTTTATTACGATGGGCTTAGTAGACGTCACAAGTGGGGTTGCACCAATCTGCGAAAACACACAAGCAAACAGCGAGTAATGAGACAAAGTGCAAGCGCACAATAGTTTAGACCCATTTTCAACGGCATCCACTGCGCTTTTTTTAGGATCAATCTTCTTTCGATACGAATTTTTTCGGTGTTATGTTTTGTCTTTAGACGACTCCTATGACACATCTATGACAAGGACCCTTCAAAATTGAGAGACATCACAAAATTTTTACGCAAATAGCTTAATGCGTAGGTTTAAATGTCAGACGTTCTGCTAACCCTGCTGAAGTGGAAAATTAAGGGTTTTAAGCTTTAATAAATGTCGAAAAAAATAAAAAAGAAAGAGAATTCCAGTATTTGTTTTAGGGGCTGCCTGCAAAAAGATCATTTATATCGCAAGAGTTTGTTGTTATACTTCATGTCAGCTAGAACAGTGGATGACATAACATTTGACACTAATCAGTCATGCACCCGCTGTGGGGTTCACTCTCTAGCGAGGCGATGGCTTATTTGCATACTTTCATAAGGAAGCTAATAGCCTGGAACATTCTTATCAATTTACATGCAGTTGTCATATATTGGCGCAACTACAATGCGCTCAAAATTTTTGCGAAGCCAAGAACGTAAGAGTAGGAGCTATAAACTGTCTAAGATAGCATATATGCTCATTATATTGGCAATTACTTTGTGACTATTTAGTGCAGTCTTGCAAAGGGTCTTTCAAAGAAACGATATCAGCTGTATCCTCTTCTCTGATGCACGATAGTCTAGTCATTTCATGAAGATCGTCACAACGCAGTAACAAATCGTGAATTGCTTCCTTCTTGTTTTGCTGACCTTAGGCAGTTAGTTGCAAACAAATCAGCTTGTATACGTACAGGGAAGCTGTTCCGTGCGAAGCACCAATAAAACACACCTTATTAAGCATCCCGGTATTCGACGAGTGGTATCGCCTCTCGGGCAGAGAGGACGCTCGCGGCTTGGATGGCCCCGGAGACTGGGGCAGGCGATCAGGCGTAGTCGCCGCAGTCAGAGACTGCAAAGGGCCAAGTGCATGCGTTGTCCTTACGGTCAAGAAGCAGCAGTCGCGAATACAAAGAAGGCATGTCATGCTGCCTGTGCAACAATTTACTCCGCAATGACGTGGACACTAAATGAAATGAGCGAGATACATAGCAATTTGGGTGAGGCTAATGCGAAATGTTAGGTGCAGCAGAAGCGGTCTATAGATCAGACTTGTTAGGCAATGGCTCAACGGAACAGCAGAACCATGCGGCTACACCATCCCTCAGGCTTTTTTCTTCGAGGCTCGCCTCAATCAGGAACCTTGAAAAGCCGGCTGGCCAATTCTCTCTGAACGCTTCTGTGATTAAGGCAGACCTGCCTGTTTTTGAGGGCTCGTAGTTTTATTGTATTCCGAAAAAAATAGCATATCCGATAATACCAGAAAAGTTAGAAAGAAGGGTGGTGTGCGTGGGCAACTGGTTCAGTATACCGAGCGCGGAAACCTTGCTCGTGTCTTACCTTTGTCGATAACCATTTCCGGCCCCTGACGGTCTTCACTAGGGGAGGCACCGGATTGCCATGAATGTACTGAAAAATAAATCACATAAAGATATATTAAGATGATAACTGAACCTTTTGTATTGCTTCATTTACTTGTGTATTTACAGGCTGACATGCCCAATTCTTCTCCGTATTACGGAGTTGTGACTCCCTTGAATAGGGTAACTACTCAAAAAAAGCTCAAGGACAAAGAACACCGCGAGCCCGAAGAAAACCCGGAATGGAATTGGGCTTGCCCAAGAAAAATTTTGATCCGTATCGATGCCTTGCATTTCACGCCACAAGTGCCGTGACAGTGCGTCACGCACAACAGTCACCAACCTTTCACGGCAAAGGTGGCGTTAAACTGATCGGACACACGTGCACATTTTCCTTCCACTCCTGTTCGGCCTACACAGCAGCCATTGTGTCATCAGTAAAAAGCCTGTTTAGAAAATGTCATCGAAGAATTATCCAGTTACTTGCAGGTATATGGTTTATGCATGGGGGTTTAACGTCTCAAAGCGACTCAGGCTATGAGGGACGCCGTAGTGACGGGCTCCGGAGACTTCGACCACCTGGGGTTCTTTTACGTGCACTGACATCGCACACCACACGGGCCTCTACAATTTCGCCTCCATCGAAATTCGACCGCCGCGACCGGGATCCAACCCGCGTCTTTCGGGCCAGCAGCCGAGCGCCATAACCACTGAGCAACTGCGGCGGTTTCCAGATTACTTGGAATGTCAGTTATTCTGGTATCACTCTTCGCGGGCACGCAGAAAATGAACGATTGTTGTCAGCGCCTCGCATTGCTTATTCCAATTGCTTCGCGAAACCACCACTTCTGTGCAGTCGTCAACACCTACTTCACTAAACTCGCCGCACAGCATTATCTACAAATGAGGATAAAAATGACCTAGGCAAGAGGCTCAGTCAGGCCATGAGTTGCACACCGAGGGCAATGCCCTGCTGCGAAATAACAATACACTCGAATTTTAATATCATCAGCAGAAAAACTACGCCTAGCTAGCTATAAATGCATCTTCTCCCATGTGTCTTCCATTAACTGTGTCCAGTGACAGCCGTGGCCACAATTCACCCTGGAAACCTTGTGATCGCATCCAGCCACCTGACTCTCTGCAAGCCCCTCCTACTCTTGCGTTATCTTGGAATCCAGTCCATTGCCCTAAACAATCATCAGTTATCACCAGTGCGTCAATACGCAACTGCACGGTAGCCGAGGCCGAAGAGGCAGCCGTAGCTCTAGCGACAGCGGAGGGCTACCGATTAAACAGGTCTCTAACCATGCTCGCAGACTCCCAAGCAGCATGCCGTAACTATCTATACGGCAGAATCAGCCACCACGCGTTCCGAATTCTCCGCTCATGTGGCAACCCCAACAACAACAACCAAGCCAAACACGCGATAGTTTGGATACCGGGTCACACCGACATTACGGGAAATCAGGAGGCAGACAGGACAGCTCGAGGGTACGCAACAAACCGAGCGTCTATCCACCTCACCTCTACAGAGGACCCGGAACCGGTAGACCAAAGCTATGCAGAGATTCTAGACTACTTGAGAGGGACAAGCAAAAAGTATCCCCCCCCCCAACATGAACAGCTAAGCAGGGAGGACGCCATAGCGTGACGAAAACTGCCAACGGGAACTTTCCCGTGCTTAAACTTGATAAGTAAAATGTACCCCACACAGTACGAAAGCGTATGCCCGTGGTGTGGAGATACACCAACCCTATACCACACCACACGGGCATGCCAGAAAGTCGGCGAGCTAACCATAGTAGAAAACCCGAGTTCGGAACAGTGGGAGAGGATGCTTTCCAGCGACATCGTAAAAGTCCAGCAAGGACTATAGTAAGACGCGCTCGCAGGTCAGCTACCCTCAGTGGAGCCCTGGGCCGGGAAACCAACCCTGGAGCAAGATATAAGAAGCCATCTGAAACCGCTAATACCTCTCTAAAATAGGGCAAAATAAACGTCACACCTACCTACCTCTCTCGTGCTTCGGATTTGTGGTTACTATCTGCCCGCAGTAGATGTATTCCCTTCCCCCTTTTTCTTTGCTTCGTTGCCCGTTGTAAACTGCTGCTACATTGCGGGAATGTTAAATATTAGGATTTTAAGATTTAGACCGACAGTTGTGCTTTTCCTGTTTAGGTCCTCGATCATGTTTGCAGCTCTCCATGAGAGTTACTTAGTACAGCACTGTGATCAACAAATCGCAGATTGCTAATGCCTTCTGCATTGACTTGTATCCCCAACGCTTCTTAACCAAGACCTTCATATACCTCCAGCAAGCACGCGAAAAGTAGAACTGACGAGATCGTCTCTCCCAGCCTGCATTCTTCATGATTCTGCCTTTATTACTTTCTCTGAGGAGGTATATTTTAGCAGTGCAACTGCTATATATATTTCGCTGTATTCTTCAATACGCCTCTTCTACAACCTTGTTGTGCAATCCCTGAATGATGTGTGAGGTTACGAATAAGGCACATGCTTTCTCGAAATCTATTATAGCTATATTAAAGGATCGTGATATTCTACGCATCTTTCTGTCACATGATTGATGGTGCAAATGTGGTCTATTGTACAGTAGAGTAGCCGTTACGCATGCCGCCTGGTCGGTTTGTAGCTTTAAGTCTAAAGATTCTCGAAATCTATGAGCGAATTCCTCGTAAATACCTCGTCGGCAGTTTACAGTAAGCTGATCGAGTTAAAATTTTTCAAGACCATGACATCCAATCTCTTATGGATGAAGATAGCGTTAGAATTCTTCCAAGATTCTGGAAGCACGTGTTCGTCAGACATTGTGTACACGGGGGGGCAGTTTTTCTAGCCCAATTTGCCCAGCGTCATTCTACAGATCTGCACTCACCTGACCCTGATAACTTTAATATAGATATGGTTTATCGCGCCAACCAGGTTTTATGAGGGCCGACTAATTACTATGAAGTGCACCACAAACAGCACTCAGCACGGAAGTAGTGCTCAAAAGATAAAAAAAAAACGTTGATGTCAGTAAACATGGGGTGGTCAGCAAAAGGTAACATACATTTAGTCGGCAACCCCGCACCGCGTAAGATGAAAGAGGCAAACAGTAGATGACAGGTGATGATGTCAATTTACAGTGACTAAAGTGAATTTTCCAAGACGATGCACATGTCGAAGCGCACACCTGCTGGCACAGGTGTTTCACTTGCCATTCAAAGCTGTGCTTGTGCCCTGTGTACCACTATAGGGGCCGGAAGTGCCTCTTACAAAGCACAAACATGCAGGCAGTCGAAGATACAGCTTCAGAAGCTACGAAAAAAAGAAGGCGGCGCACTTCCATAGATATTGAGATATGTCCAGAAATTCTCATCTACTTGAGCACAGCCATCAGCTCTCTCTATGAATGACGCGACTAATTCCATTCGAGTTTCTCTATTCAGTAATTTTGTTACCTATGCTCGCATTCAATACGCATGTACGTCTATCAAAATATACCTGTTCAGTTATTATCTGCACCATCAATGTTAAGGACTAATTTTGCCACACATTAAATGGCACTGCACAGGAGTGCGAA
This sequence comes from Amblyomma americanum, assembly GCF_052857255.1. Taxonomy (NCBI): domain Eukaryota; kingdom Metazoa; phylum Arthropoda; class Arachnida; order Ixodida; family Ixodidae; genus Amblyomma; species Amblyomma americanum. The sequence goes on along the minus strand of NC_135506.1, from coordinate 32,807,862 downwards.
AAATTCCCTGCAAGGTAACCAAGTACCGTATAAAGGTTTACGATGTCAAGCTCTGTGAATGCATGCCCCCTCTGGGAGCTTTTTTCTCTGATTGCCATTCGGCAAAGGTACCCGCCACGGTGGCTCAGTGGTTAGAGCGCTCGGCTACTGATCCGGAGTTCCCGGGTTCGAACCAGACCGCGGCGGCTGCGTGTTTATGGAGGCAAAACGCTAAGGCGCCCGTGTGCTGTGCAATGTCAGTGCACGTTAAAGATCCCCAGGTGGTCGAAATTATTCCGGAGCCCACCACCACGGCACCTCTTTCTTCCTTTCTTCCTTCATTTCCTCCTTTATTCCTTCCCTTACGGCGCGGATCAGGTGTCCAACGATATATGAGACAGATACTGCGCCATTTCCTTTCCCAAAAAAAAAAACAGTTATTATTATTATTATTCGGCAAAGGCACAGTACTAACAGCGGAGCTTTATCGTGCCGCCGGTCTCTATGAAACGGTGAAAATTAAAAAAAAAGTTGCTCTTACTTTTGCCACGGGACTGATGACTGTCCACGGTGACTTGTCCTGGCGTGTCTCCTGCGGCGCAGATTTTGAGGGAGTTTTCACCGCAGTCTCGCCTTGTTTCTTATTAATCGGGGTTGCGGGTACCTTGAATATCTTCTCTGTCGACTTCCGAAGAGAAGACATGATGTGCAAGGAGGGATCAATAATATAGCACTGTGTTCAACGCTGTGCCTGGCTGCAACGACTGTTTTTTGACCTCTTCGTCGTCGGCTTCGAAGAGCTGCTGAACACTGAAGCGATTCGTAAGTGGATATTCCTAGCGGAAATGCTGCTTTATATTCAGGAAATAATAAATGCTCTGCAGAGCAGTTGAGGCAGCTCTCTCCTGGCGTTTAACTGGTCGCTGAGCAGTTACTAAGACATTTTCAGTGCAAACGAAGAAAAAAAGCCTGACGTCTTTTTCTTTCATTTCTAAATTATGACGCTTCCTTCGGTTTTTTAGGATAGAAAAGCTTTGATGAGTAGCATTCAGCTTAGTGCCCTTTATATGTCTTGCGGGACTTCCGGCTACTTCCAAATTGAAGACACTGGCGAAACGAACGATAAAGCCAACTCTTATCTGATCGGACGACCCACGAATATATTACGCCATTGAGTCGGTGTTCACACCTTTTATTTATTATTTATTTACAGCATATCCTGCAGCGCCGAAGCATTACAACGGTAGAGCGTGTACAAATAATAAAAACAACGCAAAGAAAGAAACAGCACACAATTGAGAGATGACGAGTATATAAAAGAGATATTCTCAATTTGAAAGACGAGTATATAAAAGAGATATTCTCAATTTGAAACCAGCTATAAAATCCATGAGAACAACAGAGTGCGAGGAATATTCAAGTAATTGCAAATTATGAATAAATTGAGCGGAGTGGACATCGTCAGCTGTGACGACCTCTTCTGGTAAAGTGTTCCATTCGAGCCAACAACTTTAATGCCAACACAGACAGTCGACGTTTGCAACAGTGGAGAAAAACTGAGATACCTGCCGAGCACTTGGAGCTTCGTGGAGTGGATGCACCGGAGATCATGAAACTTGGTGCGTAACATTTTAAATGAGACCGTGGTAACAGATCCGTCAGACGTAGTAACAGAATAAAATGCTTTCGTGCTCCCAAGATTAAATGCGTTCTTCACGGTGCCAGCTGCGGTTTCCTCCATTCACTTGTGACGAGGCGAATGCTCGCGGGGCACTTTATCGAAAGAGGTCCCCTCAAACAAGAACACATCGCTCCGCATAACTAAAGCACGTGAACGTACCGACAACATCCTCCGGTGTCCATGAAATTAACCGCCGCGCGACAAGGCAAAGGCGTCGAAGTAAACAGTACTGTCTGCTTTAAAATAACAAGGTGCAGCCGTTGTGTGGTGCGTCGGTCTTCAAGTTCTTCCTTGGAAGGAAGCGGCTGCAGCCTGCATTGTTCAGGAATCTGCTCGGGATCTCCACCCTGTCAGTACGTACCTTTCTATCGTGCAGCGAGGACCAAGTCTTCGCCGCAAAGGTAATAGTTCATTATTGCGATATGTAGCAAAATCTTTCTTTTAAAGTGTTTCCATCGCCCGCATCGAGCAGTTAAGACTGCCATAAAAAACCAATGGGGAACGCTTTTGATGATAGCGAAAACGCGAATAGAAAAAAAAAATGACTGCTGTCGGGTGATCTGCAGATATAGTGATTGTCACAGTGAAAGTTTCAGTTTATGAAAAAATTGCGTTCATAAACAGTTTCCCGCTTAAAATTGCTTTTGTCCACGATTGCTGGGTATGGTATAGCACCTATAACATGCATAGCACGTAGGCCGTATACCGGAAATCATGGCATAGGGCTGCCATAAATTGCAATACCGCATTTTTAAATGATGTTTGCAAACTCGCCCTTGCACCAGGGCTCCAAACCGGAATCGCTATCAAATCGTTCCAGTCGCTTACGCCTTTCAGTAAAGCTTGATTGCCAGAAGATTTACGGCGACAAATAACTGATGAAATACTTCTCTGGTTTCGACAACGGCTGCTACCGTACATACTCAGAGTTAGTTATGTTACTGCAATAGCATAAACTGCCATTCAGATTATTAACCGCAGTTTACCAATATTACTCAAGAGAAAAACGTACAGCAGCTGTATCTTACCGGTACGCACCTAGGGGCAGAAACATGGAGGCTAACGAAAAGTTTTCAGCTCAAGTTAAGGACAACGCAACGAGCTATACACGAGAAAGTGATAGGTGTAACGTTAAGAGACCGGGAAGCGGGCAGAGTGGGTGAGGGAACAAACGCGGGTTAATGACATCCTAGTCGAAACCAAGAGGAATAAAGGAGGTTGGGCCGGGCATGTGATGCGAAGGCAAGATAACCGCTGGTCCTTAAGGGTAACGGAATGGATTTCAAGAGAAGGCAAGCGTAGCAGGGAGCGGCAGAAAGCTAGGTGGGCGGATGGGATTAGGAAGTTCGCAGGCATTAGGTGGGCGCAGCTGGCAAAGGACAGGGTTAATTGAGAGACATGCGAGAGGAGTTTGCCCTGCAGTATGTGTAGTCAGGCTGATTATGATGATGATGATGAAAAATACCCTAAAGAAAACGCCTAAAATGAAGTATATAAGAAGAGACTGACTTGGTTTAAGAAGCTGGTCCTCATTTCTGTTCCGGAGAAATGAAGCGAACAGCAAATATATTTGGAAAAAACAGGAAGCATGAACATCTGTGCGTTTGTGTGCGAACATTGCACGAAGGAGGCGGTAATTTACTCGAAAGGTTTTTTTTTTGCTGGAGCGTTGCTACAGCGGTCGCGTAGATTATCGTCCCCATCTTCTGTGGCTTCATCAAAAGATTCCTGGCAGTCTAGTGCTCAGCTTGAGCCTGCAGGCTAAGATGACGGCGAAGTGCTGCTGTACCTTGTGAGTGCACTGACCTCCTTTTTAATGGCAGGCGGCAGGTGGCCGACATGCACGCGTGCATCTATGACAGCCATCAGACACATAGTCTTCAATGTAGGACAAAAGTCTAGCACGTGCATATCCGTCAGCGCCTCTTCGCATAGTTCAGAAGTCTCCTCTGCACTAGACTGCATCCACTGCTCGACCGTTGCGTAGGATTTCAATCCTCGACCACCGAAGACGAAAAGCAAATTGTCAATCACGCAGCAGCCCGGGAACCGCATGGCCGACGGGCCTGACCGCTTCGGCGTCACTACGCTCCAGGAGGACCTCTCAGGGCTGTACTTGTGGATGATGCCAAAGTATCGGTCCCGGTCGAAGTCCAAACCTCCAAATACATACAGCTCTCCGTTGTAGACGAAGGTAGCGTGATCTTCGCGCCCTTCGGGGGGAAAGCCATCGACGCGGGGCCGCACCCATGTCGAGGTGGACGTGTCCAGATACACCAGAGAGCTGCTGTAGGCTGTGCCTCGGCCAGAGAGCACAAGGGCTCCGCCCCACACGTACATACGGTCCCCAATGGCGGACGCCGAATGGTACATGGTGTTCTCCGGCAGCTCGCCCCTGGTTGGCACAGTATGCCAGCGCAATGTCTTCAGGTCGAGGAAATCTATCTGCGGCGTGGGTGGGCCATCCACCGGCCATCCACCATAGAGGTAGACTCGGCTGCCCACCAAGCATGCAGTTTGGCCGAACCGAAATTCTGGCCATTGGCCAGACACTTCCAGGAGACTCCATGCCATCGTCCTGGTGTCGAAGCGGTAAACTACGCTACCCACTTCGATATAATCCCGGCTGCTCCAGAGGTAGGCGCAGTCTCCGTAGGCGACGACCGTGCGGCTGTAATTATTATGCCAGGGGCTCCCGTCCGGAAGGGACTGCGTCAGCAGCTGGTTCCACTGGCAGCTCGCAGGGTCGAATGCGTAGACTTCGACGGACTCGCGTGTAGTGCGCTCCACATCCTCGCGGTCGGGGTCGAACGAGTAGATCTTGCCATTAATGGAGACAGACGTGTAGCATGCGCCTTCCGGCACGCCTCCCAGCCGCACCGTCCACATCTTCGCTACTGCAAATTCCTCCCGGGAAAGATGCGCAGGTTTCTTTTCGGTCGTAGAACGTGCACGTGCACGTGCGGGATCGTCTTCTTCAACCCTTTCTTCTTTCTCCTTTATGCACGTGCACCTGTGTGAGGGATGTTCCAGTGCCCCTACTGGCGAACTTTCATACCTTGGGTGCATTGGCAAAAACTATATATAATAATAAGATAATAACAAAAAAATATATAAAGTGACTGTACATTGTTTTGTGAAGAGTTACGTGTTGGCCTTAAGGTTTTTCTGTGTCCTTCGCTTGGCCGCAGTAACTTATTCTGCGCAAAATTAAATTAGCTGCCAAGTGTTTGCGCGCCGGCGTGTCTGTCTTCTGTGTATTTATCATTTCCTCTGTTCCCCTTCATGGCGCCTTTTTGAAAAAATGTGTTCAACCACGTTGCCAAACAGTATTCAAAAGCCATCTATACTTTGCCAAGTGGTGAAGACCAGTATGAGATGCGCTATTGAAATGCTGGCAGAAAGGCAAGGCGTTTTTCGAGAATGCCGCGTCACCCACCAAAAGGATGACGATGCATCTGAGATGCACGCAACAATGTTCTTCGGCCCACTTCCATAAAAACCGCTGTTTGTCGCAGAAATGTCAACTTCTGCTGAGACGTCAAATGTGCCTGGGGTGCCAAGTGTTTACAAACGCACGAGGTATCCAGGAAACGATGCTTTGTTTCGTCTCAAAATTCTCGTAAGCAGCAGGCTGGAATGTACTGAGAGGGAGAGAGAAAGTGTGACTTGATGCGTACCGGTTAAGACCTGCGCGAACTGTATGAATGCCAAAGCTGGCGTCGAGGCACGCTTTCATTCGGCCGCTCCAAACACGACATAAAAATGGCTTGTTCACGCTTGTGGAAGCATGGAAAAATTATTCCTGCCTCGTGGAAGCATGGAAAAATTATTTTTATTCCAAGACCCCACAAGTCTATCACCACCCTAAACAACACCCGCCCCATTTCTCTTACATCCTGTCTAGGCAAGGTCTTCGAGCACATAATTCTTGCTCGGCTAACAACGTACATGGAAGACAACCACCTTTTCCCCCACAGTATGCTCGGATTTCGTGCGCATCTATCTGCGCAGGACGCCCTACTTCAAATTGCGCATGACGTGCTTGATGATACCATCCCCCACCACACTAAAGCTATCCTGACAGTTGACCTCACCAAGGCATTTGACAGAATTCGACACGATGCCATCTTACGGGAACTGCAGGCTCTACAGGTAGGCCCTAAAACCTACAATTACGCTCGCGCGTTTCTCTCGGGCCGCACTGCCTCCCTGCACATAGATCAGATTACCACATCCCCTTATACACTCGGAGAGCTCGGAACCCCTCAAGGGGCGGTCCTTTCTCCTCTTTTCTTTAACGTTGCTCTCATCCCCCTAGCTCACAAACTGGCTCTAATCCCACACCTAAAGCATACCCTGTACGCTGATGATATTACCACATGGACCACTCATGGCTCTGACGGGGAAATTGAGGAAACTCTTCAGTTAGCAGCAGACACCATCTCCTCTCACGCGTCATCCATCGGGCTCGAAAGTTCCCCATCTAAGTCCGCGCTCTTCCTAATTAGGCCAAAATCTAGCGCTAACTCGCCCATCCAAATCAATTTAAAAGGATCCCCTATCCCCATCACACCCGCCCTCCGCATCCTTGGCCTCCACTTGCAGGATTCTGGAAGAAATGAACGTACCCTTAAAAGGCTCAAGGCCTCCACGCAATCCGTGTTGCACCTTCTACGCCGAGTGTCCTCCCTTAACAAGGGTTTAGACGAAGCGGACAACATGAAAGTAGTGCACGCCTTTACGCTTAGCCGCATTCTATACGCAACCCCATATCTCAAATTGAACCGCACGGAAACCGAACGCGTGAACGCAATGATCCGCCTTGCGACTAAGGCAGCCCTAAACCTACCTCGTAGCACTAGCACAGCCAAACTTATTGCACTAGGCATGCATAACACCATTCAGGAACTAGTTGACGCGCACCTTCAGACACAGTACCTTAGACTTGCCACGAGCGCCACTGGTCGCCATATACTCTCCTCCCTTCGCATCAACATACCCGCTAACCATTCAACCCTTATAGCCATTCCTCGACACATCCATACACCTCTCGTTGTGAAACCCCTTCTTCGAAACGTCCATCCCCAATATCACATCCCTCGCCGCGTAGCTCGCGCTAATGCCCTCCATAAGTATTATGGGCAAGCCCACCATGCCGTTTGGGTAGATGCCGCATGTACAGCGCATGATGCGGTAGCAGTTGCCCACAATCTAACCCTAACTCACTGTCTTCCCTCGGGCTCTACGCCTGATGAAGCAGAGGAGACCGCCATCGCCCTAGCTCTTGCACATTCGGACGCCCAATACATCTTCAGCGACTCCAAAACGCCTCTGTCCAACTTTGCCTGGGGCAGTATTCACGCCCCTGCCTGGCAATTGTTGAACACCCCTACCCAAAATTTACCGCGCAGGGTAGAGCTTCAGTGGGTGCCGGCTCACTCTGGGAACCCTGGAAACGAGGCTGCCGATAAATTGGCCCGAGGTCTGATTTGCCGGGCTCAGGACAGTCTCGATCCAGGATTCTCGAGGGAGCAGGCGCACACCTTTGCGGAGCTCACGCAAATACCCCGTTTGGACCGTCGGACTTACCCTCCTCTCCACCCCTCTCTTACGCACTCCCAACAGATCCTCTTCAGACGCCTCCATACCCGCTCTCTGTCATCCCCTCAGCTTTTATCCCACTATTGCGGCACATCCCCTGCATGCTCCCTATGCGGTGACCCCCACGCCACACTCTCCCATATCCTCTTCGGCTGCCCTGCTGACCCTCCCCTGCGGGGACAGCACGCCATCTCGAGCTGGGAGGACTGGGAGGTCCTGCTTATGTCTGCAGACCCGACATCACAGCTTGCTGCGGTGACTCGGGCTGCCGACGTCATGTCCCGGCATGACCTACTTGATGCAGTGCGGGACCGCGCAGTGGCCCAGGGACCCAGCTGGGTCTAAAACTCACTTGCTGAATAAAGTTTTTCTGTCTGTCTGTTCCTTCTTGTTATTCCTCTTCGGTTGTCGAAGTCATCGTTGATTCACATAATGCCTTTTCCGCGAGCAAATTTACTAATCATAAGGTACATCCTGGTTAATTGTCAATGTTTGCTGCCTACACTATTGGAAGTCCTTAAACCTCCGAAGCTTCTTGATTGGTTTTCTTGATTTGTAAGATTCTTGCCCCTCTATCTGTGCCAATATGTGGTCTCTCGGTCTCGTCTTCAAATGTGATCTGCCAGGTGTATTCAAATGTGGTGTCGCAGGTGTCTAAGATTGTGTTTTGCTAAATGATTTCTTTTTTGTTTTTTTTCTATGTTGCCACCATGGAAGCACGCTAGCCCTCTACCTTGCTGCCAAAGGAGTGACAGTGGCGGTCAACGCAGGCTACTGTTTTTCGTATGATTTCTCCAGTATATTGTTACCACGTCCTGTAACATTTTAACTAGCTTTTGATCTTTTATTATCTCCGGTTTTCTCTTTGCGTGTTTTTTCCAAGCTATCCTGTCAATATTTTTCTTTCGTGCTCCGTTAAGACGCAAATCTGCGCGTAATTATCAACTCCTCGTACTTCAGCATCACAACGGCAGCTGCGCTCCCCACTAATTTTGACTCGCTGGAAGAAAAATGCAAATTGCCCGTGTCCTGTGATGGCTATTGACTGGTGGTGATTTGTAGTAAATGTTCCTGGCATTTGCTTAGTGCTCTTAACCCACTGAAATGCGAAGGTATTCTTTCCCTCGTTGTGCCAGATGTTCTTTCATTTAGGTGCAAGTTCCGTTTTCAGTTGCTTTCTTATAAATTGTGTAGTTGTCGGCAGCTTTTCCTCCTCTCCCGTATCTTTCGCTTTGTTCGCTAGAGAAGCTGTTGTTTCACTGCCAGTATTTCCCCTGTGCCCCTTGAAATAAATTAAAAATATTTGGTATCGCTGGAGACTTTGCAGTTTTCCCTTGACTGTGTGAAAAATAGGGTTAGTGTTGCTCGGATTCTCTTCTGGCTTTAGCTGCCAACAAGTTACCGGTAAAGATTCGAAGTTTTTGACGGCCACTTTTAGACTGAATAAAGTGTATTCCTTTTTCTATAGCTACTCTTTCTAATTGAAAGTTTTCGGAATATTTTGGCAATTTTTATTGTTTTTGTGCAGAAAAAAATTTCTTCCAAAAATTTGGGTATTGCTCGTACCGATTAGTTAATACTGCAACATATAATCAATTCGGGATGCTTCTGACGATAGAAACAAAATTCAAGCCTGCTGAGGGGATATGTGAAGATAAACTGATTGTTGTAGTGTTATTTCACGATATATGGAAAATCGCGTCACGTTCATAAATAATTTCCCGTTGAAAATGAGTTTTTCGAGCATTTCTGGGTATGCCACAACCTTCCTTTCCAAAGCGGAACATTGCATTCACAGTTTGTGATACCAGCCAAGTTAAGCGCATATAGATCAGGCGCCGACAATCGCTGCTTGCTTTAGCTTCAGCAAGGGGTGTGAGTAAAGCAATTACGGTATTTTTGGAACGAAGAATGTTCCTAGTGCCAATAATCACGCGTATAATGTGCAACCTCTCCAAAGTCACATCGCAATTATGTGCATTTATTCACATCGGATCGGATCGGAAACACATTTATTGAGCTCTAGAAAAGAGATCTTCGCGGCTTCAGACGGCGTCTTCCATCTTCGGATGGCGTCTTCCGTCTTCATTCACAGGGTTGGTGCCTTAGTCCGAGGCTCCACAGAGTATGGCCATCCCGCGAGCGAGCTCTACTAGGCACCTTTGGCCTTTCAAGCTTACGCTGGAAAGCATACTCTCCCACTGCTCCACACTGGCGTTTTTCATTCTACGAATAGTTGGAGGCTCAATCTTTTGACAGGCCTATGATATATGGTATAAATCTGGTTTCTCTCCGCACCATGGGCACCTAGCCTCATACTGCGTAGGGAACATTTTATTAAGAAGGTTTAGATTCGGAAAAGTACCCGTCTGCAGCTGTCGCCATGCAACAGCATCCTCTCTACTTAGATCCTTATATAGGGGTGGATACTTGTCTGACCCCTTTATAATAATTTAGGATGTCTGAGTAGCCCATGGGTACTGCCACATTACTGCCATGGGTACGACCGGTTTTATTCGGCGATGTTAAAAACTACGCAACTGTATGCACCCGCAGAGAGTTAGCACATCATAAAACTTTAACACACAAACACACGTAGCACGTAGGCTGTACGCCGGAAATAGCATAAGGCTACAATAAGGAGTGACACCATTTACTAAAATGTTAGAAAATTCATCCTGGCCCAAGGCTCAAATCGACTACGATTCCCCACCGTTCCAGTCGCTATAGTCAAGCTAGGCGTGATTGCCAGAAGATTTTACGGCGAAAAAAAATTGATGAAATACTTGTGGGGTTTCTACACTGGATGCTTCCTTCATACTCAGAGGTAGATTTGTGTTAGTGAAATTGTCTAAAAATGCCTAATATGAAGTAAACTCTAATGGAGAGATGCCTTAGTTTAAGAAGCCGTTTCTCATTTATTTTCCGGATATAATAATAGCAAGGAAACTTGGATTAGAACTTCATGGACACATGAACATCTGCGTGTTAGTGTGCAAACATTGCACGAAGCAGGGGGCAGTTTACTCGAAAGCAATTTTTTTCTTGTTGTAGCGTCGTCCCAGCGGTCGCGTAGATTACCGTCCCCACAGTCTATGGCCACATCGAAAGAGTCCAGTCAGTCTGGTGCGCAGCTTGAGCGTGCAGGCTGAGATGACGGCGAAGTGCTGCTGTAGCTTGTGAGTGCACTGACCTCCTTTTTAATGGCAGGCGGCAGGTGGCCGACATGCACGCGTGCGTCTATGACAGCCATCAGGCACATAGTCTTCAAAGTCGGACAAAAGTCTAGCACGTGCATATCCGTCAGCGCCTCTTCGCATAGTTCAGAAGTCTCCTCTACACTAGACTGCATCCACTGCTCGACCGTTGCGTAGGATTTCAATCCTCGACCACCGAAGACGAAAAGCAAATTGTCAATCACGCAGCAGCCCGGGAACCGCCTGGCCGACGGGCCTGATCGCTTCGGCGTCACTACGCTCCAGGAGGACCTCTCAGGGCTGTACTTGTGGATGATGTCAAAGTATCGGTCCCGGTCGAAGTCCAAACCTCCAAATACATACAGCTCTCCGTTGTAGACGAAGGTGGCGTGATCTTCGCGCCCTTCGGGGGGAAAGCCATCGACGCGGGGCCGCACCCATGTCGAGGTGGACGTGTCCAGATACGCCAGAGAGCTGCTGTAGCCTGTGCCTCGGCCAGAGAGCACAATGGCTCCGCCCCATACGTACATACGGTCCCCAATGGCGGACGCCGAATGGTACACGGTGTTCTCCGGCAGCTCGCCCCTGGTTGGCACAGTATGCCAGCGCAATGTCTTCAGGTCGAGGAAATCTATCTGCGGCGTGGGTGGGCCATCCACCGGCCATCCACCATAGAGGTAGACTCGGCTGCCCACCAAGCATGCAGTATGGCCGAACCGAAATTCTGGCCACTGGCCAGACACTTCCAGAAGGCTCCATGCCATCGTCCTGGTGTCGAAGCGGTAAACTACGCTGCCCACTTCGATATAATCCCGGATGCTCCAGAGGTAGGCGCTGTCACCGTAGGCGACGACCGTGCGGCTGTAATTATTATGCCAGGGGCTCCCGTCCGGAAGGGACTGCGTCTGCAGCTGGTTCCACTGGCAGGTCGCAGGGTCGAATGCGTAGACTTCGACGGACTCGCGTGTGGTGCGGTCCACGTCCTCGCGGTCGGGGTCGAACGAGTAGATCTTGCCTTTAATGGAGACAGCCGTGTAGTTTGCGCCTTCCGGCACGCCTCCCAGCCGCGCCGTCCACATCTTCGCCACTGTAAAATCCTACCGCGAAAGATGCGCAGGTTTCTTTTCGGTCGTAGAATGTGCACGTGCACGTGAGGGATCGTTTTCTTCAACCCTTTCTTCGTTCTCCTTTATGCACGTGCACCTGTGTGAGGGATGTTTCAGTGCCCCTACTGGCGAACATTCATACCTTGGGTGCACTGGCAAAAGCTATATGTAATTATAAGATACTAACAAAAAATATATAAATTGACTGTACATTGTTTTGTGAAGGGTTACGTGCTGGCCTTCAGGTTTTTCTGTGTCCTTCGCTTGGCCGCAGTAACTTATTCTGCGCAAAATTAAATTAGCTGCCAGGTGTTTGCGCGCCGGCGTGTCTGTCTTCTGTGTATTTATCATTTCCTCTGTTCCCCTTCATGGCGCTTTTTTGTAAAAATGTGTTCACCCACGTTTGCCAAAGAGTAATCAAAACCCATCTATACTTTGCCAAGTGGTGAAGAAAAGGATGAAATGTGCTGTTGAAATGCTGGCAAAGAGGCAAGGCGTTTTTAGAGAATGCCGCGTCGCCCACCAAAAGGATGACGATGCCTCTGAGGTGCACGCAACAATGCCCTTTGGCCCACTTCCCTAAAGACCACTGTTTTTCACAGAAATGTGAACTTCTGCTGAAAGGCCAAATGTGCCTGGGATTCCAAGTGTTTACAAACGCACAGAATTCTCTCGAAACGCAAAACTGTCGGAATTCTCGTAAGCAGCAGTAAGCAGAGAGAGAGAGAGAGCGATTTGATGCGTGCCAGTTAAGACCTGCGCGAGCTGTATGAATGCCAACGCTAGCGTCGAGGCACGCTTTCATTCGGCTGCTCCAAACACGACATAAAAATGACTGTGTTGACGCTTGTTGTGAAAACTGGTAAATTAGGGAAGAGTGATAATGAATGTATTCAATTTTTTCTATTCTTATTTATAATTTCTCCGGCGACACAAATGCGCGTCTCGCACTATATTCGGACTCGGGCTGCCGCAGTTGAGTACGGAAAGCTCAAATAAAATTGCTTCCCTAAGGCAATCCTGAACACAATTCCATGAAAGCTGTCCCTGCGGCAGAGTCCGCGCTGTAGTCGTACTTGAGAGCAGGCTGCTCTTCCCTCGGCATATACGTGTGTTCAAGACATGAATTTCACGTGCGTCTACTCACCGCGATGCGAGTGCCAGCCAGTGCGTGTGTGGACATCACCCATGAAACTCATGGTATTATGCCAATATCAACCTTCATTCCCGGTTTACCTTTCCTCCCTTTCCCCTCTCCCGGGTGTGAAGCAGCAGGCCAGGGTCATATCACCACCGGCCGACCTTTCCTCCTTCCACCTCATTAAAATTCCTTTCTCTCTCTCCCTCGTTTAAGACGAGGCAGCTTCATCAGAATACGTACTTTAGGTTGAGGTCGATAAAAGAATACCTCGCCCGCAACACTAAGGCATCGCGGCTGATGAAAATCTAATTAAAAACAAAAGAAAGGGGCATAGTGCAAAGACAATAAAAGAAACCATTTTGATAAAGTTGAAAACAGGAAAATGTTCAGGAGGTGAAACCAGCGAAGACAGGTAAAGTTTGCCTTCTCTCTAGACTCCCCACGCGCGTCCAGTAATGTCATGTTTTTCTCCTTCTTCTGTCTTCCTCCTTGTTATTCCTCTTCGGTTGCCGAAGCCATCGTTGATTCACATAATGTCTTTTCCGCAAGTAAAATTACTAAACATAAGGCAGATCCTGGTTAATTGTGAATGTTTGTTGCCTACACTATAGGAAATCCTGAAAGCTCCGAACCTTCTTGATTGGTTTTCTTGATTTGTAGATTTTTGCCCCTCCTTCTGTGCCAATATGTGGTCTCTAGGTCTTGTCTTCAAATGTTATCTGCCAGGTGTATTCAAATGTGGTGTGGCAGGTGTCTGCGGATTGTGTTTTGTTAACTGATTGTTTTTTTTTGTTGCTATGTTGCCACCATGGAAGCACGCTAGCCCTCTGCCTTGCTTCCACAGGAGTGACAGTGGCGGTCTACGCAGGCTACTGTTTTTCGTATGATTTCTCCAGTATATTTTTACCACGTCCTGTAACATTTTAACTAGCTTTTGATCTTTTATTATCTCAGGTTTTCTCTTTGTGTGTTTTTTCCAAGCTTTCCTGTCAGTATTTTTTTTTCGTGCTCCGTTAAGACGCCATTATGCGCGTAGTGATCAAAATCTTGTACTTCAGCATCACAACGGCAGCTGCGCTCCCCACTAATGTTGACTCGCTGGAAGAAAAATGCAAATTGCCCGTCTCCTGTGATGGCTTTTGACTGGTGGTGATTTGTAGTAAATGTTCCTGGCATTTGCTTAGTGCTCTTAACCCACTGAAATGCGAAGGTATTCTTTCCCTCGTTGTGCCAGATGTTCTTTCATTTAGGTGCAAGTTCCATTTTCAGTTGCTTTCGTATAAATTGTGTAGTTGTCGGTAGCTTTTCCTCCTCTCCAGTATCTTTCGCTTTCTTCGCAAGAGATGCTGTTGTTTCACTGCCAGTATTTCCCCTGTGTCCCTTGAAATAAATTAAAAATATTTGGTATCGCTGGAGACTTTGCAGTTTTCCCTTGACTGTGTGAAAAATAGGGTTAGTGTTGCTCGGATTCTCTTCTGGCTTTAGCTGCCAACAAGTTACCGGTAAAGATTCGAAGTTTTTGACGGCCACTTTTAGACTGAATAAAGTGTATTCCTTTTTCTATAGCTACTCTTTCTAATTGAAAGTTTTCGGAATATTTTGGCAATTTTTATTGTTTTTGTGCAGAAAAAAATTTCTTCCAAAAATTTGGGTATTGCTCGTACCGATTAGTTAATACTGCAACATATAATCAATTCGGGATGCTTCTGACGATAGAAACAAAATTCAAGCCTGCTGAGGGGATATGTGAAGATAAACTGATTGTTGTAGTGTTATTTCACGATATATGGAAAATCGCGTCACGTTCATAAATAATTTCCCGTTGAAAATGAGTTTTTCGAGCATTTCTGGGTATGCCACAACCTTCCTTTCCAAAGCGGAACATTGCATTCACAGTTTGTGATACCAGCCAGGTTAAGCGCATATAGATCAGGCGCCGACAATCGCTGCTTGCTTTAGCTTTAACCAGGGCTGTGAGTAAAGCAATTACGGTATTTTTGGAACGAAGAATGTTCCTAGTGCCAATAATCACGCGCATAATGTGTAACCTCTCCAAAGTCACATCGCAATTATGTGCATTTATTCACATCGGATCGGATCGGAAACACATTTATTGAGCTCTAGAAAAGAGATCTTCACGGCTTCAGGTGGCGTCTTCCATCTTCCGATGGCGTCTTCCGTCTTCATTCATCGGGTTGGTGCCTTAGTCCGAGGCTCCACAGAGTATGGCCATCCCGCGAGCGAGCTCTACTATGCACCTTTGGCCTTTCAAGCTTACGCTGGAAAGCATACTCTCCCACTGCTCCGCACTCGCGTTTTTCATTCTGTTGATAGTTAGAGGCCCAATCTATTGACAGGCCTATGATATATGGTATAAATCTGGTTTCTCTCCGCACCATGGGCACCTAGCCCCATACTGCGTAGGGAACATTTTATTAAGAAGGTTTAGATTCGGGAAAGTAGCCGTCTGCAGCTGTCGCCATGCAACAGCATCCTCTATGCTTAGATCTTTATGTAAGGGTGGATACTTCAGTCTGACCCCTTTATAATAATTTAGGATATCTGAGTATCCCATGGGTACTGCAACATTACTGCCATTGGTAAGGCCGGTTTTATTAGGCGATGTTCAAAACTACGCAACTGTATGCACCCGCTGAGAGTTAGCACAACATAAAATTTGAACACATAAACATGCGTAGCACGTAGGCTGTACGCCGGAAATAATAGCATACGGCAGCAATGAAGAGTGACGCCATTTTCTAAAATGTTTGAATATTTACCCTTGCCCAAGGCTCAAATCCGCTATGATTCGCTAACCGTTGCAGTCGCTATAGTCAAGCTAGGCGTGATTGCCAGAAGATGTTGCGGTGAAAAAAAATTGATGAAATACTTGTGGTGTTTCTACACTGGTTGCTTCCTTCATACTCAAAGGTAGAGTTGTGTTAGTGAAATGGTCTAAAAATACCTGTTATGAAATAAACTTTAATAGAGATGTCTTAGTTTAAGAAGTCGTTTCTCATTTATTCTCCGGAGGTATAATAACAAGGAAACTTGGAGTCGTCTGCATGGACACATGAACATTTGCGCATTTGTGTGCAAACTTTGCACGAAGCAGGGGGCAATTTACTTGAAGGCAATATTTTTTTCTGTAGCGTCGTCACAGTGGTCGCGTAGATTGCCGTCCCCACAGTCTATGGCCACATCGAAATAGTCCAGTCAGTCTGGAGCGCAGCTTGAGCCTGCAGGCTGAGATGACGGCGAAGTGCTGCTGTAGGTTGTGAGTGCACTGACCTCCTTTTTAATGGCAGGCGGCAGGTGGCCGACATGCACGCGTGCGTCTATGACAGCCATCAGGCACATAGTCTTCAAAGTCGGACAAAAGTCTAGCACGTGCATATCCGTCAGCGCCTCTTCGCATAGTTCAGAAGTCTCCTCTGCACTAGACTGCATCCACTGCTCGACCGTTGCGTAGGATTTCAATCCTCGACCACCGAAGACGAAAAGCAAATTGTCAATCACGCAGCAGCCCGGGAACCGCCTGGCCGACGGGCCTGATCGCTTCGGCGTCACTACGCTCCAGGAGGACCTCTCAGGGTTGTACTTGTGGATGATGCCAAAGTATCGGTCCCGGTCGAAGTCCAAACCTCCAAATACATACAGCTCTCCGTTGTAGACGAAGGTGGCGTGATCTTCGCGCCCTTCGGGGGGAAAGCCATCGACGCGAGGCCGCACCCATGTCGAGGTGGACGTGTCCAGATACACCAGAGAGCTGCTGTAGGCGGTGCCTCGGCCAGAGAGGACAATGGCTCCGCCCCACACGTACATACGGTCCCCAATGGCGGACGCCGAGTGGTACATGGTGTTCTCCGGAAGCTCGCCTCTGGTTGGCACAGTATGCCAGCGCAATGTCTTCAGGTCGAGGAAATCTATCTGCGGCGTGGGTGGGCCATCCACCGGCCATCCACCATAGAGGTAGACTCGGCTGCCCACCAAGCATGCAGTTTGGCCGAACCGAAATTCTGGCCATATGCCAGACACTTCCAGAAGACTCCATGCCATCGTTCTGGTGTCGAAGCGGTAAACTGCGCTACCCCCTTCGATATAATCCCGGCTGCTCCAGAGGTAAGCGCTATCACCGTAGGCGACGACCGTGCGGCTGTAATTATTATGCCAGGGGCTCCCGTCCGGAAGGGACTGTGTCTGCAGCTGGTTCCACTGGCAGGTCGCAGGGTCGAATACGTAGACTTCGACGGACTCGCGTGTGGTGCGCTCCACATCCTCGCGGTCGGGGTCGAACGAGTAGATCTTGCCATTAATGGAGACAGACGTGTAGCATGCGCCTTCCGGCACGCCTCCCAGCCGCACCGTCCACATCTTCGCTACTGCAAATTCCTCCCGGGAAAGATGCGCAGGTTTCTTTTCGGTCGTAGAACGTGCACGTGCACGTGCGGGATCGTCTTCTTCAACCCTTTCATCGTTCTCCTTTATGCACGTGCACCTGTGTGAGGGATGTTCCAGTGTCCCTACTGGCGAACTTACATACTTTGGGTGCACTGGCAAAGGCCATATGTAATTATAAGATAATAACAAAAAATATATAAAGTGACTGAACATTGTTTTGTGAAGGGTTACGTGTTGGCCTTCAGGTTTTTCTGTGTCCTTCGCTTGGTCGCAGTGACTTATTCTGCGCAAAATTAAATTAGCTGCCAGGTGTTTGCGCGCCGGCGTGTCTGTCTTCTGTGTATTTGCCATTTCCTCTGTTCCCCTTCATGGCGCCTTTTTGTAAAAATGTGTTCACCCACGTTTGCCAAACAGTATTCAAAACCCATCTATACTTTGCCAAGTGGTGAAGAAAAGGATGAAATGTGCTGTTGAAATGCTGGCAAAGAGGCAAGGCGTTTTTAGAGAATGCCGCGTCGCCCACCAAACGGATGACGATGCCTCTGAGGTGCACGCAACAATGCCCTTTGGCCCACTTCCCTAAAGACCACTGTTTTTCACAGAAATGTGAACTTCTGCTGAAAGGCCAAATGTGCCTGGGATTTCAAGTGTTTACAAACGCACAGAATTCTCTCTGAACGCAAAACTGTCGGAATTCTCGTAAGCAGCAGTAAGCAGAGAGAGAGAGAGCGATTTGATGCGTACCGGTTAAGACCTGCGCGAGCTGTATGAATGCCAACGCTAGCGTCGAGGCACGCTTTCATTCGGCAGCTCCAAACGCGACATAAAAATGACTGTGTTCACGCTTGTTGTGATAACTGGTAAATTAGGGAAAAGCTAATATGAAAGTATTCAATTTGTTTCTATTCTTTTTTCTAATTTCTCCGTCAACACAAATGCGCGTCTCGCACTCTATTCGGACTCAGGCTGTCGCAGTTGAGTGCTCGAAACTGAAGGAAAATTCCTTCCCTAAGGCTATGCTGAACACAATTAAATGAAAGCTGTCCCTGCGGCGGAGTCCGCGCTGTTGTCGGACTTGAGAGCAGGCTGCTCTTCCCTCAACATATACGTGTGTTCAAGACATGAATTTCACGTGCGTCTACTCACCGCGATGCGAGTGCCAGCCAGTGCGTGTGTGGACATCACCCATGAAACTCATGGTATTATGCCAATATCAACCTTCATTCCCGGTTTACCTTTCCTCCCTTTCCCCTCTCCCGGGTGTGAAGCAGCAGGCCAGGGTCATATCACCACCGGCCGACCTTTCCTCCTTCCACCTCATTAAAATTCCTTTCTCTCTCTCCCTCGTTTAAGACGAGACAGCTTCATCAGAATACGTACTTTAGGTTGAGGTCGATAAAAGAATACCTCGACCGCAACACTAAGGCATCGCGGCTGATGAAAATCTAATTAAAAACAAAAGAAAGGGGCATAGTGCTAATACAATAAAAGAAACCATTTTGATAAAGTTGAAAACAGGAAAATGTTCAGGAGGTGAAACCAGCGAAGACAGGTAAAGTTTGCCTTCTCTCTAGACTCCCCGCGCGCGTCCAGTAATGTCATGTTTTTCTCCTTCTTCTGTCTTCCTCCTTGTTATTCCTCTTCGGTTGTCGAAGCCATCGTTGATTCACATAATGTCTTTTCCTCAAGTAAATTTACTAAACATAAGGCAGATCCTGGTTAATTGTGAATGTTTGTTGCCTACACTATAGGAAATCCTGAAAGCTCCGAACCTTCTTGATTGGTTTTCTTGATTTGTAGATTTTTGCCCCTCCTTCTGTGCCAATATCTGGTCTCTAGGTCTTGTCTTCAAATGTTATCTGCCAGGTGTATTCAAATGTGGTGTGGCAGGTGTCTGCGGATTGTGTTTTTTTAACTGATTGTTTTTTTTTGTTGCTATGTTGCCACCATGGAAGCACGCTAGCCCTCTGCCTTGCTGCCACAGGAGTGACAGTGGCGGTCAACGCAGGCTACTGTTTTTCGTAAGATTCCTCCAGTATATTTTTACCACGTCCTCTAACATTTTAACAAGCTTTTGATCTTTTATTATCTCAGGTTTTCTCTTTGTGTGTTTTTTCCAAGCTTTCCTGTCAATATTTTTCTTTCGTGCTCCGTTAAGACGCATTTATGCGCGTAGTGATCAAAACCTTGTACTTCAGGATCACAACGGTAACTGCGCTCTCCACTAATGTTAACTCGCTGGAAGAAAAATGTAAATTGCCCGTGTCCTGTGATGGCTACTGACTAGTGGTGATTTGTAGGAAATGTTCCTGACATTTGCTTAGTGCTCTTAACCCACTGAAATGCAAAGATATTCTTTCCTTCGTTGTGCCAGATGTTATTTCATTTATGTGCAAGTTCCATTTTCAGTTGCTTTCTTATAAATTGCATAGTTATCGGGAGTTTTCCCTCCTCTCCAGTATCTTTCGCTTTCTTCGCTAGAGAAGCTGCTGTTTCGCTGCCAGTATTTCCACTGTGCCCCTTGAAATAAATTAAAAATATTTGGTATCGCTGGAGAGTTTGCCGTTTTCCGTTGACTGTGTGAAAAATAGTGTTAGTGTTGCTCGGATTCTCTTCTGGCTTTAGCTGCCGACAAGCTACCGGTAAAGATTTGAAGCTCTTGACGGCCACTTTTACACTGAATAAAATGTATTGCTTTTTATATGGCTAATGTTTCTGCTTGAAAGCCAGATGAATATTTTGGCAATTTTTATTGTCATTGCGCAGAAAAATATTTCTTCTAAAGTTTGGGTATCGCTCGTACTGATTAGTTAATACTGTCACATATAATCAATTCCGGATGCTTCTGACGACAGGAAAAAAACTCAAGCCTGCCGAGGGGATATGTGAGGATAAACTGATTGTTGTAGGGTTATTTCACGTTATATGAAAAATCGCGTCACGTTCATAAATAATTTCCCGTTGAAAATGCGTTTTTCGATCATTTCTGGGTATGCCACAACCTTCCTTTCGAAAGCGGAACATTGCATTCACAGTTTGTGATACCAGCCAGGTTAAGCGCATATAGACCAGGCGCCGACAATCGCTGCTTGCTTTAGCTGTAACCAGGGCTGTGAGTAAAGCAATGACGGTATTTCTGGAACGAAGAATGTTCGTAGTGCCAATAATCACGCGCAGAATGTGTAACCTCTCCAAAGTCACATCGCAGTTATGTGCATTTATTCACATCGGATCGGATCGGAAACACATTTATTGAGCTCTAGAAAAGAGATCTTCGCGGCTTCAGACGGCGTCTTCCATCTTCGGATGGCGTCTTCCGTCTTCATTCACAGGGTTGGTGCCTTAGTCCGAGGCTCCACAGAGTATGGCCATCCCGCGAGCGAGCTCTACTATGCACCTTTGGCCTTTCAAGCTTACGCTGGAAAGCATACTCTCCCACTGCTCCGCACTCGCGTTTTTCATTCTGTTGATAGTTAGAGGCCCAATCTATTGACAGGCCTATGATATATGGTATAAATCTGGTTTCTCTCCGCACCATGGGCACCTAGCCCCATACTGCGTAGGGAACATTTTATTAAGAAGGTTTAGATTCGGGAAAGTAGCCGTCTGCAGCTGTCGCCATGCAACAGCATCCTCTATGCTTAGATCTTTATGTAGGGGTGGATACTTCAGTCTGACCCCTTTATAATAATTTAAGATGTCTGAGTAGCCCATGGGTACTCCACACTACTGCCATTGGTACGACCTGTTTTATTCGGCGATGTTAAAAACTACGCAACTGTATGCACCCGCAAAGAGTTAGCAAAGCATAAAATTTTAACACATAAACATGCGTAGCACGTAGGCTGTACGCCGGAAATAATAGCATAAGGCTGCAATGAAGAGTGACACCATTTTATAAAATGTTTGAAAATTCCTCCTCACCCAAGGCTCAAATCCCCTATGATTCCCTAACCGTTCCAGTCACTATAGTCATGCTAGGCGTGATTGCCAGATTTTACGGTGACAAAAAATTGATGAAATACTTGTGGGGTTTCTACATTGGTTGCTTCCTTCATACTCAAAAGTAGAGTTGTGTTAGTGAAATGGTCTAAAAAATGCCTGATATGAAGTAAACTTTAATAGAGAGATGCCTTAGTATAAGAAGCCGTTTCTCATTTATTCTCTGGAGGTATAATAGCAAGGAAACTTGAATTCGAACTGCATGGACACATGAACATTTGCGCATTTGTGTGCAAACATTGCACGAAGCAGGGGGCAGTTTACACAAAAGATTTTTTTTTTCTTGCTGTAGCGTCGCCCCAGCGGTCGCGTAGATTACCGTCCCCACAGTCTATGGCCACATCTAAAGAGTCCAGTCAGTCATGTGCGCAGCTTGAGCGTGCAGGCTGAGAAGACGGCGAAGTGCTGCTATAGCTTGTGAGTGCACTGACCTCCTTTTTTATGGCAGGCGGCAGGTGGCCGACATGCACATTTGCATCTATGACAGCCATCAGGCACATAGTCTTCAAAGTCGGACAAAAGTCTAGGACGTGCATATCCGTCAGCGCCTCTTCGCATAGTTCAGAAGTCTCCTCTGCACTAGACTGCATCCACTGCTCGACCGTTGCGTAGTATTTCAATCCTCGACCACCGAAGACGAAAAGCAAATTGTCTATCACGCAGCAGCCCGGGAACCGCCTGGCCGACGGGCCTGACCGCTTCGGCATCACTACGCTCCAGGAGGACCTCTCAGGGCTGTACTTGTGGATGATGCCAAAGTATCGGTCCCGGTCGAAGTCCAAACCTCCAAATACGTACAGCTCCCCGTTGTAGACGAAGGTGGCGTGATCTTCGCGCCCTTCGGGGGGAAAGCCATCGACGCGGGGCCGCACCCATGTCGAGGTGGACGTGTCCAGATACACCAGAGAGCTGCTGTAGGCTGTGCCTCGACCAGAGAGCACCAGGGCTCCGCCCCACACGTACATACGGTCCCCAATGGCGGACGCCGAATGGTACATGGTGTTCTCCGGCAGCTCGCCCCTGGTTGGCACAGTATGCCAGCGCAATGTCTTCAGGTTGAGGAAATCTATCTGCGGCGTGGGATGGCCATCCACCGGCCATCCACCATAGAGGTAGACTCGGCTGCCCACCAAGCATGCAGTTTGGCCGAACCGCAATTCTGGCCATTGGCCAGACACTTCCAGAAGACTCCATGCCATCGTTCTGATGTCGAAGCGGTAAACTACGCTACCCACTTCGAGATAATCCCGGCAGCTCCAGAGGTAGGCGCTGTCACCGTAGGCGACGACCGTGCGGCTGTAATTATTATGCCAGGGGCTCCCGTCCGGAAGGGACTGCGTCTGCAGCTGGTTCCACTGGCAGCTCGCAGGGTCGAATGCGTAGACTTCGACGGACTGGCGTGTGGTGCGGTCAACGTGCTCGCGGTCTGGGTCGAACGAGTAGATCTTGCCATTAATGGAGACAGCCGTGTAGTTTGCGCCTTCCGGCACGCCTCCCAGCCGCGCCGTCCACATCTTCGCCCCTGCAAATTCCTCCCGGGAAGGCTGCGTGGATTTCTTTTGGCTGTCGACAGCTGCAGCACGCGACGAGGTTCTTCACTGTCTTCAATTCCTTCTTCTTTCTTCTTCTCGATGTCCGTACACAAGTACTTCGGCATACCAATGGTAATGTTTGCTCTGCCGTTCAAAATTTTCTTCTACAAACAAAACGCCTACCATCATAAGCTTTCGTAATGCCCATTTTACTCTTTATTTGGGTATTCCCTTCTGGCCAGTCCTCATTTTTTCCTTCTTTCTTGTACTCACTCCTGTTGTGTCCTGGCTTGCAGTTTCAGTTTGCTCTCCATGTATTGGATTTGGCCTTTTCGATGTGCATCGGTAGTTTGGATTGCCATGTGATGGTTCCACATGAAAACCCATCCCTCCATTAATAAATCGTCATTCGTCATGTTTTGCTTAGTCTCGACTCACTTCTAGGACGGCCCTCCTGGACGACACCACATTGGCGACGAGTATGGGATTCATTAGGCCCATTGGCCTAGTGTGAGTTAATTGGCTGTCACGGTTTAGTTGAAATGGGACGACGTCCCGTTGTCTTCAGTTCTGTTTTAAAAAACGAATTTCCGGCGGCAAATTCAACTTCATCGGAGGACTTTGGCGGCTACTTGCTTCCTCCTACCTCGTCATCGAGGACCATACCGCTGCCAACGAGCTGCGTTCGCCCGTAGTACTGAAGCTGTCGAAAGCGAGTGAGTGCGTTCATCACCGGCATTTTTTATACGTGTGAAGAGCGTTCTTGTGAAAATGAGCGAGGTTACGTTTTGAGACGCCTCGAGTTCAGTCGGTTGAGAAGGTCGCTAAGCCTAGCGGACCTACGCAGTTACCGCCATTGCGTGCAACTTGTTATAGCGCAGACGAGGAGGGAGGGAGACCATTTTCCGCCATTTTCTGTAACCGGCAATCGCGAAGAACGAAAGGCCGCCAACTTTCATGTTCAGTATTTAATGCGGACTGAATGATGAACCACAAGTACGTTGTACTGGGTCAGCATTTTTGTAATCAGCGATTGAGGAGGCCGCGGTTGTTTTATAGCCGGGCAGTGACGAGGTCGGGAGGCCGCTGCCATTTCGTAACCGGCCATTGGAGGATCCGGGAAGCTGTCACCGTTTTAATGACCGGCCAATGAGAGACCGGGAGGCCGCTGCCATTTTCGTAACCGACTATTGAGGAAGCCAACCGCCGTATTAAGTATTGCATCGGAAGGCCATGCGTCATTTCTGGCGATGATGTTTGAAAGTTGAATTGAGGGACGATTGTACTAGAGAAATACAAGCTGTGAACATGATTTTCAACGGAAAAAAAAAGTCGAACGCGGCGCAAGGGTTCTCCGGCGTTCATGCACCAGAGCCTTTCCTTCAGAGACCGGGACGCCCGGCGGGGCCTTGGGCACAGTGGATACAAACATTTGAACTTGATTAGAACTTCACTGGTGGTTCTTCAGCATCACCTGAAAGCAAGAAATTGTTGTTGATATACAATTTAGGGAACGAAGGGCGCAGAATTTATTTTGAACGCACTATGACGCAACCGGAGATTGCGTCGCTTCCAGCGTCAGCGTCCACAGAGATGGGAGACACTGCGCCAGATGTGTATCAGACTGCAGTGACATTACTTGCCCAAGAGTCTTCTGTGTTGACACATTTGAACGACGTCAATTCTACAACCGCGTGCAGCAGCCAGATGAGTCGGTCACAGAATACATAGCCGCACTCCGGGATCTGGCGAACGCGTCCAGTTTTGCGTCCCCAGATGAAGCAATGAGAGGCAGGTTCGTGACTGGCGTCTCATCGCTACGTGTTCGCGAACGCCTTTTGTTAGAAGGATCCGATATCTCCTCCGCCACAGCTTCGAATATTGCTTTGCGGTATGAGCAAACTGCTCGCGACGCTCAAGAATCCGCAGCACCAATACAAGAAGCAACGTGCTCATTGCATCAAGTTCGTTCACAGCGCCAAGCAACACCATCGTTGCCACGAGTTCCTCCGCAAATTCAAGGAGAAGTTTCGTATTTCCATCAAGCTCGTCCCCGACGTCAAGAAACCTTGCCTCCGTTTCAAGACGCCCGTTCTTCAAGACGTCCGGAGCACCAAGGCATCGTAACACCGTCTACGAGTACACGCAACATCAGCAGCAACGTTCCGAATGACCGCAACTTTTCGACAGGGTTCCGTCAATAAGCGCGCACAGACGCGCAACACATAACATGGCGCATTTCTGCTGCTACAGATGTGGACCGAATCGTCACATAGCGTCGGCACCTACGTGTCCTGTGTAAAGAAGGACTCGTTTTTATTGTGGACGAGTTGGACATTTTCAGTCACTCTGCAATCGTCGTCGAGCTTCTGTGAGAGAAGTGCAAGAGTATGCGTCACATGAAAATTACATTCCAGCTGCGGCATACGCGTCGGAGGAAGAGATCACTCCAACTACTACCGTTCATGACGTAAAAACGGCGGAAACATCTGTGCCACCTTCGCACCCTGATCCTTTTCCAGATAAGCCTTGGCAAAAGTTGGCAATCGACATAATCGGCCCGTTTGAGCGAGTGTCTCGACGTTGTCGCTATGCCTTCAGTTTAGTTGACTATTTTTCTAAATGGCCTCAGGTGAAGATGGCAGATAATGCTACCACTACAGATATTACAGATTTATTACTCTACGTTTTTGCCCATAAAGGCTATCGAGAAGAGATAGTATCCGATCAAGGCCCTCACTTCATGTCGAACGAATTTAAGCAAATTATGAGTAACAGGGCTATCAAGTTAACTCATTCTTCGATATATCAACCACAGGCCAACGGACAAATCGAAAGATTTAACAGAACTTTGAAGTATTTTGTTCAGCTGTAATCTTTGGAACGTGGGCCTTTTAAAACCAGAATTGCGCAGTATTTTGGCATATATAGTTCTACACCTCATCCACAGCAGGGGTCGCACCAGGAATTCTTTTTCATGGCAGATGCCATCGTACAAAGCTGGCTATTGTGGTATTTCCTTCATTTCCTCATTGTTTGCTAGAATCCATATCTAGCTATTCAAGATTTGAGGAAAAGAATGGAGAAGAAACAGATGATTAAAGAATACACAGGTAACAAACTTGGATCACGAACGCCCAGAATTCAGCCAGGGGACTTTGTTAATGTTCGTGAACCCCTCATTCAGTTCAAAGGAGACAGACGTTTCTCCGCACAACGGGATTGTCATTCAACAACATGTTCCAGCATCATACCGCCTAACTGGTGGCAATCTATGGAATGCTTCCAAGCTGGCAAAGGTACCGAGACAACTGAATCGGGAAGAGGATAAACATTTTGATTTATTTCAGCTACTGTTTCCGTACAATTCTAAAAGTTATGCACAGGATCAATGCTGGGCGGGCCCAGTGTTGCCTCGGCAGCCTCCTGATGCATCATCAGTACCTCAGTCTTCAGAAGCAAGAAATTGCTTCAGCAGTTCTACGCGGAAACAAGCTGGACAATCCATGTCGTCCCACCTCCACAGTGATGCGAGTGATTTACGTGTGAACGGGTGTGATGTGCCTTCTGCCACAAGTGCTCAGTGTCCACGTGATTTATCTGTGGGCAGGCAAGATATGCCTCCTGTCTTGCGTGCCCAGCGTTCAGTGCTCCCTGATGAAAGTGGGCCAGCCCCATCTGTTCCGCCTGGAAACCTACGTCGACGGCAGCCATCGGAAGCTGGACTGAGGATGTCTCCTCAAGAATACAGTTTGACACAGGAGCGACCAAGAAGGAACACTCGCAAGCCATAATGGTTTAAGGACTATGTGTCCCAATAACTTACCTTGCATTCTTCTCTCTTGGCCAAGAAGGGGCATTACATTGTGATTTCAATTCTTGGGTAATATAAATCTAACTCTCCTATTGAAATGCATCCGGGTGTTTCACATGTATTTCAATGTCATTTTTTTTTCGTGTGCCATTCCTTCTTCCCAGTAGTTATTGTATGGGAAGTGAATATGATATTTCTGTGGTATATTTCAGTGTATAATATTCTACTGATGTTATGATGTCACATGTTTCGATATTTCTAATATTTCTTTTATTGTATTCTCAAGATTATTCAGTATAATGTTATGAGGTTGCATTTCCCAATAAGAACATTCTTCTAAGTGACATTCTAACGCGATGAAAATAATGCTCAACAGCTCTGAAATGAGTACGATCATTTCAATCACTCACCCGCCGCGGTGGCTCAGTGGTTAGGGCGCTCGGCTACTGATCCGGAGTTCCCGGGTTCGAACCCGACCGCGGCGGCTGCGTTTTTATGGAGGAAAAACGCTAAGACGCCCGTGTGCTGTGCGATTTCAGTGCACGTTAAAGATCCCCAGGTGGTCGAAATTATCCCAGAGCCCTCCACTACGGCACCTCTTTCTTCCTTTCTTGTTTCACTCCCTCATTTATCCCTTCCCTAAGGGCGTGGTTCAGGTGTCCAACGATATATGAGACAGATACTGCGCCATTTATTTTCCCCGAAAACCAACTATTAATATTATCATTTCAATCACAGTCGTATGACTGCTATAGAAGGTGCCTTGCTGTACTTTTCTATGCTTATTTCCGGTATAGTAGAATTGGCCGATTTTCATGTGTGTATATTCCGGTTGAGTAAAGCTCGCCGATGTTCAAGGTCACTTCATAAAGACCGCAAGAAGAAGGAGCATTTTGTAAGATATCATTTTGTTGAGATGAAAGATTGCCTGCTCATGGGGACACCCTTCAGCAGATTCCTTGGGGACGCTCAGGGAATAGACAATTCATCCAAACCTTAATGATATCACGTGAGCTCCAGTGTCAGACATTACTAGTGACGGTGCCCTAGCAGCATTTGTTGTGCCTTATTGAGCCTTCTTGATTGGTTTTCTTGATTTGTAGATTCTTGCTCCTCCTTCTGTGACAGTATGTGGTCGCTCGGTCTTGTCTTCAAATGTGATCTGCCAATGAGGCCTATGGTGACTGGCAGATGTCTGCCGATTGGGCTTTTTTTGCTATGTTGCCCCCATGGAAGCACGCTAGCCCTCTGTCTTGCTGCCACATGAGTGACAGTGGCGGTCAACGCAGGCTGCTGTTTTTCGTATGATTTCTCCAGTATATTTTTTACCACGTCCTGTAACATTTTAACTAGCTTTCGATCTTTAATTATCTCAGAATTTCTCTTTGTGTGTTTTCTCCAAGCTTTCCTGCCAATATTTTTCTTTCGTGCTCCGTTAAGACGCTATTATGCGCGTAGTGATCAAAATCTTGTACTTCAGCATCACAACGGCAACTGCGCTCCCCACTAATGTTGACTCGCTGGAAGAAAAATGCAAATTGCCCGTGTCCTGTGATGGCCTTTGATTGGTAGTGATTTGTAGGAAATGTTACTGGCATTTGCTTAGTGCTTTTAACCCACTCAAATGCAAATGTATCCTTTCCTTCGTTGTGAAAGATGTTATTTCATTTATGTGCAAGTTGCATTTTCAGTTGCTTTCTTATAAATTGTGTAGTTTTCGGCAGCTTTTCCTCCTCTCCAGTTTCTTTCGCTTTCTTCGCTAGAGAAGCTGTTGTTTCACTGCCAGTACTTCCCCTGTGCCCCTTGAAATAAATAAAAATATTTGGTATCGCTGGAGACATTGCAGTTTTCCCTTCACAGTGTATAAATAGGGTTAGTGTTGCTCGGATTCTCTTCTGGCTTTAGCTGCCGACAAGATACCGGTAAAGATTTGAAGTTTTTGACGGCCACTTTTAGACTGAATAAAATGGATTCCTTTTTTATGGCTACTGTTTCTAATTCAAAGTTTTTGGAATATTTTGGCAATTTTTATTGTTTTTGTGCATTAAAATATTTCTTCTAAAGTTTGGGTATTGCTCGTACCGATTAGTTAATACTGCCACATCTTATCAATTCGGGATGCTTCTGACGATAGAATCAAAATTCAAGCCTGCCGAGGGGACATGTGAGGATAAACTGATTGTTGTAGTGTTATTTTACGATATATGAAAAATCGCGTCACGTTCATAAATAATTTCCCGTTGAAGATGCGTTTTTCGAGCATTTCTGGGTATGCCACAACCTTCCTTTCGAAAGCGGAACATTGCATTCACAGTTTGTGATACCAGCCAGGTTAAGCGCATATAGATCAGGTGCCGACAATCGCTGCTTGATTTAGCTTCAGCAAGGGGTGTGAGTAAAGCAATGACGGTATTTTTGGAACGAAGAATGTTCCTAGTGCCAATAATCCCGCGCATAATGTGTAACCTCTCCAACGTTACATCGCAATTATGTGCATTTATTCACATCGGATCGGATCGGAAACACATTTATTGAGCTCTAGAAAAGAGATCTTCGCGGCTTCAGACGGCGTCTTCCATCTTCCGATGGCGTCTTCCGTCTTCATTCACAGGGTTGGTGCCTTAGTCCGAGGCTCCACAGAGTATGACCATCACGCGAGCGAGCTCTACTATGCACCTTTGGCCATTCAAGCTTACGCTGGAAAGCATACTCTCCCACTGCTCCGCACTGGCGTTTTTCATTCTACGAATAGTTGGAGGTTCACTCTTTTGACAGGCCCATGATATATGGTAAAAATCTGGTTTCTCTCCGCACCATGGGCACCTAGCCTCATACTGCGTACGGAACATTTTATTAAGAAGGTTTAGATTCGGGAAAGTAGCCGTCTGCAGCTCTCGCCATGCAACAGCATCCTCTATGCTTAGATCTTTATGTAGGGGTGGATACTTCAGTCTGACCCCTTTATAATAATTTAAGATGTCTGAGTAGCCCATGGGTACTCCACACTACTGCCATGGGTACGACCTGTTTTATTCGGCGATGTTAAAAACTACGCAACTGTATGCACCCGCAGATAGTTAGCAAAGCATAAAATTTTAACACATAAACATGCGTAGCACGTAGGCTCTACGCCGGAAATAATAGCATAAGGCTGCAATGAAGAGTGACACCATTTTATAAAATGTTTGAAAATTCCTCCTGGCCCAAGGCTCAAATCCGCTACGATTCCCTAACCGTTCCAGTCGCTATAGTCATGCTAGGCGTAATTGCCAGATTTTACGGTGAAAAAAAATTGATGAAATACTTGTGGGGTTTCTACACTGGTTGCTTCCTTCATACTCAAAAGTAGAGTTGTGTTAGTGAAATGGTCTAAAAAATGCCTGATACGAAGTAAACTATAATAGAGAGATGCCTTAGTATAAGAAGCCGTTTCTCATTTATTCTCTGGAGGTATAATAGCAAGGAAACTTGGATTCAAACTGCATGGACACATGAACATTTGCGCATTTGTGTGCAAACATTGCACGAAGCAGGGGGCAGTTTACACAAAAGATTTTTTTTTCTTGCTGTAGCGTCGCCCCAGCGGTCGCGTAGATTACCGTCCCCACAGTCTATGGCCACATCTAAAGAGTCCAGTCAGTCTGGTGCGCAGCTTGAGCGTGCAGGCTGAGATGACGGCGAAGTGCTGCTATAGCTTGTGAGTGCACTGACCTCCTTTTTAATGGCAGGCGGCAGGTGGCCGACATGCACATTTGCATCTATGACAGCCATCAGGCACATAGTCTTCAAAGTCGGACAAAAGTCAAGCACGTGCATATCCGTCAGCGCCTCTTCGCATAGTTCAGAAGTCTCCTCTGCACTAGACTGCATCCACTGCTCGACCGTTGCGTAGGATTTCAATCCTCGACCACCGAAGACGAAAAGCAAATTGTCAATCACGCAGCAGCCCGGGAACCGCCTGGCCGACGGGCCTGACCGCTTCGGCGTCACTACGCTCCAGGAGGACCTCTCAGGGCTGTACTTGTGGATGATGCCAAAGTATCGGTCCCGGTCGAAGTCCAAACCTCCAAATACATACAGCTCTCCGTTGTAGACGAAGGTGGCGTGATCTTCGTGCCCTTCGGGGGGAAAGCCATCGACGCGGGGCCGCACCCATGTCGAGGTGGACGTGTCCAGATACGCCAGAGAGCTGCCGTAGGCTGTGCCTCGGCCAAAAAGCACAATGGCTCCGCCCCACACGTACATACGGTCCCCAATGGCGGACGCCGAATGGTACACGGTGTTCTCCGGCAGCTCGCCCCTGGTTGGCACAGTATGCCAGCGCAATGTCTTCAGGTCGCGGAAATCTATTTGCGGCGTGGGTGGGCCATCCACCGGCCATCCACCATAGAGGTAGACTCGGCTGCCCACCAATCATGCAGTTTGGCCGAACCACAATTCTGGCCATTGGCCAGACACTTCCAGGAGACTCCATGCCATCGTCCTGGTGTCGAAGCGGTAAACTACGCTACCCACTTCGATATAATCCCGGCTGCTCCAGAGGTAGGCGCTGTCACCGTAGGCGACGACCGTGCGGCTGTAATTATTATGCCAGGGGCTCCCGTCCGGAAGGGACTGCGTCTGCAGCTGGTTCCACTGGCAGGTCGCAGGGTCGAATGAGTAGACTTCGACGGACTCGCGTGTGGTGCGGTCCACGTCCTCGCGGTCTGGGTCGAACGAGTAGATCTTGCCATTAATGGAGACAGCAGTGTAGTTTGCTCCTTCCGGCACGCCTTCCAGCCGCACCGTCCACATCTTCGCCACTGTAAAATCCTCCCGGGAAGGCTCGTAGATTTCTTTTGGCCGTAGACCACTGCAGCACGCGGCGGAGTTCTTCGTTGTCTTCAGCACTTTCTTCATTACCCTCGATGTACGTACACTTGCGCTTGAATGGGAATATTATGGGAATTTTTGCTCTGCTGTTCAATATTTCCTTCCCGAAACAAAACGCCTACCATCAGAAGCTTTACGTAATGCCCCTTTTACGCTTTATTTTGGGCACTCCCTTCTTGATCACCCTACACGTTTTCCTTCTTTCTAGTAATCACTCTCTTGCATAAATTTAAGCATGTCAGACCCCCCTTACCACCCTCAATCACCTCTGTCACGAAAACTGAACTGCCCAAATTTTTTAGATCATCCCATGTTCGCCGCATGCAATTTGCAATAGGGGTAGCCACCACCTGGTTGTGGCCAATCCCTCTTGTGGGTATGTGCCATTTTATGAGACAAACAACAACAACTTGCGTCAGCGATGCTTCAGCGTCTCTATCGCCGAAGGAACTGACATAGGTTGCTTCCATGGGCAAAATCAAAAGAAACAAGAGAAACGAAATAAAAAGAGACTGTATATCGTGCGTTGTTGAGTTGGGTGTTAGGGTTAAGTTTTTTTTCAGCGTTTTTCGCTTGGCTGTAGTGATTTATTCTGCGCAAGGGGAAACAAACTTTTGCGTGCTTCTGAGCCGACCTGTATACCTTGTGTGTGACAACGAACGTTTCAAGGAAGTGATCCTATGCTGTCTCCGAATAAGTCACACGCACCTTACGCACAGCTTCGTGCTATAAAAACAAGTCAAACCTGTTTGCGAAGAATCGGGAGATGAACTTGCGGTTAACCAAATTTTATTTATTCTCTTGTGTGAAACCAGAAAAACTAAGAAAAAAGTACTTTACTCTATTTTATAATGAATGCATTTCTTTTCATCCAACATTGCTCTTAGATGACAATGTCATTGTTAAATACCTTCTCTTTTTAGCTTTTTAAAAAGTGCAGGCGGATTTGAAAAACTAAATTTTTAACCACTGGCTCCCTTTACTACATTACACACCTCAGCCACTTTCTCATTTCTGAGAAGAAGGCTGAGGTTTATATTTAAGTACTGTCTCCACTGTCTCAAATAAAATCTCAAGGTCAAAGTTCAGGCGCCATCAAGATCAAAGGTCAAGGTCGGGTACCAGTGGCGATAGTCGTATGTTCACGTGGTAATATACCTTAGCTTGAGCCATACCAAAAAACCAGTTAAGTTCGGCTTTAACTTGTGAGACATTGTAGGTCATCGCCGATGTGGCGCCCACTGTCTCAAAACAAATGTCAAGGCCAAGGGTGAAGGTCAGGTACCCTATGCCATAGTGATATCATCACGTGGTCATACTACCATAGTTTGGGCCATACCACAACGCAGTTAAGCTCGGTTTGACCTTGTGAGGCATTGAAAGTCATCGTCTCATCCACATCGAAATCAGAAGTTGTACCCCAAGGAGTAGAGCTCTCGCCATGAAAAAAGTAAAGCATTCTGCTTAGATGCTCGAAGGTTTACGGATCACGAAATGAATGTGGATGTGCAAAACTAACCCGCACGACTCGAAGCATTCTGCAAAGAACTCAGTGCTACTCGACTGATTTTAAACTCCCAAGTAGTTGCAATACTTTTGCTTTGGAAAGGCACCTTGTTTGTGACAATATTCTTCTTCCGGACGATGCAGTAAATGAGGATGGGAAATGAGTTCTGCAGCAAAAATTCAACAAGACGAAGGGGCAGGAAAATGCAACTCCGACGAAAGAAAAAGAAAAGGAAACCTGGTTCCAC
This sequence comes from Amblyomma americanum, assembly GCF_052857255.1. NCBI lineage: Eukaryota > Metazoa > Arthropoda > Arachnida > Ixodida > Ixodidae > Amblyomma > Amblyomma americanum. Next base: position 32,774,779 of record NC_135506.1, on the reverse strand, counting down.
ACTTTCCACATATTGGCTCATTACACTGAACAAACTCCGGAGTCCTTACATATACTTACCATCGATAATAAGGCTACATAATATCGTAACATTTACTAGTTCTTTTAGGCATTCAGACTGGGGATACTGTAAAGCGCATAAGGCCTAATTCATGCTGACAGAGCAGTCACAATAACAAGATCTCGCTATGACACTCCAAGCTAGTCTTACGGAGATACAACCTCTCGAATACGAAACATGTCATTTATTAAGGTATTTAATGAAAAAAAGTGGTATTCGTTTTACGCTCACTAAGGAACGGCGTTCAGGTTCTAATGGTCAATGGATTCGGAAGAACAGTTTGGGCATTTTCTTTAGCGGCTCTGTCATATATAAGCATAAACTGTTATCACTTTCTTGGCTCATTTGGGCAGCCTATGCTCAAGCATGATATCTAGTAGCGGTTTTGTACCTATAAGCGGTGCATCAGTGAAGCCAAGATGGCAGCTTGAACGATCTTTTTATGCAACTGCGGTTGGTTGATGATCAGGCTGATTTTCACTTGACGTCCTGCTAAGAGCAACGAGGCCTTTTTTTTTTCATTTTTCCGAGGTGTAAGAGAGTCCGTCATCACTCCGGTGACGACGAAAACTCTGTTACAACAAGCAAATGAAAAATACCGCAAGCAGCACTTTTCCTTGCTTTAAACTGCGAGAGATGCGAGAACCAGCGACTAGCATTCTTCTAACGCTGAAAACAACAAAGCTGGAAATATTCTACGACTCAGTTTCTTTGATGTCACTTTATAAGCTTTGCCGTTTTATATTCGGCCAACTTTACGAATTTTAATGCAAGAATTTGTGTCCGCGTATTGTTACATATCGCGCAACAGTCTAACGCGACTTCTCCACGCATTATCTATTTCCGGCACCCTTCACTGTTCCTCGTTATCTCCCAAAACGCAATCCTAAAAGCAGAGTAACGTGTCAGCGCTGATTAAACTTCAGCTGGCGTTCACTGACTGGTGTTTCATTAAAGTTTTCTCTCTTCAAAAAATTGGCGGTGGTTTGAGCTCTGGTTAAACCTGTGACGCGATAACTACAGCTGGCCGAGTGGAACTTGGTCATGTGACCAACCACGTCGCGAACCACGTGATCAGCCACGGTGCCGCGCCGCCAACAGCTGCTTCGCACCACGTGACCAACTAAGTGACAGCGTGGCAGCGCACCCACAGGGTTTGCGTTATAACGCATAACGCTGAGACCGCAAACGCGAGAAGTAAGGCTCTAAACGAGGAAACTATCCTGAAGCGCACTCCTTTTCGTTTTCTTTCTCATTGCGGGAAGCACTGAGAAGCGCGATAGTCGCGTTAGCCACAACGCGCTCAAGCCCGATGGCGCCGGCGAGCACTCAAGTGGCGACAAGTAAGAAAACTGCTGTGCGAATTATTTATTGGCAATCCTTGCGAAAGAGACCGCGCTAGAAGGCACAGGAGTTTGTTGTTTTTTTTTCTTTCCCGGAGTCAGGTGTGTTGGGAGATGAAGGCGGTGGAGTACGTTACCCGACGGACATACTGAATGGCGCAGCGAAGACGATGTATGCAGTTCATGGCAAGAGCACGCTGACTGCCAAAAAAAAAACGGCCAAGTTGAGGATCCGATACTGAAGCGGTGGTTTCAAGGAGGGGCGCGCCTCGAGGAGACGAAGGCACGGCAGCTATCGGAAAAAAAAAAAGGGGGGGGGGATAAACATGAAAAAATAAAACAATGTGGCTGCAAACGACACATTTTATACAACGCACAGCCGGCAAGCAAAGCTCGCACCTACAACGCAAACAAATCAGACTGCGAGTCCTACCAATAGCTAATCAATATGGCATAACAGAAAACCAAGGTTTGCGAGCAGTTTGCTTACTCGGACTATCGAGGCCTCGATGCGCCGCCTCCTGTCGTTGATGGACAGGGACAGGTGAAGGCAGCAGCTCCTCACACCACGTCGTTATAGCAGCTGGGAGCTCGCACGCATGAGCCCTCGCAAAGCGGCGACGATGGTTCGGGGGACAGCAGGCCACCGCGTCGATGTCCCACTGGCGCCGACTAGGGGCCCTCTTCGTGTTGACGGAAGGAGACCGTTGGTGTCCACGCCCAGTCGGCAGGCCTCGGGAAGGTGGTGAAGCCCGTTTGCCGTGTTGCACCACCGGTGATTAGAATGTTACTCTGCACATGTCTTCAACGAGTTCCTGTGCCACGTCGTTGTGGCATGTCAGTTATTTTCTTTCACAATCCTTGCTTCGCCTTTCTATTTTGAGCACGTCCCACAAGTTTCCCTGTTTCCTCTTTCCTTAGTGCGCAAGGATGGTTAAAACAACTCATGGCAGAAGGAAGGACACTGAAAGACTGAGATATGAACGTGAGTTGAAATACGTAAGGAAAGGAAAGAAGCGAAGTAGACAAATAGAGCCGAAAGTATGTTAAAAAAGAAAGCAACCTTGCACACCACGAAAGAGCCGGACTGACGTCCACCTTGCCTGGTCAAGAGGTCCGCTTGAAAGTATGCAAAAGTTGTTAATTAGCATATACAGGTGATCAGGAATGAGTGCACTGATGAAAAGGTCAGTGTTTTTGAATTGCATAGGCACGGGTAAAATATAGTTGGAAATAAATGAGAGAATGAGCGATTTGGCTCAAATTGTGTAATTTGACCAGACGTCTACGAGTAGCTATGGAAGGCAAAATAGATGAAAAAAATGAAAAAGCATTTAGCCCGTAATGTTGCCGAGATGTTTGCTTGAATAAAAGTATTCGCAGACATCGTGATTATAAACACAAAAATCATGCTTGCTGTGTGAAATCTGACAATGACTCCATTGTACGTGCAATACATGCACGACATGTGCGAATGTGGTGAAGTGCAGGGATGAACTCTGGAGTGTGTGGCTGTACTTAAGGGCACTACCTGCCGCTGAATTGGGTGACATTAGCTTAACATGGGGGACCGGCAGCCATACGACTAAGCAGGATGGGGACAATTCCGAAAATAACAATTTATATTGAACGATGGGCGAACAGACCAAGGGTTATGTGGGCCATCAACTGTTGTAGAGCCATAACAAACTTGTAATTAAATAGTCTTGTGCAGGGAGGAGGCATACGTGAGGCAGGAATTGAATATCCTGCGTGGACTACTGGACAGGGCCAGAGATCCGAGCTCGTACTTTCGGCGTATCTGCAAAGACAAGTGAAAAGCATGGATGTCGGGCGTATGCGATAGAAGTCTCCGACGGACACGCTGCCCACTTTCCGTACTGTCGGGAGCAGAACTGCCGTATGACATGCGGGCTTTGATTCGCTTGCACTTACCACCCTACTCCTGGTGTCAAGAGAGCTAAAAAGAAGGCCGATCGAGGCAGGAAGGGAACGCCTTGTGTCGTGCATGGAGGCCGGACCGGGGCCACAGACCCGAGCTCGGACTTCCCGAGTAGGGTCTGTGCTGTCGTCATCCAAGGGAGATCCTGAGCCGCCATATCTGCATAGACAGAAAGGAAACTTCGCCAAATGAACCGATAGATTAAAACGACTGAGCAGCACGAACAGACGGGATGGAAGAGAACACAGAAACATGCACCAACCAGACCGATCAAGCCCTCGTCTTGCAACACCATGGACGTCGTGAGCGTTTCAAAGTCATCCGAGGGTCACACTGTACACTGGCTGCACTGTCGGAAACAAACATGGCTTAAGCCACGCGAACTTCGACTGAACTACATCCTCGACCCCCTTCAGCGGAGCCATGGTATTGAGCAGCCTTACGGGGGTACCGCTTCCATCTGCAGCCGTGCCAGTCTTCTCGTTTCGATAAGTAATGTTCCTGCTTATTCAAAACGCAGAAAACGACGCTGCGATGCAGTGCAGTCAAAGCAGCCGACAGTACAGCGTTTGCGACAGGAGGCAGCAGCAACGCGAGTACATGGATGCCCGACCGAGACCAGAGTTCGGAGCTCGCGATTGCTGAGTCGGCTCCGTGCTGTCCTTGTGCAAGTGAGACTAAGCCGGCTTATCTTCAGAGAAAAAAAAGGAACCTTTCCCAAATACAACCATAGATGAAAACGACTGAGCAGAGCGAACAGACGGGACGGAAGAGAATAACAGACATGTACTGTGTTCTCTTCCATTCCGTCTGCTTGCGCTGTGCAACCATTTCCATCAACATGCACCCGCCAGCCCGACTAAGAGCTATTCTTGCAACCATGGATGTCGTGAGCATTCCAAAGTGCTCCGAGGGTCACGCTGTACACTAGCTATACTGTCGGGACTTCGACGGAACTACATCCTCGGCCCCCTTCAGCGACAGCTGGTATTGAAGAGCCTTACGGGGTACCGCTTTCATCTGCAGCCGTGCCAGTCTTCTCGTTTCGATAAGTCGCGGTCCTGCTTATTGAAAACGCAGAATACTGGACGCTGCGATGCAGTGCAGTCAAAGCACCCGACAGTGCAGCGTTTGTGGCAGGAGGCAGAGGGTTCACGAAAGCAACTTGCTCGACCCGCGACTGCCCTATCGGGCCAGATCTCATCGCGGGCCGAATGCACCAGTGACGTTGCATCAAGCATGAGAATGCTGGACTGAGCACATCTGCAAAGAAAAAAATGGGGGGATGACATACACGCAAGCATATCGTCGCAGTTGCACATACTCACCGTGATGGGCAAAGTGGGCGCGACTGAAGCCTTGCGCCGAGGGGCTGAAACAAGTAAGAAAGCTACCAGACCTTGGCTGCAGCGGAAACACGATGTGCTGCAGACCGGAGGCAGCGTCCGTTCTTCGGAGTTGCTGGACGAGGGTGGCGAGAATTTCCGAGCGCCGTATACGGCCACAAACCACATGTCTCAAAAGAATGTGCGCGCCTGGGCGTTCGGCTACACGACATGGTGGCCTGGTCGCAACGGCGTTCGGAACGTGTTTTTGTTTCGTGACGCAAACCACAGCGAGCTCGCGTATCTAAACCCCGTTGAGGCAGCGAGCAAAGCCTGGCATACAGGGGTCACCCAAGACCCCGCACAGTTCCCAAGGGTAGGCTTTTTGAGGTGGAAGAGCGACCCTTTCGGCATAGCACTGCAAGCGGCGTGTTACATCAGAATGCTGCGAAGGCGGACTAACTAACACGCCAGTTAAGCAGCACTGAATAGTCAACCTTCCAACTTTCACAATTAAACCACCCTTCACCGACAGACGTGCAGCCCACCGTAAGCAACATCTCGAACAGTTTCCAGAATTTCGAAAACCCGGCCACCCTCGGCGCTGTGGCCGAACAAATTTTGGCTATTTGAATGAGTTGCATGCAGTGGAGAGGTTGCTTTGCCTGCAAGCTTCTCGCGCATGTAGTGTACTTTGGCGTGATGTAGCCAAAGTTTGTTGGGCCACAGCGCCGAGGAAAACCACTCTCCTGAAATTCCAAAAACTGACATGGATACCACTTACGGTGGGCCACAAAACAATTGAGATCAAAAGCAACAGTAAAAAGTCGACAGTTCAATATTACTTAACCAGCGTGCCAGTTAGCACCCCTTAGCTGTGCTCCGACGCACTACACCGCCGACAATGCTATGCCGAAACAAGCACTCTTCTAACTCAAACTGCCCACTTTCAAAAACTGTGCAAAGTCTTAGTTGAAACACCCTGCATACGAGGTTTCGTCGCTGGCTCAATACCTAAAGCTGGCCTGCCAATTGTGAGCTAAGCCTGAAGCTGAATCCTAGCGCGCCACTCTTGCGTCACGAACAAGAAACCCGATGGCGACAGGCCATGAAACCTCTACGCGCTGCGTGTTACTTGCTGGTTATCATTCAATGCTCGCGGGAACAGCGCGAGTGAAGCTTAAATTTTGTCTAACAGGTTTCACGGGCACTCGTCGCCCTCGCCGCGAGGCCTTGCCCCGCACTCACCTTCGATGCCGACGGCCTGGCTCGGAGAGGCGTGTTCCTCGGCAGTCGCCGGTAGGCCTCGAGCGCAACGGCATACATGAGTCTCTGGTGAACACGTGAAAACGACAGCAACCCGCTGGCAACGCGCACAGAGGCATGTCCAGCAGCACTGCCGCTTGTACTGCAGCGAAAACAAGCTCTCGGAGCTAGCACCAACGAAGAATGACTGGCGGCCTCAGTGTGTCGCATTTTTTACCCCCGAGTCAGCACTGGCGCTTGCGCGTTACTGTCGACTGCAGGCGTTTTCAATGGCGGTGGGCGCTGATGCACTTATCAGCGATACAACTGCGTCACTGCGCCGCTGCTTCCATGGGCAGACAGCGCATCGTCGCGTTTCTTGCGACCACTTTTTTGTTTTGTTTTGTTTTCTTCTGCCCCAGGCGCGGCTCGATGAAGTGATGCGAAGACTGCGTTAGAAGTGCAAGTTTGGGCATGCATGCGCAGTGCATAGCTTGGCCGACGCTTTTCGTGTTTGTTATCCTGCGCTTGAGACAAACGTAATAAAAAGATGCCAACCATTCTCGCATCCCTTCGTGTTAATTCAAAAATCTAATAGGCTTCAATTTCCGCAGCGTGAACGAAGCACCTTCAAAACCCATAGAGGCTGTTGTGTTTAATACATCCAAACGGCCAGGCTCTATACGTTCGATTTTTCTGATTTCTTCCGCAGCAGCTTTAGACTGGTCGTGCTGTTAGCTTTTGCACAAATGCGAACGCGAAGACACGAGGACAAACGCACAGATACAAGTCTGGCGTCAACTACCAACTGAATTCATAGTTGGTAGTTGAGTTGCAGGTCTTAGAAGGCGCCAGTCCTGTCTCTGGGTAGAAGGATGGCGAGTTGGGCTAGTCGGATGTAATTCACGTTGAAAACAATATTCAGCGCAAACGGACGAAGAACACAGGAGGAATAGACGCTACAAGCGCTGCAGAGGGTGCATTGGCGAAATGCGAAAGAATTAGCGTTTGCCGTGACGTTGGTGGCTCCTAGTCGGCGCTTTTCTATACCTACTTCTTAGCCACTCCGTTAAGGTCCGACAGCCACGCTTCGATCTCCGATGCTACCACTTGACGACGTCTACTTTTTTGAAGCGAAAGCTTCACTACGCCAGGTAAAGCTGTTTCACCGTGCGTTGCCGGTAGACCTCCAAGTGAGCCAGAGGTCAAGTGTGGCTATAGGCCTCACCACATGTGGTTTACCATGGCGTCGCACCGCTTGACCTTTAACCTTCGATCCGCAGGTAGAATGCGGTAGAATAGGCCTCAGCGTTCACTGGGTGACCAACCTCTCGCAATGAACCATTAATTTAACCGCCACCTGCCAGGGTAGCAGGGTGGCCGCGCTGCCTATCATCCAGTGTACGGAACGCACTCAACGTTATAACGTTGAGGCTTGGCATCTGTATACAGAAGCCAAGCCGCGTTTACTTGCCCGATACACCGCAGCTTTCGATCTGCAGTCAGGTTCAGCCGTGGTTAAACCGCAGATAATTTTTTAGCCAGCAAAAAGTTATTTATTTATTTATTTATTTATTTATTGATTGATTCATTCGTTCATTCATTACTTCATTTATCGATCGATTGTTTGATTCATTCATTCATTAGTTCATTCATTGATTCACTCATTTATTTATTTATTTATTTATTTATTTATTTATTTATTTATTGATCGATCGATCGGTTGATCAGAGTAAGAGGTGATCCCTGCTGAACTATTTCAGCTCCTTCTTCTGTTGCTCTTACCCCTTCCCGCTATGCAGTACTGCAAGAACAGCAACTACGAGTTCGGTTTCTCCGACAGAAATCCGGTGGCGCCTTTCTACTCGAGCGCAAAGGAAAAGAAATTCATTGCCTTCGACGACTCTCGCTCGATGGCAATGAAGGTGAATGACGTCTCTGTCACGTGTTCTTCTAGCTTCGTATTGCTTCATTTGGTGACCTTAATGCAAGCAGCAAAGCGGTGTACCGGTAGGCGAAGTTCTTTTAAACGCTTCCACTCTAGACTGACACTGCACGCCTGTTCACTAACCACGACGAAAAATAGCGTGAAATTTCTACGACACTTTCTTAGCGTTGTCAACTGTGAATCAATGATGGAGGGCTATGCCATCAAGGCAGCTGTCAACAGAAGTTGCCAGACATGCTAGGTCTCTATGACATCTGCAACTTTGGAATATTTTTCCACTCTCAATTTTTTAAAGAAAGGACTTGCACCCGGCCCTTGAATACATTTTCTTGTACTGTGCTGTCGCACTACATATATGCAGCCAGTTTTAAATCGCGGATTAATACAGCTTGCTTTCTGTAATTTCTCCAGCGCTCGCTGCTAGTAGAACTGTGGACTGGGGATATATAATGGGGTAAATTCCAAAAAGGCACAAACCCTCTCCTCTCTACTGAATAATATTTATCGTGAGTGATGGCAACCCTTTGTGGCGCTGGTCTTTACATAATCATATACATTTACATAATCACACAGGGAAAATGAAGATAAGCACCATGTTCTGGTCGCATACTGCATCGGGAACTATTTAGTTCTAAATCATGTTTTAACGTAATAGGGTTAAGCAGCTCGTGTCGCTTAAAATCTGGCGTCGGCGTCATAGGCTTGAAGGTCACCATCGTTGACGGGGAGCGAGAAATCGGTGAAAAATCCTCTTAGAAGCAACGCAGGAGGCAGGCGGGTCACTTTGGTCACGTGACCTTGCGGCATCATCACATTCTGCCCACTCGATTGTGAGAAAACAGTCCACCGTGGCAGATGGCAGTTCGCACAAGGCCCGCCGGTGGCAGCACCTGCCATTGCAGGACAGTGGTGCATCGCTGGACTACAGCGCCTCTGCTCCAGGAGTGGTATGAGGACTCCCAGGGATCTTGAATGTAAAGTAGAGAATTACCAATATCCTTAAGGCGGATGTTAAGTGTCCCTCCAGATTTTTTTCAATACAGCACTTTTACCGGATTTTTTGTATGCGCTAAGACTATTTCGGAAATCTCTCTGCCTTGTACATCAGGATAATCGCGCGAAACGATGGCACCTGTAAGCTCTTGAAGTGCGCCAGAGATAGCGTCGGTGGCAATCACCGATACCAACCTGCGAACAAGCCAGGTCGCCTGCGTTGCCGTAGTATGTCGTGACAGAAATCTTTGTTCGCCTGCTGGTTGATCTGAATGCTGTAGAAGTTGGCCGGGAAGTACCGATGCCCAGAATACATAAGTTATGGTAATGTGGGGAAGCTTCGACACTAAGGACATCTCGCGGCTAGACGCAACACTGAAAGTTAATCCGACGCAGCTTTGTGGCATATATTCGTAGCTCGTTGGCATATACGCCAGAGCTCATGAGTATGCGGCATTTTTAGATTTGCGGTTTTACGCCGAAGTTTATACGCAGGTAAGTATTCTGGCGTGATGCCCGACGATTGCCTCCGAGAAATTGTCTTGAGGCGTATGTGAAGAAAGCACACTTACGACACGTAGGTAATTAAGCACCATAGGTAATGCCTAATTAAAATAGGTAATTAGGCACCATTATTATTATGCAAAAACGTGTCCGAAGTTTGGCGCTTCCGGGTGTAGAGAAAAAATAAAGTCAAAATGCTTACCATGCCAGGAAAAACGAAATGTTGGAGCCTGAACGTGCTTATGAAAACGCTACAGCGCACTTGTCACCTTCAGGACGCACGCCTAGCCCACCCGCAAGTTTATACTTTGATAGTTCCACTCATGGTTCATGCAGTCTTTCTAAAGGTATACGTTCTCAACTGCATCACTGTACCTGTGGACTGCGCCTTCTTGTTTAGTGCAGTGTGGGTGCTGGCCCTATGCAAACTTGCTCCTGCATGAGCGCCTAGATGATTCGCGCCTTTGACTGTCTATTTAAGGGGAACTTCAATGAATAGATGCGTGCAAATGTTAAGCATCATGTAGAGGTTATCAGATATAGGAAACGGGACCTTCAATGTAAATAAGGTATTCTGGAGACTGCTGTGAGGGATTAATTTAATTACATTGTATGTATTGATATTTAATATTCGCCTTGTGTCTGCCTTTTATTCCATCGACTAGTTCTGCCAAGGCAAGAAAGACCACACATCGGTCAAGTATGGCATCGCCGTATTCGACGTCGAATTGGATGACCCAGAAAACAAATGCGGCATGGGTGCTTACTCGAGGCTGAAATCCGTCAAGAAGCTGTTTGACTATATGAACAACAACTTCACATCGCCCAGCGACTTCGAAAAATGTGGAAAATAAATTTTGCACTTGCACAAGACTTGCACAAGACACAAGCTATCGCTACAAAAATCTTACCCATGCCAGCTGTACACAACTACTGTAACCAAATATGGCGAGAAAAAGGTCTGTCAGCAACAAAAGGTTAACCCTTGAAGCCAGGAAACGGGGAAAAACTAAGAAAAGATAGGTAGAAAGGAAACTTGTGAGAAAGATAGGAAAGTGAAAGATGGGGGGGGGGGGGAAGGACAGGAAAAGGCGACTGTCGATCTCCCCCGGTCGGGCCAGGCCGGAGGTGCCGTATACAGGAAGCTGGGGCAAAAGTGATGTGTTGCCTCCGCCGGGGGCCTTAAAGGTCCAAACACTCGGCATCGGCACAACCACCAGGATTCCTATTTCCCCGGACATGATGATGCCACGCACGGCTAAGCGCGGGTGCTCGGGTGCTCGGGTCGGTGGTGACGCACTGCCCACAATCATCCCCCTGCGGGGATGTCCCTGCCGATGCTCAGGGACCCGTGGTGTCGCAGCTCACCAACGTCTGCATGTTGCGGGCGCCTCTGCGGGCGCATCGATTGAAATGAACACAGCATTGAAAGCTACCGTTTTATAGAGAAAGCATTGTCAGTGCTCTCCTCTGCTTTTGAATCGAAAAAAGAAGCGGCTGGGTGCTTGGCTGGACGAGAATGTTTACACACCGCAAACTAAGAAAAAATACTTGCCCCTAACACTGAAGAATTACGCTAGCGGGAAATAAAGAAGGCAGTATACCATGATGAAAGGGTGCCAAATATTCCTCAGTGACTTGCCGCAAACCACCTAAGGGCTTCATAGGGTTTCTTAGGGCTTCTTAATTTTATTTTTGTAAGACAGGTTCAGGACACCAGGATAGATAATGAAGAGGGATTAAGTAGTACAGCAGCTTGTAACCCAACTCGTAACAGAATATTTGCATAAAGTAGCAATGACATTCTTTTGGCCGGGAGGCGAAAAAATATTAACTTGGTGGTTACAATTGGTCAACATGCCGCTAATTCAACACTGGACTGACAGATGACCATCCAGACTGGAAGACAATGCGAATAAACTGATGGCTTTCGGCCTTGAAAGCAACAATTAATCATTGTGAGTTAGAGCATCATCGTGTGTGCTCTGACTCATCCAGCTTTGACTCCCTGGAAAGTGTCGCCAACTCTCCAGAACGCGAAAAGCAAGCTGCGGTGCAGCCAGATATATTCCCGAATACAGGAAGAGGCGACTGGTCGTCATGGTCGACACCTTGGCGGCATCGGCGGCTCGCTTGCGGTGCTCGAGGCTTCCGTATAAGGGAAGTAGTACAGCTGCTGGGCGAGGTTGAACTGCCATCTGGAGGCGCGCAGCTCAGTCAGTTCGAGCAGCGCCTTGCGCGCCTGCGCCGGAAGGTGGGGCAGGAGGAAAGCCTCCCGCAGCCGCCGAACCAGGGTCTCCATGCAATGGGGGGCGTCGCGCTCGACGGCCTCGCTGGCGATGGTCAGCACCATCCATGCTCAGCACCGACCGCAGGCACTCCATCTGCGAGGTGCCGGTTGCAGTAGTCAGCACGCGTGATGTATAACGCGCTCACTGCGAAGACCAGCTTAATTCGAGAGAAATGAGCGACAGTTATCGTTACGAGTATTTTTACATATCGGCCCCCCTTTCACCCCTTAATATCTTCCGTCACTGAGGAGTTAACCCGCTGTAAGTCAGCTAGCGTGCCTTCCCTTCAAGTAACTACTTCAAGTAACTAACTTCTTAATCTCATCCGCCCACCTAACCTTCTGCCGCCCCCTGCTACGGTTGCCTTCTCTTGGAGTTCACACCGCTACCTTTAAGGATCGGCGGTTATCTTGCCTTCGCATCACATGCCCTGTCCAAGCCCATTTCATCCTCTTGATTTCGACTAGGATGGAGCCCTGCATTGAGGGCTCCACTCAGGAAGACGACGACGACGATGATGATAATGATGATGATTATGGTGATGATGACGATGGAAGACTAGCTACAATAAAAGCTTTTCATCCTCTTCCTCCTCTGCACAGACTGTACACAGACCACCATGACAGCGGCTATGCAAGATGTTCATTGGCTCAAGATATGATACTCACCTTGCGCCTTGAGATGGTGTAAAAAAAAATTGCACGCGAATAAAACGACTCGCTGCGTGAAACAAAATAGAATATTCTAAACGTGTTGCCAAATGATGATGACTCGCTGCTGTGATGACAGCTAGGACTCAGACGTGCACAGCAAGCAAAACATTCCTGTTGTACCTCGTCGCAGGTAGCGCTTACAAGCATTAAATAAATTGCAACAGACGAGTAATTCGTTCAGGCCGGCTTATGGCTGATGGAACCCGCGATATAGGCCCAGGGCCTTTGGCCTTTGAACGCGCTCCTGTCTTTCCAGGCTTCTGTCCAAGCTAGGATGTGCGCACGACCTCCCTGACTGCGCTGTTTGAGGTGACGGAGGCTTTTTTAGATAATTTAAGCTAACACCTTTATTTTCTTCACCCTTGTCACCTGTCCCAATTCACTCGGGAAATGCTCGCCAAGTAGAGTCGTTTGGTTCTCTCTGTGCTTGTTTATTTGGGAATGCATACACAAACCTCAGCTTTCAGTACATCGTCTGCACTTTCACGCAAGACACAACACGCGTTTATTTGTAGGTGAACAAACATCAACGACCGGTCTTTTTCATCATTTAGTTGGCCGTCGAAAAAAGCCGTCCCACAACTCCGTCCCACACCCCACAACTCCGAGCACCACAGCTCCCGATCAGTGTTGGATCACTTCAAGCACGGAGTCCTGCAAGTCCTGCGCATACAAAGCAGTCAGCCTTGTGAAATCAGGACCGCAAGCAGAAAGCACAGAACTGAGAGGCAAGCGAAGAACGGGGATCTATACGCACCGTCTCATTCTCGTTACCAGTCTCAGCTGAAACTGAAAGCAAAGCCAGACGCGTCAGTACATATGCTGCACTCTACCGGATCATGTTGCAGGCAGCTTGCGGCGTAATTACTACATACCCGTGTGCTTGATTACGATGGGCTTAGTAGGCGTCACAAGAGGAGTCACACCAATCTGCGAAAACACACAAGCAAACAACGAGTAATGAGACAAAGTGCAAGCGCACAATAGTTTAGACCCATTTTCAACGGCATCCATTGCGCTTTTTTTAGGATCAATCTTCTTTCGATACGAATTTTTTCAGAGTTATGTTTTGTCTTTAGACGACTCCTATGACACATCTATGACAAGGACCCTTCAAAAGTGAGAGACATCACAAAAGTTTTACGCAAATAGCTTAATGTGTAGGTTTTAATCTCAGACATTCTGATAACCCTGCTGAAGTGGAAAGTTATGGGTTTAAGCTTTAATAAATGACGAAAAAAATAAACAAGAAAGAGAATTCCAGTATTTGTTTTAGGGGCTGCCTGTATAAAGATAATTTATATCGCAACAGTTTGTTTTTATACTTCATGTCAGCTAGAACAGTGGATGACATAACATTTGACACTAATCAGTCATGCGCCCGCTGTGGGGTTCACTCTCTAGCGAGGTGATAGCTTATTTGCATACTTTCATAAGGAAACTAATAGCCTGGAACATTCTTATCAATTTACCTGCAGTTGTCACATATTGGCACAACTACAATGCGCTCAAAAGGTTTGCGAAGCCAAGAACGTAAGAGTAAGAGCTATAAGCTTCAAAGATAGCATATATGCTCATTATATTGGCAATTACTTTGTGACTATTTAGTGCAGTCTTGCAAAGGGTCTTTCAAAGAAACGATATCAGCTGTATCCTCTTCTCTGATGCACGATAGTCTAGTCATTTCATGAAGATCGTCACACCGCAGTAACAAATCGTGAATTGCTTCCTTCTTGTTTTGCTGACCTTAAGCAGTTAGTTGCAAATAAATCAGCTTGTATACGTACAGGGCAGGTGTTCCGTGCGAAGCACCAATAAAACACACCTTATTAAGCATCCCTGTATTCGAAGAGCGGTATCGCCTCTCGGGCAGAGAGGCTGCTCGCGGCTTGGATGGCCCCGGCGACTGGGGCAGGCGATCAGGCGTAGTCGCCGCAGTCAGAGACTGCAAAGGGCCAAGTGCATGCGTTGTCCTTACGGTCAAGAAGCAGCAGTCGCGAATACAAAGAAGGCATGTCATGCTCCCTGTGCAACAATTTACTCAGCAATGACGTGGACACTAAATGAAATGAGCGAGATACACGGCAATTTGGGTGAGGCTATAATGTGGAATGTTAGGTGCAGCAGAAGCGGTTTATAGATCATACTTGTTAGGCAATGGCTCAACGGAACAGCAGAACCATGCGGCTACACCATCCCTCAGGCTTTTTTCTTCGAGGCTCGCCTCAATCAGTAACCTTGAAAAGCCGGCTGGCCAATTCTCTCTGAACGCTTCTGTGATTAAAGCAGACCTGCCTGTTTTTGAGGGCTCGTAGTTTTATTGTTTTCCGAAAAAAATAGCATATAAAATAGATATAAAATAGAAAAGTTAGAAAGAAGGGTGGTGTGCGTGGACAAGTGGTTCAGTATATCGAGCGCGGAAACCTTGCTCGTGTCTTACCTTTGTCGATAACCATTTCCGGCCCCTGACGGTCTTCACTAGGGGAGGTACCGGTTTGTCATGAATGTACTGAAAAATAAATCACATAAAGAGATATTAAGATGATAACTGAACCTTTTGTATTGCTTCATTTACTTGTGCATTCACAGGCTGGCATGCCCAATTTTTCTCCGGTTTACGGAGCTGTGACTCCCTTGAATACGGTAACTACTCAAACAAACTCAAGGACAAAGAATACTGAGAGCCCGAAGAAAACCTGGAATGGAATTGGGCTTGCCCAAGTAAAATTTTAATCCGTATCGATGCCTTGCATTTCACGCCACAAGTGCCGTGACAGTGCGTCGCGCACAAGTCACCAAGCTTTCACAGCAAAGGTGGCGATAAACTGATCGGACATACGTACATATTTTCCTTCCACTCCTGTTCGGCCTACACAGCAGCCATTGCGTCGTCATTAAAAAGCCAGTTCAGCAAATGTCGCAGAAGAATTATCCATATTACTTGGAATGTCAGTTATTCCGGTATCACCCTTCGCGAGCACATAGCAAATGAACGTGGTTGTCAGCACCTCACATTGCTTATTCCAATTGCTTCGCGAAACCACCACTTCTGTGCAGTCGTGAACACCTACCTCACTAAACTCGCCGCACAGCATTATCTACAAATGAGCATAAAAATGACCCAGGCAAGAGGCTCAGTCAGGTCATGAGTTGCACTCCCAGGCCAATACCCTGCTGCGAAATGACAATACACTCGAATTTTAATATCATCAGCAGAAAAACTACGCCTAGCTCGCTATAAATGCATCTTCTCCCATGTGTCTTCCATTAACTGTGTCCAGTGGCAGCTGTGGCCACAATTCACCCTGGAAACCTGGTGATCGCATCCAGCCACCTGACTCTCTGCAAGCCCCTCCTACTCTTGCGTTATCTTGGAGTCCATTCTGTTACCCTAAACGATCATCAGTTATAACCAGTGCGTCAATGCGCAACTGCACGGTAGCCGAGGCCGAAGAGGAAGCCGTAGCTCTAGCGACAGCGGAGGGCTGCCGATTAAACACGTCTCTAACCATGCTCGCAGACTCCCAAGCAGCATGCCGTAACTATCTATACGGCAGAATCAGCCACAACGGGTTCCGAATTCTCCGCTCATGTGGCAACCCCAACAACAACAACCAAGCCAAACACGCGATAGTTTCGATACCGGGTCACACCGACATTACGGGAAATCAGGAGGCAGACAGGACAGCTCGAGGGTACGCAACAAACCGAGCGTCCATCCACCTCACCTCTGCAGAGGACCCGGAACCCGTAGACCAAAGCTATGCAGAGATTCTCGACTCTAGAGAGGGACTAGCAAAAAGTATCCGCCCCCACATGAACAGCTAAGCAAGGAGGACGCCATAGCGTGACGACAACTTCCAACGGGAATTTTCCTGTGCTTAAACATGCTAAGTAAAATCTATCCCACAGAGTACGAAAGCGTATGCCCGTGGTGTGGAGATACACCAACTCTATACCACACCACACGGGCATGCCAGAAAGTCGGCGAGCTAACCACAGTAGAAAACCCGAGTGCGGAACAGTGGGAGAGGATGCTTTCCAGCGACATCGTAAAAGTCCAGCAAGGACTAGTAAGACGTGCTCGCAGGTCAGCTACTCTCAGTCGAGCCCTGGACTAAGGGAACCAACCCTGGAGCAAGATGGAAAAAGTCATCTGAAACCGCTATTACCTCTGTAAGATAGAGCAAAATAAACGTTTTACCTACCTACCTCTCTCGTGCTTCGGATCTGTAGTTACTATCTGCCCGAAGTAGATGTATTCCCTTCCCCCTTTTTCTTTGCTTCGTTGCCCGTTGTAAACTGCTGTTACATTGCGGGAGCGTTAAATATTAGGATTTTAATTTTTATATCGACAGTTGTGCTTTTCCTGCTTAGGTCCTCGATTATGGTTTGCAGCTCCTCATCAGCGTTACTAAGTGCAGCAATCTGATCAACAAATCGCAGATTGCTAATGTATTCTGCATTAACTTGTATCCCCAACACTTCTTAATCAAGACCTCCAGTAAACACGCGAAGAGTAGCACTGACGAGATCTTCTCTCCCTGCCGGCATTCTTCATGGTTCTGCCTTTATTACTTTCTATGTGGAGGTATATTTTTGCAGCGCAACTGCTATATATATTTCGCTGTATTCTTCAATACACCTCTTCTACAACCTTGTTGTGTCAACCCTGAATGATTTGAGAGGTTTCGAATGAGGCACATGCTTTCTCGAAATCTATTATAGCTACATTAAAAGATGGTGATACTCTACGCATCTTTCTGTCACATGATTGATGGTGCAAATGTGGTCTATTGTGGAGTAGAGTAGCTGTTGCGCATGCCGCCTGGTCAGTTGGTTGCTTTAAGTCTAAAGATTTTCGAAATCTATGAGCGAGTTCCTCGTAAATACCTCGTCGGCAGTTTATAGTAAGCTGATCGAGTTAAAATTTTTCAAGACCATGACATCCACTCTCTTATGGATGAAGGTAGCGTTAACATTCTTCAAAGATTCCGGAAGCACGTGTTCGTCAGACATTGTGTACACGGGGGGGGGGGGGGCGGGGGGAGCAGTTTTTCGAGCACAATTTGCCCAGCGTCATTCTACAGATCTGCACTCACCTGACCCTGATAACTTTAATATAGATATGGTTTATCGCGCCAACCAGGTTTTATGAGGGCCGGCTAATTACTATGAAGTGCACCACAAACAGCACTGAGCACGGAAGTAGTGCTCAAGAGATAAAAAAAAAACGTTGATGTCAGTAAACATGGGGTGGTAAGCAAAAGGTAACATACATTTAGTCGGCAACCTCGCACCGCGTAAGATGAAAGAGGCAAACAGTAGATGACAGGTGATGATGTCAATTTACAGTGACTAAAGTGAATTTTCCAAGACGATGCACATGTCGAAGCACACACCTGCTGGCACAGCTGTTTCACTTGCCATTCAAAGCTGTGCTTGTGCCCGGTGTACTACTAAAGGGGCCGGAAGTGCCTCTTACAAAACAAACGCGCCGGCAGTCGAAGATCCAGCTTCAGAAGCTACGAAAAAAAGAAGGCGGCGCACTTCCATAGATATTGAGATATGTCCAGAAATTCTCATCTACTTGAGCACAGCCATCAGCTCTCTCTATGAATGACGCGACTAATTCCATTCGAGTTTCTCTATTCAGTAATTTTGTTACCTATGCTCGCATTCAATACGCATGTACGTCTATCAAA
Organism: Amblyomma americanum; assembly: GCF_052857255.1. NCBI lineage: Eukaryota > Metazoa > Arthropoda > Arachnida > Ixodida > Ixodidae > Amblyomma > Amblyomma americanum. The sequence continues at coordinate 32,756,710 of NC_135506.1, read as the reverse complement.
ATATACCTGTTCAGTTATTATCTGCACCATCAATGTTAAGGACTAATTTTGCCACACATTAAATGGCACTGCACAGGAGTGCGAAAAATTCCCTGCAAGGTAACCAAGTACCGTATAAAGGTTTACGATGTCAAGCTCTGTGAATGCATGCCCCCTCTGGGAGCTTTTTTCTCTGATTGCCATTCGGCAAAGGTACCCGCCGCGGTGGCTCAGTGGTTAGAGCGCTCGGCTACTGATCCGGAGTTCCCGGGTTCGAACCAGACCGCGGCGGCTGCGTGTTTATGGAGGCAAAACGCTAAGGCGCCCGTGTGCTGTGCAATGTCAGTGCACGTTAAAAATCCCCAGGTGGTCGAAATTATTCCGGAGCCCACCACCACGGCACCTCTTTCTTCCTTTTTTCCTTCATTTCCTCCTTTATTCCTTCCCTTACGGCGCGGATCAGGTGTCCAACGATATATGAGACAGATACTGCGCCATTTCCTTTCCCAAAAAAAAAACAGTTATTATTATTATTATTCGGCAAAGGCACAGTACTAACAGCGGAGCTTTATCGTGCCGCCGGTCTCTATGAAACAGTGAAAATTAAAAAAAAAGTTGCTCTTACTTTTGCCACGGGACTGATGACTGTCCACGGTGACTTGTCCAGACGTGTCTCCTGCGGCGCAGATTTTGAGACAGTTTTCACAGCAGTCTCGCCTTGTTTCTTATTAGTTGGGGTTGCGGGTACTTTGAATATATTCTCTGTCGACTTCCGAAAAGAAGACATGATGAGATAGGAGGGGTCAATTATAAAGCACTGTGTTCAACGCTGTGCCTGGCTGCACCGAGTGTTCTTTGATCTCTTCGTCGTCGGCTTCGAAGAGCTGCTGAACACTGAAGCGATTCGTAAGTGGATATTCCTAGCGCAAGTGCTTGTTTATATTCAGAAAATAATGAACAGTCTGCAGAGCAGTTGAGGCAGCTCTCTCCTGGCGTTTAACTAGTCGCTGAGCAGTTAATGAGACATTATCAGCGCAAACGAAGAAAAAAAGCCTGACGTCTTTTTCTTTCATTTCTAAATTATGACGCTTCCTTCGGTTTTTAGGATCGAAAAGCTGTGATGAGTAGCATTCAGCTTAGTGCCCTTTATGTGCCTTGCGGGACTTCCGGCTACATCCAAATTGAAGACACTGGCGAAACGAACGATAAAGCCGACTCTTATCTGATCGGACGACCCAAGAATATATTACGCCATTGACTCGGTGTTCACATCTTTTATTTATTATTTATTTACAGCATATCCTGCAGCGCCGAAGCATTACAACGGTAGAGCGTGTACAAATAATAAAAACAACACAAAGAAAGAAACAGCACACAATTAAGAGATGATGAGTATATAAAAGAGATATTCTCAATTTAAGACCTGTTATAATATCCACGAGAACAACAGAGTGCAAAGAATATTCAAGTAATTAGAAATTATGAATAAGTTGAGCGAAGTGAACATCGTCAGCTGTGACGACCTCTTCTGGTAAAGTGTTCCATTCCAGCCAACAAGTTTAAAGCCAGCAACGACAGTCGACGGTTGCAACAGTGGAGAAAAACTGAGCTACCTGCCGAGCACTTGGAGCTTCATGAAGTGGATGCACCGGAGATCATGAAACTTGGTGCGTAACATTTTAAATGAGGCCGTGGTAACAGAACTGTCAGAAGTGGTAACAGAATAAAATGCTTTCGTGCTCCCAAGATTAAATGTGTTCTTCACGGTGCCAGCTGCGATTTCCTCCATTCACCTGTGACGAGGCGAATGCTCGCGGGGCACTTGATCGAAAGAGGTCCCCTCACACAACAACACATCGTTCCACATAACTAAAGCACGTGAACGTACCGACAACATCCTCCGGTGTTCATGAAATTAACCGCCGCGCGACAAGGCAAAGGCGTCGAAGTAAACAGTACTGTCTGCTTTAAAATAACAAGGTGCAGCCGTTGTGTGGTGCGTCGGTCTTCAAGTTCTTCCTTGGAAGGAAGCTGCTGGAGCCTGCATTGTTCAGGAATCTGCTCGGGATCTCCACGGTGTCAGTACGTTTCTTTTTATCGTGCAGCGAGGGCCAATTCCTCGCCGCAAAGGTAATAGTCCATTATTCCGATATGTAGCAAAATCTTTCTTTTAAACTGTTTCCATCGCCCGCATCGAGCAGTTAAGACTGCCATAAAAAACCAATGAGGAACGCTTTTGACGATAGCGAAAACGCAAATACAAAAAAAAATGACTGCTGTCGGTTGACCTGCGGATATAGTGATTGTTGTAGTGAAAGTTTCATTTTATGAAAAAATTGCGTGCATAAACAGTTTCCCGCTTAAAATTGCTTTTGTCTACGATTGCTGGGTATGGTATATCACCTATAACATGCATAGCACGTAGGCCGTATACCGGAAATCATGGCATAGGGCTGCCATAAATAGCAATACCGCATTTTGAAATGATGTTTGCAAACTCGCCCTTGCACCAGGGCTCCAAACCGGAATCGCTATCAAATCGTTCCAGTCGCTTAAGCCATTCAGTAAAGCTTGATTGCCAAAAGATTTACGGCGACAAAGAGCTGATGAAATACTTCTCTGGTTTCGACAACGGCTGCTACCGTACATACTCAGAGTTAGTTATGTTACTGCAATAGTATAAACTGCCATTCAGATTATTAACCGCAGGTTACCAATATTACTCAAGAGAAAAACGTACAGCAGGTGTATCTTACCGGTACGCACCTAGGGGCAGAAACATGGAGGCTAACGAATAGTTTTCAGCTCAAGTTAAGTACAACGCAACGAGCTATAGAGGGGAAAGTGATAGGTGTAACGTTAAGAGACCGGGAAGCGGGCAGAGTGGTTGAGGGAACAAACGCGGGTTAACGACATCCTAGTCGAAATCACGAGGAATAAAGGAGGTTGGGCCGGGCATGTGATGCGAAGGCAAGATAACCGCTGGTCCTTAAGGGTAACGGAGTGGATTTCAAGAGAAGGCAAGCGTAGCAGGGGGCGGCAGAAAGCTAGGTGGGCGGATGGGATTAGGAAGTTCGCAGGCATTAGGTGGGCGCAGCTGGCAAAGGACAGGGTTAATTGAGAGACATGCGAGAGGAGTTTGCCCTGCAGTAGGTGTAGTCAGGCTGATTATGATGATGATGATGAAAAATACCCTAAAGAAAACGCCTAAAATGAAGTATATAAGAAGAGACTGACTTGGTTTAAGAAGCTGGTCCTCATTTCTATTCCGGAGAAATGAAGCGAACAGCAAATATATTTGGAAAAAGCAGGAAGCATGAACATCTGTGCGTTTGTGTGCGAAATTTGCACGGAGGCGGTAATTTACTCGAAAGGGGTTTTCTTTTTTTGCTAGAGCGTTGCTACAGCGGTCGCGTCACCAGCGTCCCCATTTCTATGGCTTCATCGAACGATTCCTGGCAGTCTAGTGCTCAGCTTGAGCCTGCAGGCTAAGATGACGGCGAAGTGCTGCTGTACCTTGTGAGTGCACTGACCTCCTTTTTAATGGCAGGCGGCAGGTGGCCGACATGCACGCGAGCATCTATGACAGCCATCAGACACATAGTCTTCAATGTAGGACAAAAGTCTAGCACGTGCATATCCGTCAGCGCCTCTTCGCATAGTTCAGAAGTCTCCTCTGCACTAGACTGCATCCACTGCTCGACCGTTGCGTAGGATTTCAATCCTCGACCACCGAAGACGAAAAGCAAATTGTCAATCACGCAGCAGCCCGGGAACCGCCTGGCCGACGGGCCTGACCGCTTCGGCGTCACTACGCTCCAGGAGGACCTCTCAGGGCTGTACTTGTGGATGATGCCAAAGTATCGGTCCCGGTCGAAGTCCAAACCTCCAAATACATACAGCTCTCCGTTGTAGACGAAGGTGGCGTGATCTTCGCGCCCTTCGGGGGGAAAGCCATCGACGCGGGGCCGCACCCATGTCGAGGTGGACGTGTCCAGATACACCAGAGAGCTGCTGTAGGCTGTGCCTCGGCCAGAGAGCACAAGGGCTCCGCCCCACACGTACATACGGTCCCCAATGGCGGACGCCGAATGGTACATGGTGTTCTCCGGCAGCTCGCCCCTGGTTGGCACAGTATGCCAGCGCAATGTCTTCAGGTCGAGGAAATCTATCTGCGGCGTGGGTGGGCCATCCACCGGCCATCCACCATAGAGGTAGACTCGGCTGCCCACCAAGCATGCAGTTTGGCCGAACCGAAATTCTGGCCATTGGCCAGACACTTCCAGGAGACTCCATGCCATCGTCCTGGTGTCGAAGCGGTAAACTACGCTACCCACTTCGATATAATCCCGGCTGCTCCAGAGGTAGGCGCAGTCTCCGTAGGCGACGACCGTGCGGCTGTAATTATTATGCCAGGGGCTCCCGTCCGGAAGGGACTGCGTCTGCAGCTGGTTCCACTGGCAGGTCGCAGGGTCGAATACGTAGACTTCGACGGACTCGCGTGTGGTGGGGTCCACGTCCTCGCGGTCGGGGTCGAACGAGTAGATCTTGCCATTAATGGAGACAGCCGTGTAGTTTGCGCCTTCTGGCACGCCTTCCAGCCGCACCGTCCACATCTTCGCCACTGTAAAATCCTCCCGGGAAAGATGCGCAGGTTTCTTTTCGGTCGTAGAATGTGCACGTGCACGTGCGGGCTCGTTTTCTTCTTCTTCTTCTTCTTCTTCTTCTTCTTCTTCTTCTTCTTCTTCTTCTTCTTCTTCTTCTTCTTCTTCTTCTTCTTCTTCTTCTTCTTCTTCTTCTTCTTCTCAAGTAATATGGCACATACCCACGTGGGGGGGATTGGCCAAGGTATAGAGTAGAATGCCCCTTTCTTCGTTCCCCTTTATGCACGTGCACCTGTGTGAGGGATGTTCCAGTGCCCCTACTGGCGAACTTTCATACCTTGGGTGCATTGGCAAAAACTATATATAATGATAAGATAATAACAAAAAAATATATAAAATGACTGTACATTGTTTTGTGAAGAGTTACGTGTTGGCCTTCAGGTTTTTCTGTGTCCTTCGCTTGGCCGCAGTAACTTATTCTGCGCAAAATTAAATTAGCTGCCAGGTGTTTGCGCGCCGGCGTGTCTGTCTTCTGTGTATTTATCATTTCCTCTGTTCCCCTTCATGGCGCCTTTTTGAAAAAATGTGTTCAACCACGTTGCCAAACAGTATTCAAAAGCCATCTATACTTTGCCAAGTGGTGAAGACCAGTATGAGATGCGCTATTGAAATGCTGGCAGAAAGGCAAGGCGTTTTTCGAGAATGCCGCGTCACCCACCAAAAGGATGACGATGCATCTGAGATGCACGCAACAATGTTCTTCGGCCCACTTCCATAAAAACCGCTGTTTGTCGCAGAAATGTCAACTTCTGCTGAGACGTCAAATGTGCCTGGGGTGCCAAGTGTTTACAAACGCACGAGGTATCCAGGAAACGATGCTTTGTTTCGTCTCAAAATTCTCGTAAGCAGCAGGCTGGAATGTACTGAGAGGGAGAGAGAAAGTGTGACTTGATGCGTACCGGTTAAGACCTGCGCGAACTGTATGAATGCCAAAGCTGGCGTCGAGGCACGCTTTCATTCGGCCGCTCCAAACACGACATAAAAATGGCTTGTTCACGCTTGTGGAAGCATGGAAAAATTATTCCTGCCTCGTGGAAGCATGGAAAAATTATTTTTATTCCAAGACCCCACAAGTCTATCACCACCCTAAACAACATCCGCCCCATTTCTCTTACATCCTGTCTAGGCAAGGTCTTCGAGCACATAATTCTTGCTCGGCTAACAACGTACATGGAAGACAACCACCTTTTCCCCCACAGTATGCTCGGATTTCGTGCGCATCTATCTGCGCAGGACGCCCTACTTCAAATTGCGCATGACGTGCTTGATGATACCATCCCCCACCACACTAAAGCTATCCTGGCAGTTGACCTCACCAAGGCATTTGACAGAATTCGACACGATGCCATCTTACGGGAACTGCAGGCTCTACAGGTAGGCCCTAAAACCTACAATTACGCTCGCGCGTTTCTCTCGGGCCGCACTGCCTCCCTGCACATAGATCAGATTACCACGTCCCCTTATACACTCGGAGAGCTCGGAACCCCTCAAGGGGCGGTCCTTTCTCCTCTTTTCTTTAACGTTGCTCTCATCCCCCTAGCTCACAAACTGGCTCTAATCCCACACCTAAAGCATACCCTGTGCGCTGATGATATTACCACATGGACCACTCATGGCTCTGACGGGGAAATTGAGGAAACTCTTCAGTTAGCAGCAGACACCATCTCCTCTCACGCGTCATCCATCGGGCTCGAAAGTTCCCCATCTAAGTCCGCGCTCTTCCTAATTAGGCCAAAATCTAGCGCTAACTCGCCCATCCAAATCAATTTAAAAGGATCCGCTATCCCCATCACACCCGCCCTCCGCATCCTTGGCCTCCACTTGCAGGATTCTGGAAGAAATGAACATACCCTTAAAAGGCTCAAGGCCTCCACGCAATCCGTGTTGCACCTTCTACGCCGAGTGTCCTCCCTTAACAAGGGTTTAGACGAAGCGGACAACATGAAAGTAGTGCACGCATTTACGCTTAGCCGCATTCTATACGCAACCCCATATCTCAAATTGAACCGCACGGAAACCGAACGCGTGAACGCAATGATCCGCCTTGCGACTAAGGCAGCCCTAAACCTACCTCGTAGCACTAGCACAGCCAAACTTATTGCACTAGGCATGCATAACACCATTCAGGAACTAGTTGACGCGCACCTTCAGACACAGTACCTTAGACTTGCCACGAGCGCCACTGGCCGCCATATACTCTCCTCCCTTCGCATCAACATACCCGCTAACCAGTCAACCCTTATAGCCATTCCTCGACACATCCATACACCTCTCGTTGTGAAACCCCTTCCTCGAAACGTCCATCCCCAATATCACATCCCTCGCCGCGTAGCTCGCGCTAATGCCCTCCATAAGTATTATGGGCAAGCCCACCATGCCGTTTGGGTAGATGCCGCATGTACAGCGCATGATGCGGTAGCAGTTGCCCACAATCTAACCCTAACTCACTGTCTTCCCTCGGGCTCTACGCCTGAGGAGGCAGAGGAGACCGCCATCGCCCTAGCTCTTGCACATTCGGACGCCCAATACATCTTCAGCGACTCCAAAACGCCTCTGTCCAACTTTGCCTGGGGCAGTATTCACGCCCCTGCCTGGCAATTGTTGAACACCCCTACCCAAAATTTACCGCGCAGGGTAGAGCTTCAGTGGGTGCCGGCTCACTCTGGGAACCCTGGAAACGAGGCTGCCGATAAATTGGCCCGAGGTCTGATTTGCCGGGCTCAGGACAGTCTCGATCCAGGATTCTCGAGGGAGCAGGCGCACACCTTTGCGGAGCTCACGCAAATACCCCGTTTGGACCGTCGGACTTACCCTCCTCTCCACCCCTCTCTTACGCACTCCCAACAGATCCTCTTCAGACGCCTCTAGACCCGCTCTCTGTCATCCCCTCAGATTTTATCCCACTATTGCGGCACATCCCCTGCATGCTCCCTATGCGGTGACCCACACGCCACACTCTCCCATATCCTTTTCGGCTGCCCTGCTGACCCTCCCCTGCGGGGACAGCACGCCATCTCGAGCTGGGAGGACTGGGAGGTCCTGCTTATGTCTGCAGACCCGACATCACAGCTTGCTGCGGTGACTCGGGCTGCCGACGTCATGTCCCGGCATGACCTACTTGATGCAGTGCGGGACCGCGCAGTGGCCCAGGGACCCAGCTGGGTCTAAAACTCACTTGCTGAATAAAGTTTTTCTGTCTGTCTGTTCCTTCTTGTTATTCCTCTTCGGTTGTCGAAGTCATCGTTGATTCACATAATGCCTTTCCCGCGAGCAAATTTACTAATAATAAGGTACATCCTGGTTAATTGTCAATGTTTGCTGCCTACACTATTGGAAATCCTTAAACCTCCGAAGCTTCTTGATTGGTTTTCTTGATTTGTAAGATTCTTGCCCCTCCTTCTGTGCCAATATGTGGTCTCTCGGTCTCGTCTTCAAATGTGATCTGCCAGGTGTATTCAAATGTGGTGTCGCAGGTGTCTGCGGATTGTGTTTTGCTAACTGATTTCTTTTTTGTTTTTTTTTCTATGTTGCCACCATGGAAGCACGCTAGCCCTCTACCTTGCTGCCAAAGGAGTGACAGTGGCGGTCAACGCAGGCTACTGTTTTTCGTATGATTTCTCCAGTATATTTTTACCACGTCCTGTAACATTTTAACTAGCTTTTGATCGTTTATTATCTCCGGTTTTCTCTTTGTGTGTTTTTTCCAAGCTTTCCTGTCAATATTTTTCTTTCGTGCTCCGTTAAGACGCAATTCTGCGCGTAATTATCAACTCCTTGTACTTCAGCATCACAACGGCAGCTGCGCTCCCCACTAATGTTGACTCGCTGGAAGAAAAATGCAAATTGCCCGTGTCCTGTGATGGCTATTGACTGGTGGTGATTTGTAGTAAATGTTCCTGGCATTTGCTTAGTGCTCTTAACCCACTGAAATGCGAAGGAATTCTTTCCTTCTTTGTGCCAGATGTTATTTCATTTATGTGCAAGTTCCATTTTCAGTTGCTTTCTTATAAATTGTGTAGTTGTCGGCAGCTTTTCCTCCTCTCCAGTATCTTTCGCTTTCGTCGCTAGAGATGCTGTTCTTTCACTGCCAGTACTTCCCCTGTGCCCCTTGAAATAAATTAAAAATATTTGGTATCGCTGGAGACTTTGCAGTTTTCCATTGACTGTGTGAAAAATAGGGTTAGTGTTGCTCGGATTCTCTTCTGGCTTTAGCTGCCAACAAGCTACCGGTAAAGATTTGAAGTTTTTGACGGCCACTTTTAGACTGAATAAAATGTATTCCTTTTTTTATAGCTACTGTTTCTAATTGAAAGCTTTTGGAATATTTTGGCAATTTTTATTGTTTTTGTGCAGAAAAATATTTCTTCTAAAGTTTGGGTATTGCTCGTACCGATTAGTTAATACTGCCACATATAATCAATTCGGGATGCTTCTGACGATAGAAACAAAATTCAAGCCTGCCGAGGGGATATGAGAGGATAAACTGATTGTTGTGGTGTTATTTTACGATGTATGAAAAATCGCGTCACGTTCATAAATAATTTCCCGTTGAAAATGCGTTTTTCGAGCATTTCTGGGTATGCCACAACCTTCCTTTCGAAAGCGGAACATTGCATTCACAGTTTGTGATACATGCCAGGTTAAGCGCATATAGATCAGGTGCCGACAATCGCTGCTTGCTTTCCTAGTGTCAATAATCACGCGCATAATGTGTAACCTCTCCAAAGTCACATCGCAATTATGGGCATTTATTCACATCGGATCGGATCGGAAACACATTTATTGAGCTCTAGAAAAGAGATCTTCGCGGCTTCAGACGGAGTCTTCCATCTTCCGATGGCGTCTTCCGTCTTCATTCATAGGGTTTGTGCCTTAGTCCGAAGCTCAACCGAATATGGCCATCTCGCGCGCGAGCCCTACTATGCACCTTTGGCCTTTCAAGCTTACACTCGGGTTTTTCATTCTACGAATAGTTGGAGCCTCAATCTTTTGACAGGCCCATGATATATGGTATAAATCTGGTTTCTCTCCGCACCATGGGCACCTAACCTCATACTGCGTAGGGAACATTTTATTAAGAAGGATTAGATTCGGAAAAGTACCCGTCTGCAGCTGTCACCATGCAACAGCATCCTCTATGCTTAGATCTTTATGCAGGGGTGGATACTTCAGCCTGACCCCTTTATATTAATTTAGGATATCTGAGTTCCCCATGGGTAATGCCACATTACTGTCATGGGTACGGCCGGTTTTATTCGGCGATGTTCAAAACTACGCAACTGTATGCACCCGCGGAGAGTTAGCACAACATAAAATTTTAACCCATAAACATGCGTAGCACGTAGCCTGTACGCGGGAAATAATAGCATAAGGCTGCAATGAAGAGTGACACCATTTTCTAGAATGTCTGAAAATTTATCCTTGCCCAAGGCTCAAATCCGCTATGATTCGCTAACCGTTCCAGTCTCTATAGTCAAGCTAGGCGTGATTGCCAGAATATTTTACGGTGACAAAAAATTGATGAAATACTTGTGGGGTTTCTACACTGGTTGTTTCCTTCATACTCAAAGGTCGAGTTGTGTTAGTGAAATGGTCTAAAAAATGCCTGATCTGAAGTAAACTTTAATAGAGAGATGCCTTAGTTTAAGAACCCGTTTCTCATTTATTCTCCGGAGGTATAACAGCAAGGAAACTTGGATTCGAACTGCATGGACACATGAACATTCACGCATTTGTGTGCAAGCATTGCACGAAGCAGGGGGCAGTTTACTCGAAAGCAATTTTTTTCTTGCTGTAGCGTCCCCACAGCGGTCGCGTAGATTAACGTCCCCAGTCTATGGCCACATCGAAAGAGTCCAGTCAGTCGGGTGCGCATCTTGAGCCTGCAGGCTGAGATGACGGCAAAGGGCTGCTGTAGCTTGTGAGTGCACTGATCTCCTTTTTAATGGCAGGCGGCAGGTGGCCGACATGCACATTTGCATCTATGACAGCCATCAGGCACATAGTCTTCAAAGTCGGGCAAAAGTCTAGTACGTGCATATCCGTCAGCGCCTCTTCGCATAGTTCAGAAGTCTCCTCTACACTAGACTGCATCCACTGCTCGACCGTTGCGTAGGATTTCAATCCTCGACCACCGAAGACGAAAAGCAAATTGTCAATCACGCAGCAGCCCGGGAACCGCCTGGCCGACGGGCCTGATCGCTTCGGCGTCACTACGCTCCAGGAGGACCTCTCAGGGTTGTACTTGTGGATGATGCCAAAGTATCGGTCCCGGTTGAAGTCCAAACCTCCAAATACATACAGCTCTCCGTTGTAGACGAAGGTGGCGTGATCTTCGCGCCCTTCAGGAGGAAAGCCATCGACGCGGGGCCGCACCCATGTCGAGGTGGACGTGTCCAGATACGCCAGAGAGCTGCCGTAGGCTGTGCCTCGGCCAGAAAGCACAATGGCTCCGCCCCACACGTACATACGGTCCCCAATGGCGGACGCCGAATGGTACACGGTGTTCTCCGGCAGCTCGCCCCTGGTTGGCACAGTATGCCAGCGCAATGTCTTCAGGTCGAGGAAATCTATCTGCGGCGTGGGTGGGCCATCCACCGGCCATCCACCATAGAGGTAGACTCGGCTGCCCACCAAGCATGCAGTCTGGCCGAACCGCAATTCTGGCCATTGGCCAGACACTTCCAGAAGACTCCATGCCATCGTTCTGGTGTCGAAGCGGTAAACTACGCTACCCACTTCGATATAATCCCGGCTGCTCCAGAGGTAGGCGCAGTCTCCGTAGGCGACCACCGTGCGGCTGTAATTATTATGCCAGGGGCTCCCGTCCGGAAGGGACTGCGTCTGCAGCTGGTTCCACTGGCAGGTCGCAGGGTCGAATACGTAGACTTCGACGGACTCGCGTGTGGTGCGGTCCACGTCCTCGCGGTCGGGGTCGAACGAGTAGATCTTGCCATTAATGGAGACAGCCGTGTAGCATACGCCTTCCGGCACGCCTCCCAGCCGCACCGTCCACATCTTCGCCACTGTAAAATTCTTCCGGGAAGGCTCGTAGATTTCTTTTCGCCGTAGACCACTGCAGCACACGGCGGAGTTCTTCGTTGTCTTCAGCACGTTCTTCATTACTCTCGATGTACGTACACTTGCGCTTGAATGGCAATATTATGGGAATTTTTGCTCTTGGGTTCAATATTTTCTTCCGGAAACAAAACGCCTACCATCATAAGCTTTCGTAATGCCCCTTTTACGCTTTATTTTGGGTATTCCCTTCTTGATCATTCTACACGTTTTTCCTTCTTTCTAGTACTCACTTTCTTGCATAAATTTAAGCTTGTCAGACCCCCTTACCACCCTCAATCACCCCTGTCACGAAAACTGAGCTGCCCAAATTTTTTTAGATCATCCGATGTTCGCCGCATGCAATTTGCAATAGGGGTAGCCACCGCCTGGTTGTGGCCAATCCCCCTTGTCGGTATGTGCCATTTTATGAGACAAACAACAACAGCTTGTGTCAGCGATGCTTCAGTGTCTCTATCGCCGAAGGAACTGACATAGGTAGGTTCCATGTGCAAAATCAAAAGAAACAAGAGAAATGAAATATAAAGAGACTGTATATTGTGTGTTGTCGGTGTGGCTCTGCCGTTCAATATTTTCTTCCCTAAACAAAACGCCTACCATCATGAGCTTTCGTAATGCCCCTGACATGCTTTGGTTCTATGGCAAAATCAAAAGAAACAAGAGAAACGAAATAGAAAGCGACTGTATATTGTGTGTTGTTGAGTTGGATGTTAGGGTTAAGGTTTTTTTTTTCAGCGTTTTTCGCTTGGCAGTAGTGATTTATTCTGCGCAAGAGGAAACAAACTTTGCGTGCTTCTGAGCCGACCTGTATACCTTATGTGTGACAACGAACGACTCAACGAAGTGATCTTATGCCGTCTCCTAATAAGTCACACGCACCTTACGCACAGCTTCGTGCTAAAAAAACAAGACAAACCTGTTTGCGAAGAATCGGGAGATGAACTTGCGGTTAACCACATTTTATTTATTCTCTTGTGTGAAACCAGAAAAACTAAGAAAAAAGTACTTTACTCTGTTTTATAATGAATGCATTTCTTTTCATCCAACATTGCTCTTAGATGACAATGTCATTGTTAAATACCTTCTCGTTTTAGCTTTTTAAATAGAGCAGGCGGACTTGAAAAACTAAACTTTTTAACCACTGGCTCCCTTTACTACATTATACACCTCAGTCACTTTCTCATTTCTGAGAAGAAGGCTGGGGTTTTTATTTTACTGGTTGGGAGCCTCAGCATCTTCCCCAGCCAAGGATAGCCGCTGAGGCTGCCTGTCCTTCTTTAAGGCTTTTACAGTTAGCCATTTCCAAATTTCTTCTCCTCTGTTATTGCTGGACAGTAATATCTTTTAGGCCATCTACACCATTTATAATATTTCATGTTTGTAAACATTCTACAGGAAACTTATTCGATTTCTTGAGCTTGGTGCATGATGGCCTTAGCTGCCTATGTACCATAAAACCCAACACAACACAACACGAATGTAGGGCGACAGAAACCACAAAGAACAGAGACGACACGGTCACGGGCTTGTCCTTATCGTCTCTGACCCACGCTTTTTCTGTCGCGTTCCACGCACTTACAGTAGCGTTATGAACCAACTCGCCCAGCAGAAAGCAGTACTGAAGAATAGGCATACAGCACACGGCCTATACAGACATTGATGTATGCGGGCGATGTGGCAACAAGCAGCTTTTGATCTCTGGTCAAAACAACAAAAGGTAAAAAACCAGACAGCTTACAAAATAAGAGCGGGTTTATTGCTCGTCACTCAGAAGCAATAAAATTGATCACAGACGGGAAAAATTGGTAGCTTGACGATTTCGTTTAACAGTTCAATGAACGGAGTTAAACCTGTCCTTACCTGTTGCTCAAGTAAGCCAGCTTTTTTCTCAGCGCTGGTTACGGTCCACAAAACCCAAAGGCAGGAAGTCAATCATTATTAGTCAGAAACTCCGGGTGGAGACTTTGAGGAGATGAAGGAAATGAGGGAATATGTTGTGTGAGCTGATCAAAATACTCGGCTATTCTCGACAGTTACCCTCAGCCGGCGAGAGGACGGAGAATGACTGGTTCCATCAGCAACAGCGCCTAATGACCTTCTAAAACTGCGCTTGTAGCGTACTCTAATGTAGAACTGATGAATTAACGTGTTGTGAGATTTGATTTGCCATGAAACAAGGTCATCTCACCAGTTGTCCTCAATAGCTTTTAAGCTCACCGGTTGAGGTTATGGACGTTTTCAGAAAGCGCTCGGCGTTGAACTCTTGAGGAGGGAGTCCAGAAACAACGCTATTCTCTCACCTCGCCTAATACTGGCCTCCGCCTAGCATACCGCCGTTATTCCTACGCCGCTTCACGACCCAAAACGTCGCCGCGACGAGTCCGCCCACCACAAGGATGACGGCCAGAGTGCTGAGGAAGATCACCCACCACGGGGTCCCGCCGCCTTTCGGCGAGTTGTGCGAGGGGCGGTCGAAAGTAACCCTCGCCACGTTGGAGGGTGGCGAAGACAGTCCGTCGTCGTTCCAGGATCTGGCCGAGAAGTAGAAGTCGTGCGTAGAGTCTTTCTGGGCCTCCTGGAGCAGTTGTTCCGGGAGCGAGAAGCGCAGTCGCTGCCTCGAACGCACCTCTTCTGCAGGCAGGCTGCCCTGTGTCGCGTTGTCTTGGGTGACCTCCACAGCGGCCTCAAATTTCTTCACGATGTCGTCCACGTGGGTGCTTCCTCTCAGCTCGATTTTCGACGCTGAATGAGTGAACAAAAAAGCGGCTTGAGTTTAACGTGGCTTGAACGTAGTCATACGAGTGAAAGCTTTTTAAGCACTGTCTCCACTGTCTCAAATAAAATTTCAAGGTCAAGAGTCAAGGTTAAAGGTCAGGCGCCGTCAAGATCAAAGGTCAAGGTCGGGTACCAATGGCGATAGTCGTATGTTCATGTGGTTATAATACCTTAGCTTGAGCCATACCAAAAAAGCAGTTAAGTTCGGCTTTAACTTGTGAGACATTGAAGGTCATCGCCGATGTGGTGCCCACTGTCTCAAAACAAATGTCAAGGCCAAGGGTGAAGGTCAGGTACCCTATGCCATAGTGATATGATCGCGTGGTCATACTACCATAGCTTGGGCCATACCACAACGCAGTTAAGCTCGGTTTGACCTTGTGAGGCATTGAAGGTCATTGTCTCATCCACATCGAAATCAGAAGTTGTACCCCAAGGAGTAGAGCTCTCGCTACGGAAAAAGTAAAGCATTCTGCTTAGATGCTCGAAGGTTTACGGATCCCGAAATTCTGCAAAGGACTCAGTGTTTCTCGTCTTATTTTAAACTCCTAAGCGGTTACAATACTTTTGCTTTGGAAAGACACCTTGTTTGTGACAATTTTCTTCTTCTTGAGGATGCAGTAAATGAGGATAAGAAATTAGTACTGCAGCAAAAATTCTACAAGACTATTTTCACCTGGCCGAAGAGGCAGAAAAATGTAACTCCGACGAAAGAAAAATAAAGGAAAACCTGGTTTCACACTTTCCACATTTTGGCTCATTACACTGAACAAACTCCGGAGTCGTTACATATACTTACCATCGATAATAAGGTTACATAATATCGTAACAATTAATAGTTCTTTTAGGCGTTCAGACCGGGGAAACTGTAAAGGGAATAAGGCCCATTTCATTCTGACAGAGCAGTCACAAAATAACAGGATCTCGCTATGACACTCCAAGTTAGTCTTACGGAGATACAACCTCTCGAATACGAAACATGTCATTTATTAAGGTATTTAATGAAAAAAAAAGTGGTATTCGTTTTACGCTCACTAAGGAACGGCGTTCAGGTTCTAATGGTCCATGGATTCGGAAGAACAGTTTGGGCATTTTATTTAGCGGCTCTGTCATATATAAGCATAAAGTGTTATCACTTTCTTGGCTCATTTGGGCAGCCTATGCTCAAGCATGATATCTAGTAGCGGTTTTGTACCTATAAGCGGTGCATCAGTGAAGCCAAGATGGCAGCTTGAACGATCTTTTTATGCGACTGCTGTTGGTTGATGATCAGGTTGACTTTCACTTGACGTCCTGCTAAGAGCAACGAGGCCTTCTTTTTCATTTTTCCGAGGTGTAAGAGACCGTCATCACTCTGGTGAGGACGAAAACTCTGTTACAACAAGCAAATGAAAAATACCGCAAACAGCAGTTTTGCTTGCTTTAAACTGCGAGAGATGCGAGAACCAGCGACTAGCATTCTTCTAACGCTGAAAACAACAAAGCTTGAAATATTCTACGACTCAGTTTCTTTGATGTCACTTTAAAAGCTTTGCCGTTTTATATTCGGCCAACTTTACGAATTTTTATGCAAGAATTTGTGTCCGCGTATTGTTACATATCGCGCAACAGTCTAACGCGACTTCTCCACGCGTTATCTATTTCCGGCACCCTTCACTGTTCCTCGGTATCTCCCAAAACGCAATCCAAAAAGCAGAGTAACGTGTCAGCGCTGATTAAACTTCAGCTGGCGTTCAATGACTGGTGTTTCATTAAAGTTTTCTCTCTTCAAAAAATTGGCGGTGGTTTGAGCTCTGGTTAAACGTCTGACGCGATAACTACAGCTGGCCGAGTGGAACTTGGTCATGTGACCAACCACGTCGCGAACCACGTGATCAGCCACGGTGCCGCGCCGCCAACAGCTGCTCCGCACCACGTGACCAACCAAGTGACAGCGTGGCGGCGCAGCCACTGGGTTTGCGTTATAACGCACAACGCTGAGACCGCAAACGCGAGAAGTAAGGCTCTAAACAAGGAAACTATCCTGAAACGCACTCCTTTTCGTTTTCTTTCTCATTGCGGGAAGCACTGAGAAGCGCGATAGTCGCGTCAGCCACAACGCGCTCAAGCCGGATGGCGCCGGCGAGCACTCAAGTGGCGACAAGTAAGAAACTGCTGTGCAAATTATTTATTGGCAGTCCTTGCGAAAGAGACAACGTTCGAAGGCACAGGAGTTGTTTTTTTTTCTTTTCCGTAGTCAGATGTGAAGGTAGATGAAGGCGGCGGAGTACGTTGCCCGACGGACATACTGAATGGCGCAGCGAAGACGATGTATGCAGTTCATGGCAAGAGCACGCTGAATTAAAAAAAAACGGCTAAGTTGAGGATCCGATACTGAAGCGCTGATTTCGAGGAGTGGAGCGCCTCGAGGAGACAAAGGCACTGCAGCTATCTGAAAAAAAAAGGGGGGGGGGGGGATAAACATGAAAAAATAAAACAATGTGGCTGCAAACGGCACATTTTATACAATGCAGAGCCGGCAAGCAAAGCTCGCACCTACAACGCAAACAAATCAGACTGCGAGTCCTACCAATAGCTAATCAATGTGGCCTAACAGAAAACCAAGGTTTGCGAGCAGTTTGCTTACTCGGACTATCGAGGCCTCGATGCGCCGCCTCCTGTCGTTGATGGCCACGGACAGGTGAAGGCAGCAGCTCCTTACACCACGTCGTTAGAGCAGCTGGGAGCTCGCACGCATGAGCCCTCGCAAAGCGGCGACGATGGTTCGGGGGACAGCAGGTCACCGCGTCGATGTCCCAGTGGCGTCGACTAGGGGCCCTCATCGTGTTGACGGAAGGAGACCGTTGGTGTCCCCGCCCAGTCGACAGGCCACGGGAAGGAGATGAAGCCCGTTTGCCGTGTTGCACCACCGGCGATTAGAATGTTACTCTGCACATGTCTTCAATGAGTTCATGTGCCACGTCTTTGTGGCATGTCAGTTTTTCTTTCACAATCCTTGCTTCGCCTTTCTATTTTGAGCACGCTCCACAAGTTTCTCAGTTTTCTCTTTCCTTGGTGCACAAGGATGGTTAAAACGACTCATGGCAGAAGGAAGGACACTGAACATCTCTAAATACTCAAACAGAAAAACTGAAAGGCTGAGACATGAACATGAGTTGAAATACGTAAGGTAACAAGGAAAGGAAAGAAGCGAAGTAGACAAATAGAGCCGAAAGTATGTTAAGAAAGAAAGCAACCTTGCACACCGCAAAAGATCCGGACTGACGTCCAATTCCCTGGTCAATAGGCCCCCTTGAAAGCATGCAAAAGTTAATTATCATATACAGGTGATCAAGAATGATTGCACTGATGAGAAGATCTGTTTTTGAATTGCATAGACACGGGTAAAATATAGCTGGAAATAAATGAGAGTGAGTGATTTGGCTCAAATTGTTAACTCCAAACATCTGGGCATTCGACCAGACGTCTACGAACAGCTATGGAAGGCAAAATAGATGGAAAATATGGAAAGGCTTTTAGCCCGTAATGATGCCGAGATGTTTGCTTGAAGAAAAGTATTCGCAGACATCGTGATTATAAACACAAAAGTCATGCTTGCTGTGTGAAATCTGACAATGACTTCAGTGTATGTGCAATACATGCACAACATGTGCGAATGTGGTGAAGTGCAGAGATGAACTCTGGAGTGTGTGGCTGTACTTAAGGGCACTACCTGCCGCTGAATTGGGTGACATTAGCTTAACATGGGGGACCGGCAGCCATACGACTAAGCAGGATGGGGACAATTCCGAAAAAAACAATTTATATTGAACGATGGGCGAACAGACCAAGGGTTATGTGGGCCATCTACTGTTGCAGATGCAAAGCAGACTTTTAAGTAGATAAAGGGCTTGTGGAGGGAGGAGGCTACATCTTGCGTGGTGCATGGAAACCAGACAGGGCCAGAGATCCGAGCTCGTACTTTCGGCGTATCTGCAAAGACATGTGAAAAGCATGGATGTCGGGCGTATGCTATAGAAGTCTCCGACGGACCCGCTGCACACTTTCCGTACTGCCGGGAGCAGAACTGCCGTATGCCATGCCGGCTTCGATTCGAACGCACTCACCAGCCTACTCCTGGCGTCAAGAGGGCTAAAAAGAAGGCCGAGTCAGGAAGGGAACGCCTTGCGTCGTGCATGGAGGCCGGACCGGGGCCACAGATCCGACCTCAGACTTCCCGAGTCGGCTTTGTGCTGTCATCATCCAAGGGAGACCCTGAGCCGCTATATCTGAAAATAAAAAAAAACTTCGCCGAATGAAGCCGCAGATGAAAACGACCGAGCAGCGCGAACAGACGGGACGGAAGAGAACACAGAAACCAACCAGACCGACCAAGCCCTCGTCTTGCAACCATGGATGTCGTGAGCGTTCCAAAGTGATCCGAGGGTCACACTGTACACTGGCTGCAATGTCGGAAACAAACATGGCTTAAGCCACGCGAACTTCGACTGAACTACATCCTCCACCCCCTTCAGCGGCGCCATGGTATTGAGCAGCCTTACGGGAACACTGCTTTCATCTGCAGCCATGCCAGTCTTCTCGTTTCGATAAGCAATGTTCCTGCTTATTCAAAACGTAGAAAACGACGCTGCGATGCAGTGCAGTCAAAGCACCCGACAGTGCAGCGTTTGCGACAGGAGGCACAGGGTGCACGAAAGGAACCTTGAACGACCCGCAACTGCCATATCGGGCCAGATGTCATCGCGGGCTGAATGCACCAACGATGTTGCATCAAGCATGAGAATGCTGGAGTGAGCACATCTGCAAAGAAAAAAATGGGGTGGTGACATACACGCAAGCATATCGTCGCAGACTCACATACTCACCGTGGTGGGCAAAGTGGGCGCGACTGAACCCTTGTGCCGCGGGGCTGGAAAAAGTAAGGAAAGCTACCAGACCTTGGCTGCAGCGGAAACACGATGTGCCACAGACCGGAGGCAGCGTCCGTTCTTTGGAGTTGCTGGACGAGGCTGGCGAGAATTTCCGAGCGCCGTGCACGGCCACAAACCACATGTCTCAAAAGAATGTGCGCGCCTGGGCGTTCGGCTGCACGACATGGTGGCCTGGTCGCAACGGCGTTCGGAACGAGTTTTTGTTTCGTGACACAAACGACAGCGAGCTCGCAAATCTACACCCCGTTGAGGCAGCGAGCAAAGCTTGGCATACAGGGGTCACCCAATACACCGCACACTTCTCAAAAATATGCTTTTTGAGGTGGAACAGCGACCCTTTCGGCATAGCACTGCAAGCGGCGTGTTACATCAGAATGCTGCGAAGGCAGACTAACTAACAAGCCGGTTAAGCAACACTGAATAGTCAACCTTCCAACTGTCACAGTTAAACCACCCTTCACCGACAGACGAGCAGCCCACCGTAAGGAACATCCCGAACAGTTTCCAGAATTTCGAAAACGCGGCCACCTTCGGCGCTGTGGCCCAACAAACTTTGGCTATTTGAATGAGTTGCATGCAGTGGAGAGGTTGCTTTCCCTGTAAGCTTCTCGCGCATGTAGTGCACTTTGGCGTGATGTAGCCAATATTGGTTGGGCCACAGCGCCGAGGAAAACCACGCTCCTGTAATTCCAAAAATAGACATGGATACCACTTACAGTGGGCCACAAAACAATCGAGCCTAAAGCAATAGTAAAAGTCAACTGTTCAGTATTACTTAACCAGAGTGCCTGTGAGCACCCCTTAGCTGTGCTCCGAAGCACTGCACCGCCGATAATGCTATGCCGAAAAAAGAACTCTTCGAACTCAAACTGCCCACTTTCAAAAAGTGTGTAAAGTATTAGGTGAAACACCCTGCATACGAGGTTTCGTCGCTGGCTCAATACCTAAAGCTGGCCTGTCTATTGCGAGCTAAGCCTGAAGCTGAATCCTAGCTCGCCACGCTTGCGTCACGAACAAGAAACCCGATGGCGACAGGCCATGAAACCTCTACGCACTGCGTGTTACTTGCTGGTTATCATTCAATGCTCGCGGGAACAGCGCGAGTGAAGCTTAAATTTTGTCTAACAGGTTTCACGGACACACGTCGCCCTCGCCGCGAGGCCTTGCCCCGCACTCACTTTCGATGCCGACGGCCTGGCTCGGAGAGGCGTGTTCCTCGGCAGTCGTCGGTAGGCCTCGAGCGCAACGGCGTCCATGCGTCTCTGGTGAACACGTGAAAACGACACCAACCCGCTGGCAACGAGCACAGAGGCATGTCCAGCAGCACTGCCTCTTGTACTGCGGTGATAACAAGCTCACGCAGCTAGCACCAACGAAGAATGACTGGCGGTCTCCGTCTGTCGCATTTTTTACCCCGAGTCAGCATCAGCGCATGCGCATTAATGTCGACTACAGGCCTTTTCAATGGCGGTGGGCGCCGACGCACTTATCAGCGATACAACTGCGTCACTGCGCCGCTGCTTCCATGAGCAGACAGCGCGTCGTCGCGTTTCTTCTTGCGACCAGACTTTTTTGTTTTGTTTTGTTTTGTTTTCTTTCTGCCCCAGGCGCGTCTCGATGAAGTGATGCGAAGACTGCGTTAGAAGCGCAAGTTTGGGCATGCATGCGCAGTGCATAGCTTGGCCGACGCTTTTCGTGTTTGTTATCCTGCGCTTGAAACAAACGTAATAAAAAGATAACCAACCATTCTCGCATCCCTTCGTGTTTATTATAAAATCTAATAGGCTTCAACTTCCGCAGCGTGAACGAAGCACCTTCAAAACCATAGAGACAGTTGTGCGTAATACATCCAAACGGCGCGACTCTATTCGTTCGATTTTGCTGATTTCTTCCGCAGCGGCTTCAGTATGGTCGTGCTGTTAGCTCTTGCACAAATGCGAACGCGAAGACACGATGACAAACGCACAGATACAGGTCTGGCGTCGACTACCAACTGCGTTCATAGTTGGCAGTTAATGAGTTGCAGTTCTTAGAAGGCGCCAGTCCTGTCTGAGGGTAGAAGGATGGCGAGTTGGGTTAGTCGGATGTAATTCACGTTGAAAACAATATTCAGCGCAAACGGACGAAGAACACAGGAGGAATAGACGCTACAAGCGCTGCAGAGGGTGCATTGGAGAAATGCGACAGCATTAGCGTTTGCCGCGACGTTGGTGGCTCCTAGTCGACGCTTTTCTACATCTACTTCTTACCCATTCCGTTAAGGTCCGATCGTCACTCTTCGATCTCCGATGCTGCCACTTGACGACGTGTACTTTTCTGAAGCGAAACCTTCACTACGCCAGGTAAAGCTGTTTCACCGTGCGTTGCCGGTAGACCTCCAAGTGAGCCAGAGGTCAAGTGTGGCTATAGGCCTCACCATATGTGGTTTACCATGGTGTCGCACCGCTAGACCTTTAACCTTCGATTCGCAAATAGAGGGCGGTATAATTGGCCTCAGCGTTCACTGGGTGACCAACCTCTCGCAATGAACCATTAATTTAACCGCCACCTGCCAGGGTGGCAGGGTGGCCGCGCTGCTTATCATCCAGTGTACGGAACGCACTCAACGTTATAATGTTGAGGCTTGGCGTCTGTATACAGAAGCCAAGCCGCGTTTACTTGCCCGATACACCACAGCTTTCGATCTGCAATCAGGTTCAGCCGCGGTTAAACCGCAGATAATTTTTTAGCCAGCAAAGAATTTATTTATATATTTATTTGTTGATTGATTTATTAATTGATTCATTCATTCGTTCATTCATTAATTCATTTATCGATCGATTGATTGATTCATTCATTCATTAGGTCATTCATTGATTCACTCATTGATAGATAGATAGATTGATTGATCGATTGATTGATTGATTGATTGATTGATTGATTGATTGGTTGGTTGATTGATTGATTGATTGATTGATTGATTGATTGATTGATTGATTGATCGATCGATCGATCGATCGATCGATCGATCGTTTGATCAGAGTAAGAGGTGATCCCTGCTGAACTGTTTCAGCTCATTCTTTTGTTGCTCTTACCCCTTCCCGCTATGCAGTACTGCAAGAACAGCAACTACGAGTTCGGTTTCTCCGACAGAAATCCGGTGGCGCCTTTCTACTCGAGCGCAAAGGAAAAGAAATTCATTGCCTTCGACGACTCCCGCTCGATGGCAATGAAGGTGAGTGACGTCTGTGTCACGTGTTCTTCTAGCTTTGTATTGCTTCTATTGGTGACCTTAATGGAAGCAGCAAAGCGGTGTACCGGTAGGCGAGGTTCTTTTAAACGCTTCCACTCTATACTGACACTGCACGCCTGTTCACTAACCACGACGAAAAATAGCGTGAAATTTCTACGACACTTTCTTAGTTAGCGTTGTCAACATAGAATCTATGATGGAGTGCTATGCCATCAAGGCAGCTGTCAACAGAAGTTGCCAGACATGCTAGGTCTCTATGACATCTGCAACTTTGGAATATTTTCCACTCTCAATTTTTTAAAGGAAAGTCTTGCTCCCGGCCCTTGAATACATTTTCTTGTACTGTGCTGTCGCGCTACATATATGCAGCCAGTTTTAACTCGCGGATTACTACAGCTTGGTTTTTGTAATTTCTCAAGCGCTCGCTGCAAGTACAACTGAGGACTGGGGATATATAATGGGGTAAATTCCAAAAAGGCACAAACCCTCTCCTCTCTACTGAATAATATTCATCGTGAGTGATGGCAACCCTTTGTGGCGCTGGTCTTTACATAATCATATACATTTACATTATAACATAGGGTAAATGAAGATAAGCATCATGTTCTGGTCTCATATTGCATCGGGAAGTATTTAGTTCTAAATCATGTTTTAACGTAATAGGGTTAAGCAGCTCGTGTCGCTTAAAATCTGGCGTCGGCGTCATAGGCTTGAAGGTCATCATCGTTGACGGGGAGCAAGAAATCGGTGAAAAATCCTCTTAGAAGCAACGCAGGAGGCAGGCGGGCCACTTTGGTCACGTGACCTTGCGGCATCATCACATTCTGCCCACTCGATTGTGAGAAAACAGTCCACCGTGGCAGATGGCAGTTCGCACAAGGCCCGCCGGTGGCAGCACCTGCCATTGCAGGGCAGTGGTGCTTCGCTTGACTACAGCGCCACTGCTCCAGGAGTGGTATGAGGACTCCCAGGGATCTATGAATGTAGAGAATTACCAATATCCTTAAGGCGGATGTTAAGTGTCCCTGCTGTTTTTTTTCAATACAGCACTTTTACCGGATTTTTTTATGCGCTAAGACTATTTCGGAAATCTCTCTGCCTTGTACATCAGGATAATCGCGCGAAACGATGGCACCTGTAAGCTCTTGAAGTGCGCCAGAGATAGCGTCGGTGGCAATCACCGATACCAACTCGCGAACAAGCCAGGTCGGAAGCGCCACCGCGCCTTGCGTTGCCGTAGTATGTCGTGACAGAAATCTTTGTTCACCTGCTGGTTGATTTGAATGCTGTAGAAGTTGGCCGGGGAGTACCGATGCCCAGAATACATAAGTTATGGTAATGTGGGGAAGCTTCGACACTGAGGACATCTCGCGGCTAGACGCAACACTGAAAGTTAATCCGACGCAGCTTTGTGGCATATATTCGCAGCTCGTTGGCATATACGCCAGAGGTCATGAGTATGCGGCATTTTTAGATTTGCGGTTTTACGCCGAAGTTTATACGCAGGTAAATATTCTGGCGTGATGCCCGACGATTGCCTCCGAGAAATTGTCTTGTGGCGTATGTGAAGAAAGCGCACTTACGACACATAGGTAATTAGGCACCATAGGTAATGTCTAATTACAGTAGGTAATTAGGCACCATTATTATTATGCAAAAACGTGTCCGAAATTTGGCGCTTCCGGGTGGAGAGAAAAAATAAATTCAAAATGCTTACCATGCCAGCAAAAACGAAATGTTGGGGCCTGAACGTGCTATGAAAACGCTACAGCGCACTTGTCACCTTCGGGACGCACGCCTAGCCCACCCGCAAGTTTATACCTTGATAATTCCACTCATGGTTCATGCAGTCTTTCTAAGGCTATACGTTCTCAACTGCATCACTGTACCTGTGGACTACGCCTTCTTGTTTAGTGCAGTGTGGGTGCTGGCCCTATGCAAACTTGCCCCTGCATGAGCGCCTAGATGATTCGCGCCTTTGACTGTATTTAAGGGGAACTGCAATGAATAGATGCGTGCAAATGTTAACCATCATGTGGAGGTTATGAGATGTAGGAAACAGGACCTTTTTATAAATAAAGTACTCTGGAGGCTGCTGTGAGGGATTAATTTAATTGCATTTCATGTATTGAAATTTAATATTCGCCTTGTGTCTGCCTTTTTTTCCATCCACCAGTTCTGCCAAGGCAAGAAAGACCACACATCGGTCAAGTATGGCATCGCCGTATTCGACGTTGAACTGGATGACCCAGAAAACAAATGCGGCATGGGTGCTTACTCGAGGCTGAAATCCCTCAAGAAGCTGTTTGACTATATGAACAACAACTTCACATCGCCCAGCGACTTCAAAAATTGCGGAAAATAAATTTTGCACTTGCACAAGACTTGCACAAGAGACAAGCTATCGCTACAAAAATCTTACCCATGCCAGCTGTAGACAACTACTATAACCAAATATGGCGAGAGACAGGTCTGTCAGCCACAGAAGGTTAGCGCTAGCAGCCAGGAAAATGGAAAAAACTAAGAAGAGAGGGCTAGACAGGAAACTTGTGAGAAAGATAGGAAAGTGAAAGACGGAGGGGCGGACAGGAAAAGGCGACTGTCGATCTCCCCCGGTCGGGCCAGGCCGGAGGTGCCGTATACAGGAAGCTGGGGCAAAAGTGATGTGTTGCCTCCGCCGGTGGCATTAAAAGGTCCAAACACTCGGCATCGGCTCAACCACCAGGATTCCTGTTTCCCCGGACATGGCGATGCCACGCACGGCTAAGCGCGGGTGCTCGGGTCCGTGGTAACGCACTGCCCACAATCATCCCCCTGCGGGGATGTCCCTGCCGATGCTCAGGAACCCTTGGTGTCGCCACTCACCAACGCCTGCAAGCTGCTGACACCCCTGGGGGAGCATCGATTGAAATGAACACTGCATTGAAAGCTATCGTTTTATAACATTATTTACAACAAAAACGAAGGCTGCAAACGTTGCTGAGCACAAACAGAAAGCATTGTCAGTGCTCTCCTCTGCTTTTGAATCGATAAAAGAAGCGGCTGGGTGCTTGGCTGGACGAGAATGTTTACACACCACAAACTAAGAAAAAATACTTGCTCCTAACACTGAAGAATTAGGCTAGCGGGAAATAAAGAAGGCAGTATACCATGATGAAAGGGTGCCAAATATTCCTCAGTTACTTGCCGCAAACCACCTAAGGGCTTCATAGGGTTTCTTAGGGCTTCTTAATTTTATTTTTGTAAGAGAGGTGCAGGACACCAGGATAGACACTGAAGAGGGATTAAGTAGTACAGCAGCTTGTAACCCAACTCGTAACAGAATATTTGCATAAAGTAGCAGTGACTTCTTTTGGCCGGGCGGCGAAGAAATATTAACTTGGTGGTTACAAGTGGTCAACATGCCGCTAATTCAACACTGGACTGACAGATGGCCATCCACACTGGAAGACATATGCTAATAAACTGATGGCTTTCGGCCTTGAAAGCAACAATTAATCATTGCGAGTTAGAGCATCATCGTGTGTGCTCTGACTCATCTAGCTTTGACTCCCTGGATAGTGTCGCCAACTCTCCAGAGCGCCAAAAGCAAGCTGCGGTGCAGCCAGATATATTCCCGAATACAGAAGGAGGCGACTGGTCGTCATGGTCGACACCTTGGCGACATCGGCGGCTCGCTTGCGGTGCTTGAGGCTTGCGTATAAGGGAAGTAGTACCGCTGCTGGGCGAGGTTGAACTGCCATCTGGAGGCGCGCAGCTCAGTCAGTTCGAGCAGCGTCTTGCGCGCCTGCGCCGAAAGGTGGGGCAGGAGGAAAGCCTCCCGCAGCCGCCGAACCAGGGTCTCCATGCGATGTGGGGCGTCGCGCTCGATGACCTCGCTGGCGATGGTCAGCACCGACCGCAGGAACTCCATCTGCGAGGTGCCGGGTGCAGTAGTCAGCATGCGTGATGTATAACGCGCTCATTGCGAAGACCAGCTTAATTCGAGAGAAATGAGCGACAGTTACTGTTACGAGTATTTTTACATATCGGCCCCCCTTTCACCCCTTAATATCTTCCGTCACTGAGGAGTTAACCCGCTGTAAGACAGCTAGCGTGCCTTCCCTCCAAGTAACTAACTTCTTAATCTCATCCGCCCATCTAACCTTCTGCCGCCCCCTGCTACGGTTGCCTTCTCTTGGAGTTCACACCGTTACCCTTAAGGATCGGCGGTTATCTTGCCTTCGCATTACATGCCCTGTCCAAGCCCGTTTCTTCCTCTTGATTTCGACTAGGATGGAGCCCTGCATTGAGGGCTCCACTCAGGAAGACGACGACGATGATGATGATAATTATGATGATGATGATGACGATTGAAGACTAACTATAATAAAAGTTTTTTCTCCTTTTCCTCCTCTACACAGAGTGTACACAGACCACCATGACAGCGTCTATGCAAGACGTTCATTGGCTCAAGATATGATACTCACCTTGCGCCTTGAGATGGTGTAAAAAAATTTGCACGCGAATAAAACGACTCGCTGCGTGAAACAGAATAGAATATTCTAAACGTATTGCCAAATGATGCTGTCTCGCTGCTGCGATGACAGCTAGGACTCGGACGTGGACAGCAAGCAAAACATTCCTGTTGTACCTCGTCGCAGTTAGCGCTTACAAGCATTAAATAAATTGCAACAGACGCGTAATTCGTTCAGGGCGGCTTATAGCTGATGGAACCCGCGGTATAGGCCCAGGGCCTTTGGCTTTTGAACGCGCTCCTGTCATTGCAGGCTTCTGTCCAAGCTAGGATGTGCGCATGACCTCCTTGAATGCGCTGTTTGAGGTGACGGAGGCTTTTTTAGATAATTTAAGCTAACACCTTTATTTTCCTCTTCACCCTTTAATGACCTCACTGCTGTAGGCTTGTCACCTGTCCCAATTCACTCGGGAAATGCTCGCCAAGTGGAGTCGTTTGGATCTCTCTGTGCTTATTTGGGAATGTATACACAAACCTCAGCTTTCAGTACATCGTCTGTACTCTCACGCAAGACACAACACGCGTTTATTTGTAGGAGAATAAACATCAACAACCGGTCTTTTTCATCATTTAGTTGGCCGTCCGAAAAAGCCGTCCCACAACTCCGTCCCACACCCCACAACTCCGTCCCACACCCCACAACTCCGAGCACCACAGCTCCCGATCAGTGTTGGATCACTTCAAGCACGGAGTCCTCCAGGTCCTGCACATACAGAGCAGCCAGCCTTGTGAAATCAGGGCTGCAAGCAGAAAGCACAGAACTGAGAGGCAAGCGAAGAACGGGGATCTATACACACCGTCTCATCCTCGTTACCAGTCTCAGTTGGAACTGAAAGCAAAAGCAGATGCGTCAGTACATATGGTGCACTCTACCGGAGCATGTTGCAGGCAGCTTGCGGCATAATTACTACATACCCGTGTGCTTTATTACGATGGGCTTAGTAGACGTCACAAGTGGGGTTGCACCAATCTGCGAAAACACACAAGCAAACAGCGAGTAATGAGACAAAGTGCAAGCGCACAATAGTTTAGACCCATTTTCAACGGCATCCACTGCGCTTTTTTTAGGATCAATCTTCTTTCGATACGAATTTTTTCGGTGTTATGTTTTGTCTTTAGACGACTCCTATGAGACATCTATGACAAGGACCCTTCAAAATTGAGAGACATCACAAAATTTTTACGCAAATAGCTTAATGCGTAGGTTTAAATGTCAGACGTTCTGCTAACCCTGCTGAAGTGGAAAATTAAGGGTTTTAAGCTTTAATAAATGTCGAAAAAAATAAACAAGAAAGAGAATTCCAGTATTTGTTTTAGGGGCTGCCTGCAAAAAGATCATTTATATCGCTAGAGTTTGTTGTTATACTTCACGTCAGCTAGAACAGTGGATGACATAACATTTGACACTAATCAGTCATGCACCCGCTGTGGGGTTCACTCTCTAGCGAGGTGATGGCTTATTTGCATACTTTCATAAGGAAGCTAATAGCCTGGAACATTCTTATCAATTTACCTGCAGTTGTCATATATTGGCGCAACTGCAATGCGCTCAAAAGGTTTGCGAAGCCAAGAACGTAAGAGTAGGAGCTATAAACTGTCTAAGATAGCATATATGCTCATTATATTGGCAATTACTTTGTGACTATTTAGTGCAGTCTTGCAAAGGGTCTTTCAAAGAAACGATATCAGCTGTATCCTCTTCTCTGATGCACGATAGTCTAGTCATTTCATGAAGATCGTCACAACGCAGTAACAAATCGTGAATTGCTTCCTTCTTGTTTTGCTGACCTTAGGCAGTTAGTTGCAAACAAATCAGCTTGTATACGTACAGGGAAGCTGTTCCGTGCGAAGCACCAATAAAACACACCTTATTAAGCATCCCGGTATTCGACGAGTGGTATCGCCTCTCGGGCAGAGAGGCCGCTCGCGGCTTGGATGGCCCCGGAGACTGGGGCAGGCGATCAGGTGTAGTCGCCGAAGTCAGAGACTGCAAAGGGCCAAGTGCATGCGTTGTCCTTACGGTCAAGAAGCAGCAGTCACGAATACAAAGAAGGCATGTCATGCTGCCTGTGCAACAATTTACTCCGCAATGACGTGGACACTAAATGAAATGAGCGAGATACATGGCAATTTCGGTGAGGCTAATGCGAAATGTTAGGTGCAGCAGAAGCGGTCTATAGATCAGACTTGTTAGGCAATGGCTCAACGGAACAGGAGAACCATGCGGCTACACCATCCCTCAGGCTTTTTTCTTCGAGGCTCGCCTCAATCAGGAACCTTGAAAAGCCGGCTGGCCAATTCTCTCTGAACGCTTCTGTGATTAAGGCAGACCTGCCTGTTTTTGAGGGCTCGTAGTTTTATTGTATTCCGAAAAAAAAAATAGCATATCCGATAATACCAGAAAAGTTAGAAAGAAGGGTGGTGTGCGTGGACAACTGGTTCAGTATACCGAGCGCGGAAACCTTGCTCGTGTCTTACCTTTGTCGATAACCATTTCCGGCCCCTGACGGTCTTCACTAGGGGAGGCACCGGATTGTCATGAATGTACTGAAAAATAAATCACATAAAGATATATTAAGATGATAACTAAACCTTTTGTATTGCTTCATTTTCTTGTGTATTTACAGGCTGACATGCACAATTCTTCTCCGTATTACGGAGTTGTGACTCCCTTGAATAGGGTAACTACTCAAAAAAAGCTCAAGGACAAAGAACACCGCGAGCCCGAAGAAAACCCGGAATGGAATTGGGCTTGCCCAAGAAAAATTTTGATCCGTATCGATGCCTTGCATTTCACGCCACAAGTGCCGTGACAGTGCGTCACGCACAACAGTCACCAACCTTTCACGGCAAAGGTGGCGATAAACTGATCGGACATACGTGCATATTTTCCTTCCACTCCTGTTCGGCCTACACAGCAGCCATTGTGTCATCAGTAAAAAGCCTGTTTAGAAAATGTCATCGAAGAATTATCCAGATTACTTGCAGGTATATGGTTTATGCATGGGGGTTTAACGTCTCAAAGCGACTCAGGCTATGAGGGACGCCGTAGTGACGGGCTCCGGAGACTTCGACCACCTGGGGTTCTTTTACGTGCACTGACATCGCACACCACACGGGCCTCTAGAATTTCGCCTCCATCGAAATTCGACCGCCGCGGCCGGGATCCAACCCGCGTCTTTCGGGCCAGCAGCCGAGCGCCATAACCACTGAGCAACTGCGGCGGTTTCCAGATTACTTGGAATGTCAGTTATTCTGGTATCACTCTTCGCGGGCACGCAGAAAATGAACGATTGTTGTCAGCGCCTCGCATTGCTTATTCCAATTGCTTCGCGAAACCACCACTTCTGTGCAGTCGTCAACACCTACTTCACTAAACTCGCCGCACAGCATTATCTACAAATGAGGATAAAAATGACCTAGGCAAGAGGCTCAGTCAGGCCATGAGTTGCACACCGAGGGCAATGCCCTGCTGCGAAATAACAATACACTCGAATTTTAATATCATCAGCAGAAAACCTACGCCTAGCTCGCTATAAATGCATCTTCTCCCATGTGTCTTCCATTAACTGTGTCCAGTGACAGCCGTGGCCACAATTCACCCTGGAAACCTTGTGATCGCATCCAGCCACCTGACTCTCTGCAAGCCCCTCCTACTCTTGCGTTATCTTGGAATCCAGTCCATTGCCCTAAACAATCATCAGTTATCACCGGTGCGTCAATACGCAACTGCACGGTAGCCGAGGCCGAAGAAGCAGCCATAGCTCTAGCGACAGCGGAGGGCTACCGATTAAACAGGTCTCTAACCATGCTCGCAGACTCCCAAGCAGCATGCCGTAACTATCTATACTGCAGAATCAGCCACAACGCGTTCCGAATTCTCCGCTCATGTGGCAACTCCAACAACAACCAAGCCAAACACGCGATAGTTTGGATACCGGGTCACACCGACATTAAGGAAATCAGGAGGCAGACAGGACAGCTCGAGGGTACGCAACAAACCGAGCGTCCATCCACCTCGTCTCTACAGCGGACCCGGAACCGGTAGACCAAAGCTATGCAGAGATTCTAGACTACTTGAGAGGGACAAGCAAAAAGTATCCCCCCCCCTCCCCCACATGAACAGCTATGCAGTGAGGACGCCATAGGGTGACGAAAACTGCCAACGGGAACTTTCCCGTGCTTAAACTTGATAAGTAAAATGTACCCCACACAGTACGAAAGCGTATGCCCGTGGTGTGGAGATACACCAACCCTATACCACACCACACGGGCATGCCAGAAAGTCGGCGAGCTAACCATAGTAGAAAACCCGAGTTCGGAACAGTGGGAGCGGATGCTTTCCAGCGACATCGTAAAAGTCCAGCAAGGACTAGTAAGACGTGCTCGAAGGTCAGCTACCCTCAGTCGAGCCCTGGACTAAGGGAACCAACCCTGGAGCAAGATGGAAGAAGCCATCTGAAACCGCTAATACCTCTGTAAAATAGAGCAAAATAAACGTTTTACCTACCTACCTCTCTCTTGCTTCGGATCTGTGGTTACTATCTGCCCGCAGTAGATGTATTCCCTTCCCCCTTTTTCTTTGCTTCGTTGCCCGTTGTAAACTGCTGCTACATTGCGGGAGTGTTAAATATTAGGATTTTAATTTTTAGATCGACAGCTGTGCTTTTTCTGCTTAGGTCCTCGATCATGTTTTGCAGCTCTTCATCAGAGTTACTTAGTGCAGCAATCTGATCAACAAATCGCAGATTACTAATCTATTCTGCATTAACTTGTATCCCAAACAATTCTTAATCAAGACCTCCAGTAAACACGCGAAAAGTAGCACTGACGAGTTCTTCTTTCCCTGCCGGCATTCTTCATGGTTCTGCCTTTATTACTTTCTATGTGGAGGTATATTTTAGCAGTGCAACTGCTATATATATTTCGCTGTATTCTTCAATACACCTCTTCTACAACCTTGTCGTGTCATCACTGAATGATTTGTGAGGTTTCGAATGAGGCACATGCTTTCTAGAAATCTATTATAGCTACATTAAAGGATGGTGATATTCTACGCATCTTTCTGTCGCATGATTGATGGTTCAAATGTGCTCTATTGTGGAGTAGCCTTTACGAAAGCCGTCTGGTCATTTGGTTGCTTCAAGTCTAAGGATGCTCGAACTCTATGAGCGAATTCCTTACATAGTAAATACCTTGTCGGCAGTTTACAGTAAGCTGATCGAGTTAAATTATTTCATAACCATGACATCCACTCTCTTACGAATTAAGATAACGTTAGCGTTGAGCACAGCCATCAGCTCTGTCTATAGCGTTCTTCCAAGATTCCGGAAGCACGTGTTCATCAGGCATTGTGTACACGGGGCGTCCAGTTTTTCTAGCACAATTTGCCCAGCGTCATTCTACAGATCTGCACTCACCTGACCCTGACAACTTTAATATAGATATGGTTTATCGCGCCAACCAGGTTTTATGAGGGCCGGCTAATTACTATAAAGTGCACCACAAACAGCACTGAACACGGAAGTAGTGCTCAAGAGATAAAAAAAAAACGTTGATGTCAGTAAACATGGGGTGGTCAGCAAAAGGTAATATTCTTTTAGTCGGCGGCCCCGCACCGCGTAAGATGAAAGAGGCAAACAGTAGATGACAGGTGATGATGTCAATTTACAGTGACTAAAGTGATTTTTCCAAGACGATGCACATGTCCAAGCGCACACCTGCTGGCACAGGTGTTTCACTTGCCATTCAAAGCTGTGCTTGTGCCCTGTGTGCCACTATAGGGGCCGGAAGTGCCTCTTACAAAGCACAAACATGCAGGCAGTCGAAGATACAGCTTCAGAAGCTACGAAAAAAAGAAGGCGGCGCACTTCCATAGATATTGAGATATGTCCAGAAATTCTCATCTACTTGAGCACAGCCATCAGCTCTGTCTATGAATGACGCGACTAATTCCATTCGAGTTTCACTATTCAGTAATTTTGTTACCTATGCTCACATTCAATACGCATGTACGTCTATCAAAATATACCTATTCGGTTATTATCTGCAGGATCAATGTTAGGGATTAATTTTACCACACATTAAATGGCACTGCACAGGAGTGCGAGAAATTCCATGCAAGGTAACCAAGTACCGTATAAAGGTTTCCGATGTCAAGCTCTGTGAATGCATGCCCCCTCTGGGAGCTTTTTTCTCTGATTGCCATTCGGCAAAGGTACCCGCCACGGTGGCTCAGTGGTTAGAGCGCTCGGCTACTGATCCGGAGTTCCCGGGTTCGAACCAGACCGCGGCGGCTGCGTGTTTATGGAGGCAAAACGCTAAAGCGCCCGTGTGCTGTGCAATGTCAGTGCACGTTAGAGATCCCCAGGTGGTCGAAATTATTCCGGAGCCCATCACCACGGCACCTCTTTCTTCCTTTCTTCCTTCATTTCCTCCTTTATTCCTTTCCTTGCGGCGTGGTTAAGGTGTCCAACGATATATGAGACAGATACTGCGCCATTTCCTTTCCCCCCAAAAAACAATTATTATTATTATTATTCGGCAAAGGCACAGTACTAACAGCAGAGCTTTATCATGCCGCCGGTCTCTATGAAACGGTGTAAATTAAAAAAAAAGTTGCTCTTACTTTTGCCACGGGACTGATGACTGTCCACGGTGACTTGTCCTGGCGTGTCTCCTGCGGCGCAGATTTTGAGGGAGTTTTCCCCGCAGTCCCGCCTTGTTTCTTATTAATCGGGGTTGCGGGTACCTTGAATATCTTCTCTGTCGACTTCCGAAAAGAAGACATGATGTGCAAGGAGGGATCAATAATATAGCACTGTGTTCAACGCTGTGCCTGGCTGCAACGACTTTTCTTTGACCTCTTCGTCGTCGGCTTCGAAGAGCTGCTGAACACTGAAGCGATTCGTTAAGTGGATATTCCCAGCGCAGGTGCTGGTTTATATTCAGAAAATAATAAATGCTTTGCAGAGCAGTTGAGGCAGCTCTCTCCTGGCGTTTAACTAGTCGCTGAGCAGTTAAAGAGACATTATCAGCGCAAACGAAGAAAAAAAGCCTGACGTCTTTTTCTTTCATTTCTAAATTATGACGCTTCCTTCGGTTTTTAGGATAGAAAAGCTTTGATGAGTAGCATTCAGCTTAGTGCCCTTTATATGTCTTGCGGGACTTCCGGCTACTTCCAAATTGAAGACACTGGCGAAACGAACGATAAAGCCAACTCTTATCTGATCGGACGACCCAAGAATATATTACGCCATTGAGTCGGTGTTCACACCTTTTATATATTATTTATTTACAGCATATCCTGCAGCGCCGAAGCATTACAACGGTAGAGCGTGTACAAATAATAAAAACAACGCAAAGAAAGAAACAGCACACAATTGAGAGATGACGAGTATATAAAAGAGATATTCTCAATTTGAAACCAGCTATAAAATCCATGAGAACAACAGAGTGCGAGGAATATTCAAGTAATTGCAAATTATGAATAAATTGAGCGGAGTGGACATCGTCAGCTGTGACGACCTCTTCTGGTAAAGTGTTCCATTCGAGCCAACAACTTTAATGCCAACACAGACAGTCGACGTTTGCAACAGTGGAGAAAAACTGAGATACCTGCCGAGCACTTGGAGCTTCGTGGAGTGGATGCACCGGAGATCATGAAACTTGGTGCGTAACATTTTAAATGAGACCGTGGTAACAGATCCGTCTGACGTAGTAACAGAATAAAATGCTTTCGTGCTCCCAAGATTAAACGCGTTCTTCACGGTGCCAGCTGCGGTTTCCTCCATTCACTTGTGACGAGGCGAATGCTCGCGGGGCACTTTATCGAAAGAGGTCCCCTCACACAACAACACATCGCTCCGCATAACTAAAGCACGTGAACGTACCGACAACATCCTCCGGTGTCCATGAAATTAACCGCCGCGCGACAAGGCAAAGGCGTCGAAGTAAACAGTACTGTCTGCTTTTAAATAACAAGGTGCAGCCGTTGTGTGGTGCGTCGGTCTTCAAGTTCTTCCTTGGAAGGAAGCGGCTGCAGCCTGCATTGTTCAGGAATCTGCTCGGGATCTCCACGCTGTCAGTACGTATCTTTCTATCGTGCAGCGAGGACCAAGTCTTCGCCGCAAAGGTAATAGTTCATTATTGCGATATGTAGCAAAATCTTTCTTTTAAAGTGTTTCCATCGCCCGCATCGAGCAGTTAAGACTGCCATAAAAAACCAATGGGGAACGCTTTTGATGATAGCGGAAACGCGAATAGAAAAAAAAATGACTGCTGTCGGGTGATCTGCAGATATAGTGATTGTCACAGTGAAAGTTTCATTTTATGAAAAAATTGCGTTCATAAACAGTTTCCCGCTTAAAATTGCTTTTGTCCACGATTGCTGGCTATGGTATAGCACCTATAACATGCATAGCACGTAGGCCGTATACCGGAAATCATGGCATAGGGCTGCCATAAATTGCAATACCGCATTTTGAAATGATGTTTGCAAACTCGCCCTTGCACCAGGGCTCCAAACCGGAATCGCTATCAAATCGTTCCAGTCGCTTACGCCTTTCAGTAAAGCTTGATTGCCAGAAGATTTACGGCGACAAATAACTGATGAAATACTTCTCTGGTTTCGACAACGGCTGCTACCGTACATACTCAGAGTTAGTTATGTTACTGCAATAGCATAAACTGCCATTCAGATTATTAACCGCAGTTTACCAATATTACTCAAGAGAAAAACGTACAGCAGCTGTATCTTACCGGTACGCACCTAGGGGCAGAAACATGGAGGCTAACGAAAAGTTTTCAGCTCAAGTTAAGGACAACGCAACGAGCTATAGAGGGGAAAGTGATAGGTGTAACGTTAAGAGACCGGGAAGCGGGCAGAGTGGGTGAGGGAACAAACGCGGGTTAACGACATCCTAGTCGAAATCACGAGGAATAAAGGAGGTTGAGCCGGGCATGTGATGCGAAGGCAAGATAACCGCTGGTCCTTAAGGGTAAATGAGTGGATTTCAAGAGAAGGCAAGCGTAGCAGAGGGCGGCAGAAAGCTAGGTGGGCGGATGGGATTAGGAAGTTCGCAGGCATTAGGTGGGCGCAGCTGGCAAAGGACAGGGTTAATTGAGAGACATGCGAGAGGAGTTTGCCCTGCAGTAGGTGTAGTCAGGCTGATTATGATGATGATGATGAAAAATACCCTAAAGAAAACGCCTAAAATGAAGTATATAAGAAGAGACTGACTTGGTTTAAGAAGCTGGTCCTCATTTCTGTTCCGGAGAAATGAAGCGAACAGCAAATATATTTGGAAAAAACAGGAAGCATGAACATCTGTGCGTTTGTGTGCGAACGTTGCACGAAGGAGGCGGTAATTTACTCGAAAGGTTTTTTTTTGCTGGAGCGTTGCTACAGCGGTCGCGTAGATTATCGTCCCCATCTTCTATGGCTTCATCAAAAGATTCCTGGCAGTCTAGTGCTCAGCTTGAGCCTGCAGGCTAAGATGACGGAGAAGTGCTGCTGTACCTTGTGAGTGCACTGACCTCCTTTTTAATGGCAGGCGGCAGGTGGCCGACATGCACGCGTGCATCTATGACAGCCATCAGACACATAGTCTTCAATGTAGGACAAAAGTCTAGCACGTGCATATCCGTCAGCGCCTCTTCGCATAGTTCAGAAGTCTCCTCTGCACTAGACTGCATCCACTGCTCGACCGTTGCGTAGGATTTAAATCCTCGACCACCGAAGACGAACAGCAAATTGTCAATCACGCAGCAGCCCGGGAACCGCCTGGCCGACGGGCCTGACCGCTTCGGCGTCACTACGCTCCAGGAGGACCTCTCAGGGCTGTACTTGTGGATGATGCCAAAGTATCGGTCCCGGTCGAAGTCCAAACCTCCAAATACATACAGCTCTCCGTTGTAGACGAAGGTGGCGTGATCTTCGCGCCCTTCGGGGGGAAAGCCATCGACGCGGGGCCGCACCCATGTCGAGGTGGACGTGTCCAGATACACCAGAGAGCTGCTGTAGGCTGTGCCTCGGCCAGAGAGCACAAGGGCTCCGCCCCACACGTACATACGGTCCCCAATGGCGGACGCCGAATGGTACATGGTGTTCTCCGGCAGCTCGCCCCTGGTTGGCACAGTATGCCAGCGCAATGTCTTCAGGTCGAGGAAATCTATCTGCGGCGTGGGTGGGCCATCCACCGGCCATCCACCATAGACGTAGACTCGGCTGCCCACCAAGCATGCAGTTTGGCCGAACCGAAATTCTGGCCATTGGCCAGACACTTTCAGGAGACTCCATGCCATCGTCCTGGTGTCGAAGCGGTAAACTACGCTACCCACTTCGATATAATCCCGGCTGCTCCAGAGGTAGGCGCAGTCTCCGTAGGCGACGACCGTGCGGCTGTAATTATTATGCCAGGGGCTCCCGTCCGGAAGGGACTGCGTCCGCAGCTGGTTCCACTGGCAGGTCGCAGGGTCGAATACGTAGACTTCGACGGACTCGCGTGTGGTGGGGTCCACGTCCTCGCGGTCGGGGTCAAACGAGTAGATCTTGCCATTAATGGAGACAGCCGTGTAGTTTGCGCCTTCCGGCACGCCTTCCAGCCGCACCGTCCACATCTTCGCCACTGTAAAATCCTCCCGGGAAAGATGCGCAGGTTTCTTTTCGGTCGTAGAATGTGCACGTGCACGTGCGGGATCGTTTTCTTCTTCTTCTTCTTCTTCTTCTTCTTCTTCTTCTTCTTCTTCTTCTTCTTCTTCTTCTTCTTCTTCTTCTTCTTCTTCTTCTTCTTCCTCTTCTTCTTCTTCTTCTTCTTCTTCTTCTTCTTCTTCTCAAGTAATATGGCACATACCCACGTGGGGGGATTGGCCAAGGTATAGAGTGCCCCTTTCTTCGTTCCCCTTTATGCACGTGCACCTGTGTGAGGGATGTTCCAGTGCCCCTACTGGCGAACTTTCATACCTTGGGTGCATTGGCAAAAACTATATATAATGATAAGATAATAACAAAAAAATATATAAAGTGACTGTACATTGTTTTGTGAAGAGTTACGTGTTGGCCTTAAGGTTTTTCTGTGTCCTTCGCTTGGCCGCAGTAACTTATTCTGCGCAAAATTAAATTAGCTGCCAGGTGTTTGCGCGCCGGCGTGTCTGTCTTCTGTGTATTTATCATTTCCTCTGTTCCCCTTCATGGCGCCTTTTTGAAAAAATGTGTTCAACCACGTTGCCAAACAGTATTCAAAAGCCATCTATACTTTGCCAAGTGGTGAAGACCAGTATGAGATGCGCTATTGAAATGCTGGCAGAAAGGCAAGGCGTTTTTCGAGAATGCCGCGTCACCCACCAAAAGGATGACGATGCATCTGAGATGCACGCAACAATGTTCTTCGGCCCACTTCCATAAAAACCGCTGTTTGTCGCAGAAATGTCAACTTCTGCTGAAACGTCAAATGTGCCTGGGGTGCCAAGTGTTTACAAACGCACGAGGTATCCAGGAAACGATGCTTTGTTTCGTCTCAAAATTCTCGTAAGCAGCAGGCTGGAATGTACTGAGAGGGAGAGAGAAAGTGTGACTTGATGCGTACCGGTTAAGACCTGCGCGAACTGTATGAATGCCAAAGCTGGCGTCGAGGCGCGCTTTCATTCGGCCGTTCCAAACACGACATAAAAATGGCTGTGTTCATGCTTGTGGAAGCATGGAAAAATTATTCCTGCCTCGTGGAAGCATGGAAAAATTATTTTTATTCCAAGACCCCACAAGTCTATCACCACCCTAAACAACACCCGCCCCATTTCTCTTACATCCTGTCTAGGCAAGGTCTTCGAGCACATAATTCTTGCTCGGCTAACAACGTACATGGAAGACAACCACCTTTTCCCCCACA
Organism: Amblyomma americanum; assembly: GCF_052857255.1. Lineage (NCBI taxonomy): Eukaryota > Metazoa > Arthropoda > Arachnida > Ixodida > Ixodidae > Amblyomma > Amblyomma americanum. The sequence continues at coordinate 32,717,651 of NC_135506.1, read as the reverse complement.
GTATGCTCGGATTTCGTGCGCATCTATCTGCGCAGGACGCCCTACTTCAAATTGCGCATGACGTGCTTGATGATACCATCCCCCACCACACTAAAGCTATCCTGACAGTTGACCTCACCAAGGCATTTGACAGAATTCGACACGATGCCATCTTACGGGAACTGCAGGCTCTACAGGTAGGCCCGAAAACCTACAATTACGCTCGCGCGTTTCTCTCGGGCCGCACTGCCTCCCTGCACATAGATCAGATTACCACATCCCCTTATACACTCGGAGAGCTCGGAACCCCTCAAGGGGCGGTCCTTTCTCCTCTTTTCTTTAACGTTGCTCTCATCCCCCTAGCTCACAAACTGGCTCTAATCCCACACCTAAAGCATACCCTGTACGCTGATGATATTACCACATGGACCACTCATGGCTCTGACGGGGAAATTGAGGAAACTCTTCAGTTAGCAGCAGACGCCATCTCCTCTCACGCGTCATCCATCGGGCTCGAAAGTTCCCCATCTAAGTCCGCGCTCTTCCTAATTAGGCCAAAATCTAGCGCTAACTCGCCCATCCAAATCAATTTAAAAGGATCCCCTATCCCCATCACACCCGCCCTCCGCATCCTTGGCCTCCACTTGCAGGATTCTGGAAGAAATGAACGTACCCTTAAAAGGCTCAAGGCCTCCACGCAATCCGTGTTGCACCTTCTACGCCGAGTGTCCTCCCTTAACAAGGGTTTAGACGAAGCGGACAACATGAAAGTAGTGCACGCATTTACGCTTAGCCGCATTCTATACGCAACCCCATATCTCAAATTGAACCGCACGGAAACCGAACGCGTGAACGCAATGATCCGCCTTGCGACTAAGGCAGCCCTAAACCTACCTCGTAGCACTAGCACAGCCAAACTTCTTGCACTAGGCATGCATAACACCATTCAGGAACTAGTTGACGCGCACCTTCAGACACAGTACCTTAGACTTGCCACGAGCGCCACTGGTCGCCATATACTCTCCTCCCTTCGCATCAACATACCCGCTAACCAGTCAACCCTTATAGCCATTCCTCGACACATCCATACACCTCTCGTTGTGAAACCCCTTCTTCGAAACGTCCATCCCCAATATCACATCCCTCGCCGCGTAGCTCGCGCTAATGCCCTCCATAAGTATTATGGGCAAGCCCACCATGCCGTTTGGGTAGATGCCGCATGTACAGCGCATGATGCGGTAGCAGTTGCCCACAATCTAACCCTAACTCACTGTCTTCCCTCGGGCTCTACGCCTGAGGAGGCAGAGGAGACCGCCATCGCCCTAGCTCTTGCACATTCGGACGCCCAATACATCTTCAGCGACTCCAAAACGCCTCTGTCCAACTTTTCCTGGGGCAGTATTCACGCCCCTGTCTGGCAATTGTTGAACACCCCTGCCCAAAATTTACCGCGCAGGGTAGAGCTTCAGTGGGTGCCGGCTCACTCTGGGAACCCTGGAAACGAGGCTGCCGATAAATTGGCCCGAGGTCTGATTTGCCGGGCTCAGGACAGTCTCGATCCAGGATTCTCGAGGGAGCAGGCGCACACCTTTGCGGAGCTCACGCAAATACCCCGTTTGGACCGTCGGACTTACCCTCCTCTCCACCCCTCTCTTACGCACTCCCAACAGATCCTCTTCAGACGCCTCCAGACCCGCTCTCTGTCATCCCCTCAGCTTTTATCCCACTATTGCGGCACATCCCCTGCATGCTCCCTATGCGGTGACCCCCACGCCACACTCTCCCATATCCTTTTCGGCTGCCCTGCTGACCCTCCCCTGCGGGGACAGCACGCCATCTCGAGCTGGGAGGACTGGGAGGTCCTGCTTATGTCTGCAGACCCGACATCACAGCTTGCTGCGGTGACTCGGGCTGCCGATGTCATGTCCCGGCATGACCTACTTGATGCAGTGCGAAACCGCGCAGTGGCCCAGGGACCCAGCTGGGTCTAAAACTCACTTGCTGAATAAAGTTTTTCTCTCTGTCTGTTCCTTCTTGTTAATACTCTTCGGTTGTCGAAGTCATCGTTGATTCACATAATGTCTTTTCCGCGAGCAAATTCACTAATCATTAGGTACATCCTGGTTAATTGTCAATGTTTGCTGCCTACACTATTGGAAATCCTTAAACCTCCGAAGCTTCTTGATTGGTTTTCTTGATTTGTAAGATTCTTGCCCCTCCTTCTGTGCCAATATGTGGTCCCTCGGTCTCGTCTTCAAATGTGATCTGCCAGGTGTATTCAAATGTGGTGTCGCAGGTGTCTGCGGATTGTGTTTTGTTAACTGATGTCTTTTTGGTTTTTTTTAGCTATGTTGCCACCATGGAAGCACGCTAGCCCTCTGCCTTGCTGCCACAGGAGTGACAGTGGCGGTCAACGCAGGCTACTGTTTTTCGTATGATTTCTTCAGTATTTTTTTACCACGTCCTGTAACATTTTAACTAGCTTATGATCTTTTATTATCTCCGGTTTTCTCTTTGTGTGTTTTTTCCAAGCATTCCTGTCAATATTTTTCTTTCGTGCTCCGTTAAGACGCAATTCTGCGCGTAATTATCAACTCCTTGTACTTCAGCATCACAACGGCAGCTGCGCTCCCCAGTAATTTTGACTCGCTGGAAGAAAAACGCAAATTGCCCGTGTCCTGTGATGGCTTTTGACTGGTGGTGATTTGTAGTAAATGTTCCTGGCATTTGCTTAGTGCTCTTAACCCACTGAGATGCGAAGGTATTCTTTCCTTCGTTGTGCCAGATGTTATTTCATTTATGTGCAAGTTCCATTTTCAGTTGCTTTCTTATAAATTGTGTAGTTGTCGGCAGCTTTTCCTCCTCTCCAGTATCTTTCGCTTTCGTCGCTAGAGATGCTGTTGTTTCACTGCCAATATTTCCCCTGTGCCCCTTGAAATAAATTAAAAATATTTGGTATCGCTGGAGACTTTGCAGTTTTCTCTTGACTGTGAAAAATAGGGTTAGTGTTGCTCGGATTCTCTTCTGGCTTTAGCTGCCAACAAGCTACCGGTTAAGATCTGAAGTTTTTGACGGCCACTTTTAGACTGAATAAAATGTATTCCTTTTTCTATAGCTACTGTTTCTAATTGAAAGTTTTTGGAATATTTTGGCAATTTTTATTGTTTTCGTGCAGAAAAAAATTTCTTCTAAAGTTTGGGTATTGCTCGTACTGATTAGTTAATACTGTCACATATAATAAATTCGGGATGCTTCTGACGATAGAAACAAAATTCAAGCCTGCCGAGGGGATATGAGAGGATAAACTGATTGTTGTAGTGTTATTTTACGATATATGAAAAGTCGCGTCACGTTCATAAATAATTTCCCGTTGAAAATGCGTTTTTCGAGCATTTCTGGGTATGCCACAACCTTCCTTTCGAAAGCGGAACATTGCATTCACAGTTTGTGATACCAGCCAGGTTAAGCGCACATAGATCAGGTGCTGACAATCGCTGCTTGCTTTAGCTTCAGCAAGGGGTATGAGTAAAGCAATGACAGCATTTTTGGAACGAAGAATGTTCCTAGTGCCATTAATCACGCGCAGAATGTGTAACCTCTCCAAAGTCACATCGCAATTATGGGCATTTATTCACAACGGATCGGATCGGAAACACATTTATTGAGCTCTAGAAAAGAGATCTTCGCGGCTTCAGACGGCGTCTTCCATCTTCCGATGGCGTCTTCCGTCTTCATTCACAGGGTTGGTGCCTTAGTCCGAGGCTCAACTGAATATGGCCATCTCGCGAGCTCGCTCTACTATGCACCTTTGGCCTTTCAAGCTTACGCTGGAAAGCATACTCTCCCACTGCTCCGCACTCGCGTTTTTCATTCTACGAATAGTTGGAGGCTCAATCTTTTGACAGGCCCATGATGTATGGTATAAATCTGGTTTCTCTCCGCACCATGGGCACCTAGCCTCATACTGCGTAGGGAACATTTTATTAAGAAGGTTTAGATTCGGGAAAGTACCCGTCTGCAGCTGTCGCCATGCAACAGCATCCTCTCTACTTAGATCCTTATATAGGGGTGGATACTTGTCTGACCCCTTTATAATAATTTAGGATGTCTGAGTAGCCCATGGGTACTGCCACATTACTGCCATGGGTACGACCGGTTTTATTCGGCGATGTTAAAAACTACGCAACTGTATGCACCCGCAGAGAGTTAGCACATCATAAAACTTTAACACACAAACACGCGTAGCACGTAGGCTGTACGCCGGAAATAGCATAAGGCTACAATAAGGAGTGATACCATTTACTAAAATGTTAGAAAATTCATCCTGGCCCAAGGCTCAAATCGACTACGATTCCCCACCGTTCCAGTCGCTATAGTCAAGCTAGGCGTGATTGCAAGAAGATTTTACGGCGAAAAAAAATTGATGAAATACTTGTGGAGTTTCTACACTGGATGCTTCCTTCATACTCAGAGGTAGATTTGTGTTAGTGAAATTGTCTAAAAATGCCTAATATGAAGTAAACTCTAATGGAGAGATGCCTTAGTTTAAGAAGCCGTTTCTCATTTATTTTCCGGATATAATAATAGCAAGGAAACTTGGATTAGAACTTCATGGACACATGAACATCTGCGTGTTAGTGTGCAAACATTGCACGAAGCAGGGGGCAGTTTACTCGAAAGCAATTTTTTTCTTGTTGTAGCGTCTCCCCAGCGGTCGCGTAGATTACCGTCCCCACAGTCTCTGGCCACATCGAAAGAGTCCTGTCAGTCTGGTGCGCAGCTTGAGCCTGCAGGCTGAGATGACGGCGAAGTGCTGCTGTAGCTTGTGAGTGCACTGACCTCCTTTTTAATGGCAGGCGGCAGGTGGCCGACATGCACATTTGCATCTATGACAGCCATCAGGCACATAGTCTTCAAAGTCGGACAAAAGTCTAGCACGTGCATATCCGTCAGCGCCTCTTCGCATAGTTCAGAAGTCTCCTCTACACTAGACTGCATCCACTGCTCGACCGTTGCGTAGGATTTCAATCCTCGACCACCGAAGACGAAAAGCAAATTGTCAATCACGCAGCAGCCCGGGAACCGCCTGGCTGACGGGCCTGATCGCTTCGGCGTCACTACGCTCCAGGAGGACCTCTCAGGGCTGTACTTGTGGATGATGCCAAAGTATCGGTCCCGGTCGAAGTCCAAACCTCCAAATACGTACAGCTCTCCGTTGTAGACGAAGGTGGCGTGATCTTCGCGCCCTTCGGGGGGAAAGCCATCGGCGTGAGGCCGCACCCATGTCGAGGTGGACGTGTCCAGATACACCAGAGAGCTGCTGTAGGCTGAGCCTCGGCCAGAGAGCACAATGGCTCCGCCCCACACGTACATGCGGTCCCCAATGGCGGACGCCGAATGGTACACGGTGTTCTCCGGCAGCTCCCCCCTGGTTGGCACAGTATGCCAGCGCAATGTCTTCAGGTCGAGGAAATCTATCTGCGGCGTGGGATGGCCATCCACCGGCCATCCACCATAGAGGTAGACTCGGCTGCCCACCAAGCATGCAGTTTGGCCGAACCGCAATTCTGGCCATTGGCCAGACACTTCCAGAAGACTCCATGCCATCGTTCTGATGTCGAAGCGGTAAACTACGCTACCCACTTCGAGATAATCCCGGCAGCTCCAGAGGTAGGCGCTGTCACCGTAGGCGACGACCGTGCGGCTGTAGTTATTATGCCAGGGGCTCCCGTCCGGAAGGGACTGCGTCTGCAGCTGGTTCCACTGGCAGGTCGCAGGGTCGAATACGTAGACTTCGACGGACTCGCGTGTGGTGCGGTCCACGTCCTCGCGGTCGGGGTCAAACGAGTAGATCTTGCCATTAATGGAGACAGCCGTGTAGTTTGCGCCTTCCGGCACGCCTCCCAGCCGCGCCGTCCACATCTTCGCCCCTGCAAATTCCTCCCGGGAAGGCTGCGTGGATTTCTTTTGGTTGTCGACAGCTGCAGCACGCGACGAGGTTCTTCACTGTCTTCAATTCCTTCTTCTTTCTTCTCGATGTCCGTACACAAGTACTTCGGCATACCAATGGTAATGTTTGCTCTGCCGTTCAAAATTTTCTTATACAAACAAAACGCCTACCATCACAAGCTTTCGTAATGCCCATTGTACTCTTTATTGGGTATTCCCTTCTGGCCAGTCCTCATTTTTTCCTTCTTTCTTGTACTCACTCCTGTTGTGTCCTGGCTTGCAGTTTCAGTTTGCTCTCCATGGATTGGATTTGGCCTTTTCGATGTGCATCGGTAGTTTGGATTGTCATGTGGTGGTTCCACATGAAAACCCATCCCTCCAGTAATAAAACGTCATTCGTCATGTTTTGCTTAGTCTCGACTCACTTCTAGGACGGCCCTCCTGGACGACACCACATTGGCGACGAGTATGGGATTCATTAGGCCCATTGGCCTAGTGTGAGTTAATTGGCTGTCACGGTTTAGTTGAAATGGGACGACGTCCCGTTGTCTTCAGTTCTGTTTTCCAAAGCCAATTTCCGGCGGCAAATTCTACTTCATCGGAGGACTTTGGCGGCTACTTGCTTCCTCCTACCTCGTCATCGAGGACCATACCGCTGCCAACGAGCTGCGTTCGCCCGTAGTACTGAAGCTGTCGAAAGCGAGTGAGTGCGTTCATCACCGGCATTCTTTAGACGTGTGAAGAGCGTTCTTGTGAAAATGAGCGAGGTTACGTTTTGAGACGCCTCGAGTTCAGTCGGTTGAGGAGGTCGCTAAGCCTAGCGGACCTACGCAGTTACCGCCATTGCGTGAAACCTGTTGCTGCGCAGACGAGGAGGGAGGGAGACCGTTTGCCGCCATTTTCTGTAACCGGCAATCGCGAAGAACGGGAGGCCGCCAACTTTCATGTTCAGTATTTAATGCGGACTGAATGATGAACCGCAAGTACGTTGTACTGGGTCAGCATTTTTGTTATCAGCGATTCAGGAGGCCGCGGTTGTTTTATAGCCGGGCAGTGACGAGGTCGGGAGGCCGCTGCCATTTCGTAACCGGCCATTGGAGGATCCGGGAAGCTGTCACCGTTTTAATCACCGGCCATTGAGAGACCGGGAGGCCGCTGCCATTTTCGTAACCGACTATTGAGGAAGCCAACCGCCGTATTAAGTATTGCATCGGAAGGCCATGCGTCATTTCTGGCGATGATGTTTGAAAGTTGAATTGAGGGACGATTGTACTAGAGAAATACAAGCCGTGAACATGATTTTCAACGGAAAAAAAAAGTCGAACGCGACGCAAGGGTTCTCCGGCGTTCATGCACCAGAGCCTTTCCTTCAGAGACCGGGACGCCCGGCGGGGCCTTGGGCACAGTGGATACAAACATTTGAACTTGATTAGAACTTAACTGGTGGTTCTTCAGCATCACCTGAAAGCAAGAAATTGTTGTTGATATACAATTTAGGGAACGAAGGGCGCAGAATTTATTTTGAACGTACTATGACGCAACCGGAGATTGCGTCGCTTCCAGCGTCAGCGTCCACAGAGATGGGAGACACTGCGCCAGATGTGTATCAGACTGCAGTGACATTACTTGCCCAAGAGTCTTCTGTGTTGACACATTTGAACGATGTCAATTCTACAACCGCGTGCAGCAGCCAGGTGAGTCGGTCACAGAATACATAGCCGCACTCCTAGATCTGGCGAACGCGTCCAGTTTTGCGTCCCCAGATGAAGCAATGAGAGGCAGGTTCGTGACTGGCGTCTCATTGCTACGTGTTCGCGAACGCCTTTTGTTAGAAGGATCCGATATCTCCTTCGCCACAGCTTCGAATATTGCTTTGCGGTAGGAGCAAACTGCTCGCGACGCTCAAGAATCCGCAGCACCAATACAAGAAGCAACGTGCTCATTGCATCAAGTTCGTTAACAGCGCCAAGCAACGCCATCGTTGCCACGAGTTCCTCCGCAAATTCAAGGAGAAGTTTCGTATTTCCATCAAACTCGTCCCCGACGTCAAGAAACCTTGCCTCCGTTTCAAGACGCCCGTTCTTCAAGACGTCCGGCGCAACAAGGCATCGTAACACCGTCTATGAGTACACGCAACTTCAGCAGCAACGTTCCGCACGACTGCAACTTTTCGACAGGGTTCCGTCAATAAGCGCGCACAGACGCGCAACACATAACATGGCGCATTTCTACTGCTACAGATGTGGACCGAATCGTCACATAGCGTCGCCACCTACGTGTCCTGTGTAAAGAAGGACTCGTTTTTATTGTGGACGAGTTGGACATTTTCAGTCAGTCTGCAATCGTCGTCGAGCTTCTGTGAGAGAAGTGCAAGAGTATGCGTCACAGGAAAATTACATTCCAGCTGCGGCATACGCGTCGGAGGAAGAGATCACTCCAACTACTACCGTTCATGACGTAAAAACGGCGGAAACATCTGTGCCACCTTCGCACCCTGATCCTTTTCCAGATAAGCCTTGGCAAAAGTTGGCAATCGACATAATCGACCCATTTGAGCGAGTGTCTCGACGTTGTCGCTATGCCATCAGTTTAGTTGACTATTTTTCTAAATGACCTCAGGTGAAGATGGCAGATATTACAGATTTATTACTCTACGTTTTTGCCCATAAAGGCTATCGAGAAGAGATAGTATCCGATCAAGGCCCTCACTTCATGTCGAAGGAATTTAAGCAAATTCGGAGTAACAGGGCTATCAAGTTAACTCATTCTTCGATATATCAACCACAGGTCAACGGACAAATCGAAAGATTTAACAGAACTTTCAAGTATTTTGTTCAGCTGTCATCGTTGGAACGTGGGCCTTTTAAAACCAGAATTGCGCAGCATTTTGGCACATATAGTTCTACACCTCATCCACAGCAGGGGTCACACCAGGAATTCTTTTTCATGGCAGATGCCATCGTACAAAGCTGGCTATTGAGGTATTTCCTTCATTTCCCTCATTGTTTGCTGAGAATCCATATCTAGCTATTCAAGATTTGAGGAAAAGAATGGAGAATAAACAGATGACGATTAAAGAATACACAGGTAACATGCTTGGATCACGAACACCCAGAATTCAGCCAGGGGACTTTGTCAATGTTCGTAAACCCCTCATTCAGTTCAAAGGAGACAGACGTTTTTCCGCACAACGGGATTGTCATTCAACATGTTCCAGCATCATACCGCCTAACTGGTGGCAATCTATGGAATGCTTCCAAGCTGGCAAAGGTACCGAGACAACTGAATCGGGAAGAGGATAAACATTTTGATTTATTTCAGCTACTGTTTCCGTACGATTCTAAAAGTTATGCACACGATCAATGCTGGGCGGGCCCAGTGTTGCCTCGGCAGCCTCCTGATGCATCATCAGTACCTCAGTCTTCAGAAGCAAGAACTTGCTTCACCAGTTCTACACGGAAACAAGCTGGACAATCCATGTCGTCCCACCTCCACAGTGATGCGAGTGATTTACGTGTGAACGGGTGTGGTGTGTCTTCTGCCCCAAGTGCTCAGTGTCCACGTGATTTATCTGTAGGCAGGCAAGATGTGCCTCCTGTCTTGCGTGCCCAGTGTTCAGTGCTGCCTGATGAAAGTGGGCCAGCCCCAGCTCTTCCGCCTGGAAACCTACGTCGACGGCAGCCATCGGAAGCTGGACTGAGGATGTCTCCTCAAGAATCCAGTTTGACACAGGAGCGACCAAGAAGGAACACTCGCAAGCCATACTGGTTTAAGGACTATGTGTCCCAATAACTTATCTTGCATTCTTCTCTCTTGGCCAAGAAGGAGCATTACATTGAAATTTCAATTCTTGGGTAATATAATTATAACTTTTCTATTGAAATGCATCCGGGTGTTTCACATGTATTTCAATGTCATTTTTTTTCGTGTGCCATTCCTTCTTCCCAGTAGTTATTGTATGGGAAGTGAATATGATATTTCTGTGGTATATTTCAGTGTATAATATTCTACTGATGTTATGATGTCACATGTTTCTATATTTCTAATATTTCTTTCATTGTATTCTCAAGATTATTCAGTATAATGTTATGAGGTTGCATTTCCCATTAAGAACATTCTTCTAAGTGACATTCTAACGCGATGAAAATAATGCTCAACAGCTCTGAAATGAGTACGATCATTTCAATCACTCACCCAGCGCGGTGGCTCAGTGGTTAGGGCGCTCGGCTACTGATCCGGAATTCCCGGGTTCGAACCCGACCGCGGCGGCTGCGTTTTTATGGAGGAAAAACGCTAAGATGTCAGTGCACATTAAAGATCCCCAGGTGGTCGAAATTATCCCAGAGCCCTCCACTACGGCACCTCTTTCTTCATTTCTTCTTTCACTCCCTCATTTATCCCTTCCCTTAGGGCGTGGTTCAGGTGTCCAACGATATATGAGACAGATACTGCGCCATTTCCTTTCGCCGAAAACCAACTATTAATATTATCATTTCAATCACAGTCGTATGACTGCTATAGAAGGTGTCTTGCTGTACTTTTCTATGCTTATTTCCGGTATAGTAGAATTGGCCGATTATCATGTGTGTATATTCCGGTTGAGTAAAGCTCGCCGATGTTCTATGATCATGTGATCTTTATTTTTCATTCATGTAGGATGTTTCTTCCGGCCAATTAAAGCTATCCGATGTTCAAGGTAACTTCATATAGACCGCAAGAACAAACAGCATTTTATAAGATATCATTTTGTTGGGATGAAAGATTCTTGCTCATGGGGACGCCCATCAGCAGATTCCTTGGGGACGCTCAGGGAATAGACAATTCATCCAAACCTTAATGATATCACGTGAGCTCCAGTGTCTGACAATACTAGTGACGGTGCCCTAGCAGCATTTGTTGTGCCTTATTGAGCCTTCTTGATTGGTTTTCTTGATTTGTAGAATCTTGCCGCTCCTTCTGTGACAATATGTGGTCGCTCGGTCTTGTCTTCAAATGTGATCTGCCAATGAGGCCTATGGTGACTGGCAGATGTCTGCCGATTGGGCTTTCTTGACTGATTACGTCTATTTTTTTTTTGCTATGTTGCCCCCATGGAAGCACGCTAGCCCTCTGTCTTGCTGCCACATGAGTGACAGTGGCGGTCAACGCAGGCTGCTGTTTTTCGTATGATTTCTCCAGTATATTTTTTACCACGTCCTGTAACATTTTAACTAGCTTTTGATCTTTTATTATCTCAGGTTTTCTCTTTGTGTGTTTTCTCCAAACTTTCCTGCCAATATTTTTCTTTCGTGCTCCGTTAAGACGCAATTATGCGCGTAGTGATCAAAATCTTGTACTTCAGGATCACAACGGCAACTGCGCTCTCCACTAATGTTGACTCGCTGGAAGAAAAATGCAAATTGCCCGTGTCCTGTGATGGCTTTTGACTGGTGGTGATTTGTAGTAAATGTTCCTGGCATTTGCTTAGTGCTCTTAACCCACTGAAATGCGAAGGTATTCTTTCCCTCGTTGTGCCAGATGTTCTTTCATTTAGGTGCAAGTTCCATTTTCAGTTGCTTTCTTATAAATTGCATAGTTATCGGGAGTTTTCCCTCCTCTCCAGTATCTTTCGCTTTCTTCACTAGAGAAGCTGCTGTTTCGCTGCCTGTATTTCCACTGTGCCCCTTGAAATAAATTAAAAACATTTGGTATCGCTGGAGAGTTTGCCGTTTTCCCTGGACTGTGTGAAAAATAGGGTTAGTGTTGCTCGGATTCTCTTCTGGCTTTAGCTGCCAACAAGCTACCGGTAAAGATTTGAAGTTTTTGACGGCCACATTTAGACTGAATAAAATGTATTCCATTTTCTATAGCTAATGTTTCTAATTGAAAGTTTTTGGAATATTTTGGCAATTTTTATTGTTTTCGTGCAGAAAAAAAAATTTCTTCTAAAGTTTGGGTATTACTCGTAACGATTAGTTAATACTGCCACATATTATCAATTCGGGATGCTTCTGACGATAGAATCAAAATTGAAGCCTGCCGAGGGGATATGTGAGGATAAACTGATTGTTGTAGGGTTATTTCACGATATATGGAAAATCGCGTCACGTTCATAAATACTTTCCCGTTGAAAATGCGTTTTTCGATCATTTCTGGGTATGCCACAACCTTCCTTTCCAAAGCGGAACATTGCATTCACAGTTTGTGATACCAGCCAGGTTAAGCGCATATAGATCAGGCGCCGACAATCGCTGCTTGCTTTAGCTTTAACCAGGGATGTGAGTAAAGCAATGACGGTATTTTTGGAACGAAGAATGTTCCTAGTGCCAATAATCACGCGCAAAATGTGTAACCTCTCCAAAGTCACATCGCAGTTATGTGCATTTATTCACATCGGATCGGATCGGAAACACATTTATTGAGCTCTAGAAAAGAGATCTTCGCGGCTTCAGACGGCGTCTTCCATCTTCCGATGGCGTCTTCCGTCTTCATTCACAGGGTTGGTGCCTTAGTCCGAGGCTCAACTGAATATGGCCATCTCGCGTGCTCGCTCTACTATGCACCTTTGGCCTTTCAAGCTTACGCTGGAAAGCATACTCTCCCCTGCTCCGCACTGGCGTTTTTCATTCTACGAATAGTTGGAGGCTCAATCTTTTGACAGACCCATGATATATGGTATACGTCTGGTTTCTCTCCGCACCATGGGCACCTAGCCTCATACTGCGTAGGGAACATTTTATTAAGAAGGTTTAGATTCGGGAAAGTACCCGTCTGCAGCTGTCGCCATGCAACAGCATCCTCTATGCTTAGATCTTTATGTAGGGGTGGATACTTCAGTCTGACCCCTTTATAATAATTTAAGATGTCTGAGTAGCCCATGGGTACTCCACACTACTGCCATGGGTACGACCTGTTTTATTCGGCGATGTTAAAAACTACGCAACTCTATGCACCCGCAGATAGTTAGCAAAGCATAAACTTTTAACACATAAACATGCGTAGCACGTAGGCTGTACGCCGGAAATAATAGCATAAGGCTGCAATGAAGAGTGACACCATTTTATAAAATGTTTGAAAATTCCTCCTGGCCCAAGGCTCAAATCCGCTATGATTCCCTAACCGTTCCAGTCGCTATAGTCATGCTAGGCGTGATTGCCAGATTTTACGGTGACAAAAAATTGATGAAATACTTGTGGGGTTTCTACACTGGTTGCTTCCTTCATACTCAAAGGTAGAGTTGTGTTAGTGAAATGGTCTAAAAAATGCCTGATATGAAGTAAACTTTAATAGAGAGATGCCTTAGTATAAGAAGCCGTTTCTCATTTATTCTCTGGAGGTATAATAGCAAGGAAACTTGGATTCGAACTGCATGGACACATGAACATTTGCGCATTTGTGTGCAAACATTGCACGAAGCAGGGGGCAGTTTACACAAAAGATTTTTTTTTCTTGCTGTAGCGTCGCCCCAGCGGTCGCGTAGATTACCGTCCCCACAGTCTATGGCCACATCTAAAGAGTCCAGTCAGTCTGGTGCGCAGCTTGAGCGTGCAGGCTGAGATGACGGCGAAGTGCTGCTGTAGCTTGTGAGTGCACTGACCTCCTTTTTAATGGCAGGCGGCAGGTGGCCGACATGCACATTTGCATCTATGACAGCCGTCAGGCACATAGTCTTCAAAGTCGGACAAAAGTCTAGGACGTGCATATCCGTCAGCGCCTCTTCGCATAGTTCAGAAGTCTCCTCTGCACTAGACTGCATCCACTGCTCAACCGTTGCGTAGGATTTCAATCCTCGACCACCGAAGACGAAAAGCAAATTGTCAATCACGCAGCAGCCCGGGAACCGCCTGGCCGACGGGCCTGACCGCTTCGGCGTCACTACGCTCCAGGAGGACCTCTCAGGGCTGTACTTGTGGATGATGCGAAAGTATCGGTCCCGGTCGAAGTCCAAACCTCCAAATACGTACAGCTCTCCGTTGTAGACGAAGGTGGCGTGATCTTCGCGCCCTTCGGGGGGAAAGCCATCGACGCGAGGCCGCACCCATGTCGAGGTGGACGTGTCCAGATACACCAGAGAGCTGCTGTAGGCTGTGCCTCGGCCAGAGAGCAAAATGGCTCCGCCCCACACGTACATACGGTCCCCAATGGCGGACGCCGAGTGGTACATGGTGTTCTCCGGAAGCTCGCCTCTGGTTGGCACAGTATGCCAGCGCAATGTCTTCAGGTCGAGGAAATCTATCTGCGGCGTGGGTGGACCATCCACCGGCCATCCACCATAGAGGTAGACTCGGCTGCCCACCAAGCATACAGATTGGCCGAACCGCAATTCTGGCCATTGGCCAGACACTTCCAGAAGACTCCATGCCATCGTCCTGGTGTCGAAGCGGTAAACTACGCTACCCACTTCGAGATAATCCCGGCTGCTCCAGAGGTAGGCGCTGTTACCGTAGGCGACGACCGTGCGGCTGTAATTATTATGCCAGGGGCTCCCGTCCGGAAGGGACTGCGTCTGCAGCTGGTTCCACTGGCAGGTCGCAGGGTCGAATACGTAGACTTCGACGGACTCGCGTGTGGTGCGGTCCACGTCCTCGCGGTCGGGGTCGAACGAGTAGATCTTGCCATTAATGGAGACAGCCGTGTAGTTTGCGCCTTCCGGCACGCCTCCCAGCCGCGCCGTCCACATCTTCGCCCCTGCAAATTCCTCCCGGGAAGGCTGCGTAGATTTCTTTTGGCTGTCGACAGCTGCAGCACGCGACGAGGTTCTTCACTGTCTACAATTCCTTCTTCCTTCTTCTCGATGTCCGTACACAAGTACTTCGGCATACCAATGGTAATGTTTGCTCTGCCGTTCAAAATTTTCTTCTACAAACAAAACGCCTACCATCATAAGCTTTCGTAATGCCCATTGTACTCTTTATTTGGGTATTCCCTTCTGGCCAGTCCTCATTTTTTCCTTCTTTCTTGTACTCACTCCTGTTGTGTCCTGGCTTGCAATTTCAGTTTGCTCTCCACGGATTGGATTTGGCCTTTTCGATGTGCATCGGTAGTTTGGATTGTCATGTGATGGTTCCACATGAAAACCCATCCCTCCATTAATAAAACGTCATTCGTCATGTTTTGCTTAGTCTCGACTCACTTCTAGGACGGCCCTCCTGGACGACACCACATTGGCGACGAGTATGGGATTCATTAGGACCATTGGCCTAGTGTGAGTTAATTGGCTGTCACGGTTTAGTTGAAATGGGACGACGTCCCGTTGTCTTCAGTTCTGTTTTCCAAAGCCAATTTCCGGCGGCAAATTCAACTTCATCGGAGGACTTTGGCGGCTACTTGCTTCCTCCTACCTCGTCATCGAGGACCATACCGCTGCCAACGAGCTGCGTTCGCCAGTAGTACCCAAGCTGTCGAAAGCGAGTGAGTGCGTTCATCACCGGCATTTTTTAGACGTGTGAAGAGCGTTCATGTGAAAATGAGCGAGGTTACGTTTTGAGACGCCTCGAGTTCAGTCGGTTGAGGAGGTCGCTAAGCCTAGCGGACCTACGCAGTTACCGCCATTGCGTGAAACCTGTTGCTGCGCAGACGAGGAGGGAGGGAGACCGTTTGCCGCCATTTTCTGTAACCGGCAATCGCGAAGAACGGGAGGCCGCCAACTTTCATGTTCAGTATTTAATGCGGACTGAATGATGAACCGCAAGTACGTTGTATTTGTTATCAGCGATTCAGGAGGCCGCGGTTGTTTTATAGCCGGGCAGTGACGAGGTCGGGAGGCCGCTGCCATTTCGTAACCGGCCATTGGAGGATCCGGGAAGCTGTCACCGTTTTAATCACCGGCCATTGAGAGACCGGGAGGCCGCTGCCATTTTCGTAACCGACTATTGAGGAAGCCAACCGCCGTATTAGGTATTGCATCGGAAGGCCATGCGTCATTTCTGGCGATGATGTTTGAAAGTTGAATTGAGGGACGATTGTACTAGAGAAATACAAGCCGTGAACATGATTTTCAACGGAAAAAAAAAGTTGAACGCGACGCAAGGGTTCTCCGGCGTTCATGCACCAGAGCCTTTCCTTCAGAGACCGGGACGCCCGGCGGGGCCTTGGGCACAGTGGATACAAACATTTGAACTTGATTAGAACTTAACTGGTGGTTCTTCAGCATCACCTGAAAGCAAGAAATTGTTGTTGATATACAATTTAGGAAACGAAGGGCGCAGAATTTATTTTGAACGTACTATGACGCAACCGGAGATTGCGTCGCTTCCAGCGTCAGCGTCCACAGAGATGGGAGACACTGCGCCAGATGTGTATCAGACTGCAGTGACATTACTTGCCCAAGAGTCTTCTGTGTTGACACATTTGAACGACGTCAATTCTACAACCGCGTGCAGCAGCCAGATGAGTCGGTCACAGAATACATAGCCGCACTCTGGGATCTGGCGAACGCGTCCAGTTTTGCGTCCCCAGATGAAGCAATGAGAGGCAGGCTCGTGACTGGCGTCTCATCGCTAAGTGTTCGCGAACGCCTTTTGTTAGAAGGATCCGATATCTCCTTCGCCACAGCTTCGAATATTGCTTTGCGGTATGAGCAAACTGCTCGCGACGCTCAAGAAGCCGCAGCACCACTACAAGAAGCAACGTGCTCATTGCATCAAGTTCGTTCACAGCGCCAAGCAACGCCATCGTTGCCACGAGTTCCTCCGCAAATTCAAGGAGAAGTTTCGTATTTCCATCAAGCTCGTCCCCGACGTCACGAAACCTTGCCTCCGTTTCAAAACGCCCGTTCTTCAAGACGTCCGGAGCAACAAGGCATCGTAACACCGTCTACGAGTACACGCAACTTCAGCAGCAACGTTCCGAACGACCGCAACTTTTCGACAGGGTTCCGTCAATAAGCGCGCTCAGACGCGCAACGCATAACATGGCGCATTTCTACTGCTACAGATGTGGACCGAATCGTCACATAGCGTCGCCACCTACGTGTCCTGTGTAAAGAAGGACTCGTTTTTATTGTGGACGAGTTGGACATTTTCAGTCAGTCTGCAATCGTCGTCGAGCTTCTGTGAGAGAAGTGCACGAGTATGCGTCACAGGAAAATTACATTCCAGCTGCGGCATACGCGTCGGAGGAAGAGATCACTCCAACTACTACCGTTCATGACTTAAAAACGGCGGAAACATCTGTGCCACCTTCGTACCCTGATCTTTTTCCAGATAAGCCTTGGCAAAAGTTGGCAATCGACATAATCGACCCATTTGAGCGAGTGTCTCGACGTTGTCGCTATGCCATCAGTTTAGTTGATTATTTTTCTAAATGGCCTCAGGTGAAGATGGCAGATAATGCTACCACTACAGATATTACAGATTTATTACTCTACGTTTTTGCCCATAAAGGCTATCGAGAAGAAATAGTATCCGATCAAGGCCCTCACTTCATGTCGAAGGAATTTAAGCAAATTCTGAGTAACAGGGCTATCAAGTTAACTCATTCTTCGATATATCAACCACAGGTCAACGGACAAATCGAAAGATTTAACAGAACTTTCAAGTATTTTGTTCAGCTGTCATCGTTGGAACGTGGGCCTTTTAAAACCAGAATTGCGCAGTATTTTGGCACATATAGTTCTACACCTCATCCACAGCAGGGGTCGCACCAGGAATTCTTTTTCATGGCAGATGCCATCGTACAAAGCTGGCTATTGTGGTATTTCCTTCATTTCCCTCATTGTTTGCTGAGAATCCATATCTAGATATTCAAGATTTGAGGAAAAGAATGGAGAAGAAACAGATGACGATTAAAGAATACACAGGTAACAAACTTGGATCACGAACACCCAGAATTCAGCCAGGGGACTTTGTCAATGTTCGTAAACCCCTCATTCAGTTCAAAGGAGACAGACGTTTCTCCGCACCACGGGATTGTCATTCAACAACATGTTCCAGCATCATACCGCCTAACTGGTGGCAATCTATGGAATGCTTCCAAGCTGGCAAAGGTACCGAGACAACTGAATCGGGAAGAGGATAAACATTTTGATTTATTTCAGCTACTGTTTCCGTACGATTCTAAAAGTTATGCACACGATCAATGCTGGGCGGGCCCAGTGTTGCCTCGGCAGCCTCCTGATGCATCATCAGTACCTCAGTCTTCAGAAGCAAGAACTTGCTTCACCAGTTCTACACGGAAACAAGCTGGACAATCCATGTCGTCCCACCTCCACAGTGATGCGAGTGATTTACGTGTGAACGGGTGTGGTGTGCATTCTGCCCCAAGTGCTCAGTGTCCACGTGATTTATCTGTAGGCAGGCAAGATGTGCCTCCTGTCTTGCGTGCCCAGTGTTCAGTGCTGCCTGATGAAAGTGGGCCAGCCCCAGCTGTTCCGCCTGGAAACCTACGTCGACGGCAGCCATCGGAAGCTGGACTGAGGATGTCTCCTCAAGAATCCAGTTTGACACAGGAGCGACCAAGAAGGAACACTCGCAAGCCATACTGGTTTAAGGACTATGTGTCCCAATAACTTATCTTGCATTCTTCTCTCTTGGCCAAGAAGGGGCATTACATTGAGATTTCAATTCTTGGGTAATATAATTCTAACTTTCCTATTGAAATCCATCCGGGTGTTTCACATGTATTTCAATGTCATTTTTTTCGTGTGCCGTTCATTCTTTCCAGTAGTTATTTTATGGGAAGTGAATATGATATTTCTGTGGTATATTTCTGTGTATAATATTGTACTCATGTTATGATGTGACATGTTTCGATATTTCTGATATTTCTTTCATTGTATTCTCAATATTATTCAGCATAATGTTATGAGGTTCCATTTCCCATTCAGAACATTCTTCTAAGTGACATTCTAACGCGATGAAAATAATGCTCAACAGCTCAGAAATGAGTACGATCATTTCAATCACTCACCCGCCGCGGTGGCTCAGTGGTTAGGGCGCTCGACTACTGATCCGGAGTTCCCGGGTTCGAACCCGACCGCGGCGGCTGCGTTTTCATGGAGGAAAAACGCTAAGGTGCCCGTGTGCTGCGCGATGTCAGAGCACGTTAAAGATCCCCAGGTGGTCGAAATTATCCCAGAGCCCTCCACTACGGCACCTCTTTCTTCCTTTCTTCTTTCACTCCCTCATTTATCCCTTCCCTTACGGCGCGGTTCAGGTGTCCAAAGATATATTAGACAAATTTCCTTTCCCGAAAAGCATGAATAAATCGTCATTCGTCATGTTTTGCTGAGTCTCGACTCACTTCTTGGAGGACATGGAGGACATGGAGGACACCACAATAAGATATAAAGTGACTGTACATTGTTTTCTGTTGAGTATCGTGTTTCCCTTCAGCTTTTTCTGTGTCCTTCGCTTGGCCGTAGTGATTTATTCTGCGCAAAAAGAAATTAGCTGCCAGGTGTTTCGGCGCCAACGTGTTTGTCTCCCGTTTTTTTTTCTCATTTCTTCTGTTCCCCTTCATGGCGCCTTTTTGTTAAAATATGTTCACCCATGTTGCCAAACAGTAATCAAAAGCCATCTATACTTTGCCAAGTGGTGGAGACCAGGATGAGATGTGCTAGTGAAATGCTGGCATAGAGGCAAGGTGTTTTTAGAGAATGCCGCGTCACCCACCAAAAGGATGACGATGCCTCTGGGGTGCACGCAACAATGTTCTTTGGCCCACTTCCATAATGACCGCCGTTTGTCGCAGAAATGTCATCTTCTGCTGAAACGCCAAATGTGCCTGGGATGTCAAGTGTTTACAAACGCACGAGGTATTCAGGAAACGATGCTTTGTTTCGTCTCAAAATTCTCGTAAGCAGCAGGCTGGAATGTACTGAGAGGGAGAGAGAGAGAGAACGATTTGACATGTACCGGTTAAGACCTGCGCGAGCTGTATGAATGCCAACGCTGGCGTCGAGGCGCGCTTTCATTCGGCTGCTCCCAACACGACATAAAAATGACTGTGTTGACGCTTGTTGTGAAAACTGGTAAATTAGGGAAAAGTGAATATGAATGTATTCAATTTTTCTATTCTTATTTATAATTTCTCCGGCGACACAAATGCGCGTCTCGCACTCTATTCGGACTCGGGCTGCCGCAGTTGAGTACGGAAAGCTCAAATAAAATTGCTTCCCTGAGGCAATCCTGAACACAATTCCATGAAAGCTGCCCTGCGGCGGAGTCCGCGCTGTAGTCGTACTTGAGAGCAGGCTGCTCTTCCCTCGGCATATACGTGTGTTCAAGACATGAATTTCACGTGCGTCTACTCACCGCGATGCGAGTGCCAGCCAGTGCGTGTGTGGACATCACCCATGAAACTCATGGTATTATACCAATATCAACCTTCATTCCCGGTTTACCTTTCCTCCCTTTCCCCTCTCCCGGGTGTGAAGCAGCAGGCCAGGGTCATATCACCACCGGCCGACCTTTCCTCCTTCCACCTCATTAAAATTCCGTTCTCTCTCTCCCTCGTATAAGACGAGACAGCTTCATCAGCATACGTACTTTAGGCTGATGTCGATAAAAGAATACCTCGCCCGCAACACTAAGGCATTGCGGCTGATGAAAATCTAATTAAAAACAAAAGAAAGGGGCATAGTGCCAAGACGATAAAAGAAACCATTTTAATAATGTTGAAAACAGAAAAATGTTCAGGAGGTGGAACCAGCGAAGACAGGTAAAGTTTGCCTTCTCTCTAGACTCCCCAAGCGCGTCCAGTCATGTCATGTTTTTCTTCTTCTGTCTTCCTTCTTGTTATTCCTCTTCGGCTGTCGAAGTCATCGTTGATTCACATAATGTCTTTTCCGCAAGTAAATTTGCTAAATATCAGGTAGATCCCCGTTAATTGTCACTGTTTGCTGCCTACACTATAGGAAATCCTTAGAGCTCCGAAGCTTCTTGAGTGGTTTTTTTTATTTGTAGATTCTTGCCCCTCCTTCTGTGCCAATATGTGGTCTCTCGGTCTTGTCTTCAAATGTGTATTCAAATGTGGTGTGGCAGGTGTCTGCGGATTGTGTTTTGTTAACTGATTGTTTTTTTTTTTTTGCTATGTTGCCACCATAGAAGCATGATATCCCTCTGCCCTGCAGCCACAGGAGTGACAGTGTCGGTCAACGCAGAATGCTGTTTTTCGTATGATTTCTCCACTATATTTTTTACCACGTCCTGTAACATTTTAACTAGCTTTTGATCTTTTATTATCTCAGGTTTTCTCTTTGTGTGTTTTTTCCAAGCTTTCCTGTCAATATTTTTCTTTCGTGCTCCGTTAAGACGCAATTCTGCGCGTAATGATCAAATCCTTGTACTTCAGCATCACAACGGCAGCTGCGCTCCCCACTAATGTTGACTCGCTGGAAGAAAAATGCAAATTGCCCGTGTCCTGTGATGGCTTTTGACTGGTGGTGATTTGTAGTAAATGTTCCTGGCATTTGCTTAGTGCTCTTAACCCACTGAAATGCGAAGGTATTCTTTCCCTCGTTGTGCCAGATGTTCTTTCATTTAGGTGCAAGTTCCATTTTCAGTTGCTTTCTTATAAATTGTGTAGTTGTCGGCAGCTTTTCCTCCTCTCCAGTATCTTTCGCTTTCTTTGCTAGAGAAGCTGTTGTTTCACTGCCAGAATTTCCCCTGTGCCCCTTGAAATAAATTAAAAATATTTGGTATCGCTGGAGACTTTGCAGTTTTCGCTTTACTGTGTGAAAAATAGGGTTAGTGTTGCTCGGATTCTCTTCTGGTTTTAGCTGCCGACAAGATACCGGTAAAGATTTGAAGTTTTTGACGGCCACTTTTAGACTGAATAAAATGGATTCCTTTTTTTATGGCTACAGTTTCTTCTTCAACGTTAGTGGAATGTTTTGGCGTTTTTTATTGAGAAAAATTTTCCTTCTAAAGTTTGGGCATCGTTTGCACTGAGTAGTTAAAAGTGTCATATATAATCAATTGGGGATGCTTCTGACGATAGCAAAAAAAAATCAAGCCTGCTGTGTTGATATCTAGGGATAAATTTGTTGTTGTACTGTTATTTTACGATATATGAAAAAATTGCGTCACGTTCATAAACGATTTCCTGCTGGAAATGCGCTTTTCGGGATTTTCTGGTTATGTCTCATCCTTGCTTTCGATAGCGGAACATTGCATTCGCCGTTTGTGATACCAGACAGGTTAAGCGCGTATAGATCAGATGCCGACATTCACTGCTTGCTTTAGCTTCAACAAGGGCTGTGAGCAAAGCAATCACGGTATTTTTGGACCGAATAAAGTTCCTAGTGCCAATAATCGTGCGCAGAATGTGTAAGCTCTCCAAAGTCACATCGCAATTATGTGCATTTATTCACATAACTGCCACGGCTACGAGCGGTTTCATTCGGCGATGTTTAAAACTACGCAACTGCATGCACCCCCTGAGTTAGCAAAGCATAAAAGTTTAGCACATAAACGTGCGTAGCACATAGGCTGTATGCCGGAAATAATGGAATAAGGCTGCAATGAAGAGTGGCACCACTTTCTAAAATGTTTGAAAATTCATCCTGGCCCAAGGCTCAAATCCGCTATGATTCCTTAACCGTTCCAGTCGCTATAGTCAAGTTAGGCGTGATTGCCTGAAGATTTCACGGCGACAAAAACATTGATGAAATACTTGTCGGGTTTCTACACTGGTTGCTTCCTTCATACTCAGAGGTAGAGCTGTGTTAGTGAAATGGTCTAAAAATGCCTGATATGAAGTAAACTCTAATAGAGAGATGCCTTAGTTTAACAAATCTTTTCTCATTTATTCTCCGAAGGTATAATAGCAAGGAAACTTGGATTCGAACTGCATGGACACATGAACATTTGCGCATTTGTGTGCAAACATTGCACGAAGCAGGGGGCAGTTTACACAAAAGATTTTTTTTTCTTGCTGTAGCGTCGCCCCAGCGGTCGCGTAGATTACCGTCCCCACAGTCTATGGCCACATCTAAAGAGTCCAGTCAGTCTGGTGCGCAGCTTGAGCGTGCAGGCTGAGATGACGGCGAAGTGCTGCTGTAGCTTGTGAGTGCACTGACCTCCTTTTTAATGGCAGGCGGCAGGTGGCCCACATGCACATTTGCATCTATGACAGCCATCAGGCACATAGTCTTCAAAGTCGGACAAAAGTCTAGCACGTGCATATCCGTCAGCGCCTCTTCGCATAGTTCAGAAGTCTCCTCTGCACTGGACTGCATCCACTGCTCGACCGTTGCGTAGGATTTCAATCCTCGACCACCGAAGACAAAAAGCAAATTGTCAATCACGCAGCAGCCCGAGAACCGCCTGGCCGACGGGCCTGATCGCTTCGGCGTCACTACGCTCCAGGAGGACCTCTCAGGGTTGTACTTGTGGATGATGCCAAAGTATCGGTCCCGGTCGAAGTCCAAACCTCCAAATACATACAGCTCTCCGTTGTAGACGAAGGTGGCGTGATCTTCGCGCCCTTCGGGGGGAAAGCCATCGGCGCGAGGCCGCACCCATGTCGAGGTGGACGTGTCCAGATACACCAGAGAGCTGCTGTAGGCTGTGCCTCGGCCAGAGAGCACAATGGCTCCGCCCCATACGTACATACGGTCCCCAATGGCGGACGCCGAGTGGTACATGGTGTTCTCCGGAAGCTCGCCTCTGGTTGGCACAGTATGCCAGCGCAATGTCTTCAGGTCGAGGAAATCTATCTGCGGCGTGGGTGGGCCATCCACCGGCCATCCACCATAGAGGTAGACTCGGCTGCCCACCAAGCATGCAGTTTGGCCGAACCGAAATTCTGGCCATAGGCCAGACACTTCCAGAAGACTCCATGCCATCGTTCTGGTGTCGAAGCGGTAAACTGCGCTACCCCCTTCGATATAATCCCGGCTGCTCCAGAGGTAGGCGCTGTCACCGTAGGCGACGACCGTGCAGCTGTAATTATTATGCCAGGGGCTCCCGTCCGGAAGGGACTGCGTCTGCAGCTGGTTCCACCGGTAAGTCGCAGGGTCGAATACGTACACTTCGACGGATTTGCGTGTGGTGCGGTCCACGTCCCCGCGGTCGGGGTCGAACGAGTAGATCTTACCATTAATGGAGACAGCCGTGTAGTTTGCGCCTTCTGGCACGCCATCCAGCCGCGCCGTCCACATCTTCGCTACTGCAAATTCCTCCCGGGAAAGATGCGCAGGTTTCTTTTCGGTCGTAGAACGTGCACGTGCACGTGCGGGATCGTTTTCTTCAGCCCTTCGTTTTCCTTTATGCACGTGCACCTGTGTGAGGGATGTTCCACTGCCCCTACAGGCGAACTTTCATACCTTGGGTGCATTGGCAAAAACTATATATAATGATAAGATAATAACAAAAATATATAAAGTGACTGTACATTGTTTTGTGAAGAGTTAGGTGTTGGCCTTCAGGTTTTTCTGTGCCCTTCGCTTGGCCGCAGTAACTTATTCTGCGCAAAATTAAATTAGCTGCCAGGTGTTTGCGCGCCGGCGTGTCTGTCTTCTGTGTATTTATCATTTCCTCTGTTCCCCTTCATGGCGCCTTTTTGAAAAAATGTGTTCAACAACGTTGCCAAACAGTATTCAAAAGCCATCTATACTTTGCCAAGTGGCGAAGACCAGTATGAGATGCGCTATTGAAATGCTGGCAGATAGGCAAGGCGTTTTTCGAGAATTCCGCGTCACCCACCAAAAGGATGACGATGCCTCTGAGATGCAGAGATGCACGCAACAATGTTCTTCGGCCCACTTCCATAATGACCGCTGTTTGTCGCAGAAATGTCAACTTCTGCTGAAACGCCAAATGTGCTTGGGGTGCCAAGTGTTTACAAACGCACGAGGTATCCAGGAAACGATGCTTTGTTTCGTCTCGAAATTCTCCTAAGCAGCAGGCTGGAATGTACTGAAAGGGAGAGAGAAAGTGTGACTTGATGCGTACCGGTTAAAACCTGCCAGAGCTGTATGAATGCCAACGCTGGCGTCGAGGCGCGCTTTCATTCGGCCGCTCCAAACACGACATAAAAATGGCTAAGTTCACGCTTGTGGAAGAAAGGAAAAATTATTCCTGCCTCGTGGAAGCATGGAAAAATTATTTTTATTCCAAAACCCCACAAGTCTATCACCCTAGACAACATCCGCCCCATTTCTCTTACATCCTGTCTAGGCAAGGTCTTCGAGCACATAATTCTTGCTCGGCTAACAACGTACATGGAAAACAACTACCTTTTCCCCCACAGTATGCTCGGATTTCGTGCGCATCTATCTGCGCAGGACGCCCTACTTCAAATTGCGCATGACGTGCTTGATGATACCATCCCCCACCACACTAAAGCTATCCTGACAGTTGACCTCACCAAGGCATTTGACAGAATTCGACACGATGCCATCTTACGGGAACTGCAGGCTCAACAGGTAGGCCCTAAAACCTACAACTACGCTCGCGCGTTTCTCTCGGGCCGCACTGCCTCCCTGCACATAGAGCAGATTACCACATCCCCTTATACACTCGGAGAGCTCGGAACGCCTCAAGGGGCGGTCCTTTCTCCTCTTTTCTTTAACGTTGCACTCATCCCCCTAGCTCACAAACTGGCTCTAATCCCACACCTAAAGCATACACTGTACGCTG
This sequence comes from Amblyomma americanum, assembly GCF_052857255.1. Lineage (NCBI taxonomy): Eukaryota > Metazoa > Arthropoda > Arachnida > Ixodida > Ixodidae > Amblyomma > Amblyomma americanum. The sequence continues at coordinate 32,692,158 of NC_135506.1, read as the reverse complement.
ATGATATTACCACATGGACCACTCATGGCTCTGACGGGGAAATTGAGGAAACTCTTCAGTTAGCAGCAGACGCCATCTCTTCTCACGCGTCAACCATCAGGCTCGAATGTTCCCCATCTAAGTCCGCGCTTTTCCTAATTAGGCCAAAATCTAGCGCTAACTCGCCCATCCAAATCAATTTAAAAGGATCCCCTATCCCCATCACACCCGCCCTCCGCATCCTTGGCCTCCACTTGCAGGATGCTGGACGAAATGAACGTACCCTTAAAAGGCTCAAGGCCTCCACGCAATCCGTGTTTCACCTTCTACGCCGAGTGTCCTCCCTTAACAAGGGTTTAGACGAAGCGGACAACATGAAAGTAGTGCACGCATTTACGCTTAGCCGCATGCTATACGCAACCCCCTGTCTCAAATTGAACCGCACGGAAACCGAACGCGTGAACGCAATGATCCGCCTTGCGACTAAGGCAGCCCTAAACCTACCTCGTAGCACTAGCACAGCCAAACTTCTTGCACTAGGCATGCATAACACCATTCAGGAACTAGTTGACGCGCACCTTCAGACACAGTACCTCACACTTGCCACGAGCGCCACTGGCCGCCATATACTTTCCTCCCTTCGCATCAACATACCCGCTAACCAGTCAATCCTTATAGCCATCCCTCGACACATCCATACACCTCTCGTTGTGAAACCCCTTCCTCGAAACGTCCATCCCCAATATCACATCCCTCGCCGCGTAGCTTGCGCTAATGCCCTCCATAAGTATTATGGGCAAGCCCACGATGCCGTTTGGGTAGATGCCGCATGTACAGCGCATGAAGCGGTAGCAGTTGCCTACAATCTAACCCTACCTCACCCCCTAACTCACCGTCTTCCCTCGGGCTCTACGCCTGAGGAGGCAGAGGAGACCGCCATCGCCCTAGCCCTTGCACATTCGGACGCCCAATACATCTTCAGCGACTCCAAAACGGCTCTGTCCAACTTTGCCAGGGGCAGGATTCACGCCCCTGCCTGGCAATTGTTGAACACCCCTGCCCAAAATTTACCGCGCAGGGTAGAGCTTCAGTGGGTGCCGGCTCACTCTGGGAACCCTGGAAACGAGGCTGCCGATAAATTGGCCCGAGGTCTGATTTGCCGGGCTCAGGACAGTCTCGATCCAGGATTCTCGAGGGAGCAGGCGCACACCTTTGCGGAGCTCACGCAAATACCCCGTTTGGACCATCGGACTTACCCTCCTCCCCACCCCTCTCTTACGCACTCCCAACAGATCCTCTTCAGACGCCTCCAGACCCGCTCTCTGTCATCCCCTCAGCTTTTATCCCACTATTGCGGCACATCCCCTGCATGCTCCCTATGCGGTGACCCCCACGCCACACTCTCCCATATCCTTTTCGGCTGCCCTGCTGACCCTCCCCCGCAGGGACAGCACGCCATCTCGAGCTGGGAGGACTGGGAGGTCCTGCTTATGTCTGCAGAACCGACATCGCAGCTTGCTGCGGTGACTCGGGCTGCCGACGTCATGTCCCGGCATTACCTACTTGATGCAGTGCGGGACCGCGCAGTGGCCCAGGGACCCAGCTGGGTCTGAAACTCACTTGCTGAATAAAGTTTTTCTGTCTGTCTGTTCCTTCTTGTTTTTTCCTCTTCGGTTGTCGAAGTCATCGTTGATTCACATAATGTCTTCTCCGTGAGCAAATTTACTAATCATTAGGTACATCCTGGTTAATTGTCAATGTTTGCTGCCTACACTATTGGAAATCCTTAAACCTCCGAAGCTTCTTGATTGGTTTTCTTGATTTGTAACATTCTTACCCCTCCTTCTGTGTTAATATGTGGTCTCTCGGTTTTGTCTTCAAATGTGATCTGCCAGGTGTCTTCAAATGTGGTGTGGCAGGTGTCTGCGGATTGTGTTTTGTTAACAGATTTGTTTTTTGTTTTTGCTATGTTGCCACCATGGAAGCACGCTAGCCCTCTGCCTTGCTGCCACAGGAGTGACAGTGGCGGTCAACGCAGGCTACTGTTTTTCGTATGATTTCTCCAGTATATTTTTACCACGTCCTGTAACATTTTAACTAGCTTTTGATATTTTATTATCTCAGTTTTCTCTTTGCGTGTTTTTTCCAAGCTTTCCTGTCAATATTTTTCTTTCGTGCTCCGTTAAGACGCAATTCTGCGCGTAATGATCAAATCCTTGTATTTCAGCATCACAACGGCAACTGCGCTCCCCACTATTGTTGACTCGCTGGAAGAAAAATGCAAATTGCCCGTGTCCTGTGATGGCTTTTGACTGGTGGTGATTTGTAGTAAATGTTCCTGGCATTTGCTTAGTGCTCTTAACCCACTGAAATGCAAAGGTATTGTTTCCTTCGTTGTGCCAGATGTTATCTCATTTATGTGCAAGTTCCATTTTCAGTTGCTTTCTTATAAATTGCATAGTTATCGGGAGCTTTTCCTCCTCTCCAGTATCTTTCGCTTTCTTCGCTAGAGAAGCTGTTGTTTCACTGCCAGTGTTTCCCCTGTGCCCCATGAAATAAATAATATTTGGTAACGCTGGAGACTTTGCAGTTTTCCCTGGACTGTGTGAAAAATATGGTTAGTGTTGCTCGGATTCTCTTCTGGCTTTAGCTGTCGACAAGCTACCGATAAAGATTTGAAGTTTTTGACGGCCACTTTTAGACTGAATAAAATGGATTCCTTTTTTTATGGATACTGTTTCTAATTCAAAGTTTTTGGAATATTTTGGCAATTTTTATTGTTTTTGCGCAGAAAAAAATTGCTTCTAAAATTTGAGTATCGCTCGTACTGATTAGTTAATACTGTCACATATAATCAATTCGGTATGCTTCTGAGGATAGCAAAAAAATTCGAGCCTGCCGATGTGTCATCGGAGGATAAATTGATTGTTGTAGCGTTACTTTACGATATAAGAAAAATTGCGTCACGTTCATAAATAATTTCTCGTTGAAAATGCATTTTTCAAGAATTTCCGGGTATGTCACAACCTTCTTTTCGAAAGCAGAACATTCCATCCACCATTTGTGATAGCAGCCAGGTTAAGCGCATAAGAAAGAGGTGGCGACATTCACTGCCTGCATGAGCTTCAACAAGGGCTGTGAAGAAAACAATGACAGTAGTTTTGGAACGAAGAATGTTCGTAGTGCCAATAATCACGCGCAGAATGGGTAAGCTCTCCAAAGTCACATCGCAATTATGTGCATTTATGCAAATAACTGTCATGCGTACGACCGGTTATATTGGGTTATGTTGACAACTACGCAACTGTATGCACTTGCAGAGAGTTGGCACAACATACTTTTAACACATAAACGTGTGTAGCACGTAGGCTGTATGCCGGAGATAATGTCATAAGGCTGCAATGAAGAGTGACACCATTTTCTCAAATGTTTGAAAATTCATCCTGGCTCAAGGCTCAAATCCGCTATGATTCCCTAACCGCTCCAGTCGATAAAGTTAAGCTAGGCGTGATTGCCAGAAGATTTTACGGTGACAAAAAATTGATGAAATACTTGTGGGGTTTCTACACTGGTTGCTTCCTTCATACTCAAAGGTAGAGTTGTGTTAGTGAAATGGTCTAAAAATTACCTGATATGAAGTAAACTTTAATAGAGAGATGCCTTAGTTTAAGAAGCCGTTTCTCATTTATTCTCCGGAGGTATAATAGCAAGGAAACTTGGATTCGAACTGCATTGACACATGAACATTCGGGCATTTGTGTGCAAGCATTGCACGAAGCAGGGGGCCGATTACTCGAAAGCAATTTTTTTCTTGCTGTAGCGTCGCCCCAGCGGTCGCGTAGATTACCGTCCCCACAGTCTATGGCCACATCGAAAGAGTCCAGTCAGTCTGGTGCGCAGCTTGAGCCTGCAGGCTGAGATGGCGGCGAAGTGCTGCTGTAGCTTGTGAGTGCACTGACCTCTTTTTAATGGCAGGCGGCAGGTGGCCGACATGCACGCGTGCGTCTATGACAGCCATCAGGCACATAGTCTTCAAAGTCGGACAAAAGTCTAGTACGTGCATATCCGTCAGCGCCTCTTCGCATAGTTCAGAAGTCTCCTCTGCACTGGACTGCATCCACTGCTCGACCGTTGCGTAGGATTTCAATCCTCGACCACCGAAGACGAAAAGCAAATTGTCAATCACGCAGCAGCCCGGGAACCGCCTGGCCGACGGGCCTGACCGCTTCGGCGTCACTACGCTCCAGGAGGACCTCTCAGGGTTGTACTTGTGGATGATGCCAAAGTACCGGTCCCGGTTGAAGTCCAAACCTCCAAATACATACAGCTCTCCGTTGTAGACGAAGGTGGCGTGATCTTCGCGCCCTTCGGGGGGAAAGCCATCGACGCGGGGCCGCACCCATGTCGAGGTGGACGTGTCCAGATACACCAGAGAGCTGCTGTAGGCTGTGCCTCGGCCAGAGAGCACAATGGCTCCACCCCACACGTACATACGGTCCCCAATGGCGGACGCCGAATGGTACACGGTGTTCTCCGGAAGCTCGCCCCTGGTTGGCACAGTATGCCAGCGCAATGTCTTCAGGTCGAGGAAATCTATCTGCGGCGTGGGTGGGTCATCCACCGGCCATCCACCATAGAGGTAGACTCGGCTGCCCACCAAGCATGCAGTTTGGCCGAACCGCAATTCTGGCCATTGGCCAGACACTTCCAGAAGACTCCATGCCATCGTTCTGATGTCGAAGCGGTAAACGACGCTACCCACTTCGATATAATCCCGGCTGCTCCAGAGGTAGACGCTGTCACCGTAAGCGACGACCGTGCGGCTGTAATTATGCCAGGGGCTCCCGTCCGGAAGGGACTGCGTCTGCAGCTGGTTCCACTGGCAGGTCGCAGGGTCGAATACGTAGACTTCGACGAACTCGCGTGTGGTGCGGTCCACGTCCTCGCGGTCTGGGTCGAACGAGTAGATCTTGCCATTAATGGAGACAGCCGTGTAGTTTGCGCCTTCCGGCACGCCTCCCAGCCGCACCGTCCACATCTTCGCCACTGTAAAATCCTCCCGGGAAGGCTCGTAGATTTCTTTTGGCCGTAGACCACTGCAGCACGCGACGGAGTTCTTCGTTGTCTTCAGCACTTTCTTCATTACCCTCGATGTACGTACACTCGCGCTTGAATGGGAATATTATGGGAAATTTTGCTCTGCTGTTCAATGTTTTCTTCCCGAAACAAAACGCCTACCATCATAAGCTTTCGTAATGCCCCTTTTACGCTTTATTTTGGGCATTCCCTTCTTGATCACCCTACACGTTTTCCTTCTTTCTAGTACTCACTTTCTTGCATAAATTTAAGCATGTCAGACCCCCCTTACCACCCTCAATCAGCTCTGTCACGAAAACTGAGCTGGCCAAATTTTTTAGATCATCCTATGTTCGCCGCATGCAATTTGCAATAGGGGTAGCCACCGCCTGGTTGTGGCCAATCCCCCTTGTCGGTATGTGCCATTTTATGAGACAAACAACAACTTGTGTCAGCGATAATTCAGCGTCTCTATCGCCGAAGGAACTGTCATAGGTAGCTTCCATGGGCAAAATCAAAAGAAACAAGAGAAACGAAATAGAAAGAGACTGTATATTGTGTGTTGTCGGTTTGGCTCTGCCGTTCAGTGTTTTAGCCCCTAAACATAACGCCTACCATCATGAGCTTTCGTAATGCCCCTGACATGCTTTGGTTCCATGGGCAAAATCAAAAGAAAGAAGAAAAACGAAATAGAAAGCGACTGTATATCGTGTGTTGTTGAGTTGGGTGTTAGGGTTAAGGTTTTTTTTCCAGCGTTTTCCCCTGGCTGTAGTGCTAAAAAAAAACAAGACAAACCTGTTTGCGAAGAATCGGGAGATGAACTTGCGGTTAACCACATTTTATTTATTCTCTTGTGTGAAACCAGAAAAAACTAAGAAAGAAGTACTTTACTCCATTTTATAATGAATACATTCCTTTTCATCCAACATTGCGCTCAGATGATAATGCCATTGTTAAATACCTCCTCTTTTTAGCTTTTAAAAAGAGCAGGCGGACTCGAAAAACTAAATTTTTAACCACTGGCTCCCTTTACTACATTATACACCTCAGCCACTTTCACATTTCTGAGAAGAAGGCTGAGATTTTTATTTTACTGGTTGGGAGCCTCAGCATCCTTCCCCAGCCAAAGATAGCCGCTGAGGCTGCCTGTCCTTCTTTAAGGCTTTCACAGTTAGCCATTTCAAAATTTCTTCTCCTGTGTTATTGCTAGACAGTAATATCTTTTAGGCCATCTACACTATTTATAAGATTTCACATTTTTAAACATTCTACAGGAAACTTATTCGATACCTTGAGCTTGGTGCATGATGGCCTTAGCTGCATATGTACCATAATACCCAACACAACACAGCACGCATGTAGGGTGACAGAAAACGTAAGGAACAGAGACGAAACGGACACGGACTTGTCCTTATCGTCTCTGTCCCACGCTTTTTCTGTCGCGTTACATGCACTTACAGTAGCGTCATGAACCAACTCGCCCAGCAGAAAGTAGTACTGAAGAATAGGCATACAGCACACGCCCTATAAAGACAGCGACGTATGCGGGCGATGTGGTAACAAGCAGCTTTTGATCTCTGGTCAAAATAACAAAAGGTCAAAAGCCAGACAGCTCGTCGCTCAGCAGCAATAAAATTCATCACAGACAGGAAAAATTGGTACCTTGGCGATTTCGTTTAACAGTTCAATGAACGGAGTTCAACCTGGCCTTACCTGTTGCTCAAGTAAGCCAGCTTTCTTCTCAGCGCTGGTTACGGTCCACAAAAGCCAAAGGCAGAAATTCAATCGTTATTAGTCAGAAACTCCACGTGGAGACTTTGAGGAGATGAAGGAAATGAGGGAATACGTTGTGTGACCTGATTGAAATACTCAGCTATTCTCGACAGTTACCCTCAGCCGGCGACAGGACAGAGAATAACTGGTTCCATCAGCAACAGCGCCTAATGACCTCTAATACTGCGCTTGTAGCGTACTCTAATGTAGAACTGATAAATTAACGTGTTGTGAGATTTGATTTGCCACGAAACAAGGTCATCTCACCAGTTGTCCTCTCTACCTTTTAAGCTCACCGGTTGAGGTTCTGGAGGTTGAACTCTTGAGAAAGGAGTCCAGAAACAACGCTATTCTCTCACCTTGCCTAATACTGGCCTCCACCTAGCATACCGCCGTTATTCCTACGCCGCTTCACGACCCAAAACGCCGCCGCGACGAGTCCGCCCACCACAAGGATGACGGCCAGAGTGCTGAGGAAGATCACCCACCACGGGGTTCCGCCGCCTTTCGGCGAGTTGTGCGAGGGGCGGTCGAAAGTAACCCTCGCCACGTTGGAGGGTGGCGAAGACAGTCCGTCGTCGTTCCAGGATCTGGCCGAGAAGTAGAAGTCGTGCGTAGAGTCTTTCTGGGCCTCCTGGAGCAGTTGTTCCGGGAGCGAGAAGCGCAGTCGCTGCCTCGAACGCACCTCTTCTGCAGACAGGCTGCCCTGTGTCGCGTTGTCTTGGGTCACCTCCACAGCGGCCTCAAATTTCTTCACGATGTCGTCCACGTGGGTGCTTCCTCTCAGCTCGATTTTCGACGCTGAATGAGTGAACAAAAAAGCGGCTTGAGTTTAACGTGGCTTGAACGTAGTCATACGAGTGAAAGCTTTTTTTAAGCACTGTCTCCACTGTCTCAAATAAAATCTCAATGTCAGGAGTCAAGGTCAAAGGTCAGGCACCGTCAAGATCAAAGGTCAAGGTCGGGTACCAGTGGCAATTGTCGTATGTTCACGTGGTAATAATACCTTAGCTTGAGCCATACCAAAAAACCAGTTTAGTTCGGCTTTAACTTGTGAGACATTGTAGGTCATCGCCGATGTGACGCCCACTGTCTCAAAACAAATGTCAAGGCCAAGGGTGAAGGTCAGGTACCCTATGCCATAGTGATATCATCACGTGGTCATACTACCATAGCTTGGGCCATACCACAACGCAGTTAAGCTCGGTTTGACCTTGTGAGGCATTGAAGGGCATCGTCTCATCCACATCGAAATCAGAAGTTGTACCCCAAGGAGTAGAGCTCTCGCTATGAAAAAAGTAAAGCATTCTGCTTAGATGCTCGAAGGTTTACGGATCACGAAATGAATGTGGATGTGAAGAACTAACCCGTATGACTCGAAGCATTCTGCAAAGAACTCAGTGCTACTCGTCTGATTTTAAACTCCCAAGTAGTTGCAATACTTTTACTTTGGAAAGGCACCTTGTTTGTGACAATATTCCTCTTCCGGACGATGCAGTAAATGAGGATGGGAAATGAGTTATGTAGCAAAAATTCAACAAGACTATTTTCACCTGGACGAAGGGGCAGGAAAATGCAACTCCGACGAAAGAAAAAGAAAAGGAAACCTGGTTCCACACTTTCCACATAATGGCTCATTACACTGAACAAACTCCGGAGTCCCTACATATACTTACCATCGATAATAAGGCTACATAATATCGTAACAATTACTAGTTCTTTTAGACATTCAGACTGGGGATACTGTAAAGGGCATAAGGCCTAATTCATGCTGACAGAGCAGTCACAAAATAACAGGATCTCGCTATGACACTCCAAGCTAGTCTTACGGAGATACAACCTCTCGAATACGAAACATGTTATTTATTAAGGTATTTAATGAAAAAAGTGGTATTCGTTTTACGCTCACTAAGGAACGGCGTTCAGGTTCTAATGGTCAATGGATTCGGAAGAACAGTTTGGGCATTTTCTTTAGCGGCTCTGTCATATATAAGCATAAACTGTTGACACTTTCTTGGCTCATTTGGCCAGCCTATGCTCAAGCATGATATCTAGTAGCGGTTTTGTACCTATAAGCGGTGCATCAGTGAAGCCAAAATGGCAGCTTGAACGATCTTTTTATGCAACTGCGGTTGGTTGATGATCAGGTTGAGTTTCACTTGACGTCCTGCTAAGAGCAACGATGCCTTTTTTTTTCATTTTTCCGAGGAGTAAGAGAGTCCGTCATCACTCTCGTGAGGACGAAAGCTGTTACAACAAGCAAATGAAAAATACCGCAAGCAGCACTTTTGCTTGCTTTAAACTTACAGAGATGCGAGAACCAGCGACTACCATTCTTCTAACGCTGAAAACAACAAAGCTGGAAATATTCTACAAATCAGTTTCTTTGATGTCACTTTAAAAGCTTTGCCGTTTTATATTCGGCCAACTTTACGAATTTTAATGCAAGAATTTGTGTCCGCGTATTGTTACATATCGGGCAACAGTCTAACGCGACTTCTCCACGCATTATCTATTTCCGGCACCCTTCACTGTTCCTCGGTATCTCCCAAAACGCAATCCAAAAAGCAGAGTAACGTGTCAGCGCTGGTTAAACTTCAGCTGGCGTTCACTGACTGGTGTTTCATTAAAGTTTTCTCTCTTCAAAAAATTGGCGGTGGTTTGAGCTCTGGTTAAACCTGTGACGCGATAACTACAGCTGGCCGAGTGGACTTGGTCATGTGACCAACCACGTGATCAGCCACGGTGCCGCGCACCGACAGCTGCTCCGCACCACGCGACCAACCACGTGACAGCGTGGCGGCGGAGCCACAGGGTTTGCGTTATAACGCATAACGGTGAGACCGCAAACGCGAGAAGTAAGGCTCTAAACGAGGAAACTATCCTGAAGCGCACTCCTTTTCGTTTTCTTTCTCATTGCGGGAAGCACTGAGAAGCGCGATAGTCACGACCACCTCAAGGCGCTCAAGCCGGCTGGCGCCGGCGAGCACTCGAGTGGCGACAAGTAAGAAACTGCTGTGCAAATTATTTATTGGCAATCCTTGCGAAGGAGACAACATTCGAAGGCACAGGAGTTTTTTTTTTCTTTTCCGGAGTCAAGTGCGATGGGAGATGAAGGCGGTGGAGTACGTTGCCCGACGGACATACTGAATGGCGCAGCGAAGACGATGTATGCAGTTCATGGCAAGAGCACGCTGAATGCCAAAAAAAAAACGGCTAAGTTGAGGATCCGATACTGAAGCGCTGATTTCGAGGAGTGGAGCGCCTCAAGGAGACGAAGGCACGGCAGCTATCTGAAAAAAAAAGGGGGGGGGGATAAAAATAAAACAATGTGGCTGCAAACGAGACATTTTATACAACGCAGAGCCGCCAAGCAAAGCTCGCACATACAACGCAAACAAATCAGACTGCGAGTCCTACCAATAGGTAATCAATATGGCATAACAGAAAACCAAGGTTTGTGAGCAGTTTGCTTACTCGGACTATCGAGGCCTCGATGCGCCGCCTCCTGTCGTTGATGGACAGGGACAGGTGAAGGCAGCAGCTCCTTACACCACGTCGTTAGAGCAGCTGGGAGCTCGCACGCATGAGCCCTCGCAAAGCGGCGACGATGGTTCGGGGGACAGCAGGTCACCGCGCCGATGTCCCAGTGGCGCCGACTAGGGGCCCTCATCGTGTTGACGGAAGGAGACCGTTGGTGTCCACGCCCAGTCGACAGGCCACGGGAAGGAGATGAAGCCCGTTTGCCGTGTTGCGCCACCGGCGATTAGAATGTTACTCTGCACATGTCTTCAAGGAGTTCATGTGCCACGTCGTTGTGGCATGTCAGTTTTTCTTTCACAATCCTTGCTTCGCCTTTCTATTTTGAGCACGCTCCACAAGTTTCTCAGTTTTCACTTTCCTTGGTGCACAAGGATGGTTAAAACGACTCATGACAGAAGGAAGGACACTGAGCATCTCTATACACTCAAACAGGAAAACTGAAAGGCTGAGACATGAACATGAGTTGAAATACGTAAGGCAACAAGGCAGGGAAAGAAGAAGCGAAGTGGACAAATAGAGCCGAAAGTATGTTAAAAAACAAAAGCAGCCTTGCACACCGCAAAAGAGCCGGACTGACGTCCACCTTGCCTGGAAAAGAGGCCCCCTTGAAAGTATGCAAAATCTGTTCATTAGCATATACAGGTGATCAGGAATGAGTGCACTGATGAGAAGGTCTGTTTTTTAATTGCATAGGCACGGGTAAAATATAGTTGGAAATAAATGAGAGAATGAGCGATTTGGCTCAAATTGTGTAATTTGTGAAGTAACTCCAAACATCTGGGCATTCGACCGGACGTCTACAAACAGCTATGGAAGGCAAAATAGATTAAAGATATGGAAATGCCCGTAATGTTGCCGAGATGTTTGCTTGAATAAAAGTATTCGCAGACATCGAGATTATTACCAACACAAAAGGAATGCTTGCTGTGTGAAATATGACAATGACTCCAGTGTACGTGCAATACATGCACGACATGTGCGAATGTGGTGAAGTGCAGTGATGAACTCTGGAGTGTGCGGCCATACAAAAGGGACACTACCTGCAGCTGAATTGGGCGACATTAGCTTAACATGGGGGACCGGCAGTCATACGACTAAGCAGGATGGAGACAATTCCGAAAATAACAATTTATATTGAACGATGGGCGAACAGACCAAGGGTTATGTGGGCCATTAACTGTTGTAGAGCCATAACAAACTTGTAATTAGATAAACGTCTTGTGGAGGGAGGAGGAATACTTGAGGCAGGAATTGAATATCCTGCGTGGACTACCGGACAGGGCCAGAGATCCGAGCTCGTACTTTCGGCGTATCTGCAAAGACAAGGGAAAAGCACGGATGTCGGGCGTATGCGATAGAAGTCTCCGACGGACACGCTGCCCACTTTCCTTACTGTCGGGAGCAGAACTGCCGTATGACATGCGGGCTTTGATTCGCTTGCACTTACCACCCTACTCCTGGTGTCAAGAGAGCTAAAAAGAAGGCCGAGTCAGGAAGGGAACGCCTTGCGTCGTGCATGGAAGCTGGACCGGGGCCACAGATCCGAGATCGGACTTCCCGAGTCCGCTCTGTGCTGTCCTCATCCAAGGGAGACCCTGAGCCGCCATATCTGCAAAGACAAAAAGGAAACTTTGCCAAGTGAAGCCGCAGATGAAAACGACCCAGCAGCGCGAACAGACGGGATGGAAGAGAACACAGAAACCAACCAGACCGATCAAGCCCTCTTCTTGCAACCATGGACGTCGTGAGCGTTCTAAAGTCACCCGAGGGTCACACTGTACACTGGCTGCACTGTCGGAAACAAACGTGGCTTAATCCACGCGAACTTCGACTGAACTACATCCTCGACCCCCTTCAGCGGCGCCTGGTATTGAGCAGCCCTACGGGGCTATCTGCAGCCATGCCAGTCTTCTCGTTTCGATAAGTCGTGTTCCTGCTTATTCAAAACGTAGAAAACGACGCTGCAATGCAGTGCAGTCAAAGCAGCCGACAGTACAGCGTTTGCGGCAAGAGGCAGCAGCAACGCGAGTACATGGGTGCCCAACTGAGACCAAAGTTCTGAGCTCGCGGTTGCCGAGTCGGCTCCGTGCTGTCCTTGTGCAAGTGAGACCCTAAGCCGGCATATCTGCAGAGAAAAAAAACGAACCTTTGCCAAATGCAACCATAGATGGAAACGACTGAGCAGAGCGAACAGACGGGACGGAAGAGAATAACAGACATGTACTGTGTTCTCTTCCATTCCGTCTGCTAGCGCTGTGCAACCATTTCCTTCAACATGCACCCGCCAGCCCGACAAAGGCCTCTCATTGCAACCATGGATGTCGTGAGCATTCCAAAGTGCTCCGAGGGTCACGCTGTACACTGGCTGTATTGTCGGGACTTCGACGGAACTACATCCTCCACCCCTTTAAGCGACACCTAGTATTGAAGAGCCTTACGGGGTACCGCTTTCATATGCAGGCGTGCTAGTCTTCTCGTTTCGATAAGTCGTGGTCCTGCTTATTGAAAACGCAGAATACTGGACGCTGCGATGCAGTGCAGTCAAAGCACCCGACAGTGCAGCGTTTGTGGCAGGAGGCAGAGGGTGCACGAAAGGAACCTTCCACGACCCGCATCTGCCATATCTGGTATGCACCAGTGCCGTTGGATCAAGTATGAGAACACTGGAGTGATCACAACTGCAAAGAAAGAAAAGAAGGCAAGAGAAACGAAATCATATCGCAGTTGCACATAACTCACCGTGGTGGGCAAAGTGGGCGCGACTGAAGCCTTGCGCCGCGTGGCTGAAAAAAGTAAGGGAAGCGAACAGACCTTGGCTGCGGCGGAAACACGATGTGCCGCAGACCGCAGGCAGCGTCCGTTCTTCGGAGTTGCTGGACGAGGCTGGCGAGAATTTCCGAGCGCCGTGCACGGCCACAAACCACATGTCTCAAAAGAATGTGCGCGCCTGGGCGTTCGGCTGCACGACATGGTGGCCTGGTCGCTACGGCGTTCGGAACGAGTTTTTGTTTCGTGACACAAACGACAGCGAGCTCGCGTATCTACACCCAGTTGAGGCAGCGAGCAAAGCTTGGCATACCGGGGTCACCCAAGTCCCCACACAATTCCCAAAGGTAGGCTTTTTGAGGTGGAAGAGCGACCCTTTCGGCATAGCACTGCAAGCGGCGTAGTACTACATCAGAATGCTGCGAAGGCGGACTAACTAGCACGCCGGTTAAGTAGCACTGAATAGTCAACCTTCCAACTGTCACAGTTAAAGCACCCTTGACCGACAGACGTGCAGCCCACCGTAAGCAACATCCCGAACAGTTTCCAGAATTTCGAAAACGCGGCCACCCTCGGCGCTGTGGCCCAACAAATTTTGGCTATTTGAATGAGTTGCATGCAGTGGAGAAGTTGCTTTGCTTGCAAGCTTCTCGCGCATGTAGTGTACTTTGGCGTGATGTAGCCAATGTTTGTTGGGCCACAGCGCCGAGGAAAACCACGCTCCTGAAACTCCAAAAACTGACATGGATGCCACTTACGGTGGGCCACAAAACAATCAACGAGCCCAAGAGCAATAGTAAAAAGTCAACTGCTCAGTATTACTTAACCAGCGTGCTAGTTAGCACGCCTTAGCTGTACTCCGACGCACTGCACCGCCGGCAATGCTATGCCGAAACAAGCACTCTTCTAACTCAAACTGCCCACTTTCAAAAACTGTGCAAAGTCTTAGGTGAAACACCCTGCATACGAGGTTTCGTCGCTGGCTCAATACCTAAAGCTGGCCTGCCAATTGCGAGCTAAGCCTGAAGCTGAATCCTAGCTCGCCACGCTTCCGTCACGAACAAGAAACCCGATGGCGACAGGCCATGAAACCTCTACGCGCTGCGTGTTACTTGCTGGCTATCACTCAATGCTCGCGGGAACAGCGCGAGTGAAGCTTAAATTTTGTCCAACGGGTTTCACGGACACACATCGCCCTCGCCGCGAGGCCTTGCCCCGCACTCACCTTCGATGCCGACGGCCTGGCTCGGAGAGGCGTGTTCCTCGGCAGTCGTCGGTAGGCCTCGACGCAACTGCATCCATGCGTCTCTGGTGAACACGTGAAAACGACAGCAACCCGCTGGCAACGCGCACAGAGGCATGTCCAGCAGCACTGCCGCTTGTACTGCGGCGAAAACAAGCTCTCGCAGCTAGCACCAACGAAGAATGACTGGCGGTCTCCGTCAGTCGCATTTTTTACCCCCGAGTCAGCCCTAGCGCATGCGCATTAATGTCGACTACAGGCCTTTTCAATGGCGGTGGGAGCTGATGCACTTATCAGCGATAGAACTGCGTCACTGCGCCGCTGCTTCCATGAGCAGACGGCGCGTCGTCGCGTTTCTTGCGACTAGACTTTTTTGTTTTGTTTTGTTTTCTTTCTGCCCCAGGCGCGGCTCGATGAAGTGATGCGAAGACTGCGTTAGAAGCGCAAGTTTGGGAATGCATGCGAAGTTCATAACTTGGCCGACGCTTTTCGTGTTCGTTATCCTGCGCTTGAAACAAACGTAATAAAAAGATAACCAACCATTCTCGCATCCCTTCGTGTTAATTCAAAAATCTAATAGGCTTCAACTTACGCAGCGTGAACGAAGCACCTTCAAAACCATAGAGGACAGTTGGGCGTAATACATCCAAACGGCGCGACTCTATGCGTTCGATTTTGCTGATTTCTTCCGCAGCGGCTTTAGACTGGTCGTGCTGTTAGCTCTTGCACAAATGCGAACGCGAAGACACGAGGACAAACACACAGAGACAAGACTGGCGTCAACTGCCGACTGAGTTTATGTTTCTAGTTACTGAGTTGCAGTTCTTAGATGGTGCCAGTGCTGTCTCCGTGTAGAAGGATGGCGAGTTGGGCTAGTCGGATGTAATTCACGTTGAAAACAATATTCAGCGCACACGGACGAACAACACAGGAGGAATAGACGCTACAAGCGCTGTCTCGCAACGGAGCTTTTATTGTGGCGGGACGTATATGCGTGCACACACAGACACAAACAAAGGCAATCTTCTTTCACAAAACTTCGAGATCACTGCAGAGACTGCATTGGAGAAATGCGAAAGCATTAGCGTTTGCCGTGACGTTGGTGGCTCCTAGTCGGCGCTTTTCTATACCTACTTCTTAGCCACTCCGTTAAGGTCCGACAGCCACTCTTCGATCCCCGATGCTACCATTCGACGACGTGTACTTTTTTGAAGCGAAAGCTTCACTACGCCAGGTAAAGCTATTTCACAGTGCGTTGCCGGTAGACCTCCAAGTGAGCCAGAGGTCAAGTGTGGCTATAGGCCTCACCATATGTGGTTTACCATGGTGTCGCACCGCTTGACCTTTAACCTTCGATTCGCAAATAGAGGGTGGTAGAATAGGCATCAGCGTTCACTGGGTGACCAACCTCTCGCAATGAACCATTAATTTAACCGCCACCTGCCAGGGTGGCAGGCTGGCCGCGCTGCCTATCATCCAGTGTACGGAACGCACTCAGCGCCATAACGTTGAGGCTTGGCGTCTGTATACAGAAGCCAAGCCGCGTTTACTTGCCCGATACACCACAGCTTTCGATCTACAATCAGGTTCAGCCGCGGTTAAACCGCAGATAATGTTTTAGCTAGCAAAGGAATTTCTTTATTTATTTGTTGATTGATTTATTATTTGATTGATTCATTCATTCGTTCATTCGTTAATTCATTTATCGATTGATTCATTCATTCATTCATTAGTTCATTCATTGATTCACTCATTTATTGATCTATCGATCGATTAATTGATTGATTGATTGATTGATTGATTGATTGATTGATTGATTGATTGATTGATTGATTGATTGATTGATTGATTGATTGATCAGAGTAAGAGGTGATTCCTGCTGAACTATTTCAGCTCATTCTTCTGTTGCTCTTACCCCTTCCCGCTATGCAGTACTGCAAGAACAGCAACTACGAGTTCGGTTTCTCCGACAGAAATCCGGTGGCGCCTTTCTACTCGAGCGCAAAGGAAAAGAAATTCATTGCCTTCGACGACTCCCGCTCGATGGCAATGAAGGTGAGTGACGTCTGTGTCACGTCTTCTTCTAGCTTGGTATTGCTTCATTTGGTGACCTTAATGGAAGCAGCAAAGCGGTGTACCGGTAGGCGAGGTTCTTTAAACGCTTCCACTCTAGACTGACACTGCACGCCTGTTCATTAACCACGACGAAAAATAGCGTGAAATTTCTTCGACACTTTCTTGGTTAGCGTTGTCAACTGTGAATCAATGATGAAGGGCTATGCCATCAAGGCAGCTGTCAACAGAAGTTGCCAGACATGCTAGGTCTCTATGACATCTGCAACTTTGGAATATTTTTCCACTCTCAATTTTTTAAAGAAAATACTTGCTCCCGGCCCTTGAATACATTTCTTGTACTGTGCTTTCGCACTACATATATGCAGCCAGTTTTAACTCGCGGATTAATACAGCTCGCTTTCTGTAATTTCTCAAGCGCTCGCTGCAAGTAGAACTGAGGACTGGGGATATATAACGGGGTAAATTCCAAAAAGGCACAAACCCTCTCCTCTCTACTGAATAATATTTATCGTGAGTGATGGCAACCCTTTGTGGTGCTGGTCTTTACATAATCATATACATTTACATAATCACATAGGGAAAATGAAGATAAGCATCATGTTCTGGTCTCATATTACATCGGGAAGTATTTAGTTCTAAACGATGTTTTAACGTAATAGGGTTAAGCAGCTCGTGTCGCTTAAAATCTGGCATCGGCGTCATAGGCTTGAAGGTCACCATCGTTGACGGGGAGCGAGAAATCGGCGAAAAATCCTCTTAGAAGCAACGCAGGAGGCAGGCGGGCCACTTTGGTCACGTGACCTTGCGGCATCATCACATTCTGCCCACTCGATTGTGAGAAAACAGTCCACCGTGGCAGATGGCAGTTCGCACAAGGCCCGCCGGTGGCAGCACCTGCCATTGCAGGGCAGTGGTACATGGCTTTACTACAGCGCCACTGTTCCAGGAGTGGTATGAGGACTCCCAGGGATCTATGAATGTAGAGAATTACCAATATCCTTAAGGCGGATGTTAAGTGTCCCTGCTGTTTTTTTTCAATACAGCACTTTTACCGGATTTTTTTATGCGCTAAGACTATTTCGGAAATCTCTCTGCCTTGTACATCAGGATAATTGCGCGAAACGATGGCACCTGTAAGCTTTTGAAGTGCGCCAGAGATAGCGTCGGTGGCAATCACCGATACCAACTCGCGAACAAGCCAGGTCGGAAGCGCCACCGCGCCTTGCGTTGCCGTAGTATGTCGTGACAGAAATCTTTGTTCACCTGCTGGTTGATTTGAATGCTGTAGAAGTTGGCCGGGAAGTACCGATGCCCAGAATACATAAGTTACGGTAGTGTGGGGAAGCTTCGACACTGAGGACATCTCGCGGCTAGACGCAACACTGAACGTTAATCCGACGCAGCTTTGTGGCATATATTCGTAGCTCGTTGGCATATACGCCAGAGGTCATGAGTATGCGGCATTTTTAGATTTGCGGTTTTACGCCGAAGTTTATACGCAGGTAAATATTCTGGCGTGATGCCCGACGATTGCCTCCGAGAAATTGTCTTGTGGCGTATGTGAAGAAAGCGCACTTACGACACATAGGTAATTAGGCACCATAGGTAATGTCTAATTACAGTAGGTAATTAGGCACCATTATTATTATGCAAAAACGTGTCCGAAATTTGGCGCTTCCGGGTGGAGAGAAAAAATAAATTCAAAATGCTTACCATGCCAGCAAAAACGAAATGTTGGGGCCTGAACGTGCTATGAAAACGCTACAGCGCACTTGTCACCTTCGGGACGCACGCCTAGCCCACCCGCAAGTTTATACCTTGATAATTCCACTCATGGTTCATGCAGTCTTTCTAAGGCTATACGTTCTCAACTGCATCACTGTACCTGTGGACTACGCCTTCTTGTTTAGTGCAGTGTGGGTGCTGGCCCTATGCAAACTTGCCCCTGCATGAGCGCCTAGATGATTTGCGCCTTTGACTGTCTATTTAAGGGGAACTTCAATGAATAGATGCGTGCAAATGTTAACCATCATGTGGAGGTTATGAGATGTAGGAAACAGGACCTTTTTATAAATAAAGTACTCTGGAGGCTGCTGTGAGGGATTAATTTAATTGCATTTCATGCATTGAAAATAAATATTCGCCTTGTGTCTGCCCTTTTTTTCCATCGACTAGTTCTGCCAAGGCAAGAAAGACCACACATCGGTCAAGTATGGCATCGCCGTATTCGACGTCGAATTGGATGACCCAGAAAACAAATGCGGCATGGGTGCTTACTCGAGGCTGAAATCCGTCAAGAAGCTGTTTGACTATATGAACAACAACTTCACATCACCCAGCGACTTCGAAAAATGCGGAAAATAAATTTTGCACTTGCACAAGACATGCACAAGACACAAGCTATCGCTACAAATATCTTGCCCATGCCAGCTGTACACCACTACTGCAACCAAATATGGCGAGAGACAGGTCTGTCAGCCACAGAAGGTTAACCCTAGCAGCCAGGAAACGGGAAAAAAACTAAGAAGATAGGGGTAGACAGGAAACTGGTGAGAAAGACAGGAAAGTGAAAGACAGGAGGACAGGAGGACAGGAAAAGGCGACTGTCGATTTCCCCCGGTCGGGCCAGGCCGGAGGTGCCGTCTACAGGAAGCTGGGGCAAAAGTGATGTGTTGCCTCCGCCGGGGGCCTTAAAGGTCCAAACACTCGGCATCGGCACAACCACCAGGATTCCTATTTCCGCGGACATGGCGATGCCACGCACGGCTAAGCGCGGGTGTTCGGGTCCGTGGTAACGCACTGCCCACCATCATCCCCCTGCAGGGATGTCCCTGCCGATGCTCAGGGACCCTTGGTGTCGCCGCTCACCAACGCCTGCAAGCTGCTGACGCCCCTGGGGGGGGGGGGGGGGGGGGGGGGGGGGCATCGATTGAAATGAACACAGCATTGAAAGCTACCGTTTTATAACATTATTTACAACAAAAACGAAGGCTGCAAACATTGCTAAGCACGCACAAAAAGCATTGTCAGTGCTCTCCTCTGCTTTTGAATCGATAAAAGAAGCGGCTGGGTGCTTGGCTGGACGAGAATGTTTACACACCACAAACTAAGAAAAAATACTTGCTCCTAACACTGAAGAATTACGCTAGCGGAAAATAAAGAAGGCAGTACACCATGATGAATGGGTGCCAAATATTCCTCAGTTACTTGCCGCAAACCACCTAAGGGCTTCGTAGGGTTTCTTAGGGCTTCTTAATTTTATTTTTGTAAGACGGTGCAGGACACCAGGATAGATAATGAAGAGGGATTAAGTAGTACAGCAGCTTGTAACCCAACTCGTAACAGAATATTTGTATAAAGTAGCAATCACATTCTTTTGGCCGGGAGGCGAAGAAATATTAACTTGGTGGTTACAATTGGTCAACATGCCGCTAATTCAACACTGGACTGACAGATGACCATCCAGACTGGAAGACAATGCGGATAAACTGATGGCTTTCGGCCTTGAAAGCAACAATTGGTCATTGTGAGTTAGAGCATCATCGTGTGTGCTCTGACTCATCCAGCTTTGACTCCCTGGAAAGTGTCGCCAACGCTCCAGAATGCCAAAAGCAAGCTGCGGTGCAGCCAGATATATTCCCGAATACAGAAAGAGGCGACTGGTCGTCATGATCGACACCTTGGCGACATCGGCGGCTCGCTTGCGGTGCTCGAGGCTTGCGTATAAGGGAAGTAGTACAGCTGCTGGGCGAGGTTGAACTGCCATCTGGAGGCGCGCAGCTCAGTCAGTTCGAGCAGCGTCTTGCGCGCCTGCGCCGAAAGGTGGGGCAGGAGGAAAGCCTCCCGTAGTGTTCCTGTATATGCTGCTCCCTGCGGGAGCATATACAGGAACACTAGCCTCCCGCAGCCTCCGAACCAGGGTCTCCATGCGATGGGGGGCGTCGCGCTCGACGGCCTCGCTGGCGAGTGTTAGCACCGACCGCAGGCACTCCATCTGCGAGGTGCCGGGTGCAGTAGTCAGCACGCGTGATGTATAACGCGCTCACTGCGAAGACCAGCTTAATTCGAGGGAAATCAGCGACAGTTATCGTTACCGTTACCAGTATTTTTACATATCGGCCCCCCTTTCACCCCTTAATATCTTCCGTCACTGAGGAGTTAACCCGCTGCAAGACAGCTAGCGTGCCTTCTCTTCAAGTAACTAACTTCTTAATCTCATCCGCCCATCTAACCTTCTGCCGCCCCCTGCTACGGTTGCCTTCTCTTGGAGTTCACACCGTTACCCTTAAGGATCGGCGGTTATCTTGCCTTCACATTACATGCCCTGTCCAAGCCCATTTCTTCCTCTTGATTTCGACTAGGATAGAGCCCTGCATTGAGGGCTCCACTCAGGAAGACGACGACGACGATGATGATAATGATGATGATGATAATAATAATGATGATGATGATGATAACGATGGAAGACTAACTATAATAAAAGTTTTTTCTCCTCTTCCTCCTCTGCACAGAGTGTACACAGACCACCATGACAGCGTCTATGCAAGATGTTCATTGGCTCAAGATATGATACTTACCTTGCGCCTTGAGATGGTGTAAAAAAATTTGCACGCGAATAAAATGACTCGCTGCGTGAAACAAAATAGAATATCCTAAACGTGTTGCCAAATGATGCTGTCTCGCTGCTGTGATGACAGCTAGGACTCAGACGTGCACAGCAAGCAAAACATTCCTGTTGTACCTCGTCGCAGGTAGCGCTTACAAGCATTAAACAAATTGCAACAGACGAGTAATTCGTTCAGGGCGGCTTATAGCTGATGGAACCCGCGATATAGGCCCAGGGCCTTTGGCCTTTGAACGCGCCCCTGTCTTTGCAGGCTTCTGTCCAAGCTAGGATGTGCGCTCGACCTCCTTGACTGCGCTGTTTGAGGTGACGGAGGCTTTTTTAGATAATATAAGCTAACACCTTTATTTTCTTCACCCTTTAATGACCTCACTGCTGTAGGCTTGTCACCTGTCCCAATTCACTCGGCAAATGCTCGCCAAGTAGAGTCGTTTGGTTCTCTCTGTGCTTGTTTATTTGGGAATGTATACACAAACATCAGCTTTCAGTACATCGTCTGCACTTTCACGCAAGACACAACACGCGTTTATTTGTAGGTGAACAAACATCAACGACCGGTCTTTTTCATCATTTAGTTGGCCGTCGGAAAAAGCCGTCCCACAACTCCGTCCCACACCCCACAACTCCGAGCACCACAGCTCCCGATCAGTGTTGGATCACTTCAAGCACGGAGTCCTGCAAGTCCTGCGCATACAAAGCAGTCAGCCTTGTGAAATCAGGACCGCAAGCAGAAAGCACAGAACTGAGAGGCAAGCGAAGAACGGGGATCTATACGCACCGTCTCATTCTCGTTACCAGTCTCAGCTGAAACTGAAAGCAAAGGCAGACGCGTCAGTACATATGCTGCACTCTACCGGATCATGTTGCAGGCAGCTTGCGGCGTAATTACTACATACCCGTGTGCTTGATTACGATGGGCTTAGTAGGCGTCACAAGAGGAGTCACACCAATCTGCGAAAACACACAAGCAAACAACGAGTAATGAGACAAAGTGCAAGCGCACAATAGTTTAGACCCATTTTCAACGGCATCCATTGCGCTTTTTTTAGGATCAATCTTCTTTCGATACGAATTTTTTCAGTGTTATGTTTTGTCTTTAGACGACTCCTATGACACATCTATGACAAGGACCCTTCAAAAGTGAGAGTCATCACAAAAGTTTTACGCAAATAGCTTAATGTGTAGGTTTTAATCTCAGACATTCTGATAACCCTGCTGAAGTGGAAAGTTATGGGTTTAAGCTTTAATAAATGTCGAAAAAAATAAACAAGAAAGAGAATTCCAGTATTTGTTTTAGGGGCTGCCTGTATAAAGATAATTTATATCGCAACAGTTTGTTGTTATACTTCATGTCAGCTAGAACAGTGGATGACATAACATTTGACACTAATCAGTCATGCGCCCGCTGTGGGGTTCACTCTCTAGCGAGGTGATAGCTTATTTGCATACTTTCACAAGGAAACTAATAGCCTGGAACATTCTTATCAATTTACCTGCAGTTGTCACATATTGGCACAACTACAATGCGCTCAAAAGGTTTGCGAAGCCAAGAACGTAAGAGTAGGAGCTATAAGCTTCAAAGATAGCATATATGCTCATTATATTGGCAATTACTTTGTGACTATTTAGTGCAGTCTTGCAAAAGGTCTTTCAAAGAAACGATATCAGCTGTATCCACTTCTCTGATGCACGATAGTCTAGTCATTTCTTGAAGATCGTCACACCGCAGTAACAAATCGTGAATTGCTTCCTTCTTGTTTTGCTGACCTTAAGCAGTTAGTTGCAAACAAATCAGCTTGTATACGTGCAGGGAAGCTGTTCCGTGCGAAGCACCAATAAAACACACCTTATTAAGCATCCCGGTATTCGACGAGTGGTATCGCCTCTCGGGCAGAGAGGCCGCTCGCGGCTTGGATGGCCCCGGCGACTGGGGCATGCGAGCAGGTGTAGTCGCCGCTGTCAAAGACTGCAAAGGGCCAAGTGCATGCGTTGTCCTTACGGTCAAGAAGCAGCAGTCGCGAATACAAAGAAGGCATGTCATGCTGCCTGTGCAACAATTTACTCCGCAATGACACTAAATGAAATGAGCGAGATAGATGGCAATTTGGGTGAGGCTAATGCGAAATGTTAGGTGCAGCAGAAGCGGTTTATAGATCAGACTTGTTAGGCAATGGCTCAACGGAACAGCAGAACCATGCGGCTACACCATCCCTCAGGCTTTTTTCTTCGAGGCTCGCCTCAATCAGTAACCTTGAAAAACCGGCTGGCCAATTCTATCTGAACGCTTCTGTGATTAAAGCAGACCTGCCTGTTTTTGAGGGCTCGTAGTTTTATTGTATTCCGAAAAAAATAGCATATCCGATAATACCAGAAAAGTTAGAAAGAAGGGTGGTGTGCGTGGACAAGTGGTTCAGTATACCGAGCGCGGAAACCTTGCTCGTGTCTTACCTTTGTCGATAACCATTTCCGGCCCCTGACGGTCTTCACTAGGGGAGGGACCGGTTTGTCATGAATGTACTGAAAAATAAATCACATAAAGATATATTAAGATGATAACTGAACCTTTTGTATTGCTTCATTTACTTGTGTATTTACAGGCTGGCATGCCCAATTCTTCTCCGTATTACGGAGTTGTGACTCCCTTGTATAGGGTAACTACTCAAAAAAAAGCTCAAGGACAAAGAACACCGCGAGCCCGAAGAAAACCCGGAATGGAATTGGGCTTGCCCAAGAAAAATTTTTGATCCGTATCGATGCCTTGCATTTCACGCCACAAGTGCCGTGACAGTGCGTCACGCACAACAGTCACCAACCTTTCACGGCAAAGGTGGCGATAAACTGATCGGACATACGTGCATATTTTCCTTCCACTCCTGTTCGGCCTACACAGCAGCCATTGTGTCATCAGTAAAAAGCCTGTTTAGAAAATGTCATCGAAGAATTATCCAGATTACTTGCAGGTATATGGTTTATGCATGGGGATTTAACGTCTCAAAGCGACTCAGGCTATGAGGGACGCCGTAGTGACGGGCTCCGGAGACTTCGACCACCTGGGGTTCTTTTACGTGCACTGACATCGCACACCACACGGGCCTCTAGAATTTCGCCTCCATCGAAATTCGACCGCCGCGGCCGGGATCAAACCCGCGTCTTTCGGGCCAGCAGCCGAGCGCCATAACCACTGAGCAACTGCAGCGGTTTCCAGATTACTTGGAATGTCAGTTATTCTGGTATCACTATTCGCGGGCACGCAGAAAATGAACGATTGTTGTCAGCGCCTCGCATTGCTTATTCCAATTGCTTCGCGAAACCACCACTTCTGTGCAGTCGTCAACACCTACTTCACTAAACTCGCCGCACAGCATTATCTACAAATGAGGATAAAAATGACCTAGGCAAGAGGCTCAGTCAGGCCATGAGTTGCACACCGAGGGCAATGCCCTGCTGCGAAATAACAATACACTCGAATTTTAATATCATCAGCAGAAAAACTACGCCTAGCTCGCTATAAATGCATCTTCTCCCATGTGTCTTCCATTAACTGTGTCCAGTGACAGCTGTGGCCACAATTCACCCTGGAAACCTTGTGATCGCATCCAGCCACCTGACTCTCTGCAAGCCCCTTCTACTCTTGCGTTATCTTGGAATCCAGTCCATTGCCCTAAACAATCATCAGTTATCACCAGTGCGTCAATACGCAACTGCACGGTAGCCGAGGCCGTAGAGGCAGCCGTAGCTCTAGCGACAGCGGAGGGCTACCGATTAAACAGGTCTCTAACCATGCTCGCAGACTCCCAAGCAGCATGCCGTAACTATCTATACGGCAGAATCAGCCACAACGCGTTCCGAATTCTCCGCTCATGTGGCAACCCCAACAACAACAACCAAGCCAAACACGCGATTGTTTGGATACCGGGTCACACCGACATTACGGGAAATCAGGAGGCAGACAGGACAGCTCGAGGGTACGCAACAAACCGAGCGTCTATCCACCTCACCTCCACAGAGGACCCGGAACCGGTAGACCAAAGCTATGCAGAGATTAAAGACTACTTGAGAGGGACAAGCAAAAAGTATCTCCCCCCCCACATGAACAGCTAAGCAGGGAGGACGCCGTAGCGTGACGACAACTGCCAACGGGAACTCTCCCGTGCTTAAACACGATAAGTAAAATCTATCCCACACAGTACTAAAGCGTATGCCTGTGGCGTGCAGATAAACGAGCCCTATACCACACCACATGGGCATGCCAGAAAGTCGGCGGGCTAACCATAGTAGAAAACGCGAGTTCGGAACAGTGGTAGAGGATGCTTTCCAGCGACATCGTAAAAGTCCAGCAAGGACTATAGTAAGACGCACTCGCAGGTCAGCTACCCTCAGTCGAGCCCTGGACTAAGGGAACCAACCCTGGAGCAAGATGGAAGAAGCCATCTGAAACCGCTAATACCTGTGTAAAATAGAGCAAAATAAACGTTACCCCTACCTACCTCTCTTGTGCTTCAGATTTGTGGTTACTATCTGCCCGCAGTAGATGTATTCCCTTCCCCTTTTTTCTTTGCTTCGTTGCCCGTTGTAAACTGCTGCTACATTGCGGGAGTGTTAAATATTAGGATTTTAATTTTTAGATCGACAGCTGTGCTTTTTCTGCTTAGGTCCTCGATCATGTTTTGCAGCTCTTCATCAGAGTTACTTAGTGCAGCAATCTGATCAACAAATCGCAGATTACTAATCTATTCTGCATTAACTTGTATCCCAAACAATTCTTAATCAAGACCTCCAGTAAACACGCGAAAAGTAGCACTGACGAGTTCTTCTTTCCCTGCCGGCATTCTTCATGGTTCTGCCTTTATTACTTTCTATGTGGAGGTATATTTTAGCAGCGCAACTGCTATATATATTTCGCTGTATTCTTCAATACACCTCTTCTACAACCTTGTGCCATCCCTGAATGATTTGTGAGGTTTAGAATGAGGCACATGCTTTCTCGAAATCTATTATAGCTACATTAAAGATGGTGATATTCTACGCATCTTTCTGTCACATGATAGATGGTTCAAATGTGCTCTATTGTAGAGTAGCCTTTACGAAAGCCGTCTGGTCATTTGGTTGCTTCAAGTCTAAGGATGCTCGAACTCTATGAGCGAATTCCTTACATAGTAAATACCTTGTCGGCAGTTTACAGTAAGCTGATCGAGTTAAATTTTTTCAAAACCATGACATCCACTCTCTTACAAATTAAGATAACGTTAGCGTTGAGCACAGCCATCAGCTCTGTCTATAGCATTCTTCCAAGATTCCGGAAGCATTGTGTACACGGGGCGGCCAGTTTTTCTAGCACAATTTGCCCAGCGTCATTCTAAAGATCTGCACTCACCTGACCCTGATAACTTTAATATAGATATGGTTTATCGCGCCAACCAGGTGTTATGGGGGCCGGCTAATTGCTATGAAGTGCACAACAAACAGCACTGAACACGGAAGTAGTGCTCAATAGATAAAAAAAAAACGTTGATGTCAGTAAACATGGGGTGGTCAGCAAAAGGTAATACTCTTTATGTCGGCGGCCCCGCATCGCGTAAGATGAAAGAGGCAAATAGTAGATGACAGGTGATGAGGTCAATTTACAGTGACTAAAGTGAATTTTCCAAGACGATGCACATGTCGAAGCGCACACCTGCTGGCACAGGTGTTTCACTTGCCATTCAAAGCTGTGCTTGTGCCCTGTGGAGCACTAGAGAGGCCGGACGTGCCTCTTACAAAACTCAAACGCGCCGGCAGTCGAAGATACAGCTTCAGAAGCTACGAAAAAAAAGAAGGCGGCGCACTTCCAAAGATATTGAGATATGTCCAGAAATTATCATCTAGTTGAGCACAGCCATCAGCTCTGTCTATGAATGACGCGACAAATTCCATTCGAGTTTCTTTACTCAGTAATTTTGTTACCTATGCTCACATTCAATACGCATGTACGTCTATCAAAATATACCTATTCAGCTATTATCTGCACCATCAATGTTAAGGACTAATTTTGCCACACATTAAATGGCACTGCACAGGAGTGCGAGAAATTCCCTGCAAGGCAACCAAGTACCGTATAAAGGTTTACGATGTCAAGCTCTGTGAATGCATGCCCCCTCTGGGGGCTTTTTTTTCTGCGATTGCCATTCGGCTATGACACAGTACTAACAGCGGAACTTAATCGTGCCGCCGATCTCTATGAAACGGTGAAAATTAAAAAAAAAGTTGGTCTTACTTTTGCCACGGGACTGATGACTGTCCACGGTGACCTGTCCAGGCGTGTCTCCTGCGGCGCAGATCTTCCTGGAGTTTTGACACCAGTCTCGCCTTGCATCTTATTGCTTGGGGCAGCGGGTACTTTAAATATCTTCTCTGTCGACTTCCGAAAAGAAGACATGATGTGCAAGGAGGGGTCACTACAGCACTGTGTTCAACGCTGTGCCTGGCTGCACCGACTGTTCTTTGATCTCTTCGTCGTCGGCTTCGAAGAGCGGCTGAACACTGAAGCGATTCGTAAGTGGATATTCTTAGCGCAAGTGCTGGTTTATATTCAGAAAATAATAAATGCTCTGCAGAGCAGTTGAGGCAGCTCTCTCCTGGCGTTTAACTGGTCGCTGAGCAGTTAATGAGACATTATCAGCGCAAACGAAGAAAAAAAGCCTAACGTCTTTTTCTTTCATTTCTAAATTATGACCCGCCGCGGTGGCTCAGTGGTTAGGGCTCTCGGCTACTGATCCGGAGTTCCCGGGTTCGAACCCGACCGCGGTGGCTGCGTTTTTATGGAGGAAAAACGCTAAGGCGCCCGTGTGCTGTGCGATGTCAGTGCACGTTAAAGATCCCCAGGTGGTAGAAATTATTCCGGAGCCCTACACTACGGCACCTCTTCTTCCTTTCTTCTTTCACTCCCTCATTTATCCCTTCCCTTACGGCGCCGTTCAGGTGTCCAACGATATATGAGACAGATACTGCGCCATTTCCTTTCCCCTCAAAACCAATTAAAAAAAAGACCTGTTATAAAATCCACGAGAACAACAGAGTGCAAGGAATATTCAAGTAATTACAAGTTATGAATAAGTTGAGCGAAGTGAACATCGTCAGCTGTGACGACCTCTTCTGGTAAATTGTTCCATTCGAGCCAACAACTTTAAAGCCAGCACAGACAGTCGACGGTTGCAACAGTGCATAAAAACTGAGCTACCTGCCGAGCACTTGGAGCTTCGTGGAGTGGATGCACCGGAGATCATGAAACTTGGTGCGTAACATTTTAAATGAGACCGTGGTAACAGAACTGTCAGAAGTGGTAACAGAATAAAATGCTTTCGTGCTCCCAAGATTAAATGCGTTCTTCACGGTGCCAGCTGCGATTTCCTCCATTCACTTGTGACGAGGCGAATGCTCGCGGGGCACATTATCGAAAGAGGTCCCCTCACACAACAACACATCGTTCCGCATATCTAAAGCACGTGAACGTACCGACAACATCCTCCGGTGTTAATGAAATTAACCGCCGCGCGACAAGGCAAACGCGTCGAAGTAAACAGTACTGTCTGCTTTAAAATAACAGGGTGCAGCCGATGTGTGGTGCGTCGGTCTTCAAGTTCTTCCTTGGAAGGAAGCTGCTGGAGCCTGCATTGTTCAGGGATCTGCTCGGGATCTCCACGCTGTCAGCACGTATCTTTTTATCGTGCAGCGAAGGCCAAGTCCTCGCCGCAAAGGTAATAGTCCATTATTCCGATATGTAGCAAAATCTTTCTTTTAAAGTGTTTCCATCGCCCGCATCGAGCAGTTAAGACTGCCATAAAAAACCAATGGGGGACGCTTTTGACTATAGCGAAAACGCGAATAGAAAAAAAAAATGACTGCTGTCCGGTGATCTGCGGATATAGTGATTGTTACAGTGAAATTTTCATTTCATGAAAAAAATGCGTTCATAAACAGTTTCCCGCTTAAAATTGCTTTTGTTCACGATTGCTTGGTATGGTATAGCACCTATAACATGCATAGCCCGTAGGCCGTATACCAAAAATCATGGCATAGGGCTGCCGTAAATAGCAATACCGCATTTTGAAATGATGTTTGCAAACTCGCCCTTGCACCAGGGCTCCAAACCGGAATCACTACCAAATCGTTCCAGTCGCTTAAGCCATTCAGTAAAGCTTGATTGCCAGAAGATTTACGGCGACAAAGAACTGATGAAATACTTCTCTGGTTTCGACAACGGCTGCTACCGTACATACTCAGAGTTATGTTACTGCAATAGTATAAACTGCCATTCAGATTATTAACCGCAGTTTACCAATATTACTCAAGAGAAAAACGTACAGCAGCTGTATCTTACCGGTACGCACCTAGGGGCAGAAACATGGAGGCTAACGAAAAGTTTTCAGCTCAAGTTAAGGACAACGCAACGAGCTATAGAGGAGAAAGTGATAGGTGTAACGTTAACAGACCGGGAAGCGGGCAGAGTGGGTGAGGGAACAAACGCGGGTTAACGACATCCTAGTCGAAATCACGAGGAATAAAGGAGGTTGGGCCGGGCATGTGATGCGAAGGCAAGATAACCGCTGGTCCTTAAGAGTAACGGAGTGGATTTCAAGAGAAGGCAAGCGTAGCAGGGGGCGGCAGAAAGCTAGGTGGGCGGATGGGATTAGGAAGTTCGCAGGCATTAGGTGGGCGCAGCTGGCAAAGGACAGGGTTAATTGAGAGACATGCGAGAGGAGTTTGCCCTGCAGTAGGTGTAGTCAAGCTGATTATGATGATGATGATGAAAAATACCCTAAAGAAAACGCCTAAAATGAAGTATATAAGAAGAGACTGACTTGGTTTAAGAAGCTGGTCCTCATTTCTGTTCCGGAGAAATGAAGCGAACAGCAAATATATTTGGAACAAACAGGAAGCATGAACATCTGTGCGTTTGTGTGCGAAAATTGCACGAAGGAGGCGGTAATTTACTCGAAAGGGTTTTTTTTTTGCTAGAGCGTTGCTACAGCGGTCGCGTCCCCATCGTCCCCATCTTCTATGGCTTCATCGAAAGATTCCTGGCAGTCTAGTGCTCAGCTTGAGCCTGCAGGCTGAGATGACGGCGAAGTGCTGCTGTACCTTGTGAGTGCACTGACCTCCTTTTTAATGGCAGGCGGCAGGTGGCCGACATGCACGCGTGCATCTATGACAGCCATCAGACACATAGTCTTCAATGTAGGACAAAAGTCTAGCAAGTGCATATCCGTCAGCGCCTCTTCGCATAGTTCAGAAGTCTCCTCTGCACTAGACTGCATCCACTGCTCGACCGTTGCATAGGATTTCAATCCTCGACCACCGAAGACGAAAAGCAAATTGTCAATCACGCAGCAGCCCGGGAACCGCCTGGCCGACGGGCCTGACCGCTTCGGCGTCACTACGCTCCAGGAGGACCTCTCAGGGCTGTACTTGTGGATGATGCCAAAGTATCGGTCCCGGTCGAAGTCCAAACCTCCAAATACATACAGCTCTCCGTTGTAGACGAAGGTGGCGTGATCTTCGCGCCCTTCGGGGGGAAAGCCATCGACGCGGGGCCGCACCCATGTCGAGGTGGACGTGTCCAGATACACCAGAGAGCTGCTGTAGGCTGTGCCTCGGCCAGAGAGCACAAGGGCTCCGCCCCACACGTACATACGGTCCCCAATGGCGGACGCCGAATGGTACATGGTGTTCTCCGGAAGCTCGCCTCTGGTTGGCACAGTATGCCAGCGCAATGTCTTCAGGTCGAGGAAATCTATCTGCGGCGTGGGTGGGCCATCCACCGGCCATCCACCATAGAGGTAGACTCGGCTGCCGACCAAGCATGCAGTTTGGCCGAACCGAAATTCTGGCCATATGCCAGACACTTCCAGAAGACTCCATGCCATCGTTCTGGTGTCGAAGCGGTAAACTGCGCTACCCCTTTCGATATAATCCCGGCTGCTCCAGAGGTAAGCGCTATCACCGTAGGCGACGACCGTGCGGCTGTAATTATTATGCCAGGGGCTCCCGTCCGGAAGGGACTGCGTCTGCAGCTGGTTCCACTGGCAGGTCGCAGGGTCGAATACGTAGACTTCGACGGACTCGCGTGTGGTGCGGTCCACGTCCTCGCGGTCGGGGTCGAACGAGTAGATCTTGCCATTAATGGAGACAGACGTGTAGCATGCGCCTTCCGGCACGCCTCCCAGCCGCACCGTCCACATCTTCGTTACTGCAAATTCCTCCCGGGAAAGATGCGCAGGTTTCTTTTCGGTCGTAGAACGTGCACGTGCGCGTGCGGGATCGTCTTCTTCAACCCTTTCTTCTTTCTCCTTTATGCACGTGCACCTGTGTGAGGGATGTTCCAGTGCCCCTACTGGCGAACTTACATACTTTGGGTGCACTGGCAAAAGCCATATGTAATTATAGGATAATAACAAAAAATATATAAAGTGACTGAACATTGTTTTGTGAAGGGTTACGTGTTGGCCTTCAGGTTTTTCTGTGTCCTTCGCTTGGTCGCAGTGACTTATTCTGCGCAAAATTAAATTAGCTGCCAGGTGTTTGCGCGCCGGCGTGTCTGTCTTCTGTGTATTTGTCATTTCCTCTGTTCCCCTTCTTGGCGCCTTTTTGTAAAAATGTGTTCACCCACGTTTGCCAAACAGTAATCAAAACCCATCTATACTTTGCCAAGTGGTGAAGAAAAGGATGAAATGTGCTGTTGAAATGCTGGCAAAGAGGCAAGGCGTTTTTAGAGAATGCCGCGTCGCCCACCAAACGGATGACGATGCCTCTGAGGTGCACGCAACAATGCCCTTTGGCCCACTTCCCTAAAGACCACTGTTTTTCACAGAAATGTGAACTTCTGCTGAAAGGCCAAATGTGCCTGGGATTCCAAGTGTTTACAAACGCACAGAATTCTCTCGGAACGCAAAACGGTCGGAATTCTCGTAAGCAGCAGTAAGCAGAGAGAGAGAGAGCGATTTGATGCGTACCGGTTAAGACCTGCGCGAGCTGTATGAATGCCAACGCTAGCGTCGAGGCACGCTTTCATTCGGCAGCTCCAAACGCGACATAAAAATGACTGTGTTCACGCTTGTTGTGATAAATGGTAAATTAGGCAAAAGCTAATATGAAAGTATTCAATTTGTTTCTATTCTTTTTCTAATTTCTCCGTCAACACAAATGCGCGTCTCGCACTCTATTCGGACTCAGGCTGTCGCAGTTGAGTGCTCGAAACTGAAGGAAAATTCCTTCCCTAAGGCTATGCTGAACGCAATTCCATGAAAGCTGTCCCTGCGGCGGAGTCCGCGCTGTTGTCGGACTTGAGAGCAGGCTGCTCTTCCCTCAACATATACGTGTGTTCAAGACATGAATTTCACATGCGTCTACTCACCGCGATGCGAGTGCCAGCCAGTGTGTGTGTGTGTGTGGACATCACCCCATGAAACTCATGGTATTATGCCAACATCGGCCTTCATTCCCGGTTTACCTTTCCTCCCTTTCCCCTCTCCCGGGTGTGAAGCAGCAGGCCAGGGTCATATCACCACCGGCCGACCTTTCCTCCTTCCACCTCATTAAAATTCCTTTCTCTCTCTCCCTCGTTTAAGTCAAAACAGCTTCATCAGAATACGTACTTTAGGTTGAGGTCGATAAAAGAATACCTCGCCCGCAACACTAAGGCATCGCGGCTGATGAAAATCTAATTAAAAACAAAAGAAAGGGGCATAGTGCAAAGACAATAAAAGAAACCATTTTGATAAAGTTGAAAACAGGAAAATGTTCAGGAGGTGAAACCAGCGAAGACAGGTAAAGTTTGCCTTCTCTCTAGACTCCCCACGCGCGTCCAGTAATGTCATGTTTTTCTCCTTCTTCTGTCTTCCTCCTTGTTATTCCTCTTCGGTTGTCGAAGCCATCGTTGATTCACGTAATGTCTTTTCCTCAAGTAAATTTACTAAACATAAGGCAGATCCTGGTTAATTGTGAATGTTTGTTGCCTACACTATAGGAAATCCTGAAAGCTCCGAACCTTCTTGATTGGTTTTCTTGATTTGTAGATTTTTGCCCCTCCTTCTGTGCCAATATGTGGTCTCTAGGTCTCGTCTTCAAATGTTATCTGCCAGGTGTATTCAAATGTGGTGTGGCAGGTGTCTGCGGATTGTGTTTTGTTAACTGATTGTTTTTTTTTTGTTGCTATGTTGCCACCATGGAAGCACTCTAGCCCTCAGCCTTGCTGCCACAGGAGTGACAGTGGCGGTCAACGCAGGCTACTGTTTTTCGTATGATTTCTCCAGTATATTGTTACCACGTCCTGTAACATTTTAACTAGCTTTTCATCTTTTATTATCTCAGGTTTTCCTTTGTGGGTTTTTTGCAAGTTTTCCTGTCAATATTTTTCTTTCGTGCTCCGTTAAGACGCAATTATGCGCGTAGTGATCAAAATCTTGTACTTCAGGATCAGAACGGTAACTGCGCTCTCCACTAATGTTAACTCGCTGGAAGAAAAATGTAAATTGCCCGTGTCCTGTGATGGTTATTGACTAGTGGTGATTTGTAGGAAATGTTCCTGACATTTGCTTAGTGCTCTTAACCCACTGAAATGCAAAGGTATTCTTTCCTTCGTTGTGCCAGATGTTATTTCATTTATGTGCAAGTTCCATTTTCAGTTGCTTTCTTATAAATTGCATAGTTATCGGGAGTTTCCCCTCCTCTCCAGTATCTTTCGCTTTCTTCGCAAGATAAGCTGTTGTTTCGCTGCCAGTATTTCCACTGTGCCCCTTGAAATAAATTAAAAATATTTGGTATCGCTGGAGAGTTTGCCGTTTTCCGTTGACTGTGTGAAAAATAGTGTTAGTGTTGCTCGGATTCTCTTCTGGCTTTAGCTGCCGACAAGCTACCGGTAAAGATTTGAAGTTCTTGACGGCCACTTTTACACTGAATAAAATGTATTGCTTTTTATATGGCTAATGTTTCTGCTTGAAAGTCAGATGAATATTTTGGCAATTTTTATTGTCATTGCGCAGAAAAATATTTCTTCTAATGTTTGGGTATCGCTCGTACTGATTAGTTAATACTGTCACATATAATCAATTCCGGATGCTTCTGACGACAGGGAAAAAAAACTCAAGCCTGCCGAGGGGATATGTGAGGATAAACTGATTGTTGTACGGTTAGTTCACGATATATGGAAAATCGCGTCAAGTTCATAAATAATTTCCCGTTGAAAATGCGTTTTTCGATCATTTCTGGGTATGCCACAACCTTCCTTTCGAAAGCGGAACATTGCATTCACAGTTTGTGATACCAGCCAGGTTAAGCGCACATAGATCAGGCGCCGACGATCGCTGCTTGCTTTAGCTTTAACCAGGGCTGTGAGTAAAGCAATGACGGTATTTTTGGAACGAAGAATGTTCCTAGTGCCAATAATCACGCGCAGTATGTGTAACCTCTCCAAAGTCACATCGCAGTTATGTGCATTTATTCACATCGGATCGGATCGGAAACACATTTATTGAGCTCTAGAAAAGAGATCTTCGCGGCTTCAGACGGCGTCTTCCATCTTCCGATGGCGTCTTCCGACTTCATTCACAGGGTTGGTGCCTTAGTCCGAGGCTCCACAGAGTATGGCCATCCCGCGAGCGAGCTCTACTATGCACCTTTGGCCTTTCAAGCTTACGCTGGAAAGCATACTCTCCCAATGCTCCGCACTGGCGTTTTTCATTCTACGAATAGTTGGAGCCTCAATCTTTTGACAGGCCTATGATATATGGTATAAATCTGGTTTCTCTCCGCACCATGGGCACCTAGCCTCATACTGCGTAGGGAACATTTTATTAAGAAGCTTTAGATTCGGAAAAGTACCCGTCTGCAGCTGTCGCCATGCAACAGCATCCTCTATGCTTATATCTTTATGCAGGGGTGGATACTTCAGCCTGACCCCTTTATAATAATTTAGGATATCTGAGTATCCCATGGGTACTGCAACATTACTGCCATTGGTACGGCCGGTTTTATTAGGCGATGTTCAAAACTACGCAACTGTATGCACCCGCAGATAGTTAGCAAAGCATAAAATTTTAACACATAAACATGCGTAGCACGTAGGCTGTACGCCGGAAATAATAGCATAAGGCTGCGATGAAGAGTGACACCATTTTATAAAATGTTTGAAAATTCCTCCTGGCCCAAGGCTCAAATCCGCTATGATTCCCTAACCGTTCCAGTCGCTATAGTCATGCTAGGCGTGATTGCCAGATTTTACGGTGACAAAAAATTGATGAAATACTTGTGGGGTTTCTACACTGGTTGCTTCCTTCATACTCAAAGGTAGAGTTGTGTTAGTGAAATGGTCTAAAAAATGCCTGATATGAAGTAAACTTTAATAGAGAGATGCCTTAGTATAAGAAGCCGTTTCTCATTTATTCTCTGGAGGTATAATAGCAAGGAAACTTGGATTCGAACTGCATGGACACATGAACATTTGCGCATTTGTGTGCAAACATTGCACGAAGCAGGAGGCAGTTTACACGAAAGATTTTTTTTCTTGCTGTAGCGTCGCCCCAGCGGTCGCGTAGATTACCGTCCCCACAGTCTATGGCCACATCTAAAGAGTCCAGTCAGTCTGGTGCGCAGCTTGAGCGTGCAGGCTGAGATGACGGCGAAGTGCTGCTATAGCTTGTGAGTGCACTGACCTCCTTTTTAATGGCAGGCGGCAGGTGGCCGACATGCACATTTGCATCTATGACCGCCATCAGGCACATAGTCTTCAAAGTCGGACAAAAGTCTAGGACGTGCATATCCGTCAGCGCCTCTTCGCATAGTTCAGAAGTCTCCTCTGCACTAGACTGCATCCACTGCTCGACCGTTGCGTAGGATTTCAATCCTCGACCACCGAAGACGAAAAGCAAATTGTCAATCACGCAGCAGCCCGGGAACCGCCTGGCCGACGGGCCTGACCGCTTCGGCGTCACTACGCTCCAGGAGGACCTCTCAGGGCTGTACTTGTGGATGATGCCAAAGTATCGGTCCCGGTCGAAGTCCAAACCTCCAAATACGTACAGCTCTCCGTTGTAGACGAAGGTGGCGTGATCTTCGCGTCCTTCGGGGGGAAAGCCATCGACGCGGGGCCGCACCCATGTCGAGGTGGACGTGTCCAGATACACCAGAGAGCTGCTGTAGGCTGTGCCTCGGCCAGAGAGCACAATGGCTCCGCCCCACACGTACATACGGTCCCCAATGGTGGACGCCGAGTGGTACATGGTGTTCTCCGGAAGCTCGCCCCTGGTTGGCACAGTATGCCAGCGCAATGCCTTCAGGTCGAGGAAATCTATCTGCGGCGTGGGTGGGCCATCCACCGGCCATCCACCATAGAGGTAGACTCGGCTGCCCACCAAGCATGCAGTTTGGCCGAACCGCAATTCTGGCCATTGGCCAGACACTTCCAGAAGACTCCATGCCATCGTTCTGGTGTCGAAGCGGTAAACTACGCTACCCACTTCGAGATAATCCCGGCAGCTCCAGAGGTAGGCGCTGTCACCGTAGGCGACGACCGTGCGGCTGTAATTATTATGCCAGGGGCTCCCGTCCGGAAGGGACTGCGTCTGCAGCTGGTTCCACTGGCAGGTCGCAGGGTCGAATACGTAGACTTCGACGGACTCGCGTGTGGTGCGGTCCACGTCCTCGCGGTCGGGGTCAAACGAGTAGATCTTGCCATTAATGGAGACAGCCGTGTAGTTTGCGCCTTCCGGCACGCCTCCCAGCCGCGCCGTCCACATCTTCGCCCCTGGAAATTCCTCCCGGGAAGGCTGCGTAGATTTCTTTTGGCTGTCGACAGCTGCAGCACGCGACGAGGTTCTTCACTGTCTTCAATTCCTTCTTCTTTCTTCTCGATGTCCGTACACAAGTACTTCGGCATACCAATGGTAATGTTTGCTCTGCCGTTCAAAATTTTCTTCTACAAACAAAACGCCTACCATCATAAGCTTTCGTAATGCCCATTTTACTCTTTATTTGGGTATTCCCTTCTGGCCAGTCCTCATTTTTTCCTTCTTTCTTCTACTCACTCCTGTTGTGTCTTGGCTTGCAGTTTCAGTTTGCTCTCCATGGATTGGATTTGGCCTTTTCGATGTGCATCGGTAGTTTGGATTGTCATGTGATGGTTCCACATGAAAACCCATCCCTCCATTAATAAAACGTCATTCGTCATGTTTTGCTTAGTCTCGACTCACTTCTAGGATGGCCCTCCTGGACGACACCACATTGGCGACGAGTATGGGATTCATTAGGCCCATTGGCCTAGTGTGAGTTAATTGGCTGTCACGGTTTAGTTGAAATGGGACGACGTCCCGTTGTCTTCAGTTCTGTTTTCCAAAGCCAATTTCTGGCGGCAAATTCAACTTCATCGGAGGACTTTGGCGGCTACTTGCTTCCTCCTACCTCGTCATCGAGGACCATACCGCTGCCAACGAGCTGCGTTCGCCCGTAGTACTGAAGCTGTCGACAGCGAGTGAGTGCGTTCATCACCGGCATTTTTTTGACGTGTGAAGAGCGTTCTTGTGAAAATGAGCGATGTTACGTTTTGAGACGCCTCGAGTACAGTCGGTTGAGGAGGTCGCTAAGCCTAGCGGACCTACGCAGTTACCGCCATTGCGTGCAACTTGTTATAGCGCAGACGAGGAGGGAGGGCGACCGTTTGCCGCCATTTTCTGTAACCGGCAATCGCGAAGAACGGGAGGCCGCCAACTTTCATGTTCAGTATTTAATGCGGACTGAATGATGAACCGCAAGTACGTTGTACTGGGTCAGCATTTTTGTTATCAGCGATTGAGGAGGCCGCGGTTGTTTTATAGCCGGGCAGTGACGAGGTCGGGAGGCCGCTGCCATTTCGTAACCGGCCATTGGAGGATCCGGGAAGCTGTCACCGTTTTAATGACCGGCCATTGAGAGACCGGGAGGCCGCTGCCATTTTCGTAACCGACTATTGAGGAAACCAACCGCCGTATTAAGTATTGCATCGGAAGGCCATGCGTCATTTCTGGCGATGATGTTTGAAAGTTGAATTGAGGGACGATTGTACTAGAGAAATACAAGCTGTGAACATGATTTTCAACGGAAAAAAAAGTCGAACGCGACGCAAAGGTTCTCCGGCGTTCATGCACCAGAGCCTTTCCTTCTGAGACCGGGACGCCCGGCGGGGCCTTGGGCACAGTGAATACAAACATTTGAACTTGATTAGAACTGAACTGGTGGTTCTTCAGCATCACCTGAAAGCAAGAAATTGTTGTTGATATACAATTTAGGGAACGAAGGGCGCAGAATTTATTCTGAACGCACTATGACGCAACCGGAGATTGCGTCGCTTCCAGCGTCAGCGTCCACAGAGATGGGAGACACTGCGCCAGATGTGTATCAGACTTGTATGTATATTACTTGCCCAAGAGTCTTCTGTATTGACACATTTGAACGACGTCAATTCTACAACCGCGTGCAGCAGCCAGATGAGTCGGTCACAGAATACATAGCCGCACTCCGGGATCTGGCGAACGCGTCCAGTTTTGCGTCCCCAGATGAAGCAATGAGAGGCAGGTTCGTGACTGGCGTCGCATCGCTACGTGTTCGCGAACGCCTTTTGTTAGAAGGATCCGATATCTCCTTCGCCACAGCTTCGAATATTGCTTTGCGGTATGAGCAAACTGCTCGCGACCCTCAAGAAGCCGCAGCACCAATACAAGAAGCAACGTGCTCATTGCATCAAGTTCGTTCACAGCGCCAAGCAACGCCATCGTTTCCACGAGTTCCTCCGCAAATTCAAGGAGAAGTTTCGTATTTCCATCAAGCTCGTCCCCGACGTCAAGAAACCTTGCCTCCGTTTCAAGACGCCCGTTCTTCAAGACGTCCGGAGCAACAAGGCATCGTAACACCGTCTACGAGTACACGCAACTTCAGCAGCAACGTTCCGAACGACCGCAACTTTTGGACAGGGTTCCGTCAATAAGCGCGCACAGACGCGCAACACATAACATGGCGCACTTCTACTGCTACAGATGTGGACCGAATCGTCACATAGCGTCGGCACCTACGTGTCCTGTGTAAAGAAGGACTCGTTTTTATTGTGGACGAGTTGGACATTTTCAGTCAGTCTGCAATCGTCGTCGAGCTTCTGTGAGAGAAGTGCAAGAGTATGCGTCACATGAAAATTACATTCCAGCTGCGGCATACGCGTCGGAGGAAGAGATCACTCCAACTACTACCGTTCATGACGTAAAAACGGCGGAAACATCTGTGCCACCTTCGCACCCTGATCCTTTTCCAGATAAGCCTTGGCAAAAGTTGGCAATCGACATAATCGGCCCGTTTGAGCGAGTGTCTCGACGTTGTCGCTATGCCTTCAGTTTAGTT
The DNA here is from genome assembly GCF_052857255.1 of Amblyomma americanum. Lineage (NCBI taxonomy): Eukaryota > Metazoa > Arthropoda > Arachnida > Ixodida > Ixodidae > Amblyomma > Amblyomma americanum. Next base: position 32,652,688 of record NC_135506.1, on the reverse strand, counting down.
GACTATTTTTCTAAATGGCCTCAGGTGAAGATGGCAGATAATGCTACCACTACAGATATTACAGATTTATTACTCTACGTTTTTGCCCACAAAGGCTATCGAGAAGAGATAGTATCCGATCAAGGCCCTCACTTCATGTCGAAGGAATTTAAGCAAATTCTGAGTAACAGGGCTATCAAGTTAACTCATTCTTCGATATATCAACCACAGGTCAACGGACAAATCGAAAGATTTAACAGAACTTTCAAGTATTTTGTTCAGCTGTCATCGTTGGAACGTGGGCCTTTTAAAACCAGAATTGCGCAGTATTTTGGCACATATAGTTCTACACCTCATCCACAGCAGGGGTCGCACCAGGAATTCTTTTTCATGGCAGATGCCACCGTACAAAGCTGGCTATTGTGGTATTTCCTTCATTTCCCTCATTGTTTGCTGAGAATCCATATCTAGCTATTCAAGATTTGAGGAAAAGAATGGAGAAGAAACAGATGACGATTAAAGAATACACACGTAACAAGCTTGGATCACGAACACCCAGAATTCAGCCAGGGGACTTTGTCAATGTTCGTAAACCCCTCATTCAGTTGAAAGGAGACCGACGTTTCTCCGCACCACGGGATTGTCATTCAACATGTTCCAGCATCATACCGCCTAACTGGTGGCAATCTATGGAATGCTTCCAAGCTGGCAAAGGTACCGAGACAACTGAATCGGGAAGAGGATAAACATATTGATTTATTTCAGCTACTGTTTCCGTACGATTCTAAAAGTCATGCACACGATCAATGCTGGGCGGGCCCAGTGTTGCCTCGGCAGCCTCCTGATGCATCATCAGTACCTCAGTCTTCAGAAGCAAGAACTTGCTTCACCAGTTCTACACGGAAACAAGCTGGACAATCCATGTCGTCCCACCTCCACAGTGATGCGAGTGATTTACGTGTGAACGGGTGTAATGTGCCTTCTGCCCCAAGTGCTCAGTGTCCACGTGATTTATCTGTAGGCAGGCAAGATGTGCCTCCTGTCTTGCGTGCCCAGTGTTCAGTGCTGCCTGATGAAAGTGGGCCAGCCCCAGCTGTTCCGCCTGGAAACCTACGTCGACGGCAGCCATCGGAAGCTGGACTGAGGATGTCTCCTCAAGAATCCAGTTTGACACAGGAGCGACCAAGAAGGAACACTCGCAAGCAATACTGGTTTAAGGACTATGTGTCCCAATAAGTTATCTTGCATTCTTCTCTCTTGGCCAAGAAGGGGCATTACATTGAGATTTCAATTATTGGGTAATATAATTATAACTTTCCTATTGAAATGCATCCGGGGTGTTTCACATGTATTTCAATGTCATTTTTTTTTCGTGTGCCATTCCTTCTTCCCAGTAGTTATTGTATGGGAAGTGAATATGATATTTCTGTGGTATATTTCAGTGTATAATATTCTACTGATGTTATGATGTGACATGTTTCGATATTTCTAATATTTCTTTCATTGTATTCTCAAGATTATTCAGTATAATGTTATGAGGTTGCATTTCCCATTAAGAACATTCTTCTAAGTGACATTCTAACGCGATGAAAATAATGCTCAACAGCTCTGAAATGAGTACGATCATTTCAATCACTCACCCGCCGCGGTGGCTCAGTGGTTAGGGCGCTCGGCTACTGATCCGGAGTTCCCGGGTTCGAACCCGACCGCGTCGGCTGCGTTTTTATGGAGGAAAAACGCTAAGATGTCAGTGCACGTTAAAGATCCCCAGGTGGTCGAAATTATCCCAGAGCCCTCCACTACGGCACCTCTTTCTTCCTTTCTTCTTTCACTCCCTCATTTATCCCTTCCCTTAGGGCGTGGTTCAGGTGTCCAACGATATATGAGACAGATACTGCGCCATTTCCTTTCGCCGAAAACCAACTATTAATATTATCATTTCAATCACAGTCCTATGACTGCTATAGAAGGTGTCTTGCTGTACTTTTCTATGCTTATTCCCGGTATAGTAGAATTGGCCGATTTTCATGTGTGTATATTCCGGTTGAGTAAAGCTCGCCGATGTTCTATGATCATGTGATCTTTATTTTTCTTTCATGTAGGAAGTTTCTTCCGGCCAATTAAAGCTAGCCGATGTTCAAGGTAACTTCATAAAGACCGCAAGAACAAGGAGCATTTTATGAGATATCATTTTGTTGCGATGAAAGATTCCCTGCTCATGGGGACGCCCATCAGCAGATTCCTTGGGGACGCTCAGGGAATAGACAATTCATCCAAACCTTAATGATATCACGTGAGCTCCAGTGTCTGACAATACTAGTGACGGTGCCCTAGCAGCATTTGTTGTTCCTTATTGAGCCTTCTTGATTTGTAGATTCTTGCCGCTCCATCTGTGACAGTATGCGGTCGCTCGGTCTTGTCTTCAAATGTGATCTGCCAATGAGGCCTATGGTGACTGGCAGATGTCTGCCGATTGGGCTTTCTTGACTGATTACGTCTATTTTTTTTTTTTGCTATGTTGCCCCCATGGAAGCACGCTAGCCCTCTGTCTTGCTGCCACGGGAGTGACAGTGGCGGTCAACGCAGGCTACTGTTTTTCGTATGATTTCTCCAGTACATTTTTACCACGTCCAGTAACATTTTAACTAGCTTTTGATCTTTTATTATCTCAGGTTTTCTCTTTGTGTGTTTTTTCCAAGCTTTCCTGTCAATATTTTTCTTTCGTGCTCCGTTAAGACGCAATTATGCACGTAGTGATCAAAATCTTGTACTTCAGGATCACAACGGCTACTGCGCTTTCCACTAATGTTAATTCGCTGGAAGAAAAATGTAAAGTGCCCGTGTCCTGTGATGGCTATTGACTAGTGGTGATTTGTAGGAAATGTTCCTGACATTTACTTAGTGCTCTTAACCCGCTGAAATGCGAATGTATTCTTTCCTTCGTTGTGCCAGATGTTATTTCATTTATGTGCAAGTTCAATTTTCAGTTGCTTTCTTATAAACTGAATAGTTATCGGGAGTTTTCCCTCCTCTCCAGTATCTTTTGCTTTCTTCGCTAGAGAAGCTGCTGTTTCGCTGCCAGTATTTCCACTGTGCCCCTTGAAATAAATTAAAAATATTTGGTATCGCTGGAGACTTTGCAGTTTTCTCTTGACTGTGTGAAAAATAGGGTTAGTGTTGCTCGAATTCTCTTCTGGCTTTAGCTGCCAACAAGCTACCGGTAAAGATTTGAAGTTTTTGACGGCCACTTTTAGACTGAATAAAATGTATTCCATTTTCTATAGCTACTGTTTCTAATTGAAAGTTTTTGGAATATTTTGGCAATTTTTATTGTTTTTGTGCAGAAAAAAATTTCTTCTAAAGTTACGGTATTGCTCGTACCGATTAGTTAATACTGTCACATATAATCAATACGGGATGCTTCTGACGATAGAAACAAAATTCAAGCCTGCCGAGGGGTTATGAGAGGATAAACTGATTGTTGTAGTCTTATTTTACGATATATGAAAAATCGCGTCACGTTCATAAATAATTTCCCGTTGAAAATGCGTTTTTCGATCATTTCTGGGTATGCCACAACCTTCCTTTCGAAAGCAGAACATTGCATTCACAGTTTGTGATACCAGCCAGGTTAAGAACATATAGATCAGGTGCCGACAATCGCTGCTTGCTTTAGCTTCAGCAAGGGGTGCGAGTAAAGCAGTGACGGTATTTTTGGAACGAAGAATGTTCCTAGTGCCAATAATCACGCGCATAATGTGTAACCTCTCCAAAGTCACATCGCAATTATGTGCATTTATTCACATCGGATCGGATCGGAAACACATTTATTGAGCTCTAGAAAAGAGATCTTCACGGCTTCAGGTGGCGTCTTCCATCTTCCGATGGCGTCTTCCGTCTTCATTCATAGGGTTGGTGCCTTAGTCCAATGCTCAACTGAATATGGCCATCCCGCGAGCGAGCTCTACTATGCACCTTTGGCCTTTCAAGCTTACGCTGGAAAGCATACTCTCCCACTGCTCCGCACTCGCGTTTTTCATTCTATGAATAGTTGGAGCCTCAATCTTTTGACAGGCCCATGATATATGGTATAAATCTGGTTTCTCTCCGCACCATGGGCACCTAGCCTCATACTGCGTAGGGAACGTTTTATTAAGAAGGTTTAGATTCGGGAAAGTAGCCGTCTGCAGCTGTCGCCATGCAACAGCATCCTCTATGCTTAGATCTTTATGCAGGGGTGGATACTTCAGTCTGACCCCTTTATAATAATTTAGGATATCTGAGTATCCCATGGGTACTGCAACATTACTGCCATTGGTACGGCCGGTTTTATTAGGCGATGTTCAAAACTACGCAACTGTATGCACCCGCTGAGAGTTAGCACAACATAAAATTTGAACACATAAACATGCGTAGCACGTAGGCTGTACGCCGGAAATAATAGCATACGGCAGCAATGAAGAGTGACGCCATTTTCTAAAATGTTTGAATATTTACCCTTGCCCAAGGCTCAAATCAGCTATGATTCCCTAACCGTTGCAGTCGCTATAGTCAAGCTAGGCGTGATTGCCAGAAGATGTTGCGGTGAAAAAAAATTGATGAAATACTTGTGGGGTTTCTACACTGGTTGCTTCCTTCATACTCAAAGGTAGAGTTGTGTTAGTGAAATGGTCTAAAAATACTTGTTATGAAATAAACTTTAATAGAGAGATGTCTTAGTTTAAGAAGTCATTTCTCATTTATTCTCCGGAGGTATAATAACAAGGAAACTTGGAGTCGTCTGCATGGACACATGAACATTTGCGCATTTGTGTGCAAACTTTGCACGAAGCAGGGGGCAATTTACTTGAAAGCAATATTTTTTTTCTGTAGCGTCGCCACACTGGTCGCGTAGATTACCGTCCCCACAGTCTATGGCCACATCGAAATAGTCCTGTCAGTCTGGTGCGCAGCTTGAGCCTGCAGGCTGAGATGACGGCGAAGTGCTCCTGTAGCTTGTGAGTGCACTGACCTCCTTTTTAATGGCAGGCGGCAGGTGGCCGACATGCACGCGTGCGTCTATGACAGCCATCAGGCACATAGTCTTCAAAGTCGGACAAAAGTCTAGCACGTGCATATCCGTCAGCGCCTCTTCGCATAGTTCAGAAGTCTCCTCTGCACTACACTGCATCCACTGCTCGACCGTTGCGTAGGATTTCAATCCTCGACCACCGAAGACGAAAAGCAAATTGTCAATCACGCAGCAGCCCGGGAACCGCCTGGCCGACGGGCCTGACCGCTTCGGCGTCACTACGCTCCAGGAGGACTTCTCAGGGCTGTACTTGTGGATGATGCCAAAGTATCGGTCCCGGTCGAAGTCCAAACCTCCAAATACATACAGCTCACCGTTGTAGACGAAGGTGGCGTGATCTTCGCGCCCTTCGGGGGGAAAGCCATCGACGCGAGGCCGCACCCATGTCGAGGTGGACGTGTCCAGATACACCAGAGAGCTGCTGTAGGCTGTGCCTCGGCCAGAGAGCACAAGGGCTCCGCCCCACACGTACATACGGTCGCCAATGGCGGACGCCGAGTGGTACATGGTGTTCTCCGGAAGCTCGCCTCTGGTTGGCACAGTATGCCAGCGCAATGTCTTCAGGTCGAGGAAATCTATCTGCGGCGTGGGTGGGCCATCCACCGGCCATCCACCATAGAGGTAGACTCGGCTGCCCACCAAGCATGCAGTTTGGCCGAACCGAAATTCTGGCCATATGCCAGACACTTCCAGAAGACTCCATGCCATCGTTCTGGTGTCGAAGCGGTAAACTGCGCTACCCCCTTCGATATAATCCCGGCTGCTCCAGAGGTAAGCGCTGTCACCGTAGGCGACGACCGTGCGGCTGTAATTATTATGCCAGGGGCTCCCGTCCGGAAGGGACTGCGTCTGCAGCTGGTTCCACCGGTAAGTCGCAGGGTCGAATACGTAGACGTCGACGGACTCGCGTGTGGTGCGGTCCACGTCCCCGCGGTCGGGGTCGAACGAGTAGATCTTGCCATTAATGGAGACAGCCGTGTAGTATGCGCCTTCCGGCACGCCATATAGCCGCGCCGTCCACATCTTCGCTACTGCAAATTCCTCCCGGGAAAGATGCGCAGGTTTCTTTTCGGTCGTAGAACGTGCACGTGCACGAGCGGGATCGTTTTCTTCAGCCCTTTCTTCGTTCTCCTTTATGCACGTGCACCTGTGTGAGGGATGTTCCGGTGCCCCTACAGGCGAACTTACATACTTTGGGTGCACTGGCAAAAGCTATATGTAATTATAAGATAACAAAAATATATAAAGTGACTGAACATTGTTTTGTGAAGGGTTACGTGCTGGCCTTCAGGTTTTTCTGTGTCCTTCGCTTGGCCGCAGTGACTTATTCTGCGCAAAATTAAATTACCTGCCAGGTGTTTGCGCGCCGGCGTGTCTGTCTTCTGTGTATTTATCATTTCCTCTGTTCCCCTTCATGGCGCCTTTTTGTAAAAATGTGTTCACCCACGTTGCCAAAGAGTAATCAAAACCCATCTATACTTTGCCAAGTGGTGAAGAAAAGGATGAAATGTGCTGTTGAAATGCTGGCAAAGAGGCAAGGCGTTTTTAGAGAATGCCGCGTCGCCCACCAAAAGGATGACGATGCCTCTGAGGTGCACGCAACAATGCCCTTTGGCCCACTTCCCTAAAGACCACTGTTTTTCACAAAAATGTGAACTTCTGCTAAAAGGCCAAATGTGCCTGGGATTCCAAGTGTTTACAAACGCACAGAATTCTCTCGGAACGCAAAACTGTCGGAATTCTCGTAAGCAGCAGTAAGCAGAGAGAGAGAGAGCGATTTGATGCGTACCGGTTAAGACCTGCGCGAGCTGTATGAGTGCCAACGCTAGCGTCGAGGCACGCTTTCATTCGGAAGCTCCAAACGCGACATAAAAATGAATGTGTTCACGCTTGTTGTGATAACTGGTAAATTAGGGAAAAGCTAATATGAAAGTATTCAATTTGTTTCTATTCTTTTTTCGAATTTCTCCGTCAACACAAATGCGCGTCTCGCACTCTATTCGGGCTCAGGCTGTCGCAGTTGAGTGGTCGAAACTGAAGGAAAATTCCTTCCCTAAGGCTATGCTGAACACAATTTCATGAAAGCTGTCCCTGCGGCGGAGTCCACGCTGTTGTCGGACTTGAGAGCAGGCTGCTCTTCCCTGAACATATACGTGTGTTCAAGACATGAATTTCACATGCGTCTACTCACCGCGATGCGAGTGCCAGCCAGTGCGTGTGTGGACATCACCCCATGAAACTCATGGTATTATGCCAATATCAACCTTCATTCCCGGTTTACCTTTCCTCCCTTTCCCCTCTCCCAGGTGTGAAGCAGCAGGCCAGGGTCATGTCACCACCGGCCGACCTTTCCTCCTTCCACCTCATTAAAATTCCTTTCTCTCTCTCCCTCGTTTAAGACAAAACAGCTTCATCAGAATACGTACTTTTGGTTGAGGTCGATTAAAGAATACCTCGCCCGCAACACTAAGGCATCGCGGCTGATGAAAATCTAATTAAAAACAAAACAAAGGGGCATAGTGCCAAGACGATAAAAGAAACCATTTTGATAATGTTGAAAACAGGAAAATGTTCAGGAGGTGAACCCAGCGAAGACAGGTAAAGTTTGCCTTCTCTCTAGACTCCCCACGGGCGTCCAGCAATGTCATGTTTTTCTTCTTCTGCCTTCCTTCTTGTTATTCCTTTTCGGTTGTCGAAGCCATCGTTGATTCACATAATATCTTTTCCGCAAGTAAATTTACTAATCATCAGGTACATCCTGGTTAATTGTCAACGTTTGCTGCCTACACTATTGGAAATCCTTAAACCTCCGAAGCTTCTTGAATGGTTTTTTTGATTTGTAGATTCTTGCCCCTCCTTCTGTGCCAATATGTGGTCTCTCGGTCTTGTCTTCAAATGTGATCTGCCAGGTGTGTTCAAATGTGGTGTGGCAGGTGTCTGCGGATTGTGTTTTGTTAACTGATTGTTTTTTTTTTTGCTATGTTGCCACCATGGAAGCACGCTAGCCCTCTGCCTTGCTGCCGCAGGAGTGACAGTGGCGGTCAACGCAGGCTACTATTTTTCGTATGATTTCTCCAGTATATTTTGCCACGTCCTGTAACATTTTAACTAGCTTTTGATCTTTTATTATCTGTTTTCTCTTTGCGTGTTTTTTCCAAGCTTTCCTGCCAATATTTTTTTCCGTGCTCCTTTAAGACACAATTCTGCGCGTAATGATCAAATCCTTGCACTTCAGCATCGCAACGGCAATTGCGCTCTCCCCTAATCTTGACTCGCTGGAAGAAAAATGGAAAGTGTCCGTGTCCTGTGATGGCTTATGATAGGTAGTGATTTGTAGGAAATGTTCCTGGTATTTGCTTAGTGCTCGTAACCCAATGAAATGCAAAGGTATTCTTTCCTTCGTTGTGCCAGATGTTATTTCATTTATGTGCAAGTTCCATTTTCAGTTGCTTTCTTATAAATTGTTTAGTTATCGGCAGCTTTTCCTCCTCTCCAGTATATCTCGCTTCCTTCGCTTACTGGCTGTTGTTTCACTGCCAGTATTTCCCGTGTGCCACTTGAAATAAGTTAAAAATATTTAGTATCGCTGGAGACTGCAGTTTTTTCTTGACGATGTGAAAAATAGGGATAGTGTTGCTCGGATTCTTTCTGGCCTTAGCTGCCGACAAGCTACACGTAAAAATTTGAAGATTTCAACGGTCACTTTTGGACTGAATAAAACGTATTGCTTTTTTTATGGCTAATGTTTCTGCTTCAAAGTTAGTGGGATATTTTGGCAATTTTTATTCTTTTTGCGCAGAAAAAAATTGCTTCTAAAATTTGAATATCGCTCGTACTGATTAGTTAATACTGTCACATATAATCAATTCGGTATCCTTCTGAGGATAGCAAAAAATTCTAGCCTGCCGAGGTGTCATCGGAGGATAAATTGATTGTTGTAGCGTTATTTTACGATATAAGAAAAATTGCGTCACGTTCATAAATAATTTCCCGTTGAAAATGCATTTTTCAAGAATTTCCGGGTATGTCACAACCTTCTTTTCGATAGCAGAACATTCCATCCACCATTTGTGATAGCAGCCAGGTTAAGCGCATAAGAAAGAGGTGGCGACATTCACTGCCTGCATGAGCTTCAACAAGGGCTGTGAGTAAAACAATGACAGTAGTTTTGGAACGAAGAATGTTCGTAGTGCCAATAATCATGCGCAGAATGGGTAAGCTCTCCAAAGTCACATCGCAATTATGTGCATTTATGCAAATAACTGTCATGCGTACGACCGGTTATATTGGGTCATGTTGACAACTACGCAACTGTATGCACTTGCAGAGAGTTGGCACAACATAAACTTTTAACACATAAACGTGTGTAGCACGTAGGCTGTATGCCGGAGATAATGTCATAAGGCTGCAATGAAGAGTGACACCATTTTCTCAAAAGTTTGAAAATTCATCCTGGCTCAAGGCTCAAATCCGCTATGATTCCCTAACCGCTCCAGTCGCTAAAGTCAGGCTAGGCGTGATTGCTAGAAGATTTTACGGCGACAAAAAATTGATGAAATACTTGTGGGGTTTCTACACTGGTTGCTTCCTTCATACCCAAAGGTAGAGTTGTGTTAGTGAAATGGTCTAAAAATTGCCTGATATGAAGTAAACTTTTATAGAGAGATGCCTTAGTTTAAGAAGCCGTTTCTCATTTATTCTCCGGAGGTATAATAGCAAGGAAACTTGGATTCGAACTGCATTGACACATAAATATTCGCGCATTTGTGTGCAAGCATTGCACGAAGCAGGGGGCAGATTACTCGAAAGCAATTTTTTTCTTGCTGTAGCGTCGCCCCAGCGGTCGCGTAGATTACCGTCCCCACAGTCTATGGCCACATCGAAAGAGTCCAGTCAGTCTGGTGCGCAGCTTGAGCCTGCAGGCTGAGATGGGGGTGAAGTGCTGCTGTAGCTTGTGAGTGCACTGACCTCCTTTTTAATGGCAGGCGGCAGGTGGCCGACATGCACGCGTGCATCTATGACAGCCATCAGGCACATAGTCTTCAAAGTCGGACGAAAGTCAAGCACGTGCATATCCGTCAGCGCCTCTTCGCATAGTTCAGAAGTCTCCTCTGCACTAGACTGCATCCACTGCTCGACCGTTGCGTAGGATTTCAATCCTCGACCACCGAAGACGAAAAGCAAATTGTCAATCACGCAGCAGCCCGGGATCCGCCTGGCCGACGGGCCTGACCGCTTCGGCGTCACTACGCTCCAGGAGGACCTCTCAGGGCTGTACTTGTGGATGATGCCAAAGTATCGGTCCCGGTCGAAGTCCAAACCTCCAAATACATACAGCTCTCCGTTGTAGACGAAGGTGGCGTGATCTTCGCGCCCTTCGGGGGGAAAGCCATCGACGCGGGGCCGCACCCATGTCGAGGTGGACGTGTCCAGATACGCCAGAGAGCTGCTGTAGGCTGTGCCTCGGCCAAAAAGCACAATGGCTCCGCCCCACACGTACATACGGTCCCCAATGGCGGACGCCGAATGGTACACGGTGTTCTCCGGCAGCTCGCCCCTGGTTGGCACAGTATGCCAGCGCAATGTCTTCAGGTCGAGGAAATCTATTTGCGGCGTGGGTGGGCCATCCACCGGCCATCCACTATAGAGGTAGACTCGGCTGCCCACCAAGCATGCAGTTTGGCCGAACCGCAATTCTGGCCATTGGCCAGACACTTCCGGAAGACTCCATGCCATCGTTCTTGTGTCGAAGCGGTAAACTACGCCACCCACTTCGATATAATCTCGGATGCTCCAGAGGTAGGCGCTGTCACCGTAGGCGACGACCGTGCGGCTGTAATTATTATGCCAGGGGCTCCCGTCCGGAAGGGACTGCGTCTGCAGCTGGTTCCACTGGCAGGTCGCAGGGTCGAATACGTAGACTTCGACGGACTCGCGTGTGGTGCGGTCCACGTCCTCGCGGTCGGGGTCGAACGAGTAGATCTTGCCATTAATGGAGACAGCCGTGTAGCATACGCCTTCCGGCACGCCTTCCAGCCGCACCGTCCACATCTTCGCCACTGTAAAATTCTTCCGGGAAGGCTGCGTAGATTTCTTTTCGCCGTAGACCACTGCAGCACGCGGCGGAGTTCTTCGTTGTCTTCAGCACGTTCTTCATTACTCTCGATGTACGTACACTTGCGCTTGAATGGCAATATTATGGGAATTTTTGCTCTGCTGTTCAATATTTTCTTCCCGAAACAAAACGCCTACCATCATAAGCTTTCGTAATGCCCCTTTTACGCTTTATTTTCGTAATTCCCTTCTTGATCACCCTACACGTTTTCCTTGTTTCTAGTAATCACTCTCTTGCATACATTTAAGCATGTCAGACCCCCTTACCACCCTCAATCACCTCTGTCACGAAAACTGAGCTGCCCAAATTTTTTAGATCATCCTATGTTCGCCGCATGCAATTTGCAATAGGGGTAGCCACCGCCTGGTTGTGGCCAATCCCCCTTGTCGGTATGTGCCATTTTATGAGACAAACAACAACAGCTTGTGTCAGCGATGCTTCAGCGTCTCTATCGCCGAAGGAACTGTCATAGGTAGGCTCCATGGGCAAAATCAAAAGAAACAAGAGAAACGAAATAGAAAGAGACTGTATATTGTGTGTTGTCAGTTTGGCTCTGCCGTTCAATATTTTCTTCCCTAAACATAACGCCTACCAGGATGAGCTTTCGTAATGCCCCTGACATGCTTTGGTTCCATGGGCAAAATCAAAAGAAAGAAGAAAAACGAAATAGAAAGCGACTGTATATCGTGTGTTGTTGAGTTGGGTGTTAGGGTTAAGGTTTTTTTTCAGCGTTTTCCCCTGGCTGTAGTGATTTATTCTGCGCAAGAGGAAACAAACTTTCGCGTGCTTCTGAGCCGACCTGTATACCTTATGTGTGACAACGAACGATTCAAGGAAGTGATCCTATGCCGTCTCCTAATAAGTCACACGCACCTTACGCACAGCTTCGTGGTATAAAAACAAGACAAACCTGTTTGCGAAGAATCGGGAGATGAACTTGCGGTTAACCACATTTTATTTATTCTCTTGTGTGAAACCAGAAAAACTAAGAAAAAGTACTTTACTCCATTTTATAATGAATGCATTCCTTTTCATCCAACATTGCTCTTAGATGACAATGCCATTGTTAAATACCTTCTCTTTTTAGCTTTTTAAAAAGTGCAGGCGGATTTGAAAAACTAAATTTTTAACCACTGGCTCCCTTTACTACATTACACACCTCAGCCACTTTCTCATTTCTGAGAAGAAGGCTGAGGTTTATATTTAAGTACTGTCTCCACTGTCTCAAATAAAATCTCAAGGTCAAAGTTCAGGCGCCATCAAGATCAAAGGTCAAGGTCGGGTACCAGTGGCGATATTCGTATGTTCACGTGATAATATACCTCAGCTTGAGCCATACCAAAAAACCAGTTAAGTTCGGCTTTAACTTGTGAGACATTGTAGGTCATCGCCGATGTGACGCCCACTGTCTCAAAACAAATGTCAAGGCTAAGGGTGAAGGTCAGGTACCCTATGCCATAGTGATATCATCACGTGGTCATACTACCATAGTTTGGGCCATACCACAACGCAGTTAAGCTCGGTTTGACCTTGTGAGGCATTGAAGGTCATCGTCTCATCCACATCGAAATCAGAAGTTGTACCCCAAGGAGTAGAGCTCTCGCCATGAAAAAAGTAAAGCATTCTGCTTAGATGCTCGATGGTTTACGGATCACGAAATGAATGTGGATGTGCAAAACTAACCCGCACGACTCGAAGCATTCTGCAAAGAACTCAGTGCTACTCGTCTGATTTTAAACTCCCAAGTAGTTGCAATACTTTTGCTTTGGAAAGGCACCTTGTTTGTGACAATATTCTTCTTCCGGACGATGCAGTTAATGAGGATGGGAAATGAGTTCTGCAGCAAAAATTCAGCAAGACTATTTTCACCTGGACGAAGGGGCAGGAAAATGCAACTCCGACGAAAGAAAAAGAAAAGGAAACCTGGTTCCACACCTTCCACATATTGGCTCATTACACTGAACAAACTCCGGAGTCCTTACATGTACTTACCATCGATAATAAGGCTACATAATATCGTAACAATTACTAGTTCTTTTAGGCATTCAGACTGGGGATACTGTAAAGCGCATAAGGCCTAATTCATGCTGACAGAGCAGTCACAATAACAGGATCTCGCTATGACACTCCAAGCTAATCTTACGGAGATACAACCTCTCGAATACGAAACATGTTATTTATTAAGGTATTTAATGAAAAAAAAAGTGGTATTCGTTTTACGCTCACTAAGGAACGGCGTTCAAGTTCTAATGGTCAATGGATTCGGAAGAACAGTTTGGGCATTTTCTTTAGCGGCTCTGTCATATATAAGCATAAACTGTTATCACTTTGTTGGCTCATTTGGGCATCCTATGCTCAAGCATGATATCTAGTAGCGGTTTTGTACCTATAAGCGGTGCATCAGTGAAGCCAAGATGGCAGCTTGAACGATCTTTTTATGCAACTGCGGTTGGCTGATGATCAGGTTGACTTTCACTTGACGTCCTGCTAAGAGCAACGAGGCCTTTTTTTTCATTTTTCCGAGGTGTAAGAGAGTCCGTCATCACTCTGGGGAGGACGAAAACTCTGTTACAACAAGTAAATGAAAAATACCGCAAGCTGCACTTTTGCTTGCTTTAAACTGCGAGAGATGCGAGAACCAGCGACTACCATTCTTCTAACGCTGAAAACAACAAAGCTGGAAATATTCTACGACTCAGTTTCTTTGATGTCACTTTAAAAGCTTTGCCGTTTTACATTCGGCCAACTTTACGAATTTTAATGCAAGAATTTGTGTCCGCGTATTGTTACATATCGCGCAACAGTCTAACGCGACTTCTACACGCATTATCTATTTCCGGCACCCTTCACTGTTCCTCGGTATCTCCCAAAACGCAATCCGAAAAGCAGAGTAACGTGTCAGCGCTGATTAAACTTCAGCTGGCGTTCACTGACTGGTGTTTCATTAAAGTTTTCTCTCTTCAAAAAATTGGCGGTGGTTTGAGCTCTGGTTAAACCTGTGACGCGATAACTACAGCTGGCCGAGTGGAACTTGGTCTCGTGACCAGCCACGTGGTGAACCACGTGATCAGCCACGGGGACGCGCCGCCAACAGCTGCTCCGCACCACGTGACCAACTAAGTGACAGCGTGGCGGCGCAGCCACAGGGTTTGCGTTATAACGCATAACGCTGAGACCGCAAACGCGAGAAGTAAGGCTCGAAACGAGGAAACTATCCTGAAGCGAACTCCTTTCCGTTTTCTTTCTCATTGCGGGAAGCACTGAGAAGCGCGATAGTCACGACCACCTCAAGGCGCTCAAGCCGGATGGCGCCGGCGAGCACTCAAGTGGCGACAAGTAGGAAACTGCTGTGCAAATTATTTATTGGCAAGCTTTGCGAAAAGGGACAACGTTCGACGGCTCTGGAGTTTTTTTTTTCTTTTCCGGAGTCAGGTGCGATGGGAGATGAAGGCGGTGGAGTACGTTGCCCGACGGACATACTGAATGGCGCAGCGAAGACGATGCATGCAGTTCATCGCAAGAGCACGCTGAATGCCAAAAAAACGGCTAAGTTGAGGATCCGATACTGAAGCGCTCGTTTCAAGGAGTGGCGCGCCTCGAGTAGACGAAGGCACTGCAGCTAAATGAGAAACAAAGAGGATAAAACATGTAAAAATCAAACAATGCGGCTGCAAACGACACATTTTATACAACGCAGAGCCGGCAAGCAAAGCTCGCGCCTACAACGCAAACAAATCAGACTGCGAGTCCTACCAATAGCTAATCAATATGGCATAACAGAAAACCAAGGTTTGCGAGCAGTTTGCTTACTCGGACTATCGAGGCCTCGATGCGCCGCCTCCTGTCGTTGATGGACAGGGACAGGTGAAGGCAGCAGCTCCTTACACCACGTCGTTATAGCAGCTGGGAGCTCGCACACATGAGCCCTCGCAAAGCGGCGACGATGGTTCGGGGGACAGCAGCTCACCGCGTCGATGTCCCAGTGGCGCCGACTAGGGGCCCTCATCGTGTTGACGGAAGGAGACCGTTGGAGTCCATGCCCAGTCGGCAGGCCTCGGGAAGGAGGTGAATCCTGTTTGCCGTGTTGCACCACCGGCGATTAGAATGTTACTCTGCACATGTCTTCATGGAGTTCATGTGCCACGTCGTTGTGGCATGTCAGTTATTTTCTTTCACAATCCCTGCTTCGCCTTTCTCTGAGACATGAACATGAGTTGAAATACATAAGGCAACAAGGAAAGGAAAGAAGCGAAGTAGACAAATAGAGCCGAAAATATGTTAAAAAAGAAAGGAACGTTGTGCACCGCAAAAGATCAGGACTGACGTCCACCTTGCCTGGCGAAGAGGCCCCCTTGAAAGTATGCAAAATCTGTTCATTAGCATATAGAGGTGATCAGGAATGACTGCAATGATTAGAAGGTCTGTTTTTGAATTGCATAGGCACGGGTAAAATATAGTTTGAAATAAATGAGAGAATGAGCGATTTGCCTCCAATTGTGTAATTTGTAAAGTAATGCCAAACATCTGGGCATCCGACGAGACGTCTACGAACAGCTATGGAAGGCAAAATAGATGGAAAATATGGAAAGGCCTTTAGCCCGCAATGTTGCCGAGAGGTTTGCTTCAAGCAATCGCAGACATCAAGATTATTACCAACACAAAAGGAATGCTTGCTGTGTGAAATCTGACAATGACTCCAGTGTACGTGCAATACATGCACGACATGTGCGAATGTGGTGAAGTGCAGTGATGAACTCTGGAGTGTGCGGCCATACATAAGGACACTACCTGCAGCTGAATTTGGTGACATTAGCTTAACATGGGGGACCGGCAGCCATACGACTAAGCAGGATTTAGACAATTCCGAAAATAACAATTTATATTGAACGATGGGCGAGCATACCAAGGGTTATGTGGGCCATCAACTGTTGTAGAGCCATAACAAACTTGTAATTAGATAAACGTCTTGTGGAGGGAGGAGGCATACGTGAGGCAGGAATTGAATATCCTGCGTGTACTACCGGACAGGGCCAGAGATCCGAGCTCGTACTTTCGGCGTATCTGCAAAGACAAGGGAAAAGCATGGATGCCGGGCGTATGCGATAGAAGTCTCCGACGGACCCGCTGCACACTTTCCGTACTGCCGGGAGCAGAACTGCCGTATGCCATGCCGGCTTCGATTCGAACGCACTCACCAGCCTACTCCTGGCGTCAAGAGGGCTAAAAAGAAGGCCGAGTCAGGAAGGGAACGCCTTGCGTCGTGCATGGAGGCCGGACCGGGGCCACAGATCCGAGCTCGGACTTCCCGAGTCGGCTCTGTGCTGTCCTCATCCAAGGGAGACCCTGAGCCGCTATATCTGCAAATAAAAAAAAATTCGCCGAATGAAGCCGCAGATGAAAACGACCGAGCAGCGCGAACAGACGGGACGGAAGAGAACACAGAAACCAACCAGACCGATCAAGCCCTCTTCTTGCAACCATGGACGTCGTGAGCGTTTCAAAGTGCTCCGAGGGTCACACTGTACACTGGCTGCACTGTCGGAAACAAACGTGGCTTAATCCACGCGAACCTCGACTGAACTACATCCTCGGCCCCCTTCAGCGGCTCCTGGTGTTGATACAGACTTTCGGGGTACCGCTTTCATCGGCAGCCGTGCCAGTCTTCTCGTTTCGATAAGTCGTGGTCCTGCTTATTCAAAACGTATAAAACGACGCTGCGATGCAGTGCAGTCGAAGCACCCGACAGTACAGCGTTCGTGACAGAAGGCAGAGGGTGCACGAAAGGAATCTTCCACGACCCGCAACTGCCCTATCGGGCCAGATGTCATCGCGGGCCGAATGCACCAGTGACGTTGCATCAGGCATGAGAATGCTGGAGTGAGCACATCTGCAAAGAAAAAAAAACAAGGAATGACATGCACGCAAGCATATCGCAGTTTCACATACTCACCGTGGTGGGCAAAGTGGGCGCGACTGAAGCCTCGTGCCGCGGGGCTGAAACAAGTAAGAAAGCCGAACAGACCTTGGCTGCAGCGGAAACACGATGTGCCACAGACCGCAGGCAGCGTCCGTTCTTCGGAGTTGCTGGACGAGGCTGGCGAGAATTTCCGAGCGCCGTGCACGGCCACAAACCACATGTCTCAAAAGAATGTGCGCGCCTGGGCGTTCGGCTGCACGACATGGTGGCTTGGTCGCAACGGCGTTCGGAACGAGTTTTTGTTTCGTGACACAAACGACAGCGAGCTCGCATATCTAAACCCCGTTGAGGCAGCGAGCAAAGCTTAGCATACCGGGGTCACCCAAGACCCCGCACAGTTCCCAAAAATAGGCTTTTTGAGGTTGAAGAGCGACCCTTTCGGCATAGCACTGCAAGCGGCGTAGTACTACATCACAATGCTGCGAAGGCGGACTAACTAACATGCCGGTTAAGCAGCACTGAATAGTCAACCTTCCAACTGTCACAGTTAAACCACCCTTCACCGACGGACGTGCAGCCCACCGTAAGCAACATCCCGAACAGTTTCCAGAATTTAGAAAACGCGGCCACCCTCGGCGCTGTGGCCCAACAAATTTAGGCTACTTGAATGAGTTGCATGCAGTGGAGAGGTTGCTTTGCCTGCAAGCTTCTCGCACATGTAGTGTACTTTGGCGTGATGTAGCCAATGTTTGTTGGGCCACAGCGCCGAGGAAAACCACGCCCCCAAAATTCCAAAACCGACATGGATACCACTCACGGTGGGCCACACGCCCCTCAACAATCAAGGAGCCCAAAAGCAATAGTAAAAAGTAAACTATTCAGTATTACTTAACCAGCGTGCTAGTTAGAACGCTGAGCTGTGCCCTGACGCACTGCACCGCCGACAGTACTATGCGGAAGAAGGCGCTCTTCTAACTCAAACTGCCCACTTTCAAAAACTGTGCACAGTCTTCGGCGAAACACCCTGCATGCGAAGTTTCGTCGCTGGCTCAATACCTAAAGCTGGCCTGCCAAATGTGAGCTAAGCCTGAAACTGAATCCTAGCTCGCCACGCTTCCGTCACGAACAAAAGACCCGATGGCGACAGGCCATGAAACCTCTACGCACTGCGTGTTACTTGCTGGTTATCACTCAATGCTCACGGGAACAGCGCGAGTGAAGCTTAAATTTTGTCTAACAGGTTTCACGGACACACGTCGCCCTCGCCGCGAGGCCTTGCCTCGCACTCACCTTCGATGCCGACGGCCTCGGCAGTCGTCGGTAGGCCTCGAGCGCAACGGCATCCATGCGTCTCTGGTGAACACGTGAAAACGACACCAACCCGCTGGCAACGCGCACAGAGGCATGTCCAGCAGCACTGCCGCTTGTACTACGGCGATAACAAGCTCTCGCTGCTAGCACCAACGAAGAATGACTGGCGGTCTCCGTCAGTCGCATTTTTTACCCCTGAGTCAGCACTAGCGCATGCGCATTAATGTCGACTGCAGGCGTTTCAATGGCGGTGGGCGCTAACGCACTTATCAGCGATACAACTGCGTCACTGCGCCGCTGCTTCCATGGGCAGACGGCGCATCGTCGCGTTTCTTGCGACCACTGTTTGTTTTGTTTTCTTTTCTTTCTGCCCCAGGCGCGGCTCGATGAAGTGATATGAAGACTGCGTTAGAAGCGCAAGTTTGGGCATGCATGCGCAGTGCAGAGCTTGGCCGACGTTTTTCGTGTTTGTTATCCTGCGCTTGAAACAAACGTAATAAAAAGATACCAACCATTCTTGCATCCCTTCGCGTTTATTATAAAATCTAATAGGCTTCAACTTCCGCAGCGTGAACGAAGCACCTTCAAAACCATAGAGACAGTTGTGCGTAATACATCCAAACGGCGCGACTCTATGCGTTCAATTTTTCTAATTTCTTCCGCAGCGGCTTTAGACTGGTCGTGCTGTTTGTTAGCTCTTGCACAAATGCGAACGCGAAGACACGAGGACAAACGCACAGATACAAGTCTGGCGTCAACTACCGACTGAGTTCATAGTTGGTAGTTAATGAGTTGCAGTTCTTAGAAGGCGCCAGTCCTGTCTCAGGGTAGAAGGATGGCGTGTTGGGCTAGTCGGATGTAATTCACGTTGAAAACAATATTCAGCGCAAACGGACCAAGAACACAGGAGGAATAGACGCTACAAGCGCTGCAGAGGGTGCATTGGAGAAATGCGACAGCATTAGCGTTTGCCGCGACGTTGGTGGCTCCTAGTCGACGCTTTTCTACATCTACTTCTTACCCATTCCGTTAAGGTCCGACAGCCACTCTTCGATCCCCGATGCTACCATTCGACGACGTGTACTTTTTTGAAGCGAAAGCTTCACTACGCCAGGTAAAGCTATTTCACAGTGCGTTGCCGGTAGACCTCCAAGTGAGCCAGAGGTCAAGTGTGGCTATAGGCCTCACCATATGTGGTTTACCATGGTGTCGCACCGTTTGACCTTTAACCTTCGATTCGCAAATAGAGGGTGGTAGAATAGGCCTCAGCGTTCACTGGGTGACCAACCTCTCGCAGTGAACCATTAATTTAACCGCCACCTGCCAGGGTGGCAGGCTGGCCGCGCTGCCTATCCAGAGTACGGAACGCACTCACCGTTATAACGTTGAGGCTTGGCGTCTGTATACAGAAGCCAAGCCGCGTTTACTTGCCCGATACACCACAGCTTTCGATCTGCAGTCAGGTTCAGCCGCGGTTAAACTGCAGGTAATTTTTTAGCCAGCAAAGAATTTATTTATTTATTTATTTATTTGTTGAGTTATTTATTAATTGATTCATTCATTCATTAAATCATTTATCGATCGATTCATTCATTCATTCATTCATTAGTTCATTCATCGATTCACTAATTGATTGATTGATTGATTGATTCATTGATTGATTGATTGATTGATTGATTGATTGATTGATTGATTGAGATCGATCGATTGATAGTCGATCGATCGGGTGATCAGAGTAAGAGGTGATCCCTGCTGAACTGTTTCAGCTCATTCTTCTGTTGCTCTTACCCCTTCCCGCTATGCAGTACTGCAAGAAGAGCAACTACGAGTTCGGTTTCTCCGACAGAAATCCGGTGGCGCCTTTCTACTCGAGCGCAAAGGAAAAGAAATTCATTGCCTTCGACGACTCTCGCTCGATGGCAATGAAGGTGAGTGGCGTCTCTGTCACGTGTTCTTCTAGCTTGGTATTGCTTCGTTTGGTGACCTTAATGGAAGCAGCAAAGCGGTGTATCGGTAGGCGAGGTTCTTTTCAACGCTTCCACTCTAGACTGACACTGCACGCCTGTTCATTACCCACGACGAAAAATAGCGTGAAATTTCTTCGACAATTTCTTAGTTAGCGTTGTCAACATAGAATCTATGATGGAGTGCTATGCCATCAAGGCAGCTGTCAACAGAAGTTGCCAGACATGCTAGGTCTCTATGACATCTGCAACTTTGGAATATTTTCCACTCTCAATTTTTTAAAGGAAAGTCTTGCTCCCGGCCCTTGAATACATTTTCTTGTACTGTGCTGTCGCGCTACATATATGCAGCCAGTTTTAACTCGCGGATTACTACAGCTTGGTTTTTGTAATTTCTCAAGCGCTCGCTGCAAGTACAACTGAGGACTGGGGATATATAATGGGGTAAATTCCAAAAAGGCACAAACCCTCTCCTCTCTACTGAATAATATTTATCGTGAGTGATGGCAACCCTTTGCGGCGCTGGTCTTTACATAATCATATACTTTTACATTATCACATAGGGAAAATGAAGATAAGCATCATGTTCTGGTCTCATATTGCATCGGGAAGTATTTAGTTCTAAATCATGTTTTAACGTAATAGGGTTAAGCAGCTCGTGTCGCTTAAAATCTGGCGTCGGCGTCATAGGCTTGAAGGTCATCATCGTTGACGGGGAGCGAGAAATCGGCGAAAAATCATCTTAGAAGCAACGCAGGAGGCAGGCGGGCCACTTTGGTCACGTGACCTTGCGGCATCATCACATTCTGCCCACTCGATTGTGAGAAAACAGTCGACCGTGGCAGATGGCAGTTCGCACAAGGCCCGCCGGTGGCAGCACCTGCCATTGCAGGGCAGTGGTACATGGCTTTACTACAGCGCCACTGTTCCAGGAGTGGTATGAGGACTCCCACGGATCTATGAATGTAAAGTAGAGAATTACCAATATCCTTAAGGCGGAGGTTAAGGGTCCCTCCAGTTTTTTCAATACAGCACTTTTACGGGATTTTTTTATGCGCTAAGACTATTTCGGAAATCTCTCTCTGCCTTGTACATCAGGATAATCGCGCGAAACGATGGCACCTGTAAGCTCTTGAAGTGCGCCCGAGATAGCGTCGGTGGCAATCACCGCTACCAACTCGCGAACAAGCCAGGTCGGAAGCGCCACCGCGCCTTGCATTGCCGTAGTATGTCGTGACAGAAATCTTTTTTCGCCTGCTGGTTGATTTGTATGCTGTAGAAGTTGGCCTGGAAGTACCGATGCCCAGAATACGTCAGTTATGGTAATGTGGGGAACCTTCGACACTGAGGACATCTCGCGGCTAGACGCAACACTGAAATTTAATCCGACGCAGCTTTGTGGCATATATTCGTAGCTCGTTGGCATCTACGCCAGAGGTCATGAGTATGCGGCATTTTTAGATTTGCGGTTTTACGCCGAAGTTTATACGCAGGTAAATATTCTGGCGTGATGCCCGACGATTGCCTCCGAGAAATTGTCTTGAGGCGTATGTGAAGAAAGCACACTTACGACACGTAGGTAATTAGGCACCATAGGCACCATAGGTAATGTCTAATTACAATAGGTAATTAGGCACCATTATTATTATGCAAAAACGTGTCCGAAATTTGGCGCTTCCGGGTGGAGAGAAAAAATAAAGTCAAAATGCTTACCATGCCAGCAAAAACTGAAATGTTGGAGCCTGAACGTGCTTATGAAAACGCTACAGTGCACTTGTCACCTTCAGGACGCACGCCTAGCCCACCCGCAAGTTTATACTTTGATAGTGCCACTCATGGTTCATGCAGTCTTTCTAGGGGTATATGTTTTAAGCTGCATCACTGTACCTGTGGACTGCGCCTTCTTGTTTAGTGCAGTGTTAGTGCTGGCCCTATGCAAACTTGCCCCTGCATGAGCGCCTAGATGATTTGCGCCTTTGACTGTCTATTTAAGGGGAACTTCAATGAATAGATGCGTGCAAATGTTAACGATCATGTGGAGGTTATGAGATGTAGGAAACAGGACCTTTTTATAAATAAAGTACTCTGGAGGCTGCTGTGAGGGATTAATTTAATTGCATTTCATGTATTGAAAATTAATATTCGCCTTGTGTCTGCCTCTTTTCCCACCGACCAGTTCTGCCAAGGCAAGAAAGACCACACATCGGTCAAGTATGGCATCGCCGTATTCGACGTCGAATTGGATGACCCAGAAAACAAATGCGGCATGGGTGCTTACTCGAGGCTGAAATCCGTCAAGAAGCTGTTTGACTATATGAACAACAACTTCACATCAGCCAGCGAATTCGAAAAATGCGGAAAATAAATTTTGCACTTGCACAAGACATGCACAAGACACAAGCTATCGCTACAAATATCTTGCCCATGCCAGCTGTACACAACTACTGCAACCAAATATGGCGAGAGACAGGTCTGTCAGCCACAGAAGGTTAGCGCTAGCAGCCAGGAAACGGGAAAAAACTAAGAAGATAGGGGGAGACAGGAAACTTGTGACAAAGATAGGAAAGTGAAAGACGGAGGGGAGGACAGGAAAAGGCGACTGTCCATATTCCCCTGTCGGGCCAGGCCGGAGGTGCCGTATACAGGAAGCTGGGGCAAAAGTGATGTGTTGCCTCCGCCGTGGGCCTTAAAGGTCCAAACACTCGGCATCGGCACAACCACCAGGATTCCTGTTTCCCCGGACATGGCGATGCCACGCACGGCTAAGCGCGGGTGTTCGGGTCCGTGGTAACGCACTGCTCACCATCATCCCCCTGCGGGGATGTCCCTGCCGATGCTCAGGAACCCTTGGTGTCGCCACTCACCGACGCCTGCAAGCTGCGGGCGCCCCTGCGGGAGCATCGATTGAAATGAACACTGCATTGAAAGCTACCGATTTATAACATTATTTATTTACAACAAAAACTAAGGCTGCAAACACTGCTAAGCACACAGAAAGCATTGTCAGAGCTCTCTTCTGCTTTTGAATCGAAAAAACGAACATCTTGAAACAATGCCGCTTGCGGGGTGCTTGGCAGAACGAGAATATTTACACACTGCAAACTATGAAAAATACTTGCTCCTAACACTGAAGAATTACACTAGCGGGAAATAAAGAAGACAGTATACCATGATGAAATGGTGCCAAATATTCCTCAGTTACTTGCCGCAAACCACCTAAGGGCTTTATAGGGTTTCTTAGGGCTTCTTAATTTTATTTTTGTAAGACAGGTGCAGGACACCAGGATAGACACTGAAGAGGGATTAAAAAGTACAGCAGCTTGTAAACCAACTCGTAACAGAATATTTGCATAAAGTAGCAATGCCATTCTTTTGGCCGGGCGGCGAAGAAATATTAACTTGGTGGTTACAAGTGGTCAACATGTCCCTAATTCAACACTGGACTGACAGATGACCATCCAGACTGGAAGGCAATGCGAATAAACTGATGGCTTTCGGCCTTGAAAGCAACAATTAATCATTGTGAGTTAGAGCATCATCGTGTGTGCTCTGACTCATCCAGCTTTGACTCCCTGGAAAGTGTCGCCAACTCTCCAGAACGCGAAAAGCAAGCTGCGGTGCAGCCAGATATATTCCCGAATACAGAAAGAGGCGACTGGTCGTCATGGTCGACACCTTGGCGGGATCGGCGGCTCGCTTGCGGTGCTCGAGGCTTGCGTATAAGGGAAGTAGTACAGCTGCTGGGCGAGGTTGAACTGCCATCTGGAGGCGCGCAGCTCAGTCAGTTCGAGCAGCGTCTTGCGCGCCTGCGCCGAAAGGTTGGGCAGGAGGAAAGCCTCCCGTAGTGTTCCTGTATACGCTGCTCCCTGCGGGAGCATATACAGGAACACTAGCCTCCCGCAGCCTCCGAACCAGGATCTCCATGCGATGGGGGGCGTCGCGCTCGATTACCTCGCCGGCGATGGTCAGCACTGACCGCAGGCACTCCATCTGCGAAGTGCCGGTTGCAGTAGTCAGCACGCGTGATGTATAACGCGCTCACTGCGAAGACCAGCTTAATTCGAGAGAAATGAGCGACAGTTACTGTTACGAGTATTTTTACATATCGGCCCCCCTTTCACCCTTTAATATCTTCCGTCACTGAGGGGTTAACCCGCTGTAAGACAGCTAACGTGCCTTCCCTTCAAGTAACTACTTCAAGTAACTAACTTCTTAATCTCATCCGCCCATCTAACCTTCTGCCGCCCCCTGCTACGGTTGCCTTCCCTTGGAATCCACTCCGTTACCCTTAAGGATAGGTGGTTATCTTGCCTTCGCATCACATGCCCTGTCCAAGCCCATTTCTTCCTCTTGATTTCGACTAGGATGGAGCCCTGCATTGAGGACTCCACTCAGGAAGACAACGATGATGATGATAGTGATGATGATGATGATGACGATGGAAGACTAGCTATAATAAAAGTTTTTCATCCTCTTCCTCCTCTGCACAGACTGTACACAGACCACCATGACAGCGTCTATGCAAGATGTTCATTGGCTCAAGATATGATACTTACCTTGCGCCTTGAGATGGTGTAAAAAAATTTGCACGCGAATAAAACGACCCGCTGCGTGAAACAAAATAGAATATTATAAACTTGTTGCCAAATGATGATGTCTCGCTGCTGTGATGACAGCTAGGACTCAGACGTGGACAGCAAGCAAAACATTCCTGTTGTACCTCGTCGCAGGTAGCGCTTACAAGCATTAAATTGCAACAGACGAGTAATTCGTTCAGGGCGGCTTATAGCTGATGGAACCCGCGGTATAGGCCCAGGGCCTTTGGCCTTTGAACGCGCTCCTGTCTTTCCAGGCTTCTGTCCAAGCTAGGCTGTGCGCACGACCTCCCTGACCGCGCTGTTTGAGGTGACGGAGGCTTTTTTAGATAATTTAAGCTAACACCTTTATTTCCTTCTTCACCCTTTAATGACCTCACTGCTGTAGGATTGTGACTTGTCCCAATTCACTCGGGAAATGCTCGCCAAGTAGAGTCGTTTGGTTCTCTCTGTGCTTGTTTATTTGGGAATGTATACACAAACCTCAGCTTTCAGTACATCGTCTGCACTTTCACGCAAGACACAACACGCGTTTATTTGTAGGTGAACAAACATCAACGACCGGTCTTTTTCATCATTTAGTTGGCCGTCCGAAAAAGCCGTCCCACAACTCCGTCCCACACCCCACAGCTCCCGGTCAGTGTTGGATCACTTCAAGCACGGAGTCCTCCAAGTCCTGCGCATACAAAGCAGCCAGCCTTGTGAAATCAGGGCCGCAAGCAGAAAGCACAGAACTGAGAGGCAAGCGAAGAACGGGGATCTATACACACCGTCTCATTCTCGTTACCAGTCTCAGTTGGAACTGAAAGCAAAGGCAGACGCGTCAGTACATATGCTGCACTCTACCCGCGCATGTTGCAGGCAGCTTGCGGCGTAATTACTACATACCCGTGTGCTTGATTACGATGGGCTTAGTAGGCGTGACAAGAGGTGTCACACCAATCTGCGAAAACGCACAAGCAAACAGCGAGTAATGAGACAAAGTGCAAGCGCACAATAGTTTAGACATTTTCAACGGCTTCCACTGCGCTTTTTTTAGGATCAATCTTCTTTCGATACGAATTTTTTCAGTGTTATGTTTTGTCTTTAGACGACTCCTATGACACATCTATGACAAGGACCCTTCAAAAGTGAGAGACATCACAAAATATTTACGCAAATAGTTTAATGTGTAGGTTTAAATATCAGACGTTCTGCTAACCCTGCTGAAGTGGAAAATTGTGTTTTAAGATTTAATAAATGTCGAAAGAAATAATAAAGAAAGACAATTCAAGTATTTGTTTTAGGGGCTGCCTGTATAAAGATAATTTACATCGCAACAGTTTGTTGTTATACTTCACGTCAGCTAGAACAGTGGATGGCATAACATTTGACGCTAATCAGTCATGCGCCCGCTGTGGGGTTCACTCTCTAGCGAGGTGATAGCTTATTTGCATACTATCATAAGGAAGCTAATAGCCTGGAACACTCTTATGAATTTACCTGCAGTTGTCATATATTGGCGCAACTACAATGCGCTCAAAAGTTTTGCGAAGCCAAGAACGTAGGAGTAGGAGCTATAAACTTCAAAGATAGCATATATGCTCATTATATTGGCAATTACTTTGTGACTATTTAGTGCAGTCTTGCAAAGGGTCTTTCAAAGAAACGATATCAGCTGTATCCTCTTCTCTGATGCACGATAGTCTAATCATTTCATGAAGATCGTCACAACGCAGTAACAAATCGTGAATTGCTTCCTTCTTGTTTTGCTGACCTTAGGCAGTTAGTTGCAAACAAATCAGCTTGTATACGTACAGGGAAGCTGTTCCGTGCGAAGCACCAATAAAACACACCTTATTAAGCATCCCGGTATTCGACGAGTGGTATCGCCTCTCGGGCAGAGAGGACGCTCGCGGCTTGGATGGCCCCGGCGACTGGGGCAGGCAATCAGGCGTAGTCGC
This sequence comes from Amblyomma americanum, assembly GCF_052857255.1. Taxonomy (NCBI): domain Eukaryota; kingdom Metazoa; phylum Arthropoda; class Arachnida; order Ixodida; family Ixodidae; genus Amblyomma; species Amblyomma americanum. The sequence continues at coordinate 32,625,793 of NC_135506.1, read as the reverse complement.
CGCAGTCAGAGACTGCAAAGGGCCAAGTGCATGCGTTGTCCTTACGGTCAAGAAGCAGCAGTCGCGAATACAAAGACGGCATGTCATGCTGCCTGTGCAACAATTTACTCAGCAATGACGTCGACCCTAAATGAAATGAGCGAGATACATAGCAATTTGGATGAGGCTAATGCGAAATGTTAGGTGCAGCAGAAGCGGTCTATAGATCAGACTTGTTAGGCAATGGCTCAACGGAACAGCAGAACCATGCGGCTACACCATCCCTCAGGCTTTTTTCTTCGAGGCTCGCCTCAATCAGGAACCTTGAAAAGCCGGCTGGCCAATTCTCTCTGAACGCTTCTGTGATTAAGGCAGACCTGCCTGTTTTTGATGGCTCGTAGTTTTATTGTATTCCGAAAAAAATAGCATATCCGATAATACCAGAAAAGTTAGAAAGAAGGGTGGTGTGCGTGGACAAGTGGTGCAGTATACCGAGCGCGGAAACCTTGCTCGTGTCTTACCTTTGTCGATAACCATTTCCGGCCCCTGACGGTCTTCACTAGGGGAGGGACTGGTTTCTCATTAATGTACTGAAAAATAAATCACATAAAGAGATATTAAGATGATAACTGAACCTTTTGTATTGCTTCATTTACTTGTGTATTTACAGGATGGCATGCCCAATTCTTCTCCGTATTACGGAGTTGTGACTCCCTTGAATAGGGTAACTACTCAAAAAAAGCTCAAGGACAAAGAACACCGCGAGCCCGAAGAAAACCCGGAATGGAATTGGGCTTGCCCAAGAAAAATTTTGATCCGTATCGATGCCTTGCATTTCACGCCACAAGTGCCGTGATAGTGCGTCACGCACAACAGTCACCAACCTTTCACGGCAAAGGTGGCGATAAACTGATCGGACATACGTGCATATTTTCCTTCCACTCCTGTTCGGCCTACACAGCAGCCATTGTGTCATCAGTAAAAAGCCTGTTTAGAAAATGTCATCGAAGAATTATCCAGATTACTTGCAGGTATATGGTTTATGCATGGGGGTTTAACGTCTCAAAGCGACTCAGGCTATGAGGGACGCCGTAGTGACGGGCTCCGGAGACTTCGACCACCTGGGGTTCTTTTACGTGCACTGACATCGCACACCACACGGGCCTCTAGAATTTCGCCTCCATCGAAATTCGACCGCCGCGGCCGGGATCCAACCCGCGTCTTTCGGGCCAGCAGCCGAGCGCCATAACCACTGAGCAACTGCAGCGGTTTCCAGATTACTTGGAATGTCAGTTATTCTGGTATCACTCTTCGCGGGCACGCAGAAAATGAACGATTGTTGTCAGCGCCTCGCATTGCTTATTCCAATTGCTTCGCGAAACCACCACTTCTGTGCAGTCGTCAACACCTACTTCACTAAACTAGCCGCACAGCATTATCTACAAATGAGGATAAAAATGACCTAGGCAAGAGGCTCAGTCAGGCCATGAGTTGCACACCGAGGGCAATACCCTGCTGCGAAATAACAATACACTCGAATTTTAATATCATCAGCAGAAAAACTACGCCTAGCTCGCTATAAATGCATCTTCTCCCATGTGTCTTCCATTAACTGTGTCCAGTGGCAGCTGTGGCCACAATTCACCCTGGAAACCTTGTGATCGCATCCAGCCACCTGACTCTCTGATCCCCTCCTACTCTTGCGTTATCTTGGAGTCCATTCTATTACCCTAAACGATCATCAGTTATAACCAGTGCGTCAATGCGCAACTGCACGGTAGCCGAGGCCGAAGAGGCAGCCGTAGCTCTAGCGACAGCGGAGGGCTACCGATTAAACAGGTCTCTAACCATGCTCGCAGACTCCCAAGCAGCATGCCGTAACTATCTATACGGCAGAATCAGCCACAACGCGTTCCGAATTCTCCGCTCATGTGGCAACCCCAACAACAACAACCAAGCCAAACACGGGATAGTTTGGATACCGGGTCACACCGACATTACGGGAAATCAGGAGGCAGACAGGACAGCTCGAGGGTACGCAACAAACCGAGCGTCCATCCACCTCACCTCTACAGAGGAACCGGAACCGGTAGACCAAAGCTATGCAGAGATTCTAGACTACTTGAGAGGGACTAGCAAAAAGTATCCCCCCCCCCCCCCCCATTAAACAGCTAAGCACGGAGGACGTCATAGCGTGGCGACAACTGCAACGGGAACGTTCCCATGCTTAAACATGCTAAGTAAAATTTATCCCACACAGTACCACACCACATAGGCATGCCAGAAAGTCGGCGGGCTATCCATAGTAGAAAACCCAAGTTCGGAACAGTGGGAGAGGATGCTTTCCAGCGACATCGTAAAAGTCCAGCAAGGACTAGTAAGACGTGCTCGCAGGTCAGCTACCCTCAGTCGAGCCCTGGACTAAGGGAACCAACCCTGGAGCAAGATATAAGAAGCCACCTGAAACCGCTAATACCTCTGTAAAATAGAGCAAAATAAACTTTTTACCTACCTACCTCTCTCGTGCTTCGGATTTGTGGTTACTATCTGCCCGCAGTAGATGTATTCCCTTCCCCCTTTTTCTTAGCTTCGTTTCCCGTTGTAAACTGCTGTTACATTGCGGGAGTGTTAAATATTAGGATTTTAATTTTTAGATCGACAGTTGTGCTTTTCTTGCTTAGGTCCTCGGTCATGTTTTGCAGTTCTCCATCAGAGTTACTTAGTACAGCATTGTGAGCAACAAATCGCACATTGGTAATGTATTCTGCATTAACTTGTATCCCCAACACCTCTTAATCAAGTCCTTCAGTAAGCACGCGAAAAGTAGTACTGACGAGATCTTCTCTCCCTGCCTGCATTTTTCATGGTTCCGCCTTTGTTACTTTCTCTGTGTAGGTATATTTTAGCAGCGCAACTGCTATATATATTTCGCTGTATTCTTCAATACGCCTCTTCTACAACATTGTTGTGCAATCCTTGAATGATTTGTGAGGTTACGAATAAGGCTCATGCTTTCACGAAATATATTATAGCTATATTAAAGGATGGTGATATTCTGCGCATCTTTCTGTCACATGATTGATGGTGCAAATGTGGTCTGTTGTGGAGTAGAGTAGCCGTTACGCATGCCGCCTGGTCGGTTTGTAGCTTTAAGTCTAAAGATTCTCGAAATCTATGAGCGAATTCCTCGTAAATACCTCGTCGGCAGTTTACAGTAAGCTGATCGAGTTAAAATTTTTCAAGACCATGACATCCACTCTCTTATGGATGAAGATAGCGTTAGAATTCTTCCAAGATTCCGGAAGCACGTGTTCGTCAGACATTGTGTACACGGGGGGGGGGGGGGGGGGGGGCAGTTTTTCTAGCCCAATTTGCCCAGCGTCATTCTACAGACCTGCACTCACCTGACCCTGATAACTTTAATATAGATATGGTTTATCGCGCCAACCAGGTTTTATGAGGGCCGGCTAATTACTATGAAGTGCACCACAAACAGCACTGAACACGGAAGTAGTGCTCAAGAGATAAAAAAAAACCTTGATGTCAGTAAACATGGGGTGGTCAGTAAAAGGTAATATACTTTAGATCGGCGGCCCCGCATCGCGTAAGATGAAATAGGCGAATAGTAGATGACAGGTGATGAGGTCAATCTACAGTGACTAAAATGAATTTTCCAAGACGATGCACATGTCGAAGCGCACACCTGCTGGCACAGGTGTTTCACTTGTCATTCAAACCTGTGCTTGTGCCCTGTGTACCACTAGAGAGGCCGGAAGTGCCTCTTACAAAGCACAAACGTGCCGGCAGTCGAAGATACAGCTTCAGAAGCTACGAAAAAAAAAGCCGGCGCACTTCCATAAATATTGAGATATGTCCAGAAATTCTCATCTAGTTGAGCACAGCCATCAGCTCTGTCAATGAATGACGCGACTAATTTCATTCGAGTTTCTCTACTCAGTAATTTTCTTACCTATGCTCACATTCAATACGCCTGCATCGCTATCAAAATATACCCATTCAGTTATTATCTGCAGCATCAATGTTAAGGATTAATTTTGCTACACATTAAATGGCACTGCACAGGAGTGCGAGAAATTCCCTGCAAGGTAACCAAGTACCGTAAAGGTTTACGACGTCAAGCTCTGTGAATGCATGCCCCCTCTGTGGGCTTTTTTCTGTGATAGCCATTCGGCAAAGGTACCCGCCGCAGTGGCTCAGTGGTTAGGGCGCTCGGCTACTGATCCGGAGTTCCCGGGTTCGAACCCGACCGCGGCGGCTGCGTTTTTATGGAGGAAAAACGCTAAGGCGCCCGTGTGCTGTGCGATGTCAGTGCACGTTAAAGATCCCCAGGTGGTCGAAATTATTCCGGAGCCCTCCACTACGGCACCTACTTCTTCCTTTCTTTCACTCCCTCTCTTATCCCTTCCCATACGGCGTGGTTCAGGTGTCCAACGATATATGAGACAGATACTGCGCCATTTCCTTTCCCCCAAAAAAACCAGTTATTATTATTATTATTATTCGGCAAAGGCACAGTACTAACAGCGGAGCTTTATCGTGCCGCCGGTCTATATGAAACGGTGGAAATTTAAAAAAAAAGTTGCTCTTACTTTTGCCACGGGACTGATGACTGCCCACGGTGACCTGTCCAGGCGTGTCTCCTGCGGCGCAGATTTTGTTGGAGTTTTGACCGCAGTCTCGCCTTGTTTCTTATTGCTTGGGGTTGCGGGTACTTTGAATATCTCTGTCGACTTCCGAAAAGAAGACATGATAAGATAGGAGGGGTCACTACAGCACTGTGTTCAACGCTGTGCCTGGCTGCAACGACTGTTCTTTGATCTCTTCGTCGTCGGCTTCTAAGAGCTGCTGAACACTGAAGCGATTCGTAAGTGGATATTCCTAGCGCAAGTGCTGGTTTATATTCAGAAAATAATAAATGCTCTGCAGAGCAGTTGAGGCAGCTCTCTCCTGGCGTTTGACTAGTCGCTGAGCAGTTAAAGAGACATCATCAGCGCAACCGAAGAAAAAAAGCCTGACGTCTTTTTCTTTCATTTCTAAATTATGACGCTTCCTTCGGTTTTTAGGATAGAAAAGCTGTGATGAGTAGCATTCAGCTTAGTGCCCTTTATGTGCCTTGCGGGACTTCCGGATACTTCCAAATTGAAGGCACTGGGGAAAGGAACGATAGAGCCAACTCTAATCTGATCGGACGACCCAAGAATATATTACGCCATTGACTCGGTGTTCACATCTTTTATTTATTATTTATGTACAGCATATCCTGCAGCGCCCAAGCATTACAACGGTAGAGCGTGTACAAATAATAAAAACAACACAAAAAAAGAAACAGCACACAATTAAGAGATGACGAGTATATAAAAGAGATATTCTCAATTTGAAACCAGCTATAAAATCCATGAGAACAACAGAGTGCGAGGAATATTCAAGTAATTGCAAATTATGAATAAATTGAGCGAAGTGGACATCGTCAGCTGTGACGACCTCTTCTGGTAAAGTGTTCTATTCGAGCCAACAACTTTAAAGCCAACACAGACAGTCGACGGTTGCAAATGTGCAGAAAAACAGAGCTACCTGCCGAGCACTTGGAACTTCGTGGAGTGGATGCACCGGAGATCATGAAACTTGGTGCGTAGCATTTTAAATGAGACCGTGGTAACAGATCCGTCAGACGTAGTAACAGAATAAAATGCTTTCGTGCTCCCAAGATTAAATGCTTTCATCACGGTGCCAGCTGCGATTTCCTCCATTCACTTGAGACGAGGCGAATGCTCGCGGGGCACTTTATCGAAAGAGGTCCCCTCACACAACAACACATCGTTCCGCATAACTAAAGCACGTGAACGTACCGACAACATAATCCGGTGTTCATGAAATTAACCGCCACGCGACAAGGCAAAGGCGTCGAAGTAAACAGTACTGTCTGCTTTAAAATAACAAGGTGCAGCCGTTGTGTGGTGCGTCGGTCTTCAAGTTCTTCCTTGGAAGGGAGCGGCTGCAGCCTGCATTGTTCAGGAATCTGCTCGGGATCTCCACGCTGTCAGTACGTTTCTTTTTATCGTGCAGCGAGGACCAAGTCCTCGCCGCAAAGGTAATAGTCCATTATTCCGATATGTAGCAAAATCTTTCTTTTAAAGTGTTTCCATCGCCCGCATCGAGCAGTTAAGACTGCCACAAAAAACCAAAGAGGAACGCTTTTGACGATAGCGAAAACGCGAATAGAAAAAAAAATGACTGCTGTCGGTTGACCTGCGGATATAGTGATTGTTGTAGTGAAAGTTTCATTTTATGAAAAAATTGCGTTCATAAACAGTTTCCCGCTTAAAATTGCTTTTGTCCACGATTGCTGGGTATGCTATATCAACTATAACATGCATAGCACGTAGGCCGTATACCGGAAATCATGGCATAGGGCTGCCGTAACTAGCAATACCGCATTTTGAAATGATGTTTGCAAACTCGCCCTTGCACCAGGGCTCCAAACCGGAATCGCTATCAAATCGTTCCAGTCGCTTAAGCCTTTCAGTAAAGCTTGATTGCCAGAAGATTTACGGCGACAAATAACTGATGAAATACTTCTCTGGTTTCGACAACGGCTGCTACCGTACATACTCAGAGTTATGTTACTGCAATAGCATAAACTGCCATTCAGATTATTAACCGCAGTTTACCAATATTACTCAAGCGAAAAACGTACAGCAGCTGTATCTTACCGGTACGCACCTAGGGGCAGAAACATGGAGGCTAACGAAAAGTTTTCAGCTCAAGTTAAGGACAACGCAACGAGCTATAGAGGAGAAAGTGATAGGTGTAACGTTAAGAGACCGGGAAGCGGGCAGAGTGGGTGAGGGAACAAACGCGGGTTAACGACACCCTAGTCGAAATCACGAGGAATAAAGGAGGTTGGGCCGGGCATGTGATGCGAAGGCCAGATAACCGCTGGTCCTTAAGGGTAACGGAGTGGATTTCAAGAGAAGGCAAGCGTAGCAGGGGGCGGAAAAAAGCTAGGTGGGCGGATAGGATTAGAAAGTTCGCAGGCATTAGGTGGACGCAGCTGGCAAAGGACAGGGTTAATTGAGAGACATGCGAGAGGAGTTTGCCCTGCAGTAGGTGTAGTCAGGCTGATTATGATGATGATGATGATGATGAAAAATACCCAAAAGAAAACGCCTAAAATGAAGTATATAAGAAGAGACTGACTTGGTTCAAGAAGCTGGTCCTCATTTCTGTTCCGGAGAAATGAAGCGAACAGCAAATATATTTGGAACAAACAGGAAGCATGAACATCTGTGCGTTTGTGTGCGAAAATTGCACGAAGGAGGCGGTAATTTAGTCGAAAGGGTTTTTTTGTTTTTTTGCTAGAGCGTTGCTACAGCGGTCGCGTCCCCATCGTCCCCATCTTCTATGGCTTCATCGAAAGATTCCTGGCAGTCTAGTGCTCAGCTTGAGCCTGCAGGCTAAGATGACGGCGAAGTGCTGCTGTACCTTGTGAGTGCACTGACCTGCTTTTTAATGGCAGGCGGCAGGTGGCCGACATGCACGCGTGCATCTATGACAGCCATCAGACACATAGTCTTCAATGTAGGACAAAAGTCTAGCACGTGCATATCCGTCAGCGCCTCTTCGCATAGTTCAGAAGTCTCCTCTGCACTAGACTGCATCCACTGCTCGACCGTTGCGTAGGATTTCAATCCTCGACCACCGAAGACGAAAAGCAAATTGTCAATCACGCAGCAGCCCGGGAACCGCCTGGCCGACGGGCCTGACCGCTTCGGCGTCACTACGCTCCAGGAGGACTCCTCAGGGTTGTACTTGTGGATGATGCCAAAGTATCGGTCCCGGTCGAAGTCCAAACCTCCAAATACATACAGCTCTCCGTTGTAGACGAAGGTCGCGTGATCTTCGCGCCCTTCGGGGGGAAAGCCATCGACGCGGGGCCGCACCCATGTCGAGGTGGACGTGTCCAGATACACCAGAGAGCTGCTGTAGGCTGTGCCTCGGCCAGAGAGCACAAGGGCTCCGCCCCACACGTACATACGGTCCCCAATGGCGGACGCCGAATGGTACACGGTGTCCTCCGGCAGCTCGCCCCTGGTTGGCACAGTATGCCAGCGCAATGTCTTCAGGTCGAGGAAATCTATCTGCGGCGTGGGTGGGCCATCCACCGGCCATCCTCCATAGAGGTAGACTCGGCTGCCCACCAAGCATGCAGTATGGCCGAACCGAAATTCTGGCCATTGGCCAGACACTTCCAGAAGACTCCATGCCATCGTTCTGGTGTCGAAGCGGTAAACTACGCCACCCCCTTCGATATAATCCCGGCAGCTCCAGAGGTAGGCGCTGTCACCGTAGGCGACGACCGTGCGGCTGTAATTATTATGCCAGGGGCTCCCGTCCGGAAGGGACTGCGTCTGCAGCTGGTTCCACTGGCAGGTCGCAGGGTCGAATGCGTAGACTTCGACGGACTCGCGTGTGGTGCGGTCCACGTCCTCGCGGTCGGGGTCGAACGAGTAGATCTTGCCATTAATGGAGACAGCCGTGTAGTTTGCGCCTTCTGGCACGCCTTCCAGCCGCACCGTCCACATCTTCGCTACTGCAAATTCCTCCCGGGAAAGATGCGCAGGTTTCTTTTCGGTCGTAGAACGTGCACGTGCACGTGCGGGATCGTCTTCTTCAACCCTTTCTTCTTTCTCCTTTATGCACGTGCACCTGTGTGAGGGATGTTCCAGTGCCCCTACTGGCGAACTTACATACTTTGGGTGCACTGGCAAAAGCCATATGTAATTATAAGATAATAACAAAAAATATATAAAGTGACTGAACATTGTTTTGTGAAGGGTTACATGTTGGCCTTCAGGTTTTTCTGTGTCCTTCACTTGGCCGCAGTAACTTATTCTGCGCAAAATTAAATTAGCTGCCAGGTGTTTGCGCGCCGGCGTGTCTGTCTTCTGTGTATTTGTCATTTCCTCTGTTCCCCTTCAAGGCGCCTTTTTGTAAAAATGTGTTCACCCACGTTGCCAAAGAGTAATCAAAACCCATCTATACTTTGCCAAGTGGTGAAGAAAAGGATGAAATGTGCTGTTGAAATGCTGGCAAAGAGGCAAGGCGTTTTTAGAGAATGCCGCGTCGCCCACCAAACGGATGACGATGCCTCTGAGGTGCACGCAACAATGCCCTTTGGCCCACTTCCCTAAAGACCACTGTTTTTCACAGAAATGTGAACTTCTGCTGAAAGGCCAAATGTGCCTGGGATTCCAAGTGTTTACAAACGCACAGAATTCTCTCGGAACGCAAAACTGTCGGAATTCTCGTAAGCAGCAGTAAGCAGAGAGAGAGAGAGAGCGATTTGATGCGTACCGGTTAAGACCTGCGCGAGCTGTATGAATGCCAACGCTAGCGTCGAGGCATGCTTTCATTCGGCAGCTCCAAACGCGACATAAAAATGACTGTGTTCACGCTTGTTGTGAAAACTGGTAAATTAGGGAAAAGCTAATATGAAAGTATTCAATTTGTTTCTATTCTTTTTTCTAATTTCTCCGTCAACACAAATGCGCGTCTCGCACTCTATTCGGACTCAGGCTGTCGCATTTGAGTGCTCGAAACTGAAGGAAAATTCCTTCCCTAAGGCTATGCTGAACACAATTCCATGAAAGGTGTCCCTGCGGCGGAGTCCGCGCTGTTGTCGGACTTGAGAGCAGGCTGCTCTTCCCTCAACATATACGTGTGTTCAAGACATGAATTTCACATGCGTCTACTCACCGCGATGCGAGTGCCAGCCAGTGTGTGTGTGTGTGTGGACATCACCCCATGAAACTCATGGTATTATGCCAATATCAACCTTCATTCCCGGTTTACCTTTCCTCCCTTTCCCCTCTCCCAGGTGTGAAGCAGCAGGCCAGGGTCATATCACCACCGGCCGACCTTTCCTCCTTCCACCTCATTAAAATTCCTTTCTCTCTCTCCCTCGTTTAAGACGAGACAGCTTCATCAGCATACGTACTTTAGGTTGAGGTCGATAAAAGAATACCTCGCCCGCAACACTAAGGCATCGCGGCTGATGAAAATCTAATTAAAAACAAAAGAAAGGGGCATAGTGCAAAGACAATAAAAGAAACCATTTTGATAAAGTTGAAAACAGGAAAATGTTCAGGAGGTGAAACCAGCGAAGACAGGTAAAGTTTGCCTTCTCTCTAGACTCCCCACGCGCGTCCAGTAATGTCATGTTTTTCTCCTTCTTCTGTCTTCCTCCTTGTTATTCCTCTTCGGTTGTCGAAGCCATCGTTGATTCACATAATGTCTTTTCCTCAAGTAAATTTACTAAACATAAGGCAGATCCTGGTTAATTGTGAATGTTTGTTGCCTACAATATAGGAAATCCTGAAAGCTCCGAACCTTCTTGATTGGTTTTCTTTATTTGTAGATTTTTGCCCCTCCTTCTGTGCCAATATGTGGTCTCTAGGTCTTGTCTTCAAATGTTATCTGCCAGGTGTATTCAAATGTGGTGTGGCAGGTGTCTGCGGATTGTGTTTTGTTAACTGATTGTTTTTTTTTGTTGCTATGTTGCCACCATGGAAGCACGCTAGCCCTCTGCCTTGCTGCCACAGGAGTGACAGTGGCGGTCAACGCAGGCTACTGTTTTTCGTATGATTTCTCCAGTATATTTTTACCACGTCCTGTAACATTTTAACTAGCTTTTGATCTTTTATTATTTCAGGTTTTCTCTTTGTGTGTTTTTTCCAAGCTTTCCTGTCAATATTTTTCTTTCGTGCTCCGTTAAGACGCAATTATGCGCGTAGTGATCAAAATCTTGTACTTCAAGATCACAACGGTAACTGCACTCTCCACTAATGTTAACTCGCTGGAAGAAAAATGTAAATTGCCCGTGTCCTGTGATGGCTATTGACTAGTGGTGATTTGTAGGAAATGTTCCTGACATTTGCTTAGTGCTCTTAACCCACTGATATGCAAAGATATTCTTTCCTTCGTTGTGCCAGATGTTATTTCATTTATGTGCAAGTTCCATTTTCAGTTGCTTTCTTATAAATTGCATAGTTATCGGGAGTTTTCCCTTCTCTCTAGTATCTTTCGCTTTCTTCGCTAGAGAAGCTGCTGTTTCGCTGCCAGTATTTCCACTGTGCCCCTTGAAATAAATTAAAAATATTTGGTATCGCTGGAGAGTTTGCCGTTTTCCGTTGACTGTGTGAAAAATAGTGTTAGTGTTGCTCGGATTCTCTTCTGGCTTTAGCTGCCGACAAGCTACCGGTAAAGATTTGAAGTTCTTGACGGCCACTTTTACACTGAATAAAATGTATTGCTTTTTATATGGCTAATGTTTCTGCTTGAAAGTCAGATGAATATTTTGGCAATCTTTATTGTCATTGCGCAGAAAAATATAGCTTCTAAAGTTTGGGTATCGCTCGTACTGATTAGTTAATACTGTCACATATAATCAATTCCAGATGCTTCTGACGACAGGAAAAAAAACTCAAGCCTGCCGAGGGGATATGTGAGGATAAACTGATTGTTGTAGGGTTATTTCACGATATATGGAAAATCGCGTCACGTTCATAAATAATTTCCCGTTGAAAATGCGTTTTTCGATCATTTCTGGGTATGCCACAACCTTCCTTTCGGAAGCGGAACATTGCATTCACAGTTTGTGATACCAGCCAGGTTAAGCACACATAGATCAGGCGCCGACAATCGCTGCTTGCTTTAGCTTTAACCAGGGCTGTGAGTAAAGCAATTACGGTATTTTTGGAACGAAGAATGTTCCTAGTGCAAATAATTACGCGCATAATGTGTAACCTCTCCAAAGTCACATCGCAATTATGTGCATTTATTCACATCGCATCGGATCGGAAACACATTTATTGAGCTCTAGAAAAGAGATCTTCACGGCTTCAGGTGGCGTCTTCCATCTTCCGATGGCGTCCTCCGTCTTCATTCATCGGGTTGGTGCCTTAGTCCGAGGCTCCACAGAGTATGGCCATCCCGCGAGCTAGCTCTACTATGCACCTTTGGCCTTTCAAGCTTACGCTGGAAAGCATACTCTCCCACTGCTCCGCACTCGCGTTTTTCATTCTGTTGATAGTTAGAGGCCCAATCTATTGACAGGCCCAAGATGTATGGTATAAATCTGGTTTCTCTCCGCACCATGGGCACCTAGCCTCATACTGCGTAGGGAACATTTTATTAAGAAGGTTTAGATTCGGGAAAGTAGCCGTCTGCAGCTGTCGCCATGCAACAGCATCCTCTATGCTTAGATCTTTATGTAGGGGTGGATACTTCAGTCTGACCCCTTTATAATAATTTAAGATGTCTGAGTAGCCCATGGGTACTCCACACTACTGCCATGGGTACGACCTGTTTTATTCGGCGATGTTAAAAACTACGCAACTGTATGCACCCGCAGATAGTTAGCAAAGCATAAAATTTTAACACATAAACATGCGTAGCACGTGGGCTGTACGCCGGAAATAATAGCATAAGGCTGCAATGAAGAGTGACACCATTTTATAAAATGTTTGAAAATTCCTCCTGGCCCAAGGCTCAAATCCCCTATGATTCCCTAACCGCTCCAGTCGCTATAGTCATGCTAGGCGTGATTGCCAGATTTTACGATGACAAAAAATTGATGAAATACTTGTGGGGTTTCTACACTGGTTGCTTCCTTCATACTCAAAGGTAGAGTTGTGTTAGTGAAATGGTCTAAAAAATGCCTGATATGAAGTAAACTTTAATAGAGAGATGCTTTAGTATAAGAAGTCGTTTCTCATTTATTCTCCGGAGGTATAATAGCAAGGAAACTTGGATTCGAACTGCATGGACACATGAACATTTGCGCATTTGTGTGCAAACATTGCACGAAGCAGGGGGCAGTTTACACAAAAGATTTTTTTTTCTTGCTGTAGCGTCGCCCCAGCGGTCGCGTAGATTACCGTCCCCACAGTCTATGGCCACATCTAAAGAGTCCAGTCAGTCTGGTGCGCAGCTTGAGCGTGCAGGCTGAGATGACGGCGAAGTGCTGCTGTAGCTTGTGAGTGCACTGACCTCCTTTTTAATGGCAGGCGGCAGGTGGCCGACATGCACATTTGCATCTATGACAGCCATCAGGCACATAGTCTTCAAAGTCGGACAAAAGTCTAGGACGTGCATATCCGTCAGCGCCTCTTCGCATAGTTCAGAAGTCTCCTCTGCACTAGACTGCATCCACTGCTCGACCGTTGCGTAGGATTTCAATCCTCGACCACCGAAGACGAAAAGCAAATTGTCAATCACGCAGCAGCCCGGGAACCGCCTGGCTGACGGGCCTGACCGCTTCGGCGTCACTACGCTCCAGGAGGACCTCTCAGGGCTGTACTTGTGGATGATGCCAAAGTATCGGTCCCGGTCGAAGTCCGAACCTCCAAATACGTACAGCTCTCCGTTGTAGACGAAGGTGGCGTGATCTTCGCGCCCTTCGGGGGGAAAGCCATCGGCGCGAGGCCGCACCCATGTCGAGGTGAACGTGTCCAGATACACCAGAGAGCTGCTGTAGACTGTGCCTCGGCCAGAGAGCACAATGGCTCCGCCCCACACGTACATACGGTCCCCAATGGCGGACGCCGAATGGTACACGGTGTTCTCCGGCAGCTCGCCCCTGGTTGGCACAGTATGCCAGCGCAATGTCTTCATGTCGAGGAAATCTATCTGCGGCGTGGGTGGGCCATCCACCGGCCATCCACCATAGAGGTAGACTCGGCTGCCCACCAAGCATGCAGTTTGGCCGAACCGCAATTCTGGCCATTGGCCAGACACTTCCAGAAGACTCCATGCCATCGTTCTGATGTCGAAGCGGTAAACTACGCTACCCACTTCGAGATAATCCCGGCAGCTCCAGAGGTAGGCGCTGTCACCGTAGGCGACGACCGTGCGGCTGTAATTATTATGCCAGGGGCTCCCGTCCGGAAGGGACTGCGTCTGCAGCTGGTTCCACTGGCAGGTCGCAGGGTCGAATACGTAGACTTCGACGGACTCGCGTGTGGTGCGGTCCACGTCCTCGCGGTCGGGGTCGAACGAGTAGATCTTGCCATTAATGGAGACAGCCGTGTAGTTTGCGCCTTCCGGCACGCCTCCCAGCCGCGCCGTCCACATCTTCGCCCCTGCAAATTCCTCCCGGGAAGGCTGCGTAGATTTCTTTTGGCTGTCGACAGCTGCAGCACGCGACGAGGTTCTTCACTGTCTTCAATTCCTTGTTCTTTCTTCTCGATGTCCGTACACAAGTACTTCGGCATACCAATGGTAATGTTTGCTCTGCCGTTCAAAATTTTCTTCTACAAACAAAACGCCTACCATCATAAGCTTTCGTAATGCCCATTGTACTCTTTATTTGGGTATTCCGTTCTGGCCAGTCCTCACTTTTTCCTTCTTTCTTGTACTCACTCCTGTTGTGTCCTGGCTTGCAGTTTCAGTTTGCTCTCCATGGATTGGATTTGGCCTTTTCGATGTGCATCGGTAGTTTGGATTGTCATGTGATGGTTCCACATGAAAACCCATCCCTCCATTAATAAAACGTCATTTGTCATGTTTTGCTTAGTCTCGACTCACTTCTAGGACGGCCCTCCTGGACGACACCACATTGGCGACGAGTATGGGATTCATTAGGCCCATTGGCCTAGTGTGAGTTAATTGGCTGTCACGGTTTAGTTGAAATGGGACGACGTCCCGTTGTCTTCAGTTCTGTTTTCCAAAGCCAATTTCTGGCGGCAAATTCAACTTCATCGGAGGACTTTGGCGGCTACTTGCTTCCTCCTACCTCGTCATCGAGGACCATACCGCTGCCAACGAGCTGCGTTCGCCCGTAGTACTGAAGCTGTCTAAAGCGAGTGAGTGCGTTCATCACCGGCATTCTTTAGACGTGGGAAGAGCGTTCTTGTGAAAATGAGCGAGGTTACGTTTTGAGACGCCTCGAGTTCAGTCGGTTGAGGAGGTCGCTAAGCCTAGCGGACCTACGCAGTTACCGCCATTGCGTGCAACTTGTTATAGCGCAGACGAGGAGGGAGGGAGACCGTTTGCCGCCATTTTCTGTAACCGGCAATCGCGAAGAACGGGAGGCCGCCAACTTTCATGTTCAGTATTTAATGCGGTCTGAATGATGAACCGCAAGTACGTTGTACTGGGTCAGCATTTTTGTTATCAGCGATTGAGGGGGCCGCGGTTGTTTTATAGCCGGGCAGTGACGAGGTCGGGAGGCCGCTGCCATTTCGTAACCGGCCATTGGAGGATCCGGGAAGCTGTCACCGTTTTAATGACCGGCCATTGAGAGACCGCGAGGCCGCTGCCATTTTCGTAACCGACTATTGAGGAAGCCAACCGCCGTATTAAGTATTGCATTGGAAGGCCATGCGTCATTTCTGGCGATGATGTTTGAAAGTTGAATTGAGGGACGATTGTACTAGAGAAATACAAGCTGTGAACATGATTTTCAACGGAAAAAAAAAGTCGAACGCGACGCAAGGGTTCTCCGGCGTTCATGCACCAGAGCCTTTCCTTCAGAGACCGGGACGCCCGGCGGGGCCTTGGGCACAGTGGATACAAACATTTGAACTTGATTAGAACTTAACTGGTGGTTCTTCAGCATCACCTGAAAGCAAGAAATTGTGGTTGATATACAATTTAGGGAACGAAGGGCGCAGAATTTATTTTGAACGTACTATGACGCAACCGGAGATTGCGTCGCTTCCAGCGTCAGCGTCCACAGAGATGGGAGACACTGCGCCAGATGTGCATCAGACTGCAGTGACATTACTTGCCCAAGAGTCTTCTGTGTTGACACATTTGAACGACGTCAATTCTACAACCGCGTGCAGCAGCCAGATGAGTAGGTCACAGAATACATAGCCGCACTCCGGGATCTGGCGAACGCGTCCAGTTTTGCGTCCCCAAATGAAGCAATGAGAGGCAGGTTCGTGACTGGCGTCTCATCGCTACGTGTTCGCGAACGCCTTTTGTTAGAAGGATCCGATATCTTCTTCGCCACAGCTTCGAATGTTGCTTTGCGGTATGAGCAAACTGCTCGCGACGCTCAAGAAGCCGCAGCACCAATACAAGAAGCAACGTGCTTATTGCATCAAGTTCGTTCACAGCGCCAAGCAACGCCATCGTTGCCACGAGTTCCTCCGCAAATTCAAGGAGAAGCTTCGTATTTCCATCAAGCTCTTCCCCGACGTCAAGAAACCTTGCCTCCGTTTCAAGACGCCCGTTCTACAAGACGTCCGGCGCAACAAGGCATCGTAACACCGTCTACGAGTACACGCAACTTCAGCAGCAACGTTCCGAACGACCGCAACTTTTCGACAGGTTTCCGTCAATAAGCGCGCACAGACGCGCAACACATAACATGGCGCATTTCTACTGCTACAGATGTGGACCGAATCGTCACATAGCGTCGGCACCTACGTGTCCTGTGTAAAGAAGAACTCGTTTTTATTGTGGACGAGTTGGACATTTTCAGTCAGTCTGCAATCGTCGTCGAGCTTCTGTGAGAGAAGTGCAAGAGTATGCGTCACAGGAAAATTACATTCCAGCTGCGGCATACGCGTCGGAGGAAGAGATCACTCCAACTACTACCGTTCATGACGTAAAAACGGCGGAAACATCTGTGCCACCTTCGCACCCTGATCCTTTTCCAGATAAGCCTTGGCAAAAGTTGGCAATCGACATAATCGACCCATTTGAGCGAGTGTCTCGACGTTGTCGCTATGCCATCAGTTTAGTTGACTATTTTTCTAAATGACCTCAGGTGAAGATGGCAGATAATGCTACCACTACAGATATTACAGATTTATTACTCTACGTTTTTGCCCATAAAGGCTATCGAGAAGAGATAGTATCCGATCAAGGCCCTCACTTCATGTCGAAGGAATTTAAGCAAATTCTGAGTAACAGGGCTATCAAGTTAACTCATTCTTCGATATATCAACCACAGGTCAACGGACAAATCGAAAGATTTAACAGAACTTTCAAGTATTTTGTTCAGCTGTCATCGTTGGAACGTGGGCCTTTTAAAACCAGAATTGCGCAGTATTTTGGCACATATAGTTCTACACCTCATCCACAGCAGGGGTCACACCAGGAATTCTTTTTCATGGCAGATGCCATTGTACAAAGCTGGCTATTGTGGTATTTCCTTCATTTCCCTCATTGTTTGCTGAGAATCCATATCTAGCTATTCAAGATTTGAGGAAAAGAATGGAGAAGAAACAGATGACGATTAAAGAATACACAGGTAACAAGCTTGGATCACGAACACCCAGAATTCAGCCAGGGGACTTTGTCAATGTTCGTAAACCCCTCATTCAGTTCAAAAAAGACAGACGTTTCTCCGCAGCACGGGATTGTCATTCAACATGTTCCAGCATCATACCGCCTAACTGGTGGCAATCTATGGAATGCTTCCAAGCTGGCAAAGGTACCGAGACAACTGAATCGGGAAGAGGATAAACATTTTGATTTATTTCAGCTACTGTTTTCGTACGATTCTAAAAGTTATGCACACGATCAATGCTGGGCGGGACCAGTGTTGCCTCGGCAGCCTCCTGATGCATCATCAGTACCTCAGTCTTCAGAAGCTAGAACTTGCTTCACCAGTTCTACACGGAAACAAGCTGGACAATCCAGGTCGTCCCACCTCCACAGTGATGCGAGTGATTTACGTGTGAACGGGTGTGATGTGCCTTCTGCCACAAGTGCTCAGTGTCCACGTGATTTATCTGTAGGCAGGCAAGATGTGCCTCCTGTCTTGCGTGCCCAGTGTTCAGTGCTGCCTGATGAAAGTGGGCCAGCCCCAGCTGTTCCGCCTGGAAACCTACGTCGACGGCAGCCATCGGAAGCTGGACTGAGGATGTCTCCTCAAGAATCCAGTTTGACACAGGAGCGACCAAGAAGGAACACTCGCAAGCCATACTGGTTTAAGGACTATGTGTCCCAATAACTTATCTTGCATTCTTCTCACTTGGCCAAGAAGGGGCATTACATTGAGATTTATATTCTTGGGTAATATAATTATAACTTTCCTATTGAAATGCATCCGGGTGTTTCACATGTATTTCAATGTCATTTTTTTTTTCGTGTGCCATTCCTTCTTCCCAGTAGTTATTGTATGGGAAGTGAATATGATATTTCTGTGGTATATTTCAGTGTATAATATTCTACTGATGTTATGATGTCACATGTTTCTATATTTCTAATATTTCTTTCATTGTATTCTCAAGATTATTCAGTACAATGTTATGAGGTTGCATTTCCCATTAAGAACATTCTTCTAAGAGACATTCTAACGCGATGAAAATAATGCTCAACAGCTCTGAAAGAGTACGATCATTTCAATCACTCACCCGCCGCGGTAGCTCAGTGGTTAGGGCGCTCGGCTACTGATCCGGAATTCCCGGGTTCGAACCCGACCGCGGCGGCTGCGTTTTTATGGAGGAAAAACGCTAAGATGTCAGTGCACGTTAAAGGTCCCCAGGTGGTCGAAATTATCCCAGAGCCCTCCACTACGGCACCTCTTTCTTCATTTCTTCTTTCACTCCCTCATTTATCCCTTCCCTTAGGGCGTGGTTCAGGTGTCCAACGATATATGAGACAGATACTGCGCCATTTCCTTTCGCCGAAAACCAACTATTAATATTATCATTTCAATCACAGTCGTATGACTGCTATAGAAGGTGTCTTGCTGTACTTTTCTATGCTTATTTCCGGTATAGTAGAATTGGCCGATTATCATGTGTGTATATTCCGGTTGAGTAAAGCTCGCCGATGTTCTATGATCATGTGATCTTTATTTTTTTTCATGTAGGATGTTTCTTCCGGCCAATTAAAGCTATCCGATGTTCAAGGTAACTTCATAAAGACCGCAAGAACAAGGAGCATTTTATAAGATATCATTTTGTTGGGATGAAAGATTCCCTGCTCATGGGGACGCCCATCAGCAGATTCCTTGGGGACGCTCAGGGAATAGACAATTCATCCAAACCTTAATGATATCACGTGAGCTCCAGTGTCTGACAATACTAGTGACGGTGCCCTAGCAGCATTTGTTGTGCCTTATTGAGCCTTCTTGATTGGTTTTCTTGATTTGTAGATTCTGCCGCTCCTTCTCTGACAGTATGTGGTCGCTCGGTCTTGTCTTCAAATGTGATCTGCCAATGAGGCCTATGGTGACTGGCAGATGTCTGCCGATTGGGCCTTCTTGACTGATTACGTCTATTTTTTTTTTTGCTATGTTGCCCCCATGGAAGCACGCTAGCCCTCTGTCTTGCTGCCACATGAGTGACAGTGGCGGTCAACGCAGGCTGCTGTTTTTCGTATGATTTCTCCAGTATATTTTTCACCACGTCCTGTAACATTTTAACTAGCTTTTGATCTTTTATTATCTCAGGTTTTCTCTTTGTGTGTTTTTTCCAAACTTTCCTCCCAATATTTTTCTTTCGTGCTCCGTTAAGACGCAATTATGCGCGTAGTGATCAAAATCTTGTACTTCAGGATCACAACGGCAACTGCGCTCTCCACTAATGTTGACTCGCTGGAAGAAAAATGCAAATTGCCCGTGTCCTGTGATGGCTTTTGACTGGTGGTGATTTGTAGAAAAAGTTCCTGGCATTTGCTTAGTGCTCTTAACCTACTGAAATGCAAAGGTATTCTTTCCTTCGTTGTGCCACATGTTATCTCATTTATGTGCAAGTTCCATTTTCAGTTGCTTTCTTATAAATTGCATAGTTATCGGGAGCTTTTCCTCCTCTCCAGTATCTTTCGCTTTATTCGCTAGAGAAGCTGTTGTTTAACTGCCAGTGTTTCCCCTGTGCCCCATGAAATAAATTAAAATATTTGGTATCGCTGGAGACTTTGCAGTTTTCCCTTGACTGTGTGAAAAATAGGGTTAGTGTTGCTCGGATTCTCTTCTGGCTTTAGCTGTCGACAAGCTACCGATAAAGATTTGAAGTTTTTGACTGCCACTTTTATACTGAATAAAATGGATTCCTTTTTTTATGGCTACTGTTTCTAATTCAAAGTTCTTGAAATATTTTGGCAATTTTTATTGTCTTTGTGCAGAAAAATATTTCTTCTAAAGTTTGGGTATTGCTCGTACCGATTAGTTATTACTGTCACATATAATCAATTCGGGATGCTTCTGACGATAGAAACAAAATTCAAGCCAGCCGAGGGGATATGTGAGGATAAACTGATTGTTGTAGTGTTATTTTACGATATATGAAAAATCGTGTCACGTTCATAAATAATTTCCTGTTGAAAATGAGTTTTTCGAGCATTTCTGGGTATGCCACAACCTTCCTATCCAAAGCGGAACATTGCATTCACAGTTTGGGATACCAGCCAGGTTAAGCGCCTATAGATCAGGCGCCGACAATCGCTGCTTGCTTTACCTTTAACCAGGGCTGTGAGTAAAGCAATGACGGTATTTTTGGAACGAAGAATGTTCCTAGTGCCAATAATCACGCGCATAATGTGTAACCTCTCCAAAGTCACATCGCAATTATGTGCATTTATTCACATCGGATCGGATCGGAAACACATTTATAGAGCTCTAGAAAAGATCTTCGCGGCTTCAGACGGCGTCTTCCATCTTCCGATGGCGTCTCCCGTCTTCATTCATAGGGTTGGTGCCTTAGTCCGAGGCTCCACAGAGTATGGCCATCCCGCGAGCGAGCTCTACTATGCACCTTTGGCCTTTCAAGCTTACGCTGGAAAGCATACTCTCCCACTGCTCCGCACTCGCGTTTTTCATTCTACGAATAGTTGGAGCCTCAATCTTTTGACAGGCCCATGATATATGGTATACGTCTGGTTTCTCTCCGCACCATGGGCACCTAGCCTCATACTGCGTAGGGAACATTTTATTAAGAAGGTTTAGATTCGGGAAAGTACAAGTCTGCAGCTGTCGCCATGCAACAGCATTCTCTATGCTTAGATCTTTATGTAGGGGTGGATACTTGAGTCTGACCCCTTTATAATAATTTAAGATGTCTGAGTAGCCCATGGGTACCCCACACTACTGCCATGGGTACGACCTGTTTTATTCGGCGATGTTAAAAACTACGCAACTGTATGCACCCGCAGATAGTTAGGAAAGCATAAAATTTTAACACATAAACATGCGTAGCACGTAGGCTGTACGCCGGAAATAGCATAAGGCTGCAATGAAGAGTGACACCATTTTATAAAATGTTTGAAAATTCCTCCTGGCCCAAGGCTCAAATCCGCTATGATTCCCTAACCGTTCCAGTCGCTATAGTCAAGCTAGGCGTGATTGCCAGAAGATGTTGCGGTGACAAAAAATTGAAATACTTGTCGGGTTTCTACACTGGTTGCTTCCTTCATACTCAAAGGTAGAGTTGTGTTAGTGAAATGGTCTAAAAATACCTGATATGAAGTAAACTTTAATAGAGAGATGCCTTAGTTTAAGAAGTCGTTTCTCATTTATTCTCCGGAGGTATAATAACAACTTGGAGTCGTCTGCATGGACACATGAACATTTGCGCATTTGTGTGCAAACTTTGCACGAAGCAGGGGGCAATTTACTTGAAAGCAATATTTTTTTTCTGTAGCGTCGCCACAGTGGTCGCGTAGATTACCGTCCCCACAGTCTATGGCCACATCGAAATTGTCCTGTCAGTCTGGTGCGCAGCTTGAGCCTGCAGGCTGAGATGGCGGCGAAGTGCTGCTGTAGCTTGTGAGTGCACTGACCTCCTTTTTAATGGCAGGCGGCAGGTGGCCGACATGCACATTTGCATCTATGACAGCCATCAGGCACATAGTCTTCAAAGTCGGACAAAAGTCTAGCACGTGCATATCCGTCAGCGCCTCTTCGCATAGTTCAGAAGTCTCCTCTGCACTAGACTGCATCCACTGCTCGACCGTTGCGTAGGATTTCAATCCTCGACCACCGAAGACGAAAAGCAAATTGTCAATCACGCAGCAGCCCGGAAACCGCCTGGCCGACGGGCCTGACCGCTTCGGCGTCACTACGCTCCAGGAGGACCTCTCAGGGCTGTACTTGTGGACGATGCCAAAGTATCGGTCCCGGTCGAAGTCCAAACCTCCAAATACATACAGCTCTCCGTTGTAGACGAAGGTGGCGTGATCTTCGCGCCCTTCGGGGGGAAAGCCATCGACGCGAGGCCGCACCCATGTCGAGGTGGACGTGTCCAGATACACCAGAGAGCTGCTGTAGGCTGTGCCTCGGCCAGAGAGCACAATGGCTCCGCCCCACACGTACATACGGTCCCCAATGGCGGACGCCGAGTGGAACATGGTGTTCTCCGGAAGCTCGCCTCTGGTTGGCACAGTATGCCAGCGCAATGTCTTCAGGTCGAGGAAATCTATCTGCGGCGTGGGTGGGCCATCCACCGGCCATCCACCATAGAGGTAGACTCGGCTGCCCACCAAGCATGCAGTTTGGCCGAACCGAAATTCTGGCCATATGCCAGACACTTCCAGAAGACTCCATGCCATCGTTCTGGTGTCGAAGCGGTAAACTGCGCTACCCCCTTCGATATAATCCCGGCAGCTCCAGAGGTAGGCGCTGTCACCGTAGGCGACGACCGTGCGGCTGTAATTATTATGCCAGGGGCTCCCGTCCGGAAGGGACTGCGTCTGCAGCTGGTTCCACTGGCAGGTCGCAGGGTCGAATACGTAGACTTCGACGGACTCGCGTGTGGTGCGGTCCACGTCCTCGCGGTCGGGGTCGAACGAGTAGATCTTGCCATTAATGGAGACAGACGTGTAGCATGCGCCTTCCGGCACGCCTCCCAGCCGCACCGTCCACATCTTCGCTACTGCAAATTCCTCCCGGGAAAGATGCGCAGGTTTCTTTTCGGTCGTAGAACGTGCACGTGCACGAGCGGGATCGTTTTCTTCAGCCCTTTCTTCGTTCTCCTTTATGCACGTGCACCTGTGTGAGGGATGTTCCGGTGCCCCTACAGGCGAACTTACATACTTTGGGTGCACTGGCAAAAGCTATATGTAATTATAAGATAACAAAAATATATAAAGTGACTGAACATTGTTTTGTGAAGGGTTACGTGTTGGCCTTCAGGTTTTTCTGTGTCCTTCGCTTGGCCGCAGTAACTTATTCTGCGCAAAATTAAATTAGCTGCCAGGTGTTTGCGCGCCGGCGTGTCTGTCTTCTGTGTATTTATCATTTCCTCTGTTCCCCTTCATGGCGCCTTTTTGTAAAAATGTGTTCACCCACGTTTGCCAAAGAGTAATCAAAACCCATCTATACTTTGCCAAGTGGTGAAGAAAAGGATGAAATGTGCTGTTGAAATGCTGGCAAAGAGGCAAGGCGTTTTTAGAGAATGCCGCGTCGCCCACCAAAAGGATGACGATGCATCTGAGATGCACGCAACAATGTTCTTCGGCCCACTTCCATAAAAACCGCTGTTTGTCGCAGAAATGTCAACTTCTGCTGAAACGTCAAATGTGCCTGGGGTGCCAAGTGTTTACAAACGCACGAGGTATCCAGGAAACGATGCTTTGTTTCGTCTCAAAATTCTCGTAAGCAGCAGGCTGGAATGTACTGAGAGGGAGAGAGAAAGTGTGACTTGATGCGTACCGGTTAAGACCTGCGCGAACTGTATGAATGCCAAAGCTGGCGTCGAGGCGCGCTTTCATTCGGCCGCTCCAAACACGACATAAAAATGGCTGTGTTCACGCTTGTGGAAGCATGGAAAAATTATTCCTGCCTCGTGGAAGCATGGAAAAATTATTTTTATTCCAAGACCCCACAAGTCTATCACCACCCTAAACAACATCCGCCCCATTTCTCTTACATCCTGTCTAGGCAAGGTCTTCGAGCACATAATTCTTGCTCGGCTAACAACGTACATGGAAGACAACCACCTTTTCCCCCACAGTATGCTCGGATTTCGTGCGCATCTATATGCGCAGGACGCCCTACTTCAAATTGCGCATGACGTGCTTGATGATACCATCCCCCACCACACTAAAGCTATCCTGACAGTTGACCTCACCAAGGCATTTGACAGAATTCGACACGATGCCATCTTACGGGAACTGCAGGCTCTACAGGTAGGCCCTAAAACCTACAATTACGCTCGCGCGTTTCTCTCGGGCCGCACTGCCTCCCTGCACATAGATCAGATTACCACATCCCCTTATACACTCGGAGAGCTCGGAACCCCTCAAGGGGCGGTCCTTTCTCCTCTTTTCTTTAACGTTGCTCTCATCCCCCTAGCTCACAAACTGGCTCTAATCCCACACCTAAAGCATACCCTGTACGCTGATGATATTACCACATGGACCACTCATGGCTCTGACGGGGAAATTGAGGAAACTCTTCAGTTAGCAGCAGACACCATCTCCTCTCACGCGTCATCCATCGGGCTCGAAAGTTCCCCATCTAAGTCCGCGCTCTTCCTAATTAGGCCAAAATCTAGCGCTAACTCGCCCATCCAAATCAATTTAAAAGGATCCCCTATCCCCATCACACCCGCCCTCGGCATCCTTGGCCTCCACTTGCAGGATTCTGGAAGAAATGAACGTACCCTTAAAAGGCTCAAGGCCTCCACGCAATCCGTGTTGCACCTTCTACGCCGAGTGTCCTCCCTTAACAAGGGTTTAGACGAAGCGGACAACATGAAAGTAGTGCACGCATTTACGCTTAGCCGCATTCTATACGCAACCCCATATCTCAAATTGAACCGCACGGAAACCGAACGCGTGAACGCAATGATCCGCCTTGCGACTAAGGCAGCCCTAAACCTACCTCGTAGCACTAGCACAGCCAAACTTATTGCACTAGGCATGCATAACACCATTCAGGAACTAGTTGACGCGCACCTTCAAACACAGTACCTTAGACTTGCCACGAGCGCCACTGGTCGCCATATACTCTCCTCCCTTCGCATCAACATACCCGCTAACCAGTCAACCCTTATAGCCATTCCTCGACACATCCATACACCTCTCGTTGTGAAACCCCTTCCTCGAAACGTCCATCCCCAATATCACATCCCTCGCCGCGTAGCTCGCGCTAATGCCCTCCATAAGTATTATGGGCAAGCCCACCATGCCGTTTGGGTAGATGCCGCATGTACAGCGCATGATGCGGTAGCAGTTGCCCACAATCTAACCCTAACTCACTGTCTTCCCTCGGGCTCTACGCCTGAGGAGGCAGAGGAGACCGCCATCGCCCTAGCTCTTGCACATTCGGACGCCCAATACATCTTCAGCGACTCCAAAACGCCTCTGTCCAACTTTGCCTGGGGCAGTATTCACGCCCCTGCCTGGCAATTGTTGAACACCCCTACCCAAAATTTACCGCGCAGGGTAGAGCTTCAGTGGGTGCCGGCTCACTCTGGGAACCCTGGAAACGAGGCTGCCGATAAATTGGCCCGAGGTCTGATTTGCCGGGCTCAGGACAGTCTCGATCCAGGTTTCTCGAGGGAGCAGGCGCACACCTTTGTGGAGCTCACGCAAATACCCCGTTTGGACCGTCGGACTTACCCTCCTCTCCACCCCTCTCTTACGCACTCCCAACAGATCCTCTTCAGACGCCTCCAGACCCGCTCTCTGTCATCCCCTCAGCTTTTATCCCACTATTGCGGCACATCCCCTGCGTGCTCCCTATGCGGTGACCCCCACGCCACACTCTCCCATATCCTTTTCGGCTGCCCTGCTGACCCTCCCCTGCGGGGACAGCACGCCATCTCGAGCTGGGAGGACTGGGAGGTCCTGCTTATGTCTGCAGACCCGACATCACAGCTTGCTGCGCTGACTCGGGCTGCCGACGTCATGTCCCGGCATGACCTACTTGATGCAGTGCGGGACCGCGCAGAGGCCCAGGGACCCAGCTGGGTCTAAAACTCACTTGCTGAATAAAGTTTTTCTCTCTGTCTGTTCCTTCTTGTTATTCCTCTTCGGTTGTCGAAGTCATCGTTGATTCACATAATGTCTTTTCCGCGAGCAAATTTACTAATCATAAGGTACATCCTGGTTAATTGTCAATGTTTGCTGCCTACACTATTGGAAATCCTTAAACCTCCGAAGCTTCTTGATTGGTTTTCTTGATTTGTAAGATTCTTGCCCCTCTTTCTGTGCCAATATGTGGTCTCTCGGTCTCGTCTTCAAATGTGATCTGCCAGGTGTATTCAAATGTGGTGTCGCAGGTGTCTGCGGATTGTGTTTTGCTAACTGATTTCTTTTTTGTTTTTTTTTTCTATGTTGCCACCATGGAAGCACGCTAGCCCTCTACCTTGCTGCCAAAGGAGTGACAGTGGCGGTCAACGCAGGCTACTGTTTTTCGTATGATTTCTCCAGTATAATGTTACCACGTCCTGTAACATTTTAACTAGCTTTTGATCTTTTATTATCTCCGGTTTTCTCTTTGTGTGTTTTTTCCAAGCTATCCTGTCAATATTTTTCTTTCGTGCTCCGTTAAGACGCAATTCTGCGCGTAATTATCAACTCCTCGTACTTCAGCATCACAACGGCAGCTGCGCTCCCCACTAATTTTGACTCGCTGGAAGAAAAATGCAAATTGCCCGTGTCCTGTGATGGCTATTGACTGGTGGTGATTTGTAGTAAATGTTCCTGGCATTTGCTTGCTTAGTGCTCTTAACCCACTGAAATGCAAAGGTATTCTTTCCTTCGTTGTGCCAGATGTTATTTCATTTATGTGGAAGTTCCATTTTCAGTTGCTTTCTTATAAATTGTGTAGTTGTCGGCAGCTTTTCCTCCTCTCCAGTATCTTTCGCTTTCGTCGCTAGAGATGCAGTTGTTTCACTGCCAGTATTTCCCCTGTGTCCCTTGAAATAAATTAAAAATATTTGGTATCGCTGGAGACTTTGCAGTTTTCCATTGACTGTGTGAAAAATAGGGTTAGTGTTGCTCGGATTCTCTTCTGGCTTTAGCTGCCAACAAGCTACCGGTAAAGATTTGAAGTTTTTGACGGCCACTTTTAGACTGAATAAAATGTATTCCTTTTTCTATAGCTACTGTTTCTAATTGAATGTTTTTGGAATATTTTGGCAATTTTTATTGTTTTCGTGCAGAAAAAAAATTTCTTCTAAAGTTTGGGTATTGCTCGTACCGATTAGTTGATACTGTCACATATAATAAATTCGGGATGCTTCTGACGATAGAAACAAAATGCAAGCCTGCCGAGGGGATATGAGAGGATAAACTGATTGTTGTAGTGTTATTTTAAGATATATGAAAAATCGCGTCACGTTCATAAATAATTTCCCGTTGAAAATTCGTTTTTCGAGCATTTCTGGGTATGTCACAACCTTCCTTTCGAAAGCGGAACATTGCATTCACAGTTTGTGATACTAGCCAGGTTAAGCGCACATAGATCAGGTGCTGACAATCGCTGCTTGCTTTAGCTTCAGCAAGGGGTGTGAGTAAAGCAATGACGGCATTTTTGGAACGAAGAATGTTCCTAGTGCCAATAATCACGCGCATTATGTGTAACCTCTCCAAAGTCACATCGCAATTAAGTGCATTTATTCACATCGGATCGGATCGGAAACACATTTATAGAGCTCTAGAAAAGAGATCTTCGCGGCTTCAGACGGCGTCTTCCATCTTCCGATGGCGTCTTCCGTCTTCATTCATATGGTTGGTGCCCTAGTCCGAGGCTCAACTGAATATGGCCATTTCGCGAGCGAGCTCTACTATGCACCTTTGGCCTTTCAAGCTTACGCTGGAAAGCATACTCTCCCACTGCTCCGCACTGGCGTTTTTCATTCTACGAATAGTTGGAGGCTCAATCTTTTGACAGGCCTATGATATATGCTTTAAATCTGGTTTCTCTCCGCACCATGGGCACCTAGCCTCATACTGCGTAGGGAACATTTTATTAAGAAGGTTTAGATTCGGAAAAGTACCCGTCTGCAGCTGTCGCCATGCAACAGCATCCTCTCTACTTAGATCCTTATATAGGGGTGGATACTTGTCTGACCCCTTTATAATAATTTAGGATGTCTGAGTAGCCCATGGGTACTGCCACATTACTGCCATGGGTACGACCGGTTTTATTCGGCGATGTTAAAAACTACGCAACTGTATGCACCCGCAGAGAGTTAGCACATCATAAAACTTTAACACACAAACACACGTAGCACGTAGGCTGTACGCCGGAAATAGCATAAGGCTACAATAAGGAGTGACACCATTTACTAAAATGTTAGAAAATTCATCCTGGCCCAAGGCTCAAATCGACTACGATTCCCCACCGTTCCAGTCGCTATAGTCAAGCTAGGCGTGATTGCCAGAAGATTTTACGGCGAAAAAAAATTGATGAAATACTTGTGGGGTTTCTACACTGGATGCTTCCTTCATACTCAGAGGTAGATTTGTGTTAGTGAAATTGTCTAAAAATGCCTAATATGAAGTAAACTCTAATGGAGAGATGCCTTAGTTTAAGAAGCCGTTTCTCATTTATTTTCCGGATATAATAATAGCAAGGAAACTTGGATTAGAACTTCATGGACACATGAACATCTGCGTGTTAGTGTGCAAACATTGCACGAAGCAGGGGGCAGTTTACTCGAAAGCAATTTTTTTCTTGTTGTAGCGTCGTCCCAGCGGTCGCGTAGATTACCGTCCCCACAGTCTATGGCCACATCGAAAGAGTCCAGTCAGTCTGGTGCGCAGCTTGAGCGTGCAGGCTGAGATGACGGCGAAGTGCTGCTGTAGCTTGTGAGTGCACTGACCTCCTTTTTAATGGCAGGCGGCAGGTGGCCGACATGCACGCGTGCGTCTATGACAGCCATCAGGCACATAGTCTTCAAAGTCGGACAAAAGTCTAGCACGTGCATATCCGTCAGCGCCTCTTCGCATAGTTCAGAAGTCTCCTCTACACTAGACTGCATCCACTGCTCGACCGTTGCGTAGGATTTCAATCCTCGACCACCGAAGACGAAAAGCAAATTGTCAATCACGCAGCAGCCCGGGAACCGCCTGGCCGACGGGCCTGATCGCTTCGGCGTCACTACGCTCCAGGAGGACCTCTCAGGGCTCTACTTGTGGATGATGTCAAAGTATCGGTCCCGGTCGAAGTCCAAACCTCCAAATACATACAGCTCTCCGTTGTAGACGAAGGTGGCGTGATCTTCGCGCCCTTCGGGGGGAAAGCCATCGACGCGGGGCCGCACCCATGTCGAGGTGGACGTGTCCAGATACGCCAGAGAGCTGCTGTAGCCTGTGCCTCGGCCAGAGAGCACAATGGCTCCGCCCCATACGTACATACGGTCCCCAATGGCGGACGCCGAATGGTACACGGTGTTCTCCGGCAGCTCGCCCCTGGTTGGCACAGTATGCCAGCGCAATGTCTTCAGGTCGAGGAAATCTATCTGCGGCGTGGGTGGGCCATCCACCGGCCATCCTCCATAGAGGTAGGCTCGGCTGCCCACCAAGCATGCAGTTTGGCCGAACCGAAATTCTGGCCATTGGCCAGACACTTCCAGAAGACTCCATGCCATCGTTCTGGTGTCGAAGCGGTAAACTACGCCACCCACTTCGATATAATCCCGGCTGCTCCAGAGATAGGCGCTGTCACCGTAGGCGACGACCGTGCAGCTGTAATTATTATGCCAGGGGCTCCCGTCCGGAAGGGACTGCGTCTGCAGCTGGTTCCACCGGTAAGTCGCAGGGTCGAATACGTAGACTTCGACGGACTCGCGTGTGGTGCGGTCCACGTCCCCGCGGTCGGGGTCGAACGAGTAGATCTTGCCATTAATGGAGACAGCCGTGTAGTTTGCGCCTTCTGGCACGCCTTCCAGCCGCGCCGTCCACATCTTCGCTACTGCAAATTCCTCCCGGGAAAGATGCGCAGGTTTCTTTTCGGTCGTAGAACGTGCACGTGCACGTGCGGGATCGTTTTCTTCAGCCCTTTCTTCGTTCTCCTTTATGCACGTGTACCTGTGTGAGGGATGTTCCGGTGCCCCTACAGGCGAACTTACATACTTTGGGTGCACTGGCAAAAGCTATATGTAATTATAAGATAACAAAAATATATAAAGTGACTGAACATTGTTTTGTGAAGGGTTACGTGTTGGCCTTCAGGTTTTTCTGTGTCCTTCGCTTGGCCGCAGTGACTTATTCTGCGCAAAATTAAATTACCTGCCAGGTGTTTGCGCGCCGGCGTGTCTGTCTTCTGTGTATTTATCATTTCCTCTGTTCCCCTTCATGGCGCCTTTTTGTAAAAATGTGTTCACCCACGTTGCCAAAGAGTAATCAAAACCCATCTATACTTTGCCAAGTGGTGAAGAAAAGGATGAAATGTGCTGTTGAAATGCTGGCAAAGAGGCAAGGCGTTTTTAGAGAATGCCGCGTCGCCCACCAAAAGGATGACGATGCCTCTGAGGTGCACGCAACAATGCCCTTTGGCCCACTTCCCTAAAGACCACTGTTTTTCACAAAAATGTGAACTTCTGCTGAAAGGCCAAATGTGCCTGGGATTTCAAGTGTTTACAAACGCACAGAATTCTCTCTGAACGCAAAACTGTCGGTATTCTCGTAAGCAGCAGTAAGCAGAGAGAGAGAGAGCGATTTGATGCGTACCGGTTAAGACCTGCGCGAGCTGTATGAATGCCAACGCTAGCGTCGAGGCACGCTTTCATTCGGCAGCTCCAAACGCGACATAAAAATGACTGTGTTCACGCTTGTTGTGATAACTGGTAAATTAGGGAAAAGCTAATATGAAAGTATTCAATTTGTTTCTATTCTTTTTTCTAATTTCTCCGTCAACACAAATGCGCGTCTCGCACTCTATTCGGACTCAGGCTGTCGCAGTTGAGTGCTCGAAACTGAGGGAAAATTCCTTCCCTAAGGCTATGCTGAACACAATTCCATGAAAGCTGTCCCTGCGGCGGAGTCCGCGCTGTTGTCGGACTTGAGAGCAGGCTGCTCTTCCCTCAACATATACGTGTGTTCAAGACATGAATTTCACATGCGTCTACTCACCGCGATGCGAGTGCCAGCCAGTGTGTGTGTGTGTGGACATCACCCCATGAAACTCATGGTATTATGCCAACATCGGCCTTCATTCCCGGTTTACCTTTCCTCCCTTTCCCCTCTCCCGGGTGTGAAGCAGCAGGCCAGGTTCATATCACCACCGGCCGACCTTTCCTCCTTCCACCTCATTAAAATTCCTTTCTCTCTCTCCCTCGTTTAAGTCAAAACAGCTTCATCAGAATACGTACTTTAGGTTGAGGTCGATAAAAGAATACCTCGCCCGCAACACTAAGGCATCGCGGCTGATGAAAATCTAATTAAAAACAAAAGAAAGGGGCATAGTGCAAAGACGATAAAAGAAACCATTTTGATAAAGTTGAAAACAGGAAAATGTTCAGGAGGTGAAACCAGCGAAGACAGGTAAAGTTTGCCTTCTCTCTAGACTCCCCACGCGCGTCCAGTAATGTCATGTTTTTCTCCTTCTTCTGTCTTCCTCCTTGTTATTCCTCTTCGGTTGTCGAAGCCATCGTTGATTCACATAATGTCTTTTCCGCAAGTAAATTTACTAAACATAAGGCAGATCCTGGTTAATTGTGAATGTTTGTTGCCTACACTATAGGAAATCCTGAAAGCTCCGAACCTTCTTGATTGGTTTTCTTGATTTGTAGATTTTTGCCCCTCCTTCTGTGCCAATATGTGGTCTCTAGGTCTTGTCTTCAAATGTTATCTGCCAGGTGTATTCAAATGTGG
Source organism: Amblyomma americanum (assembly GCF_052857255.1). Lineage (NCBI taxonomy): Eukaryota > Metazoa > Arthropoda > Arachnida > Ixodida > Ixodidae > Amblyomma > Amblyomma americanum. The sequence continues at coordinate 32,594,065 of NC_135506.1, read as the reverse complement.
TGTGGCAGGTGTCTGCGGATTGTGTTTTTTTAACTGATTGTTTTTTTTTGTTGCTATGTTGCCACCATGGAAGCACGCTAGCCCTCTGCCTTCCTGCCACAGGAGTGACAGTGGCGGTCAACGCAGGCTACTGTTTTTCGTATGATTTCTCCAGTATATTGTTACCACGTCCTGTAACATTTTAACTAGCTTTTGATCTTTTATTATCTCAGGTTTTCCTTTGTGGGTTTTTTGCAAGTTTTCCTGTCAATATTTTTCTTTCGTGCTCCGTTAAGACGCAATTATGCGCGTAGTGATCAAAATCTTGTACTTCAGGATCACAACGGTAACTGCGCTCTCCACTAATGTTAACTCGCTGGAAGAAAAATGTAAATTGCCCGTGTCCTGTGATGGTTATTGACTAGTGGTGATTTGTAGGAAATGTTCCTGACATTTGCTTAGTGCTCTTAACCCACTGAAATGCAAAGGTATTCTTTCCTTCGTTGTGCCAGATGTTATTTCATTTATGTGCAAGTTCCATTTTCAGTTGCTTTCTTATAAATTGCATAGTTATCGGGAGTTTCCCCTCTTCTCCAGTATCTTTCGCTTTCTTCGCTAGAGAAGCTGCTGTTTCGCTGCCAGTATTTCCACTGTGCCCCTTGAAATAAATTAAAAATATTTGGTATCGCTGGAGAGTTTGCCGTTTTCCGTTGACTGTGTGAAAAATAGTGTTAGTGTTGCTCGGATTCTCTTCTGGCTTTAGCTGCCGACAAGCTACCGGTAAAGATTTGAAGTTCTTGACGGCCACTTTTACACTGAATAAAATGTATTGCTTTTTATATGGCTAATGTTTCTGCTTGAAAGTCAGATGAATATTTTGGCAATTTTTATTGTCATTGCGCAGAAAAATATTTCTTCTAATGTTTGGCTATCGCTCGTACTGATTAGTTAATACTGTCACATATAATCAATTCCGGATGCTTCTGACGACAGGAAAAAAAACTCAAGCCTGCCGAGGGGATATGTGAGGATAAACTGATTGTTGTAGGGTTATTTCACGATATATGGAAAATCGCGTCAAGTTCATAAATAATTTCCCGTTGAAAATGCGTTTTTCAATCATTTCTGGGTATGCCACAACCTTCCTTTCGAAAGCGGAACATTGCATTCACAGTTTGTGATACCAGCCAGGTTAAGCGCACATAGATCAGGCGCCGACAATCGCTGCTTGCTTTAGCTTTAACCAGGGCTGTGAGTAAAGCAATGACGGTATTTTTGGAACGAAGAATGTTCCTAGTGCCAATAATCACGCGCAGAATGTGTAACCTCTCCAAAGTCACATCGCAGTTATGTGCATTTATTCACATCGGATCGGATCGGAAACACATTTATTGAGCTCTAGAAAAGAGATCTTCGCGGCTTCAGACGGCGTCTTCCATCTTCCGATGGCGTCTTCCGACTTCATTCACAGGGTTGGTGCCTTAGTCCGAGGCTCCACAGAGTATGGCCATCCCGCGAGCGAGCTCTACTATGCACCTTTGGCCTTTCAAGCTTACGCTGGAAAGCATACTCTCCCACTGCTCCGCACTGGCGTTTTTCATTCTACGAATAGTTGGAGGCTCAATCTTATGACAGGCCCATGATATATGGTATAAATCTGGTTTCTCTCCGCACCATGGGCACCTAGCCTCATACTGCGTAGGGAACATTTTATTAAGAAGGTTTAGATTCGGGAAAGTAGCCGTCTGCAGCTGTCGTCATGCAACAGCATCCTCTATGCTTAGATCTTTATGCAGGGGTGGATACTTCAGTCTGACCCCTTTATAATAATTTAGGATGTCTGAGTAGCACATGGGTACTGCCACATTACTGCCATGGGTACGACCGGTTTTATTCGGCGATGTTAAAAACTACGCAACTGTATGCACCCGCAGAGAGTTAGCAAAGCATAAAATTTGAACACACAAACACACGTAGCACGTAGGCTGTACGCCGGAAATAGCATAAGGCTACAATAAGGAGTGACACCATTTACTAAAATGTTAGAAAATTCATCCTGGCCCAAGGCTCAAATCGACTACGATTCCCCACCGTTCCAGTCGCTATAGTCAAGCTAGGCGTGATTGCCAGAAGATTTTACGGCGAAAAAAAATTGATGAAATACTTGTGGGGTTTCTACACTGGATGCTTCCTTCATACTCAGAGGTAGATTTGTGTTAGTGAAATTGTCTAAAAATGCCTAATATGAAGTAAACTCTAATGGAGAGATGCCTTAGTTTAAGAAGCCGTTTCTCATTTATTTTCCGGATATAATAATAGCAAGGAAACTTGGATTAGAACTTCATGGACACATGAACATCTGCGTGTTAGTGTGCAAACATTGCACGAAGCAGGGGGCAGTTTACTCGAAAGCAATTTTTTTCTTGTTGTAGCGTCGTCCCAGCGGTCGCGTAGATTACCGTCCCCACAGTCTATGGCCACATCGAAAGAGTCCAGTCAGTCTGGTGCGCAGCTTGAGCGTGCAGGCTGAGATGACGGCGAAGTGCTGCTGTAGCTTGTGAGTGCACTGACCTCCTTTTTAATGGCAGGCGGCAGGTGGCCGACATGCACGCGTGCGTCTATGACAGCCATCAGGCACATAGTCTTCAAAGTCGGACAAAAGTCTAGCACGTGCATATCCGTCAGCGCCTCTTCGCATAGTTCAAAAGTCTCCTCTACACTAGACTGCATCCACTGCTCGACCGTTGCGTAGGATTTCAATCCTCGACCACCGAAGACGGAAAGCAAATTGTCAATCACGCAGCAGCCCGGGAACCGCCTGGCCGACGGGCCTGATCGCTTCGGCGTCACTACGCTCCAGGAGGACCTCTCAGGGCTGTACTTGTGGATGATGTCAAAGTATCGGTCCCGGTCGAAGTCCAAACCTCCAAATACATACAGCTCTCCGTTGTAGACGAAGGTGGCGTGATCTTCGCGCCCTTCGGGGGGAAAGCCATCGACGCGGGGCCGCACCCATGTCGAGGTGGACGTGTCCAGATACGCCAGAGAGCTGCTGTAGCCTGTGCCTCGGCCAGAGAGCACAATGGCTCCGCCCCATACGTACATACGGTCCCCAATGGCGGACGCCGAATGGTACACGGTGTTCTCCGGCAGCTCGCCCCTGGTTGGCACAGTATGCCAGCGCAATGTCTTCAGGTCGAGGAAATCTATCTGCGGCGTGGGTGGGCCATCCACCGGCCATCCTCCATAGAGGTAGACTCGGCTGCCCACCAAGCATGCAGTTTGGCCGAACCGAAATTCTGGCCATTGGCCAGACACTTCCAGAAGACTCCATGCCATCGTTCTGGTGTCGAAGCGGTAAACTACGCCACCCCCTTCGATATAATCCCGGCAGCTCCAGAGGTAGGCGCTGTCACCGTAGGCGACGACCGTGCGGCTGTAATTATTATGCCAGGGGCTCCCGTCCGGAAGGGACTGCGTCTGCAGCTGGTTCCACCGGTAAGTCGCAGGGTCGAATACGTAGACTTCGACGGACTCGCGTGTGGTGCGGTCCACGTCCCCGCGGTCGGGGTCGAACGAGTAGATCTTGCCATTAATGGAGACAGCCGTGTAGTTTGCGCCTTCTGGCACGCCTTCCAGCCGCGCCGTCCACATCTTCGCTACTGCAAATTCCTCCCGGGAAAGATGCGCAGGTTTCTTTTCGGTCGTAGAACGTGCACGTGCACGTGCGGGATCGTTTTCTTCAGCCCTTTCTTCGTTCTCCTTTATGCACGTGCACCTGTGTGAGGGATGTTCCGGTGCCCCTACAGGCGAACTTACATACTTTGGGTGCACTGGCAAAAGCTATATGTAATTATAAGATAACAAAAATATATAAAGTGACTGAACATTGTTTTGTGAAGGGTTACGTGTTGGCCTTCAGGTTTTTCTGTGTCCTTCGCTTGGCCGCAGTGACTTATTCTGCGCAAAATTAAATTACCTGCCAGGTGTTTGCGCGCCGGCGTGTCTGTCTTCTGTGTATTTATCATTTCCTCTGTTCCCCTTCATGGCGCCTTTTTGTAAAAATGTGTTCACCCACGTTGCCAAAGAGTAATCAAAACCCATCTATACTTTGCCAAGTGGTGAAGAAAAGGATGAAATGTGCTGTTGAAATGCTGGCAAAGAGGCAAGGCGTTTTTAGAGAATGCCGCGTCGCCCACCAAAAGGATGACGATGCCTCTGAGGTGCACGCAACAATGCCCTTTGGCCCACTTCCCTAAAGACCACTGTTTTTCACAGAAATGTGAACTTCTGCTGAAAGGCCAAATGTGCCTGGGATTTCAAGTGTTTACAAACGCACAGAATTCTCTCTGAACGCAAAACTGTCGGAATTCTCGTAAGCAGCAGTAAGCAGAGAGAGAGAGAGCGATTTGATGCGTACCGGTTAAGACCTGCGCGAGCTGTATGAATGCCAACGCTAGCGTCGAGGCACGCTTTCATTCGGCAGCTCCAAACGCGACATAAAAATGACTGTGTTCACGCTTGTTGTGATAACTGGTAAATTAGGGAAAAGCTAATATGAAAGTATTCAATTTGTTTCTATTCTTTTTTCTAATTTCTCCGTCAACACAAATGCGCGTCTCGCACTCTATTCGGACTCAGGCTGTCGCAGTTGAGTGCTCGAAACTGAAGGAAAATTCCTTCCCTAAGGCTATGCTGAACACAATTCCATGAAAGCTGTCCCTGCGGCGGAGTCCGCGCTGTTGTCGGACTTGAGAGCAGGCTGCTCTTCCCTCAACATATACGTGTGTTCAAGACATGAATTTCACATGCGTCTACTCACCGCGATGCGAGTGCCAGCCAGTGTGTGTGTGTGTGGACATCACCCCATGAAACTCATGGTATTATGCCAACATCGGCCTTCATTCCCGGTTTACCTTTCCTCCCTTTCCCCTCTCCCGGGTGTGAAGCAGCAGGCCAGGGTCATATCACCACCGGCCGACCTTTCCTCCTTCCACCTCATTAAAATTCCTTTCTCTCTCTCCCTCGTTTAAGTCAAAACAGCTTCATCAGAATACGTACTTTAGGTTGAGGTCGATAAAAGAATACCTCGCCCGCAACACTAAGGCATCGCGGCTGATGAAAATCTAATTAAAAACAAAAGAAAGGGGCATAGTGCAAAGACGATAAAAGAAACCATTTTGATAAAGTTGAAAACAGGAAAATGTTCAGGAGGTGAAACCAGCGAAGACAGGTAAAGTTTGCCTTCTCTCTAGACTCCCCACGCGCGTCCAGTAATGTCATGTTTTTCTCCTTCTTCTGTCTTCCTCCTTGTTATTTCTCTTCGGTTGTCGAAGCCATCGTTGATTCACATAATGTCTTTTCCGCAAGTAAATTTACTAAACATAAGGCAGATCCTGGTTAATTGTGAATGTTTGTTGCCTACACTATAGGAAATCCTGAAAGCTCCGAACCTTCTTGATTGGTTTTCTTGATTTGTAGATTTTTGCCCCTCCTTCTGTGCCAATATGTGGTCTCTAGGTCTTGTCTTCAAATGTTATCTGCCAGGTGTATTCAAATGTGGTGTGGCAGGTGTCTGCGGATTGTGTTTTTTTAACTGATTGTTTTTTTTTTGTTGCTATGTTGCCACCATGGAAGCACGCTAGCCCTCTGCCTTCCTGCCACAGGAGTGACAGTGGCGGTCAACGCAGGCTACTGTTTTTCGTATGATTTCTCCAGTATATTTTTACCACGTCCTGTAACATTTTAACTAGCTTTTGATCTTTTATTATCTCAGGTTTTCCTTTGTGGGTTTTTTGCAAGTTTTCCTGTCAATATTTTTCTTTCGTGCTCCGTTAAGACGCAATTATGCGCGTAGTGATCAAAATCTTGTACTTCAGGATCACAACGGTAACTGCGCTCTCCACTAATGTTAACTCGCTGGAAGAAAAATGTAAATTGCCCGTGTCCTGTGATGGTTATTGACTAGTGGTGATTTGTAGGAAATGTTCCTGACATTTGCTTAGTGCTCTTAACCCACTGAAATGCAAAGGTATTCTTTCCTTCGTTGTGCCAGATGTTATTTCATTTATGTGCAAGTTCCATTTTCAGTTGCTTTCTTATAAATTGCATAGTTATCGGGAGTTTCCCCTCTTCTCCAGTATCTTTCGCTTTCTTTGCTAGAGAAGCTGCTGTTTCGCTGCCAGTATTTCCACTGTGCCCCTTGAAATAAATTAAAAATATTTGGTATCGCTGGAGAGTTTGCCGTTTTCCGTTGACTGTGTGAAAAATAGTGTTAGTGTTGCTCGGATTCTCTTCTGGCTTTAGCTGCCGACAAGCTACCGGTAAAGATTTGAAGTTCTTGACGGCCACTTTTACACTGAATAAAATGTATTGCTTTTTATATGGCTAATGTTTCTGCTTGAAAGTCAGATGAATATTTTGGCAATTTTTATTGTCATTGCGCAGAAAAATATTTCTTCTAATGTTTGGCTATCGCTCGTACTGATTAGTTAATACTGTCACATATAATCAATTCCGGATGCTTCTGACGACAGGAAAAAAAACTCAAGCCTGCCGAGGGGATATGTGAGGATAAACTGATTGTTGTAGGGTTATTTCACGATATATGGAAAATCGCGTCAAGTTCATAAATAATTTCCCGTTGAAAATGCGTTTTTCAATCATTTCTGGGTATGCCACAACCTTCCTTTCGAAAGCGGAACATTGCATTCACAGTTTGTGATACCAGCCAGGTTAAGCGCACATAGATCAGGCGCCGACAATCGCTGCTTGCTTTAGCTTTAACCAGGGCTGTGAGTAAAGCAATGACGGTATTTTTGGAACGAAGAATGTTCCTAGTGCCAATAATCACGCGCAGAATGTGTAACCTCTCCAAAGTCACATCGCAGTTATGTGCATTTATTCACATCGGATCGGATCGGAAACACATTTATTGAGCTCTAGAAAAGAGATCTTCGCGGCTTCAGACGGCGTCTTCCATCTTCCGATGGCGTCTTCCGACTTCATTCACAGGGTTGGTGCCTTAGTCCGAGGCTCCACAGAGTATGGCCATCCCGCGAGCGAGCTCTACTATGCACCTTTGGCCTTTCAAGCTTACGCTGGAAAGCATACTCTCCCACTGCTCCGCACTGGCGTTTTTCATTCTACGAATAGTTGGAGGCTCAATCTTATGACAGGCCCATGATATATGGTATAAATCTGGTTTCTCTCCGCACCATGGGCACCTAGCCTCATACTGCGTAGGGAACATTTTATTAAGAAGGTTTAGATTCGGGAAAGTAGCCGTCTGCAGCTGTCGTCATGCAACAGCATCCTCTATGCTTAGATCTTTATGCAGGGGTGGATACTTCAGTCTGACCCCTTTATAATAATTTAGGATGTCTGAGTAGCACATGGGTACTGCCACATTACTGCCATGGGTACGACCGGTTTTATTCGGCGATGTTAAAAACTACGCAACTGTATGCACCCGCAGAGAGTTAGCAAAGCATAAAATTTGAACACACAAACACACGTAGCACGTAGTCTGTACGCCGGAAATAGCATAAGGCTACAATAAGGAGTGACACCATTTACTAAAATGTTAGAAAATTCATCCTGGCCCAAGGCTCAAATCGACTACGATTCCCCACCGTTCCAGTCGCTATAGTCAAGCTAGGCGTGATTGCCAGAAGATTTTACGGCGAAAAAAAATTGATGAAATACTTGTGGGGTTTCTACACTGGATGCTTCCTTCATACTCAGAGGTAGATTTGTGTTAGTGAAATTGTCTAAAAATGCCTAATATGAAGTAAACTCTAATGGAGAGATGCCTTAGTTTAAGAAGCCGTTTCTCATTTATTTTCCGGATATAATAATAGCAAGGAAACTTGGATTAGAACTTCATGGACACATGAACATCTGCGTGTTAGTGTGCAAACATTGCACGAAGCAGGGGGCAGTTTACACAAAAGATTTTTTTTCTTGCTGTAGCGTCACCCCAGCGGTCGCGTAGATTACCGTCCCCACAGTCTATGGCCACATCTAAAGAGTCCAGTTAGTCTGGTGCGCAGCCTGAGCGTGCAGGCTGAGATGACGGCGAAGTGCTGCTATAGCTTGTGAGTGCACTGACCTCCTTTTTAATGGCAGGCGGCAGGTGGCCGACATGCACATTTGCATCTATGACCGCCATCAGGCACATAGTCTTCAAAGTCGGACAAAAGTCTAGGACGTGCATATCCGTCAGCGCCTCTTCGCATAGTTCAGAAGTCTCCTCTGCACTAGACTGCATCCACTGCTCGACCGTTGCGTAGGATTTCAATCCTCGACCACCGAAGACGAAAAGCAAATTGTCAATCACGCAGCAGCCCGGGAACCGCCTGGCCGACGGGCCTGACCGCTTCGGCGTCACTACGCTCCAGGAGGACTCCTCAGGGTTGTACTTGTGGATGATGCCAAAGTATCGGTCCCGGTTGAAGTCCAAGCCTCCAAATACGTACAGCTCTCCGTTGTAGACGAAGGTGGCGTGATCTTCGCGCCCTTCGGGGGGAAAGCCATCGGCGCGAGGCCGCACCCATGTCGAGGTGGATGTGTCCAGATACACCAGAGAGCTGCTGTAGGCTGTGCCTCGGCCAGAGAGCACAATGGCTCCGCCCCACACGTACATACGGTCCCCAATGGCGGACGCCGAATGGTACACGGTGTTCTCCGGCAGCTCGCCCCTGGTTGGCACAGTATGCCAGCGCAATGTCTTCAGGTCGAGGAAATCTATCTGCGGCGTGGGTGGGCCATCCACCGGCCATCCACCATAGAGGTAGACTCGGCTGCCCACCAAGCATGCAGTTTGGCCGAACCGCAATTCTGGCCATTGGCCAGACACTTCCAGAAGACTCCATGCCATCGTTCTGATGTCGAAGTGGTAAACTACGCTACCCACTTCGAGATAATCCCGGGTGCTCCAGAGGTAGGCGCTGTCACCGTAGGCGACGACCGTGCGGCTGTAATTATTATGCCAGGGGCTTCCGTCCGGAAGGGACTGCGTCTGCAGCTGGTTCCACTGGCAGGTCGCAGGGTCGAATGCGTAGACTTCGACGGACTCGCGTGTGGTGCGGTCCACGTCCTCGCGGTCGGGGTCAAACGAGTAGATCTTGCCATTAATGGAGACAGCCGTGTAGTTTGCGCCTTCCGGCACGCCTCCCAGCCGCGCCGTCCACATCTTCGCCCCTGCAAATTCCTCCCGGGAAGGCTGCGTAGATTTCTTTTGGCTGTCGACAGCTGCAGCACGCGACGAGGTTCTTCACTATCTTCAATTCCTTCTTCTTTCTTCTCGATGTCCGTACACAAGTACTTCGGCATACCAATGGTAATGTTTGCTCTGCCGTTCAAAATTTTCTTCTACAAACAAAACGCCTACCATCATAAGCTTTCGTAATGCCCATTTTACTCTTTATTTGGGTATTCCCTTCTGGCCAGTCCTCATTTTTTCCTTCTTTCTTGTACTCACTCCTGTTGTGTCCTGGCTTGCAGTTTCAGTTTGCTCTCCATGGATTGGATTTGGCGTTTTCGATGTGCATCGGTAGTTTGGATTGTCATGTGATGGTTCCACATGAAAACCCACCCCTCCAATAATAAAACGTCATTCGTCATGTTTTGCTTAGTCTCGACTCACTTCTAGGACGGCCCTCCTGGACGACACCACATTGGCGACGAGTATGGGATTCATTAGGCCCATTGGCCTAGTGTGAGTTAATTGGCTGTCACGGTTTAGTTGAAATGGGACGACGTCCCGTTGTCTTCAGTTCTGTTTTCCAAAGCCAATTTCCGGCGGCAAATTCAACTTCATCGGAGGACTTTGGCGGCTACTTGCTTCCTCCTACCTCGTCATCGAGGACCATACCGGTGCCAACGAGCTGCGTTCGCCCGTAGTACTGAAGCTGTCGAAAGCGAGTGAGTGCGTTCATCACCGGCATTTTTTAGACGTGTGAAGAGCGTTCTTGTGAAAATGAGCGAGGTTACGTTTTGAGACGCCTCGAGTTCAGTCGGTTGAGGAGGTCGCTAAGCCTAGCGGACCTACGCAGTTACCGCCATTGCGTGCAACTTGTTATAGCGCAGACGAGGCGAGAGAAAGACCGTTTGCCGCCATTTTCTGTAACCGGCCATTCTTCTTTCACTCCCTCCTTTATCCCTTCCCTTACGGCACGGTTCAGGTGTCCATCGATATATGAGACAGATACTGCGCCATTTCCTTTCCCCAAAAACCAATTATTATTATTATTAATCGCGAAGAACGGGAGGCCGCCAACTTTCATGTTCAGTATTTAATGCGGACTGAATGATGAACCGCAAGTACGTTGTACTGGGTCAGCATTTTTGTTATCAGCGATTGAGGAGGCCGCGGTTGTTTGATAGCCGGGCAGTGACGAGGTCGGGAGCCCGCTGCCATTTCGTAACCGGCCATTGGAGGATCCGGGAAGCTGTCACCGTTTTAATGACCGGCAATTTAGAGACCGGGAGGCCGCTGCCATTTTCGTAACCGACTATTGAGGAAGCCAACCGCCGTATTAAGTATTGCATCGGAAGGCCATGCGTCATTTCTGGCGATGATGTTTGAAAGTTGAATTGAGGGACGATTGTACTAGAGAAATACAAGCTGTGAACATGATTTGCAACGGAAAAAAAAAGTCGAACGCGACGCAAGGGTTCTCCGGCGTTCATGCACCAGAGCCTTTCCTTCAGAGACCGGGACGCCCGGCGGGGCCTTGGGCACAGTGGATACAAACATTTGAACTTGATTAGAATTTAACTGGTGGTTCTTCAGCATCACCTGAAAGCAAGAAATTGTTGTTGATATACAATTTAGGGAACGAAGGGCGCAGAATTTATTTTGAACGTACTATGACGCAACCGGATATTGCGTCGCTTCCAGCGTCAGCGTCCACAGAGATGGGAGACACTGCGCCAGATGTGTATCAGACTGCAGTGACATTACTTGCCCAAGAGTCTTCTGTGTTGACACATTTGAACGACGTCAATTCTACAACCGCGTGCAGCAGCCAGATGAGTCGGTCACAGAATACATAGCCGCACTCCGGGATCTGGCGAACGCGTCCAGTTTTGCGTCCCCAGATGAGGCAATGAGAGGCAGGTTCGTGACTGGCGTCTCATCGCTACGTGTTCGCGAACGCCTTTTGTTAGAAGGATCCGATATCTCCTCCGCCACAGCTTCGAATATTGCTTTGCGGTATGAGCAAACTGCTCGCGACGCTCAAGAAGCCGCAGCACCAATACAAGAAGCAACGTGCTCATTGCATCAAGTTCGTTCACAGCGCCAAGCAACGCCATCGTTGCCACAAGTTCCTCCGCAAATTCAAGGAGAAGTTTCGTATTTCCATCAAGCTCGTCCCCGACGTCAAGAAACCTTGCCTCCGTTTCAAGACGCCCGTTCTTCAAGACGTCCGGAGGAATAAGGCATCGTAACACCGTCTACGAGTACACGCAACTTCAGCAGCAACGTTCCGAACGACCGCAACTTTTCGACAGGGTTCCGTCAATAAGCGCGCACAGACGCGCAACACATAACATGGCGCATTTCTACTGCTACAGATGTGGACCGAATCGTCACATAGCGTCGCCACCTACGTGTCCTGTGTAAAGAAGGACTCGTTTTTATTGTGGACGAGTTGGACATTTTCAGTCAGTCTGCAATCGTCGTCGAGCTTCTGTGAGAGAAGTGCAAGAGTATGCGTCACATGAAAATTACATTCCAGCTGCGGCATACGCGTCGGAGGAAGAGATCACTCCAACTACTACCGTTCATGACGTAAAAACGGCGGAAACATCTGTGCCACCTTCGCACCCTGATCCTTTTCCAGATAAGCCTTGGCAAAAGTTGGCAATCGACATAATCGGCCCGTTTGTGCGAGTGTCTCGACGTTGTCGCTATGCCATCAGTTTAGTTGACTATTTTTCTAAATGGCCGCAGGCGAAGATGGCAGATAATGCTACCACTACAGATATTACAGATTTATTACTCTACGTTTTTGCCCATAAAGGCTATCGAGAAGAGATAGTATCCGATCAAGGCCCTCACTTCATGTCGAAGGAATTTAAGCAAATTCTGAGTAACAGGGCTATCAAGTTAACTCATTCTTCGATATATCAACCACAGGCCAACGGACAAATCGAAAGATTTAACAGAACTTTCAAGTATTTTGTTCAGCTATCATCGTTGGAACGTGGGCCTTTTAAAACCAGAATTGCGCAGTATTTTGGCACATATAGTTCTACACCTCATCCACAGCAGCGGTCGCACCAGGAATTCTTTTTCATGGCAGATGCCATCGTAAAAGCTGGCTATTGTGGTATTTCCTTCATTTCCCTCATTGTTTGCTGAGAATCCATATCTAGCTATTCAAGATTTGAGAAAAAAGAATGGAGAAGAAACAGATGACGATTAAAGAATACACAGGTAACAAACTTGGATCACGAACACCCAGAATTCAGCCAGGGGACTTTGTCAATGTTCGTAAACCCCTCATTCAGTTCAAAGGAGACAGACGTTTCTCCGCACCACGGGATTGTCATTCAACAACATGTTCCAGCATCATACCGCCTAACTGGTGGCAATCTATGGAATGCTTCCAAGCTGGCAAAGGTACCGAGACAACTGAATCGGGAAGAGGATAAATATTTTGGTTTATTTCAGCTACTGTTCCCGTACGATTCTAAAAGGTATGCACACGATCAATGCTGGGCGGGCCCAGTGTTGCCTCGGCAGCCTCCTGATGCATCATCAGTACCTCAGTCTTCAGAAGCAAGAACTTGCTTCACCAGTTCTACACGGAAACAAGCTGGACAATCCATGTCGTCCCACCTCCACAGTGATGCGAGTGATTTACGTGTGAACGGGTGTGATGTGCCTTCTGCCACAAGTGCTCGGTGTCCACGTGATTTATCTGTAGGCAGGCAAGATGTGCCTCCTGTCTTGCGTGCCCAGTGTTCAGTGCTGCCTGATGCAAGTGGGCCAGCCCCAGCTGTTCCGCCTGGAAACCTACGTCGACGGCAGCCATCAGAAGCTGGACTGAGGATGTCTCCTCAAGAATCCAGTTTGACACAGGAGCGACCAAGAAGGAACACTCGCAAGCCATAATGGTTTAAGGACTATGTGTCCCAATAAGTTATCTTGCATTCTTCTCTCTTGGCCAAGAAGGGGCATTACATTGAGATTTCAATTCTTGAGTAATATAAATATAATTTTCCTATTGAAATGCATCCGGGTGTTTCACATGTATTTCAATGTCATTTTTTTTTTCGTGTGCCATTCCTTCTTCCCAGTAGTTATTGTATGGGAAGTGAATATGATATTTCTGTGGTATATATCAGTGTATAATATTCTACTGATGTTATGATGTGACATGTTTCGATATTTCTAATATTTCTTTCATTGTATTCTCAAGATTATTCAGTATAATGTTTTGAGGTTGCATTTCCCATTAAGAACATTCTTCTAAGTGACATTCTAACGCGATGAAAATAATGCTCAACAGCTCTGAAATGAGTACGATCATTTCAATCACTCACCCGCCGCGGTGGCTCAGTGGTTAGAGCGCTCGGCTACTGATCCGGAGTTCCCGGGTTCGAACCCGACCGCGGCGGCTGCGTTTTTATGGAGGAAAAACGCGAAGATGTCAGTGCACGTTAAAGATCCCCAGGTGGTCGAAATTATCCCAGAGCCCTCCACTGCGGCACCTCTTTCTTCATTTCTTCTTTCACTCCCTCATTTATCCCTTCCCTTAGGGCGTGGTTCAGGTGTCCAACGATATATGAGACAGATACTGCGCCATTTCCTTTCCCCGAAAACCAACTATTAATATTATCATTTCAATCACAGTCGTATGACTGCTATAGAAGGTGTCTTGCTGTACTTTTCTATGCTTATTTCTGGTATAGTAGAATTGGCCGATTTTCATGTGTGTATATTCCAGTTGAGTAAAGCTCGCCGATGTTCTATGATCATGTGATCTTTATTTTTCTTTCATGTAGGATGTTTCTTCCGGCCAAATAAAGCTAGCCGATGTTCAATGTAACCTCATAAAGACCGCAAGAACACGGAGCATTTTATAAGATATCATTTTGTTGGGATGAAAGATTCCCTGCTCATGGGGACGCCCGTCAGCAGATTGCTTGGGGACGCTCAGGGAATAGACAATTAATCCAAACCTTAATGATATCACGTGAGCTCCAGTGTCTGACATTACTAGTGACGGTGCCCTAGCAGCATTTGTTGAGCCTTATTGAGTATTTAAGCTTGCCATTCATTGAAGACCTCTCATTATTTCTAAGAAAAAAGGGTAGAAGATATATTTGGTATATTTGAGATAATAATTGGTTTAATGAAGTATGAAATATTCGTTTTCGATGAAGAGTGAAGTGTTCATTCATTGTTCTTTCGGGATGAGGCATGAAAATTAGTTTTCGGATTCGAAGCTTACATAGAGTAAGCTAATTTGTGTGTTCAGATATTTGTTCATGTTGTATTTCTTTGCCTTCGTATTCAAAATTTCCTGTTCCATTACAATCTTTCACCAAAGTTTGCTTTTCCCCGAAGGGAGGGAGTATGTTGTGTCCTGGGTTTCAGTTTAAGTTTGGTTCTACTTGGATTGGACTTTGCCTTGTCTATGTGCATCTGTACTTTGAATTGTCACGTGATCTTTCTATGTAAAAACCCATCCCGCCATGAATTTACCCGCAGCGGTGGCTCAGTGGTTAGAGTTCTCGGCTATTGATCCGGAGTACCCGGGTTCGAACCAGACCGCGGCGGCTGCGTTTTTATGGAGGCAAAACGCTAAGGCGCCCGTGTGCTGTGCGATGTCAGTGCACGTTAAAGATCCCCAGGTGGTCAAAATTATTCCGGAGCCCTCCACTACGGCACCCTCTTTCTTCCTTTCTTCTTTCACTCCCTCGTTTATCCCTTCCTTTGGGGCGCGGTTTAGGTGTCGAAAGATATATGAGACCGATTTCCTTTCCCAAAAAACATGAATAAATTGTCATTCGTGACGTTTTGATAATAATAATAATTGGTTTTGGGGGAAAGGAAATGGCGCAGTATCTGTCTCATATATCGTTGGACACCTGAACCGCGCCGTAAGGGAAGGGATAAAGAAGGGAGTGAAAGAAGGAAGGAAGAAAGAGGTGCCGTAGTGGAGGGCTCCGGAATAATTTCGACCACCTGGGGATCTTAAACATGCACTGACATCGCACAGCACACGGGCGCCTTAGCGTTTTTCCTCCATAAAAACTCAGCCGCCGCGGTCGGGTTCGAACCCGGGAACTCCGGATCAGTAGTCGAGCGCCCTAACCACTGAGCCACCGCGGCGGGTATTTCCGAGTCTCGACTCACTTCTTTAGGCCGTCATGGAGGACACCACAATAAGATATAAAGTGACTGTACATTGTTTTCTGGTGAGTATCGTGTTTCCCTTCAGCTTTTTCTGTGTCCTTCGCTTGGCCGTAGTGATTTATTCTGCGCAAAAAGAAATTAGCTGCCAGGTGTTTCGGCGCCAACGTGTTTGTCTCCCTTTTTTTTTTCTCATTTCTTCTGTTCCCCTTCATGGCGCCTTTTTGTAAAATTGTGTTCACCCACGTTGCCAAACAGTAATAAAAAGCCATCTATACTTTGCCAAGTGGTGGAGACCAGGATGAGATGTGCTAGTGCAATGCTGGCATAGAGGCAAGGCTTTTTTCGAGAATGCCGCGTCACCCACCAAAAGGATGACGATGCCTCTGGGGTGCACGCAACAATGTTCTGCAGCTCACTCCGCTACAGACCACCGTTTGTCCCAGAAACGTCAACTTCTGCGGAAACGCCAAATGTGCCTGGGATGCCAAGTGTTTACAAAGGCACGAGGTATTCAAGAAACGATGTTTTGTTTCGTCTGAAAATTCTCGTAAGCAGCAGGCTGGAACGTACTGAGAAAGAGAGAGAGATTTGACATGTACCGGTTAAGACCTGCGGGAGCTGTCTGGATGCCAACGCTGGCGTCTAGCGCGCTTTCATTCGGCTGCTCCAAACACGACATAAAAATGACTGTGTTGACGCTTGTTGTGAAAACTGGTAAATTAGGGAAAAGTGAATATGAATATATTCAATCTTTGCTATTCTTATTTATAATTTTTTCCGGCGACACAAATGCGCGTCTCGCACTATATTCGGACTCGGGCTGCCGCAGTTGAGTACGGAAAGCTCAAAAAAAATTGCTTCCCTAAGGCAATCCTGAACACAATTCCATGAAAGCTGTCCCTGCGGCGAAGTCCGCGCTGTAGTCGGTCTTGAGAGCAGGCTGCTCTTCCCTCGGCATATACGTGTGTTCAAGACATGAATTTCACGTGCGTCTACTCACCGCGATGCGAGTGCCAGCCAGTGCGTGTGTGGACATCACCCATGAAACTCATGGTATTATGCCAATATCAACCTTCATTCCCGGTTTAACTTTCCTCCCTTTCCCCTCTCCCGGGTGTGAAGCAGCAGGCCAGGGTCATGTCACCAACGGCCGACCTTTCCTCCTTCCACCTCATTAAAATTCCTTTCTCTCTCTCCCTCGTTTAAGACGAGACAGCTTCATCAGAATACGTACTTTAGGTTGATGTCGATAAAAGAATACCTCGCCCGCAACACTAATGCATCGCGGCTGATGAAAATCTAATTAAAAACAAAAGAAAAAGGCATAGTGCCAAGACGATAAAAGAAACAATTTTAATAATGTTGAAAACAGAAAAATGTTCAGGAGCTGGAACCAGCGAAGACAGTTAAAGCACGCCTTCTCTCTAGACTCCCCACGCGCGTCCTGTCATGTCATGTTTTTCTTCTTCTGTCTTCCTTCTTGTTATTACTCTTCGGCTGCCGAAGTCATCGTTGATTCACGCAATGTCTTTTCCGCAAGTAAATTTGCTAAATATCAGGTAGATCCCCGTTAATTGTCACTGTTTGCTGCCTACACTATAGGAAATCCTTAGAGCTCCGAAGCTTCCTGAGTGTTTTTTTTTATTTGTAGATTCTTGCCCCTCCTTCTGTGCCAATATGTGGTCTCTCGGTCTTGTCTTCAAATGTGTATTCAAATGTGGTGTGGCAGGTGTCTGCGGATTGTGTTTTGTTAACTGATTGTTTTTTTTTGTTGCTATGTTGCCACCATGGAAGCACGCTAGCCCTCAGCCTTGCTGCCACAGGAGTGACAGTGGCGGTCAACGCAGACTGCTGTTTTTCGTATGATTTCTCCACTATATTTTTTACCACGTCCTGTAACATTTTAACCAGCTTTTGATCTTTTATTATCTCAGGTTTTCTCTTTGTGTGTTTTTTCCAAGCTTTCCTGTCAATATTTCGCTTTCGTACTCCGTTAAGACGCAATTCTGCGCGTAATTATCAACTCCTTGTACTTCAGCATCACAACGGCAACTGCGCTCCCCACTAATTTTGACTCGCTGGAAGAAAAATGCAAATTGCCCGTGTCCTGTGATGGCTTTTGACCGGTGGTGATTTGTAGGAAATGTTCCTGGCATTTGCTTAGTGCTCTTAACCCACTGAAATGCAAAGGTATTCTTTCCTTCGTTGTGCCAGATGTTATTTCATTTATGTGCAAGTTCCATTTTCAGTTGCTTTCTTATAAATTGTGTAGTTGTCGGCAGCTTTTCCTCCTCTCCAGTATCTTCCGCTTTCTTCGCAAGAGAAGCTGTTGTTTCACTGCCAGTACTTCCCCTGTGCCCCTTGAAGTAAATTAAAAATATTTGGTATCGCTGGAGACTTTGCAGTTTTCTTTTGACTGTGCGAAAAATAGGGTTAGTGTTGCTCGGATTCTCTTCTGGCTTTAGCTTCCGACAAGCTACCGATAAAGATTTGAAGTTTTTGACGGCCACTTTTAGACTGAATAAAATGGATTCCTTTTTTTATGGCTACTGTTTCTAATTCAAAGTTTTCGGAATATTTTGGCAATTTTTATTGTTTTTGTGCAGAAAAAAATTGCTTCTAAAATTTGAGTATCGCTCGTACTGATTAGTTAATACTGTCACATATAATCAATTCGGTATGCTTCTGAGGATAGCAAAAATATTCTAGCCTGCCGAGGTGTCATCGGAGGATAAATTGATTGTTGTAGCGTTATTTTACGATATAAGAAAAATTGCGTCACGTTCATAAATAATTTCCCGTTGAAAATAAATTTTTCAAGAATTTCCGGGTATGTCACAACCTTCTTTTCGAAAGCAGAACATTCCATCCACCATTTGTGATAGCAGCCAGGTTAAGCGCATAAGAAAGAGGTGGCGACATTCACTGCCTGCATGAGCTTCAACAATGGCTGTGAGTAAAACAATGACAGTAGTTTTGGAACGAAGAATGTTCGTAGTGCCAATAATCACACGCAGAATGGGTAAGCTCGCCAAAGTCACATCGCAATTATGTTCATTTATGCAAATAACTGTCATGCGTACGACCGGTTATATTGGGTTATGTTGACTACGCAAGTGAATGCACTTGCAGAGAGTTGGCACAACATAAACGTTTAACACATAAA
This sequence comes from Amblyomma americanum, assembly GCF_052857255.1. Lineage (NCBI taxonomy): Eukaryota > Metazoa > Arthropoda > Arachnida > Ixodida > Ixodidae > Amblyomma > Amblyomma americanum. The sequence goes on along the minus strand of NC_135506.1, from coordinate 32,575,541 downwards.
CGTGTGTAGCACGTAGGCTGTATGCCGGAGATAATGTCATAAGGCTGCAATGAAGAGTGACACCATTTTCTCAAATGTTTGAAAATTCATCCTGGCTCAAGGCTCAAATCCGCTATGATTCCCTAACCGCTCCAGTCGCTAAAGTCAAGCTAGGCGTGATTTCCAGAAGATTTTACGGCGACAAAAAATTGATGAAATACTTGTGGGGTTTCTACACTGGTTGCTTCCTTCATACTCAAAGGTAGAGTTGTGTTAGTGAAATGGTCTAAAAAATGCCTGATATGAAGTAAACTTTAATAGAGAGATGCCTTAGTTTAAGAAGCCGTTTCTCATTTATTCTCCGGAGGTATAATAGCAAGCAAACTTGGATTCGAACTGCATTGACACATGAACATTCGCGCATTTGTGTGCAAGCATTGTACGAAGCAGGGGGCAGATTACTCGAAAGCAATTTTTTTCTTGCTGTAGCGTCGCCCCAGCGGTCACGTAGATTACCGTCCCCACAGTCTATGGCCACATCGAAAGAGTCCAGTCAGTCTGGTGCGCAGCTTGAGCCTGCAGGCTGAGATGGGGGTGAAGTGCTGCTGTAGCTTGTGAGTGCGCTGACCTCTTTTTTAATGGCAGGCGGCAGGTGGCCGACATGCACGCGTGCGTCTATGACAGCCATCAGGCACATAGTCTTCAAAGTCGGACAAAAGTCTAGTACGTGCATATCCGTCAGCGCCTCTTCGCATAGTTCAGAAGTCTCCTCTGCACTGGACTGCATCCACTGCTCGACCGTTGCGTAGGATTTCAATCCTCGACCACCGAAGACGAAAAGCAAATTGTCAATCACGCAGCAGCCCGGGAACCGCCTGGCCGACGGGCCTGACCGCTTCGGCGTCACTACGCTCCAGGAGGACCTCTCAGGGTTGTACTTGTGGATGATGTCAAAGTATCGGTCCCGGTCGAAGTCCAAACCTCCAAATACATACAGCTCTCCGTTGTAGACGAAGGTGGCGTGATCTTCGCGCCCTTCGGGGAGAAAGCCATCGACGCGGGGCCGCACCCATGTCGAGGTGGACGTGTCCAGATACACCAGAGAGCTGCTGTAGCCTGTGCCTCGGCCAGAGAGCACAATGGCTCCGCCCCACACGTACATACGGTCCCCAATGGCGGACGCCGAATGGTACACGGTGTTCTCCGGAAGCTCGCCCCTGGTTGGCACAGTATGCCAGCGCAATGTCTTCAGGTCGAGGAAATCTATCTGCGGCGTGGGTGGGTCATCCACCGGCCATCCACCATAGAGGTAGACTCGGCTGCCCACCAAGCATGCAGTTTGGCCGAACCGCAATTCTGGCCATTGGCCAGACACTTCCAGAAGACTCCATGCCATCGTTCTGGTGTCGAAGCGGTAAACTACGCTACCCACTTCGATATAATCCCGGCTGCTCCAGAGGTAGGCGCAGTCTCCGTAGGCGACCACCGTGCGGCTGTAGTTATTATGCCAGGGGCTCCCGTCCGGAAGGGACTGCGTCTGCAGCTGGTTCCACTGGCAGGTCGCAGGGTCGAATACGTAGACGTCGACGGACTCGCGTGTGGTGCGGTCCACGTCCTCGCGGTCTGGGTCGAACGAGTAGATCTTGCCATTAATGGAGACAGCCGTGTAGTATGCGCCTTCCGGCACGCCTCCCAGCCGCACCGTCCACATCTTCGCCACTGTAAAATCCTCCCGGGAAGGCTGCGTAGATTTCTTTTGGCCGTAGACCACTGCAGCACGCGACGGAGTTCTTCGTTGTCTTCAGCACTTTCTTCATTACCCTCGATGTACGTATACTTGCGCTTGAATGGGAATATTATGGGAATTTTTGCTCTGCTGTTCAATATTTTCTTCCCGAAACAAAACGCCTACCATCATAAGCTTTCGTAATGCCCCTTTTACGCTTTATTTTGGGCATTCCCTTCTTGATCACCCTACACGTTTTCCTTCTTTCTAGTAATCACTCTCTTGCATAAATTTAAGCATGTCAGACCCCCCTTACCACCCTCAATCACCTCTGTCACGAAAACTGAGCTGCCCAAATTTTTTAGATCATCCCATGTTCGCCGCATGCAATTTGCAATAGGGGTAGCCACCGCCTGGTTGTGGCCAATCCCCCTTGTGGGTATGTGCCATTTTATGAGGCAAACAACAACTTGTGTCAGCGATGATTCAGCGTCTCTATCGCCGAAGGAACTGACATAGGTTGCTTCCATGGGCAAAAGCAAAAGAAACAAGAGAAACTGTATATTGTGTGTTGTCGGTTTGGCTCTGCCGTTCAGTGTTTTAGTCCCTAAACATAACGCCTACCATCATGAGCTTTCGTAATGCCCCTGACATGCTTTGGTTCCATGGGCAAAATCAAAAGAAAGAAGAAAAACGAAATAGAAAGCGACTGTATATCGTGTGTTGTTGAGTTGGGTGTTAGGGTTAAGGTTTTTTTTCCAGCGTTTTCCCCTGGCTGTAGTGCTAAAAAAAAACAAGACAAACCTGTTTGCGAAGAATCGGGAGATGAACTTGCGGTTAACCACATTTTATTTATTCTCTTGTGTGAAACCAGAAAAAACTAAGAAAGAAGTACTTTACTCCATTTTATAATGAATACATTCCTTTTCATCCAACATTGCGCTCAGATGATAATGCCATTGTTAAATACCTCCTCTTTTTAGCTTTTAAAAAGAGCAGGCGGACTCGAAAAACTAAATTTTTAACCACTGGCTCCCTTTACTACATTATACACCTCAGCCACTTTCACATTTCTGAGAAGAAGGCTGAGATTTTTATTTTATTGGTTGGGAGCCTCAGCATCCTTCCCCAGCCAAGGATAGCCGCTGAGGCTGCCTGTCCTTCTTTAAGGCTTTCACAATTAGTCATTTCCAAATTTCTTCTCCTCTGTTATTTCTGGACAGTAATATCATTTAGGCCATCTACACCATTTATAATATTTCATATTTGTAAACATTCTACAGGAAACTTATTCGATACCTTGAGCTTGGTGCATGATGGCCTTAGCTGCATATACACCATAAAACCCAACGCAACACAACACGCATGCAGGGCGACAGAAAACATAAGGAACAGAGACGACACGGACATGGCCTTGTCCGTCCCATGCTTTTTCTGTCGCGTTACACGCCCTTACAGTAGCGATATGAACCAATTCGCCCAGTAGAAAGTATTACTGAGGAATAGGCATACAGCACACGGCCTATAAAAGCATTGACGTATGCGGGCGATGTGGTAACAAGCAGCTTTTGGTCTCTGGTCAAAATAACAAAAGGTCAAAAGCCAGACAGCTTACAAAACAAAAGCAGGTTTATTGCTCGTCACTCAGCAGCAATAAAGTTGATCACAGACAGGAAAAATTGGTAGCTTGGCGATTTTGTTTAACAGTTCAATGAACGGAGTTCAACCTGTCCTTACCTGTTGCTCAAGTAAGCCAGCTTTTTTCTCAGCGCTGGTTACGGCCCACAAAACCCAAAGGCAGAAATTCAATCGTTATTAGTCAAAAACTCCGGGTTTGAAGATACTTTCTATACTTTGAAGAGAGGAAGGAAAAGAGGGAATGTGTTGTGTGAGCTGATCGAAATACTCAGCTATTCTCGACAGTTCCCCTCGCCCGGCGACAGGACAGAGAATGACTGGTTCCATCAGCAACAGCGCCTAATGACCTCTAATACTGCGCTTGTAGCGTACTCTAATGTAGAACTGATAAATTAACGTGTTGTGAGATTTGATTTGCCACGAAACAAGGTCATCTCACCAGTTGTCCTCTCTACCTTTTAAGCTCACCGGTTGAGGTTCTGGAGGTTGAACTCTTGAGGAAGGAGTCCAGAATCAACGCTATTCTCTCACCTCGCCTAATACTGGCCTCCACCTAGCATACCGCCGTTATTCCTACGCCGCTTCACGACCCAAAACGCCGCCGCGACGAGTCCGCCTACCACAAGGATAACGGCCAGAGTGCTGAGGAAGATCACCCACCACGGGGTCCCGCCGGCTCTCGGCGAGTTGTGCGAGGGGCGGTCGAAAGTAACCCTCGCCACGTTGGAGGGTGGCGAAGACAGTCCGTCGTCGTTCCAGGATCTGGCCGAGAAGTAGAAGTCGTGCGTAGAGTCTTTCTGGGCCTCCTGGAGTAGTTGTTCCGGGAGCGAGAAGCGCAGTCGCTGTCTCGAACGCACCTCTTCTGCAGGCAGGCTGCCCTGTGTCGCGCTGTCTTGGGTGACCTCCACAGCGGCCTCAAATTTCTTCACGATGTCGTCCACGTGGGTGCTTCCTCTCAGCTCGATTTTTGACGCTGAATGAGTGAACAAAAAAGCGGCTTGAGTTTAACGTGGCTTGAACCTAGTCATACGAGTGAAAGCTTTTTTAAGCACTGTCTCCACTGTCTCAAATAAAATCTCAAGGTTAAGAGTCAAGGTCAAAGGTCAGGCGCCGTCAAGATCAAAGGTCAAGGTCGGGTACCAATGGCGATAGTCGTATGTTCACGTGGTAATAATACCTTAGCTTGAGCCATACCAAAAAACTAGTTAAGTTCGGCTATAACTTGTGAGGCATTGAAGGTCATCGCCGATGTGGCGCCCACTGTCTCAAAACAAATGTCAAGGCCAAGGGTGAAGGTCAGGTACCCTATGCCATAGTGATATCATCACGTGGTCATACTACCATAACTTGGGCCATACCACAACGCAGTTAAGCTCGGTTTGACCTTGTGAGGCATTGAAGGTCATCGTCTCATCCACATCGAAATCAGAAGTTGTACCCCAAGGAGTAGAGCTCTCGCCATGAAAAAAGTAAAGCATTCTGCTTAGATGCTCGAAGGTTTACGGATCACGAAATGAATGTGGATGTGCAAAACTAACCCGCACGACTCGAAGCATTCTGCAAAGAACTCAGTGCTACTCGTCTGATTTTAAACTCCCAAGTAGTTGCAATACTTTTGCTTTGGAAAGGCACCTTGTTTGTGACAATTTTCTTCTTCCGGACGATGCAGTAAATGAGGATGGGAAATGAGCTCTGCAGCAAAAATTCAACAAGACTATTTTCACCTGGACGAAGGTGCAGGAAAATGCAACTCCGACGAAAGAAAAAGAAAAGGAAACCTGGTTCCACACTTTCCACATATTGGCTCATTACACTGAACAAACTCCGGAGTCCTTACATATACTTACCATCGATAATAAGGCTACGCAATATCGTAACAATTACTAGTTCTTTTAGGCATTCAAACTGGGGATAGTGTAAAGCGCATAAGGCCTAATTCATGCTGACAGAGCAGTCACAATAACAGGATCTCGCTATGACACTCCCAGCTAGTCTTACGGAGATACAACCTCTCGAATACGAAACATGTTATTTATTAAGGTATTTAATGAAAAAAAAGTGGTATTCGTTTTACGCTCACTAAGGGACGGCGTTCAGGTTCTAATGGTCAATGGATTCGGAAGAACAGTTTGGGCATTTTCTTTAGCGGCTCTGTCATATATAAGCATAAACTGTTATCACTTTCTTGGCTCATTTGGGCATCCTATGCTCAAGCATGATATCTAGTAGCGGTTTTGTACCTATAAGCGGTGCATCAGTGAAGCCAAGATGGCAGCTTGAACGATCTTTTTATGCAACTGCGGTTGGCTGATGATCAGGTTGACTTTCACTTGACGTCCTGCTAAGAGCAACGAGGCCTTTTTTTTTTCATTTTTCCGAGGTGTAAGAGAGTCCGTCATCACTCTGGTGAGGACGAAAACTCTGTTACAACAAGTAAATGAAAAATACCGCAAGCTGCACTTTTGCTTGCTTTAAACTGCGAGAGATGCGAGAACCAGCGACTACCATTCTTCTAACGCTGAAAACAACAAAGCTGGAAATATTCTACAAATCAGTTTCTTTGATGTCACTTTAAAAGCTTTGCCGTTTTACATTCGGCCAACTTTACGAATTTTAATGCAAGAATTTGTGTCCGCGTATTGTTACATATCGCGCAACAGTCCAACGCGACTTCTCCACGCATTATCTATTTCCGGCCCCCTTCACTGTTCCTTGGTATCTCCCAAAACGAAATCCAAAAAGCAGAGTAACGTGTCAGCGCTGATTAAACTTCAGCTGGCGTTCACTGACTGGTGTTTCATTAAAGTTTTCTCTCTTCCAAAACATTGGCGGTGGTTTAGCTCTGGTTAAACCTGGAGTGACGCGATAGCTACAGCTGACCGAGTGGAACTTGGTCATGTGACAAACCACGTGATCAGCCACGGTGCCGCGCACCGACAGCTGCTCCGCACCACGTGACCAACCACGTGACAGCGTGGCTGCGGAGCCACAGGGTTTGCGTTATAACGCATAACGCTGAGACCGCAAACGCGAGAATGAAGGCTCTAAACGAGGGAACTATCCTGAAGCGCACTCCTTTTCGTTTTCTTTCTCATTGCGGGAAGCACTGAGAAGCGCGATAGTCACGACCACTTCAAGGCGCTCAAGCCGGCTGGCGCCGGCGAGCACTCGAGTGGCGACAAGTAAGAAACTGCTGTGCAAATTATTTATTGGCAATCCTTGCGAAAGAGACAACATTCGAAGGCACAGGAGTTGTTTTTTTTTCTTTTCCGGAGTCAAGTGCGATGGGAGATGAAGGCGGTGGAGTACGTTGCCCGACGGACATACTGAATGGCGCAGCGAAGACGATGTATGCAGTTCATGGCAAGAGCACGCTGAAGTTGAGGATGCGATACTCAAACGCTGGTTTCAAGGAGGGGCGCGCCTCGAGGAGACGAAGGCACTGCAGCTATCTGAAAAAAAAAGGATAAAACATGTAAAAATGAAACAATGCGGTTGCAAACGACACATTTTATACAACGCAGAGCTGGCAAGCAAAGCTCGCACCTACAACGCAAACAAATCAGACTGCGAGTCCTCTTAATAGCTAATAAATTTGGCCTCACAGAAAACCAAGGTTTGCGAGCAGTTTGCTTACTCGGACTATCGAGGCCTCGATGCGCCGCCTCCCGTCGATGATGGCCATTAACAGGGACCGCTGAAGGCAGCAGCTCTTTACACCACGTCGTTATAGCAGCTGGGAGCTCGCACGCATGAGCCCTCACAAAGCGGCGACGATGGTTCGGGGGACAGCAGGTCACCGCGTCGATGTCCCAGTGGCGCCGACTAGGGGCCCTCATCGTGTTGACGGAAGGAGACCGTTGGTGTCCACGCCCAGTCGGCAGGCCTCGGGAAGGAGGTGAATCCTGTTTTCCGTGTTGCACCACCGGCGATTAGAATGTTACTCTGAGCAAGTCATAATGAGTTCATGTGCCACGTCGTTGTGACATGTCAGTTCTTTACTTTCACAATCATCGCTTCGCCTTTCTCTTCCGAGCACGTTCCACAAGTTACATTGCTTTCTCTTTTCATAGTGCGCAAGGATGGTTAAAATAACTCATGATAGAAGGAAGGACACTGAAAGGCTGAGATACGAACGTGAGTTGAAATACGTAAGGCAACAAGGAAAGGAAACAAGCGAAGTAGACAAATAGAGCCGAAAGTATGTTAAAAAAGAAAGCAACCTTGCACACCGCAAAAGATCCGGACTGACGTCCACCTTGCCTGGTCAAGAGGCCCTCTTGAAAGTATGCAAAAGTTGTTCATTAGCATATACAGGTGATCAGGAATGACTGCACTGATGAGAAGGTCTGTTTTTGAATTGCACAGGCACGGGTAAAATATAGTTGGAAATAAATTAGAGAATGAGCGATTTGGCTGAAATTGTAATTTGTGAAGTAACTCCAAACATCTGGGCATTCGACGAGACGTCGACGAACAGCTATGGAAGGCAAAATAGATGAAAAATATGGAAAGGCCTTTAGCCCGTAATGATGCCGAGATGTTTGCTTGAAGAAAAGTATTCGCAGACATCGAGATTATTACCAACACAAAATGAATGCTTGCTGTGTGAAATCTGACAATGACTCCAGTGTACGTGCAATACATGCACGAAATGTGCGAATGTGGTGAAGTGCAGTGATGTACTCTGGAGTGTGCGGCCATACGAAAGGGACACTACCTGCAGCTGAATTGGGTGACATTAGCTTAACATGGGGGACTGGCAGCCATGCGACTAAGCAGGATGGAGACAATTCCGAAAATAATTTATATTGAACGATGGGCAAACAGACCAAGGGTTATGTGGGCCATCAACTGTTGTAGAGCCATAACAAACTTGTAATTAGATAAACGTCTTGTGGAGGGAGGAGGCATACGTGAGGCAGGAATTGAATATCCTGCGTGGACTACCGGACAGGGCCAGAGATCCGAGCTCGTACTTTCGGCGTATCTGCAAAGACAAGGTAAAAGCATGGATGTCGGGCGTATGCTATAGAAGTCTCCGACGGACCCGCTGCACACTTTCCGTACTGTCGGGAGCAGAACTGCCGTATGCCATGCGAGCTTCCATTCACTTGCACTCACCGCTCTACTCCTGGTGTCAAGAGAGCTGCAAATACGGGCGGGGCAGGAGGGGAACGCCTTGCGTCGTGCACGGAGGCCGGACCGGGGCCACAGACCCGAGCTCGGACTTCCCGAGTCGGGTCTGTGCTGTAGTCATCCAAGGGAGACCCTGAGCCGCCATATCTGCAAAGACAAAAAGGAAACTTCGCCAAATGGAGCCGCAGATGAAAACGACCGAGCAGCGCGAACAGACGGGATGGAAGAGAACACAGAAACCAACCAGACCGATCAAGCCCTCTTCTTGCAACCATGGACGTCGTGAGCGTTTCAAAGTGCTCCGAGGGTCACACTGTACACTGGCTGCACTGTCGGAAACAAACGTGGCTTAATCCACGCGAACTTCGACTGAACTACATCCTCGGCCCCCTTCAGCGGCTCCTGGTGTTGATACAGACTTTCGGGGAACCGCTTTCATCTGCAGCCGTGCCAGTCTTCTCGTTTCGATAAGTCGTGGTCCTGCTTATTGAAAACGCTGAAAACTGGACGCTGCGATGCAGTGCAGTCGAAGCACCCGACAGTGCAGCGTTCGTGACAAGAGGCAGAGGGTGCACGGAAGGCATCTTCCACGAACCGCAACTGCCATATCGGGCCAGATGTCATCGCGGGCCGAATGCACCAGTGACGTTGCATCAAGCATGAGAATGCTGGACTGAGCACATCTGCAAAGAAAAAAATGGGGGGGATGACATACACGCAAGCATATCGTCGTAGTTTCACATACTCACCGTGGTGGGCAAAGTTGGCGCGACTGAAGCCTCGTGCCGCGGGGCTGAAACAAGTAAGAAAGCCGAACAGACCTTGGCTGCGGCGGAAACACGATGTGCCGCAGACCGCAGGCAGCGTCCGTTCTTCGGAGTTGCTGGACGAGGCTGGCGAGGATTTCCGAGCGCCGTGCACGGCCACAAACCACATGTCTCAAAAGAATGTGCGCGCCTGGGCGTTCGGCTGCACGACATGGTGGCTTGGTCGCAACGGCGTTCGGAACGAGTTTTTGTTACGTGACACAAACGACAGCGAGCTCGCATATCTAAACCCCGTTGAGGCAGCGAGCAAAGCTTAGCATACCGGGGTCACCCAAGACCCCGCACAGTTCCCAAAAATAGGCTTTTTGAGGTTGAAGAGCGACCCTTTCGGCATAGCACTGCAAGGGGCGTAGTACTACATCACAATGCTGCGAAGGCGGACTAACTAACATGCCGGTTAAGCAGCACTGAATAGTCAACCTTCCAACTGTCACAGTTAAACCACCCTTCACCGACGGACGTGCAGCCCACCGTAAGCAACATCCCGAAGAGTTTCCAGAATTTCGAAAACGCGGCCACCCTCGGCGCTGTGGCCCAACAAATTTAGGCTACTTGAATGAGTTGCATGTAGTGGAGAGGTTGCTTTGCCTGCAAGCTTCTCGCACATGTAGTGTACTTTGGCGTGATGTAGCCAATGTTTGTTAGGCCACAGCGCCGAGGAAAACCACGCCCCCAAAATTCCAAAACCGACATGGATACCACTCACGGTGGGCCACACGCCCCTCAACAATCAAGGAGCCCAAAAGCAATAGTAAAAAGTAAACTATTCAGTATTACTTAACCAGCGTGCTAGTTAGAACGCTGAGCTGTGCCCTGACGCACTGCACCGCCGACAGTACTAAGCGGAAGAAGGCGCTCTTCTAACTCAAACTGCCCACTTTCAAAAACTGTGCACAGTCTTCGGCGAAACACCCTGCATGCGAAGTTTCGTCGCTGGCTCAATACCTAAAGCTGGCCTGCCAATTGTGAGCTAAGCCTGAAGCTGAATCCTAGCTCGCCACGCTTGCGTCACGAACAAGAAACCCGATGGCGACAGGTCATGAAACCTCTACGCGCTGCGTGTTACTTGCTGGTTATCACTCAATGCTCACGGGAACAGCGCGAGTGAAGCTTAAATTTTGTCTAACAGGTTTCACGGACACACGTCGCCCTCGCCGCGAGGCCTTGCCCCGCACTCACCTTCGATGCCGACGGCCTGGCTCGGAGAGGCGTGTTCCTCGGCAGTCGTCGGTAGGCCTCGAGCGCAACGGCATCCATGCGTCTCTGGTGAACACGTGAAAACGACAGCAACCCGCGGGCAACGCGCACAGACGCATGTCCAGCAGCACTGCCGCATGTACCGCACCGAAAACACGCTCTCTCAGCTAGCACCAACGAAGAATGACTGGTGGTCTCCGTCAGTCGCATTTTTTACCCCTGAGTCAGCACTAGCGCATGCGCATTAATGTCGACTACAGGCCTTTTCAATGGCGGTGGGCGCCGACGCACTTCTCAGCGATACAACTGCGTCACTGCGCCGCTGCTTCCATGAGCAGACAGCGCGTCGTCGCGTTTCTTCTTGCGACCAGACTTTTTTGTTTTGTTTTGTTTTGTTTTCTTTCTGCCCCAGGCGCGGCTCGATGAAGTGATACGAAGACTGCGCTAGAAGCGCAAGTCTGGGCATGCATGCGCAGTGCATAGCTTGGCCGACGCTTTTCGTGTTTGTTATCCTGCGCTTGAAACAAACGTAATAAAAAGATAACCAACCATTCTCGCATCCCTTCGTGTTGATTTAAAAAACTAATAGGCTTCAATTTCCGCAGCGTGAACGAAGCACCTTCAAAACCATAGAGACAGTTGTGCGTAATACATCCAAACGGCGCGACTCTATGCGTTCGATTTTGCTCATTTCTTCCGCAGCGGCTTTAGACTGGTCGTGCTGTTAGCTCTTGCACAATTGCGAACGCGAAGACACGAGGACAAACGCACAGATACAAGTCTGGCGTCAACTACCAACTGAGTTCATAGTTGGTAGTTAATGAGTTGCAGTTCTTAGAAGGCGCCAGTCCTGTCTCTGGATGTAATTCACGTTGAAAACAATATTCAGCGCAAATGGGCGAAGAACACAGGAGGAATAGACGCTACAAGCGCTGCAGAGGGTGCATTGGAGAAATGCGAAAGCATTAGCGTTTGCCGCGACCTTGGTGGCTCCTAGTCGACGCTTTTCTACATCTACTTCTTACCCATTCCGTTAAGGTCCGATCGTCACTCTTCGATCTCCGATGCTACCACTTTACGACGTGTACTTTTTTGAAGCGAAAGCTTCACTACGCCAGGTAAAGCTGTTTCACCGTGCGTTGCCGGTAGACCTCCAAGTGAGACAGAGGTCAAGTGTGGCTATAGGCCTCGCCATATGGGGTTTACCATGGTGTCGCACCGCTTGACCTTTAACCTTCGATTCGCAGGTAGACGGCGGTAGAATAGGCCTCAGCGTTCACTGGGTGACCAAACTCTCGCAATGAACCATTAATTTAACCGCCACCTGCCAGGGTGGCAGGGTGGCCACGCTGCCTATCATCCAGAGTACGGAACGCACTCAACGTTATAATGTTGAGGCTTGGCGTCTGTATACAGAAGCCAAGCCGCGTTTCCTTGCCCGATACACCACAGCTTTCGATCTGCAATCAGGTTCAGCCGTGGTTAAAGCGCAGATAATTTTTTACCCAGCAAAGAATTTATTTATTTGTTGATTGATTTATTAATTGATTCATTCATTCGTTCGTTCATTCAATAATTCATTTATCGATCGATTGATTGATTCATTCATTCATTAGTTCATTCATTGATTCACTCATCGATTGATCGATTGATTGATTGATTGATTGATTGATTGATTGATTGATTGATTGATTGATTGATTGATTGATTGATTGATTGATTGATTGATTGATCGATCGATCGATCGGTTGATCAGAGTAAGAGGTGATCCCTGCTGAACTATTTCAGCTCATTCTTCTGTTGCTCTTACCCCCTCCCGCTATGCAGTACTGCAAGAACAGCAACTACGAGTTCGGTTTCTCCGACAGAAATCCGGTGGCGCCTTTCTACTCGAGCGCAAAGGAAAAGAAATTCATTGCCTTCGACGACTCTCGCTCGATGGCAATGAAGGTGAGTGGCGTCTCTGTCACGTGTTCTTCTAGCTTGGTATTGCTTCTATTGGTGACCTTAATGGAGGCAGCAAAGCGGTGTACCGGTAGGCGAGGTTCTTTTAAACGCTTCCACTCTAGACTGGCACTGCACGCCTGTTCATTAACCACGGCGAAAAATAGCGTGAAATTTCTTCCACACTTTCTTAGTTAGCGTTGTCAACTGTGAATTAATGATGGAGGGCTATGCCATCAAGGCAGCTGTCCACAGAAGTTGCCAGACATGCTAGGTCTCTATGACATCTGCAACTTTGGAATATTCTTCCACTCTCAATTTTTTAAAGGAAAGACTTGCTCCCGGCCCTTGAATACATTTTCTTGTACTGTGCTTTCGCACTACATATATGCAGCCAGTTTTAACTCGCGGATTAATCCAGCTTGCTTTTTGGAATTTCTCCAGCGCTCGCTGCAAGTAGAACTGAGGACTGGGGATGTATAATGGGGTCAATTCCAAAAAGGCACAAATCCTCTCCTCTCAACTGAATAATATTTATCGTGAGTGATGGCAACCCTCTGTGGCGCTTGTCTTTACATAATCATATACATTTACATAATCACATAGGGAAAATGAAGATAAGCATCATGTTCTGGTCGCATATTGCATCGGGAAGTATTTAGCTCTAAATCATGTTTTAACGTAATAGGGTTAAGCAACTCGTGTCGCTTAAAATCTGGGGTCGGCGTCATAGGCGTCAAGGTCATCATCGTTGACGGGGAGCGAGAAATCGGCGAAAAATCCTCTTAGAAGCAACGCAGGAGGCAGGCGGGCCACTTTGGTCACGTGACCTTGCGGCATCATCACATTCTGCCCACTCGATTGTGAGAAAACAGTCCACCGTGGCAGATGGCAGTTCGCACAAGGCCCGCCGGTGGCAGCACCTGCCATTGCAGGGCAGTGGTACATGGCTTTACTACAGCGCCACTGTTCCAGGAGTGGTATGAGGACTACCAGGGATCTATGAATGTAGAGAATTACCAATATCCTTAAGGCGGATGTTAAGTGTCCCTGCTGTTTTTTTTCAATACAGCACTTTTACCGGATTTTTTTATGCGCTAAGACTATTTCGGAAATCTCTCTGCCTTGTACATCAGGATAATCGCGCGAAACGATGGCACCTGTAAGCTCTTGAAGTGCGCCCGAGATAGCGTCGGTGGCAATCACCGATACCAACTCGCGAACAAGCCAGGTCGGAAGCGCCACCGCGCCTTGCATTGCCGTAGTATGTCGTGACAGAAATGTTTGTTCGCTTGCTGATTGATTTGAATGCTGTAGAAGTTGGCCGGGAAGTACCGATGCCCAGAATACATAAGTTATGGTAATGTGGGGAAGCTTCGACACTGAGGACATCTCGCGGCTAGACGCAACACTGAAATTTAATCCGACGCAGCTTTGTGGCATATATTCGCAGCTCGTTGGAATGTACGCCAGAGGTCATGAGTATGTGGCATTTTCAGATTAGCTAGTTTCACTCCGAAGTTTATACGCAGGTAAATATTCTGGCGTGATGCCCGACAATTGCCTCCGAGAAATTGTCTTGAGGCGTATGTGAAGAAAGCGGACTTATGACACGTAGGTAATTAAGCACCATAGGCACCATAGGTAATTAGGCACCATTATTATTATGCAAAAAACGTGTCCGAAGTTTGGCGCTTCCGGGTGGAGAGAAAAAATAAAGTGAAAATGCTTACCATGCCAGCAAAAACGCAATGTTGGAGCCTGAACGTGCTTATGAAAACGCTACATTGCACCTGTAACCTTCAGGACGCACGCCTAGCCCACCCGCAAGTTTATACTTTGATAGTGCCACTCATGGTTCATGCAGTCTTTCTAGGTGTGTATGTTTTAAGCTGCATCACTGTACCTGTGGACTGCGCCTTCTTGTTTAGTGCAGTGTGGGTGCTGGCCCTATGCAAACTTGCCCCTGCATGAGCGCCTAGATGATTCGCGCCTTTGACCGTCTATTTAAGGGGAACTTCAATGAATATATGCGTGCAAATGTTAACCATCATGTGGAGGTTATGAGATGTAGGAAACAGGACCTTTTTATAAATAAAGTACTCTGGAGGCTGCTGTGAGGGATTAATTTAACGGCATTTCATGTATTGAAAATTAATATTCGCCTTGTGTCTGCCTTTTTTCCACCGACCAGTTCTGCCAAGGCAAGAAAGACCACACATCGGTCAAGTATGGCATCGCCGTATTCGACGTCGAATTGGATGACCCAGAAAACAAATGCGGCATGAGTGCTTACTCGAGGCTGAAATCCCTCAAGAAGCTGTTTGAATATCTGAACAACAACTTCACATCGCCCAGCGACTTCGAAAAATGTGGAAAATAAATTTTGCACTTGCACAAGACTTGCACAAAACACAAGCTATCGCTACAAAAATCTTACCTATGCCAGCTGTAGACAACTACTATAACCAAATATGGCGAGAGACAGGTCTGTCAACCACAGAAGGTTAGCGCTAGCAGCCAGGAAAATGGAAAAAACTAAGAAGATAGGGGTAGACAGGAAACTTGTGAGAAAGATAGGAAAGTGAAAGACGGAGGGGAAGGACAGGAAAAGGCGACTGTCGATCTCCCCCGGTCGGGCCAGGCCGGAGGTGCCGTCTACAGGAAGCTGGGGCAAAAGTGATGTGTTGCCTCCGCCGGGGGCCTTAAAGGTCCAAACACTCGGCATCGGCTCAACCACCAGGATTCTTATTACCCCGGACATGGCGATGCCACGCACGGCTAAGCACGGGTGCTCGGGTCCGTGGTAACGCACTGCCCACAATCATCCCCCTGCGGGGATGTCCCTGCCGATGCTCAGGAACCCTTGGTGTCGCCACTCACACTGGAAGGCATATGCGAATAAACTGATGACCTTCGGCCTTGAAAGCAACAATTAATCATTGTGAGTTAGAGCATCATCGTGTGTGCTCTGACTCATCCAGCTTCGACTCCCTAGAAAGTGTCCCCAACGCTCCAGAACGCCAAAAGCAAGCTGCGGTGCAGCCAGATATATTCCCGAATACAGAAAGAGGCGACTGGTCGTCATGGTCGACACCTTGGCGGAATCGGCGGCTCGCTTGCGGTGCTCGAAGCTTGCGTATAAGGGAACCAGTACAGCTGCTGGGTGAGGTTGAACTGCCATCTGGAGGCGCGCAGCTCAGTCAGTTCGAGCAGCATGTTGCGCGCCTGAGCCGAAAGGTGGAGCAGGAGGAAAGCCTCCCGCAGCCGCCGAACCAGGGTCTCCATGCGATGGGGGGCGTCGCGCTCGATGACCTCGCTGGCGATGGTCAGCACCGACCGCAGGCACTCCATCTGCGAAGTGCCGGGTGCAGTAGTCAGCACGCGTGGTGTATAACGCGCTCACTGCGAAGACCAGCTTAATTCGAGAGAAATGAGCGACAGTTACTGTTACGAGTATTTTTACATATCGGCCCCCCTTTCACCCCTTAATATCTTACGTCACGGAGGAGTTAACCCGCTGCAAGACAGCTAACGTGCCATCCCTTCAAGTAACTACTTCAAGTAACTAACTTCTTAATCTCATCTGCCCATCTAACCTTCTGCCGCACCCTGCTACGGTTGCCTTCTCTTGGAGTTCACACCGTTACTCTTAAGGATCGGCGGTTATCTTGCCTTCGCATCACATGCCCTGTCCAAGCCCATTTCTTCCTCTTGACTTCGACTAGGATAGAGCCCTGCATTGAGGGCTCCACTCAGGAAGACGACGATGATGATGATGATAATAATTATGAAGATGATGACGATGGAAGACTAGCTATAATAAAAGTTTTTCATCCTCTTCCTCCTCTGCACAGACTGTACACAGACCACCATGACAGCGTCTATGCAAGATGTTCATTGGCTCAAGATATGATACTTACCTTGCACCTTGAGATGGTGTAAAAAAATTTGCACGTGAATAAACCGACTCGCTGCGTGAAACAACATAGAATATTCTTAACGTGTTGCTAAATGATGATGTGTCGCTGCTGTGATGACAGCTAGGACTCAGACGTGGACAGCAAGCAAAACATTCCTGTTGTACCTCGTCGTAGTTAGCGCTTACAAGCATTAAATAAATTGCAACAGACGCGTAATTCGTTCGGGGCGGTTTATAGCTGATGGAACCCGCGATATAGGCCCAGGGCCTTTGGCCTTTGAACGCGCTCCTGTCTTTGCAGGCTTCTGTCCAAGCTAGGATGTGCGCACGACCTCCCTGACTGCGCTGTTTGAGGTGACGGAGGCATTTTTAGATAGTTTAAGCTAACACCTTTATTTTCTTCACCCTTTAATGACCTCACTGCTGTAGGCTTGTCACCTGTCCCAATTCACTCGGCAAATGCTCGCCAAGTAGAGTCGTTTGGTTCTCTCTGTGCTTGTTTATATGGGAATGCATACACATACCTCAGCTTTCAGTACATCGTCTGTACTCTCACGCAAGACACAACACGCGTTTATTTGTAGGTGAATAAACATCAACGCACGGTCTTTTTCATCATTTAGTTGGCCGTCCGAAAAAGCCGTCCCACAACTCAGTCCCACACCCCACAACTCCGAGCACCACAGCTCCCGATCAGTGTTGGATCACTTCAAGCACGGAGTCCTGCAAGTCCTGCGCATACAAAGCAGTCAGCCTTGTGAAATCAGGACCGCAAGCAGAAAGCACAGAACTGAGAAGCAAGCGAAGAACGGGGATCTATACACACCGTCTCATTCTCGTTACCAGTCTCAGCTGCCACTGAAAGCAAAGGCAGACGCGTCAGTACATATGCTGCACTCTATCGGCGCATGTTGCAGGCAGCTTGCGGCGTAATTACTACATACCCGTGTGCTTGATTACGATGGGCTTAGTAGGCGTGACAAGAGGTGTCACACCAATCTGCGAAAACACACAAGCAAACAGCGAGTAATGAGACAAAGTGCAAGCGCACAATAGTTTAGACCCATTTTCAACGGCTTCCACTGCGCTTTTTTTAGGATCAATCTTCTTTCGATACGAATTTTTTCAGTGTTATGTTTTGTTTTTAGACGACTCCTATGACACATCTATGACAAGGACCCTTCAAAAGTGAGAGACATCACAAAATATTTACGCAAATAGCTTAATGTGTAGGTTTAAATATCAGACGTTCTGCTAACCCTGCTGAAGTGGAAAATTCTGTGTTTTAAGATTTAATAAATGTCGAAAGAAATAATAAAGAAAGAGAATTCAAGTATTTGTTTTAGGGGCTGCCTGTATAAAGATAATTTACATCTCAACAGTTTGTTGTTATACTTCACGTCAGCTAGAACAGTGGATGGCATAACATTTGACACTAATCAGTCATGCGCCCGCTGTGGGGTTCACTCTCTAGCGAGGTGATAGCTTATTTGCATACTTTCATAAGGAAGCTAATAGCCTGGAACATTCTTATGAATTTACCTGCAGTTGTCATATATTGGCGCAACTACAATGCGCTCAAAAGTTTTGCGAAGCCAAGAACGTAAGAGTAGGAGCTATAAACTTCAAAGATAGCATATATGCTCATTATATTGGCAATTACTTTGTGACTATTTAGTGCAGTCTTGCAAAGGGTCTTTCAAAGAAACGATATCAGCTGTATCCTCTTCTCTGATGCACGATAGTCTAGTCATTTCATGAAGATCGTCACACCGCAGTAACAAATCGTGAATTGCTTGCTTCTTGTTTTGCTGACCTTAAGCAGTTAGTTGCAAACAAATCAACTTGTATACGTACAGGGCAGCTGTTCCGTGCGAAGCACCAATAAAACACACCTTATTAAGCATCCCGGTATTCGATGAGCGATATCGCTTCTCGGGCAGAGAGGCCGCTCGCGGCTTGGATGGCCCCGGCGACTGGGGCATGCGATCAGGTGTAGTCGCCGCAGTCAGAGACTGCAAAGGGCCAAGTGCATGCGTTGTCCTTACGGTCAAGAAGCAGCAGTCATGCTGCCTGTGCAACAATTTACTCCGCAATGACGTTGACACTAAATGAAATGAGCGAGATACATAGCAATTTGGGTGAGGCTAATGCGAAATGTTAGGTGCAGCAGAAGCGGTCTATAGATCAGACTTGTTAGGCAATGGCTCAACGGAACAGCAGAACCATGCGGCGACACCATCCCTCAGCCTTTTTTTCTTCGAGGCTCGCCTCAATCAGTAACCTTGAAAAGCCGGCTGGCCAATTCTCTCTGAACGCTTCTGTGATTAAGGCAGACCTGCCTGTTTTTGAGGGCTCGTAGTTTTATTGTATTCCGAAAAAAATAGCATATCTGATAATACCAAAAAAGTTAGAAAGAAGGGTGGTGCGCGTGGACAAGTGGTTCAGTATACCGAGCGCGGAAACCTTGCTCGTGTCTTACCTTTGTCGATAACCATTTCCGGCCCCTGACGGTCTTCACCAGTGGAGGAACGGGTTTCTCATTTATGTACTGAAATATAAATCATATAAAGAGATATTAAGATGATAACTGAACCTTTTGTATTGTTCCATTTACTTGTGTATTTACAGGCTGGCATGCCCAATTCTTCGCCGTATTACGGAGTTGACTCCCTTGAATAGGGTAACTACTCAAACAAACTCAAGGACAAAGAACACTGAGAGCCCGAAGAAAACCTGGGATGGAATTGGGCTTGCCCAAGTAAAATTTTAATCCGTATCGATGCCTTGCATTTCACGCCACAAGTGCCATGACAGTGCGTCATGCACAACAGTCACCAAGCTTTCACGGCAAAGGTGGCGATAAACTGATCGGACATACGTGCATATTTTCCTTCCACTCCTGTTCGGCCTACACAGCAGCCATTGTGTCATCAGTAAAAAGCCTGTTTAGGAAATGTCATCGAAGAATTATCCAGATTACTTGTAGGTATAAGGTTTATGCATGGGGGTTTAACGTCTCAAAGCGACTCAGGCTATGAGGGACGCCGTAGTGACGGGCTCCGGAGACATCGACCCCCTGGGGATCTTTTACGTGCACTGACATCGCACAGCACACGGGCCTCTAGAATTTAGCCTCCATCGAAATTCGACCGCCGCTGCCGGGATCCAACCCGCGTCTTTCGGGCCAGCAGCCGAGCGCCATAACCACTGAGCAACCTCGGCGGTTTCCAGATTACTTGGAATGTCAGTTATTCTGGTATCACTTTTCTCGAGCACACAGCAAATGAACGATTGTTGTCAGCGCCTCGCATTGCTTATTCCAATTGCTTCGCGAAACCACCACTTCTGTGCAGTCGTCAACACCTACCTCACTAAACTCGCCGCACAGCATTATCTACAAATGAGGATAAAAATGACCTAGGCAAGAGGCTCAGTCAGGCCATGAGTTGCACTCCCAGGCCAATACCCTGCTGCGAAATGACAATACACTCGAATTTTAATATCATCAGCAGAAAAACTACGCCTAGTTAGCTATAAATGCATCTTCTCCCATGTGTCTTCCATTAACTGTGTCCAGTGGCAGCTGTGGCCACAATTCACCCAGGAAACCTTGTGATCGCATCCAGCCACCTGACTCTCTGCAAGCCCCTCCTACTCTTGAGTTATCTTGGAGTCCATTCTATTACCCTAAACGATCATCAGTTATAACCAGTGCGTCAATGCGCAACTGCACGGTAGCCGAGGCCGAAGAGGCAGCCGTAGCTCTAGCGACAGCGGAGGGCTACCGATTAAGCGGGTCTCTAACCATGCTCGCAGACTCCCAAGCAGCATGCCGTAACTATCTATACGGCAGAATCAGCCACAACGCGTTCCGAATTCTCCGCTCATGTGGCAACCCCAACAACAACAACCAAGCCAAACACGGGATAGTTTGGATACCGGGTCACACCGACATTACGGGAAATCAGGAGGCAGACAGGACAGCTCGAGGGTACGCAACAAACCGAGCGTCCATCCACCTCACCTCTACAGAGGACCCGGAACCGGTAGACCAAAGCTATGCAGAGATTCTAGACTACTTGAGAGGGACTAGCAAAAAGTATCCCCCCCCCCCATTAAACAGCTAAGCACGGAGGACGTCATAGCGTGGCGACAACTGCAATGGGAACTTTCCCATGCTTAAACATGCTAAGTAAAATTTATCCCACACAGTACCACACCACATAGGCATGCCAGAAAGTCGGCGGGCTAACCATAGTAGAAAACCCAAGTTCGGAACAGTGGGAGAGGATGCTTTCCAGCGACATCGTAAAAGTCCAGCAAGGACTAGTAAGACGTGCTCGCAGGTCAGCTACCCTCAGTCGAGCCCTGGACTAAGGGAACCAACCCTGGAGCAAGATATAAGAAGCCACCTGAAACCGCTAATACCTCTGTAAAATAGAGCAAAATAAACTTTTTACCTACCTACCTCTCTCGTGCTTCGGATTTGTGGTTACTATCTGCCCGCAGTAGATGTATTCCCTTCCCCCTTTCGTTGCCCGTTGTAAACTGCTGTTACATTGCGGGAGTGTTAAATATTAGGATTTTAATTTTTAGATCGACAGTTGTGCTTTTCCTGCTTAGGTCCTCGGTCATGTTTTGCAGTTCTCCATCAGAGTTACTTAGTACAGCATTGTGAGCAACAAATCGCACATTGGTAATGTATTCTGCATTAACTTGTATCCCCAACACCTCTTAATCAAGTCCTTCAGTAAGCACGCGAAAAGTAGTACTGACGAGATCTTCTCTCCCTGCCTGCATTTTTCATGGTTCCGCCTTTGTTACTTTCTCTGTGTAGGTATATTTTAGCAGCGCAACTGCTATATATATTTCGCTGTATTCTTCAATACGCCTCTTCTACAACATTGTTGTGCAATCCTTGAATGATTTGTGAGGTTACGAATAAGGCTCATGCTTTCACGAAATATATTATAGCTATATTAAAGGATGGTGATATTCTGCGCATCTTTCTGTCACATGATTGATGGTGCAAATGTGGTCTGTTGTGGAGTAGAGTAGCCGTTACGCATGCCGCCTGGTCGGTTTGTAGCTTTAAGTCTAAAGATTCTCGAAATCTATGAGCGAATTCCTCGTAAATACCTCGTCGGCAGTTTACAGTAAGCTGATCGAGTTAAAATTTTTCAAGACCATGACATCCACTCTCTTATGGATGAAGATAGCGTTAGAATTCTTCCAAGATTCCGGAAGCACGTGTTCGTCAGACATTGTGTACACGGGGGGGGGGGGGGGGGGGGGGGGGCAGTTTTTCTAGCCCAATTTGCCCAGCGTCATTCTACAGACCTGCACTCACCTGACCCTGATAACTTTAATATAGATACGGTTTATCGCGCCAACCAGGTTTTATGAGGGCCGGCTAATTACTATGAAGTGCACCACAAACAGCACTGAACACGGAAGTAGTGCTCAAGAGATAAAAAAAAACCTTGATGTCAGTAAACATGGGGTGGTCAGCAAAAGGTAATATACTTTAGATCGGCGGCCCCGCATCGCGTAAGATGAAATAGGCGAATAGTAGATGACAGGTGATGAGGTCAATCTACAGTGACTAAAATGAATTTTCCAAGACGATGCACATGTCGAAGCGCACACCTGCTGGCACAGGTGTTTCACTTGTCATTCAAACCTGTGCTTGTGCCCTGTGTACCACTAGAGAGGCCGGAAGTGCCTCTTACAAAGCACAAACGTGCCGGCAGTCGAAGATACAGCTTCAGAAGCTACGAAAAAAAAAGCCGGCGCACTTCCATAAATATTGAGATATGTCCAGAAATTCTCATCTAGTTGAGCACAGCCATCAGCTCTGTCAATGAATGACGCGACTAATTCCATTCGAGTTTCTCTACTCAGTAATTTTCTTACCTATGCTCACATTCAATACGCCTGCATCGCTATCAAAATATACCCATTCAGTTATTATCTGCAGCATCAATGTTAAGGATTAATTTTGCTACACATTAAATGGCACTGCACAGGAGTGCCAGATATTCCCTGCAAGGTAACCAAGTACCGTAAAGGTTTACGACGTCAAGCTCTGTGAATGCATGCCCCCTCTGTGGGCTTTTTTCTGTGATAGCCATTCGGCAAAGGTACCCGCCGCAGTGGCTCAGTGGTTAGGGCGCTCGGCTACTGATCCGGAGTTCCCGGGTTCGAACCCGACCGCGGCGGCTGCGTTTTTATGGAGGAAAAACGCTAAGGCGCCCGTGTGCTGTGCGATGTCAGTGCACGTTAAAGATCCCCAGGTGGTCGAAATTATTCCGGAGCCCTCCACTAAAGCACCTACTTCTTCCTTTCTTTCACTCCCTCTCTTATCCCTTCCCTTACGGCGTGGTTCAGGTGTCCAACGATATATGAGACAGATACTGCGCCATTTCCTTTCCCCCAAAAAAACCAGTTATTATTATTATTATTATTCGGCAAAGGCACAGTACTAACAGCGGAGCTTTATCGTGCCGCCGGTCTATATGAAACGGTGGAAATTTAAAAAAAAAGTTGCTCTTACTTTTGCCACGGGACTGATGACTGCCCACGGTGACCTGTCCAGGCGTGCCTCCTGCGGCGCAGATTTTGTTGGAGTTTTGACCGCAGTCTCGCCTTGTTTCTTATTGCTTGGGGTTGCGGGTACTTTGAATATCTCTGTCGACTTCCGAAAAGAAGACATGATAAGATAGGAGGGGTCACTACAGCACTGTGTTCAACGCTGTGCCTGGCTGCAACGACTGTTCTTTGATCTCTTCGTCGTCGGCTTCTAAGAGCTGCTGAACACTGAAGCGATTCGTAAGTGGATATTCCTAGCGCAAGTGCTGGTTTATATTCAGAAAATAATAAATGCTCTGCAGAGCAGTTGAGGCAGCTCTCTCCTGCCGTTTAACTAGTCGCTGAGCAGTTAATGAGACATTATCAGCGCAAACGAAGAAAAAAAGCCTGACGTCTGTTTCTTTCATTTCTAAATTATGACGCTTTCTTCGTTTTTTAGGATAGAAAAGCTTTGATGAGTAGCATTCAGCTTAGTCCCCTTTATATGTCTTGCGGGACTTCCGGCTTCTTCCAAATTGAAGACACTGGCGAAACGAACGATAAAGCCAACTCTTATCTGATCGGACGACCCAAGAATATATTACGCCATTGACTCGGTGTTCACATCTTTTATTTATTATTTATTTACAGCATATCCTGCAGCGCCCAAGCATTACAACGGTAGAGCGTGTACAAATAATAAAAACAACACAAAAAAAGAAACAGCACACAATTAAGAGATGACGAGTATATAAAAGAGATATTCTCAATTTGAAACCAGCTATAAAATCCATGAGAACAACAGAGTGCGAGGAATATTCAAGTAATTGCAAATTATGAATAAATTGAGCGGAGTGGACATCGTCAGCTGTGACGACCTCTTCTGGTAAAGTGTTCTATTCGAGCCAACAACTTTAAAGCCAACACAGACAGTCGACGGTTGCAAATGTGCAGAAAAACAGAGCTACCTGCCGAGCACTTGGAACTTCGTGGAGTGGATGCACCGGAGATCATGAAACTTGGTGCGTAGCATTTTAAATGAGACCGTGGTAACAGATCCGTCAGACGTAGTAACAGAATAAAATGCTTTCGTGCTCCCAAGATTAAATGGTTTCATCACGGTGCCAGCTGCGATTTCCTCCATTCACTTGAGACGAGGCGAATGCTCGCGGGGCACTTTATCGAAAGAGGTCCCCTCACACAACAACACATCGTTCCGCATAACTAAAGCACGTGAACGTACCGACAACATCCTCCGGTGTTCATGAAATTAACCGCCACGCGACAAGGCAAAGGCGTCGAAGTAAACAGTACTGTCTGCTTTAAAATAACAAGGTGCAGCCGTTGTGTGGTGCGTCGGTCTTCAAGTTCTTCCTTGGAAGGGAGCGGCTGCAGCCTGCATTGTTCAGGAATCTGCTCGGGATCTCCACCCTGTCAGTACGTACCTTTCTATCGTGCAGCGAGGACCAAGTCTTCGCCGCAAAGGTAATAGTTCATTATTGCGATATGTAGCAAAATCTTTCTTTTAAAGTGTTTCCATCGCCCGCATCGAGCAGTTAAGACTGCCATAAAAAACCAATGGGGAACGCTTTTGATGATAGCGAAAACGCGAATAGAAAAAAAAAAATGACTGCTGTCGGGTGATCTGCAGATATAGTGATTGTCACAGTGAAAGTTTCAGTTTATGAAACAATTGCGTTCATAAACAGTTTCCCGCTTAAAATTGCTTTTGTCCACGATTGCTGGGTATGGTATAGCACCTATAGCACGTAGGCCGTATACCGGAAATCATGGCATAGGGCTGCCATAAATTGCAATACCGCATTTTGAAATGATGTTTGCAAACTCGCCCTTGCACCAGGGCTCCAAACCGGAATCGCTATCAAATCGTTCCAGTCGCTTACGCCTTTCAGTAAAGCTTGATTGCCAGAAGATTTACGGCGACAAATAACTGATGAAATACTTCTCTGGTTTCGACAACGGCTGCTACAGTACATACTCAGAGTTAGTTATGTTACTGCAATAGCATAAACTGCCATTCAGATTATTAACCGCAGTTTACCAATATTACTCAAGAGAAAAACGTACAGCAGCTGTATCTTACCGGTACACACCTAGGGGCAGAAACATGGAGGCTAACGAAAAGTTTTCAGCTCAAGTTAAGGACAACGCAACGAGCTATACACGAGAAAGTGATAGGTGTAACGTTAAGAGACCGGGAAGCGGGCAGAGTGGGTGAGGGAACAAACGCGGGTTAATGACATCCTAGTCGAAACCAAGAGGAATAAAGGAGGTTGGGCCGGGCATGTGATGCGAAGGCAAGATAACCGCTGGTCCTTAAGGGTAACGGAATGGATTTCAAGAGAAGGCAAGCGTAGCAGGGAGCGGCAGAAAGCTAGGTGGGCGGATGGGATTAGGAAGTTCGCAGGCATTAGGTGGGCGCAGCTGGCAAAGGACAGGGTTAATTGAGAGACATGCGAGAGGAGTTTGCCCTGCAGTAGGTGTAGTCAGGCTGATTATGATGATGATGATGAAAAATACCCTAAAAAAACGCCTAAAATGAAGTATATAAGAAGAGACTGACTTGGTTTAAGAAGCTGGTCCTCATTTCTGTTCCGGAGAAATGAAGCGAACAGCAAATATATTTGGAAAAAACAGGAAGCATGAACATCTGTGCGTTTGTGTGCGAACATTGCACGAAGGAGGCGGTAATTTACTCGAAAGGTTTTTTTTTTGCTGGAGCGTTGCTACAGCGGTCGCGTAGATTATCGTCCCCATCTTCTATGGCTTCATCAAAAGATTCCTGGCAGTCTAGTGCTCAGCTTGAGCGTGCAGGCTGAGATGACGGCGAAGTGCTGC
Source organism: Amblyomma americanum (assembly GCF_052857255.1). Classification (NCBI taxonomy): domain Eukaryota; kingdom Metazoa; phylum Arthropoda; class Arachnida; order Ixodida; family Ixodidae; genus Amblyomma; species Amblyomma americanum. Next base: position 32,549,737 of record NC_135506.1, on the reverse strand, counting down.
TGTAGCTTGTGAGTGCACTGACCTCCTTTTTAATGGCAGGCGGCAGGTGGCCGACATGCACGCGTGCGTCTATGACAGCCATCAGGCACATAGTCTTCAAAGTCGGACAAAAGTCTAGCACGTGCATATCCGTCAGCGCCTCTTCGCATAGTTCAGAAGTCTCCTCTACACTAGACTGCATCCACTGCTCGACCGTTGCGTAGGATTTCAATCCTCGACCACCGAAGACGAAAAGCAAATTGTCAATCACGCAGCAGCCCGGGAACCGCCTGGCCGACGGGCCTGATCGCTTCGGCGTCACTCCGCTCCAGGAGGACCTCTCAGGGTTGTACTTGTGGATGATGCCAAAGTATCGGTCCCGGTCGAAGTCCAAACCTCCAAATACATACAGTTCTCCGTTGTAGACGAAGGTGGCGTGATCTTCGCGCCCTTCGGGGGGAAAGCCATCGACGCGGGGCCGCACCCATGTCGAGGTGGACGTGTCCAGATACGCCAGAGAGCTGCTGTAGCCTGTGCCTCGGCCAGAGAGCACAATGGCTCCGCCCCATACGTACATACGGTCCCCAATGGCGGACGCCGAATGGTACACGGTGTTCTCCGGCAGCTCGCCCCTGGTTGGCACAGTATGCCAGCGCAATGTCTTCAGGTCGAGGAAATCTATCTGCGGCGTGGGTGGGCCATCCACCGGCCATCCTCCATAGAGGTAGACTCGGCTGCCCACCAAGCATGCAGTTTGGCCGAACCGAAATTCTGGCCATTGGCCAGACACTTCCAGAAGACTCCATGCCATCGTTCTGGTGTCGAAGCGGTAAACTACGCCACCCACTTCGATATAATCCCGGCTGCTCCAGAGGTAGGCGCTGTCACCGTAGGCGACGACCGTGCAGCTGTAATTATTATGCCAGGGGCTCCCGTCCGGAAGGGACTGCGTCTGCAGCTGGTTCCACCGGTAAGTCGCAGGGTCGAATACGTAGACTTCGACGGACTCGCGTGTGGTGCGGTCCACGTCCTCGCGGTCGGGGTCGAACGAGTAGATCTTGCCATTAATGGAGACAGCCGTGTAGTATGCGCCTTCCGGCACGCCATACAGCCGCGCCGTCCACATCTTCGCTACTGCAAATTCCTCCCGGGAAAGATGCGCAGGTTTCTTTTCGGTCGTAGAACGTGCACGTGCACGTCCGGGATCGTTTTCTTCAGCCCTTTCTTCGTTCTCCTTTATGCACGTGCACCTGTGTGAGGGATGTTCCGGTGCCCATACAGGCGAACTTACATACTTTGGGTGCACTGGCAAAAGCTATATGTAATTATAAGATAACAAAAATATATAAAGTGACTGTACATTGTTTTGTGAAGAGTTACGTGTTGGCCTTCAGGTTTTTCTGTGTCCTTCGCTTGGCCGCAGTGACTTATTCTGCGCAAAATTAAATTACCTGCCAGGTGTTTGCGCGCCGGCGTGTCTGTCTTCTGTGAATTTACCATTTCCTCTGTTCCCCTTCATGGCGCCTTTTTGTAAAAATGTGTTCACCCACGTTTGCCAAAGAGTAATCAAAACCCATCTATACTTTGCCAAGTGGTGAAGAAAAGGATGAAATGTGCTGTTGAAATGCTGGCAAAGAGGCAAGGCGTTTTTAGAGAATGCCGCGTCGCCCACCAAAAGGATGACGATGCCTCTGAGGTGCACGCAACAATGCCCTTTGGCCCACTTCCCTAAAGACCACTGTTTTTCACAGAAATGTGAACTTCTGCTGAAAGGCCAAATGTGCCTGGGATTCCAAGTGTTTACAAACGCACAGAATTCTCTCGGAACGCAAAACTGTCGGAATTCTCGTAAGCAGCAGTAAGCATAGAGAGAGAGAGAGCGATTTCATGCGTACCGGTTAAGACCTGCGCGAGCTGTATGAATGCCAACGCTAGCGTCGAGGCACGCTTTCATTCGGCAGCTCCAAACGCGACATAAAAATGACTGTGTTCACGCTTGTTGTGATAACTGGTAAATTAGGGAAAAGCTAATATGAAAGTATTCAATTTGTTTCTATTCTTTTTTCTAATTTCTCCGTCAACACAAATGCGCGTCTCGCACTCTATTCGGACTCAGGCTGTCGCAGTTGAGTGCTCGAAACTGAAGGAAAATTCCTTCCCTAAGGCAATGCTGAACACAATTCCATGAAAGCTGTCCCTGCGGCGGAGTCCGCGCTGTTGTTGGACTTGAGAGCAGGCTGCTCTTCCCTCAACATATACGTTTGTTCAAGACATGAATTTCACATGCGTCTACTCACCGCGATGCGAGTGCCAGCCAGTGTGTGTGTGTGTGGACATCACCCCATGAAACTCATGGTATTATGCCAACAACAGCCTTTATTCCCGGTTTAACTTTCCTCCCTTTCCCCTCTCCCGGGTGTGAAGCAGCAGGCCAGGGTCATGTCACCACCGGCCGACCTTTCCTCCTTCCACCTCATTGAAATTCCTTTCTCTCTCTCCCTCGTTTAAGACGAGACAGCTTCATCAGAATACGTACTTTAGGTTGAGGTCGATAAAAGAATACCTCGCCCGCAACACTAAGGCATCGCGGCTGATGAAAATCTAATTAAAAACAAAAGAAAGGGGCATAGTGCAAAGACAATAAAAGAAACCATTTTGATAAAGTTGAAAACAGGAAAATGTTCAGGAGATGAAACCAGCGAAGACAGGTAAAGTTTGCCTTCTCTCTAGACTCCCCACGCGCGTCCAGTAATGTCATGTTTTTCTCCTTCTTCTGTCTTCCTCCTTGTTATTCCTCTTCGGTTGCCGAAGCCATCGTTGATTCACATAATGTCTTTTCCGCAAGTAAATTTACTAAACATAAGGCAGATCCTGGTTAATTGTGAATGTTTGTTGCCTACACTATAGGAAATCCTGAAAGCTCCGAACCTTCTTGATTGGTTTTCTTGATTTGTAGATTTTTGCCCCTCCTTCTGTGCCAATATGTGGTCTCTAGGTCTTGTCTTCAAATGTTATCTGCCAGTTCTATTCAAATGTGGTGTGGCAGGTGTCTGCGGATTGTGTTTTGTTAACTGATTGTTTTTTTTTTTGTTGCTATGTTGCCACCATGGAAGCACGCTAGCCCTCTGCCTTGCTGCCACAGGAGTGACAGTGGCGGTCAACGCAGGCATGCTGTTTTTCGTACGATTTCTCCAGGATATTTTTCACCACGTCCTGTAACATTTTAACTAGCTTTTGATCTTTTATTATCTCAGGTTTTCTCTTTGTGGGTTTTTTCTAAGTTTTCCTGTCAATATTTTTCTTTCGTGCTCCGTTAAGACGCAATTAGGCGCGTAGTGATCAAAATCTTGTACTTCAGGATCACAACGGTAACTGCGCTCTCCACTAATGTTAACTCGCTGGAAGAAAAATGTAAATTGCCCGTGTCCTGTGATGGCTATTGACTAGTGGTGATTTGTAGGAAATGTTCCTGACATTTGCTTAGTGCTCTTAACCCACTGAAATGCAAAGGTATTCTTTCCTTCGTTGTGCCAGATGTTATTTCATTTATGTGCAAGTTCCATTTTCAGTTGCTTTCTTATAAATTGTGTAGTTGTCGGGAGTTTCCCCTCCTCTCCAGTATCTTTCGCTTTCTTCGCTAGAGAAGCTGCTGTTTCGCTGCCAGTATTTCCACTGTGCCCCTTGAAATAAATTAAAAATATTTGGTATCGCTGGAGAGTTTGCCGTTTTCCGTTGACTGTGTGAAAAATAGTGTTAGTGCTAATCGGATTCTCTTCTGGCTTTAGCTGCCGACAAGCTACCGGTAAAGATTTGAAGTTCTTGACGGCCACTTTTACACTGAATAAAATATATTGCTTTTTATACGGCTAATGTTTCTGCTTGAAAGTCAGATGAATATTTTGGCAATTTTTATTGTCATTGCGCAGAAAAATATTTCTTCTAAAGTTTGGGTATCGCTCGTACTGATTAGTTAATACTGTCACATATAATCAATTCCGGATGCTTCTGACGACAGGAAAAAAACTCAAGCCTGCCGAGGGGATATGTGAGGATAAACTGATTGTTGTAGGGTTATTTCACGAAATATGAAAAATCGCGTCACGTTAATGAATAATTTCCCGTTGAAAATTCGTTTTTCGAGCATTTCTGGGTATGCCACAACCTTCATTTCGAAAGCGGAACATTGCATTCACTGTTTGTGATACCAGCCTGGTTAAGAACATATAGATCAGGTGCCGACAATCGCTGCTTGCTTTAGCTTCAGCAAGGGGTGTGAGTAAAGCAATGACGGCAGTTTTGGAACGAAGAATGTTCCTAGTGCCAATAATCACGCACATAATGTGTAACCTCTCCAAAGTCACATCGCAATTATGGGCATTTATTCACATTGGATCGGATCGGAAACACATTTATTGAGCTCTAGAAAAGAGATCTTCGCGGCTTCAGACAGCGTCTTCCATCTTCCGATGGCGTCTTCCGTCTTCATTCACAGGGCTGGTGCCTTAGTCCGAGGCTCCACAGAGTATGGCCATCTCGCGAGCTCGCTCTACTATGCACCTTTGGCCTTTCAAGCTTACGCTGGAAAGCATACTCTCCCACTGCTCCGCTCTCGCGTTTTTCATGCTACGAATAGTTGGAGCCTCAATCTTTTGACAGGCCCATGATATATGGTATAAATCTGGTTTCTCTCCGCACCATGGGCACCTAGCCTCATACTGCGCAGGGAACATTTTATTAAGAAGGATTAGATTCAGGAAAGTACCCGTCTGCAGCTATCGCCATGCAACAGCATCCTCTATGCTTAGATCTAGGGGTGGATACTTCAGTCTGACCCCTCTATAATAATTTAGGATATCTGAGTATCCCATGGGTACTGCCACATTACTGCCATGGGTACGACCGGTTTTATTCGGCGATGTTAAAAACTACGCAACTGTATGCACCCGCAAAGAGTTAGCACAACATAAAATTTTAACGCATAAACCTTCGTATCACGTAGGCTGTACGCCAGAAATAGCATAAGGCTGCAATGAAGAGTGACACCATTTTCTAAAATGTTTGAAAATTCATCCTGGCCCAAGGCTCAAATCCGCTATCATTCCCTAACCGTTCCAGTCACTATAGTCAAGTTAGGCGTGATTGCCTGAAGATTTTACGGCGACAAAAAATTGATGAAATGCTTGTCGGGTTTCTACACTGGTTGCTTCCTTCATACTCAGAGGTAGAGTTGTGTTAATGAAATGGACTGAAAAATGCCTGATATGAAGTAAACTTTAATAGAGAGATGCCTTAGTTTAAGAAGTCGTTTCTCATTCTTCGGAGGTATAATAGGAAGGAAACTTGGAGTCGTCGGCATGGACACATGAACATCGGCGCGTTTGTGTGCAAACATTGCACGAATCAGGCGGTAATTTACTCGAAAGGGTTTTTTTTTTCTGGAGCGTTGCTACAGCGGTCGCGTAGATTATTGTCCACATCGTCTATGGCTTCATCGAAAGAGTGCAGTCAGTCTGGTGCGCAGCTCGAGCCTGCAGGCTAAGATGACGGCGAAGTGCTGCTGTAGCTTGTGAGTGCACTGACCTCCTTTTTAATGGCCGGCGGCAGGTGGCCGACATGCACGCGTGCATCTATGACAGCCATCAGGCACATAGTCTTTAAAGTCGGACAAAAGTCTAGGACGTGCATATCCGTCAGCGCCTCTTCGCATAGTTCAGAAGTCTCCTCTGCACTAGACTGCATCCACTGCTCGCCCGTTGCGTAGGATTTCAATCCTCGACCACCGAAGACGAAAAGCAAATTGTCAATCACGCAGCAGCCCGGGAACCACCTGGCCGACGGGCCTGACCGCTTCGGCGTCACTACGCTCCAGGAGGACCTCTCAGGGCTGTACTTGTGAATGCTGTCAAAGTATCGGTCCCGGTCGAAGTCCAAACCTCCAAATACATACAGCTCTCCGTTGTAGACGAAGGTGGCGTGATCTTCGCGCCCTTCGGGGGCAAAGCCATCGACGCGGGGCCGCACCCATGTCGAGGTGGACGTGTCCAGGTACACCAGAGAGCTGCTGTAGGCTGTGCCTCGGCCAGAGAGCACAATGGCTCCGCCCCACACGTACATACGGTCCCCAATGGCGGACGCCGAATGGTACACGGTGTTCTCCGGCAGCTCGCCCCTGGTTGGCACAGTATGCCAGCGCAATGTCTTCAGGTCGAGGAAATCTATCTGCGGCGTGGGTGGGCCATCCACCGGCCATCCACCATAGAGGTAGACTCGGCTGCCCACCAAGCATGCAGTTTGGCCGAACCGCAATTCTGGCCACTGGCCAGACACTTCCAGAAGACTCCATGCCATCGTTCTGGTGTCGAAGCGGTAAACTACGCCACCCACTTCGATATAATCTCGGATGCTCCAGAGGTAGGCGCTGTCACCGTAGGCGACGACCGTGCGGCTGTAATTATTATGCCAGGGGCTCCCGTCCGGAAGGGACTGCGTCTGCAGCTGGTTCCACTGGCAGGTCGCAGGGTCGAATGCGTAGACTTCGACGGACTCGCGTGTGGTGCGGTCCACGTCCTCGCGGTCGGGGTCGAACGAGTAGATCTTGCCATTAATGGAGACAGCCGTGTAGTATGCGCCTTCCGGCACGCCTCCCAGCCGCACCGTCCACATCTTCGCCACTGTAAAATCCTCCCGGGAAGGCTGCGTAGATTTCTTTTGGCCGTAGACCACTGCAGCACGCGACGGAGTTCTTCGTTGTCTTCAGCACTTTCTTCATTACCCTCGATGTACGTACACTTGCGCTTGAATGGGAATATTATGGGAATTTTTGCTCTGCTGTTCAATATTTTCTTCCCGAAACAAAACGCCTACCATCATAAGCTTTCGTAATGCCCCTTTTACGCTTTATTTTCGGTATTCCCTTCTTGATCACCCTACACGTTTTCCTTGTTTCTAGTAATCACTCTCTTGCATACATTTAAGCATGTCAGACCCCCTTACCACCCTCAATCACCTCTGTCACGAAAACTGAGCTGCCCAAATTTTTTAGATCATCCCATGTTCGCCGCATGCAATTTGCAATAGGGGTAGCCACCGCCTTGTTGTGGCCAATCCCCCCTGTGGTATGTGCCATTTTATGACACAAACAACAGCAACTTGTGTCAGCGATGCTTCAGCGTCTCTATCGCCGAAGGAACTGTCATAGGTAGGCTCCATGGGTAAAATCAAAAGAAACAAGAGAATCGAAATAGAAAGAGACTATATTGTGTGTTGTCAGTTTGGCTCTGCCGTTCAATATTTTCTTCCCTAAACAAAACGCCCACCAGGATGAGCTTTCGTAATGCCCCTGACATGCTTTGGTTCCATGGGCAAAATCAAAAGAATGAAAGACGAAATAGAAAGCGACTGTATATCGTGTGTTGTTGAGTTGGGTATTAGGGTTAAGGTTTTTTTTCAGCGTTTTCCCCTGGCTGTAGTGATTTATTCTGCGCAAGGGGAAACAAACTTTCGCGTGCTTCTGAGCCGACCTGTATACCTTATGTGTAACAACGAACGATTCAAGGAAGTGATCCTATGCCGTCTCCTAATAAGTCACACGCACCTTACGCACAGCTTCGTGGTATAAAAACAAGACAAACCTTTTTGCGAAGAATCGGGAGATGAACTTGCGGGTAACCACATTTTATTTATTCTCTTGTGTGAAACCAGAAAAACTAACAAAAAGTACTTTACTCCATTTTATAATGAATGCATTCCTTTTCATCCAACATTGCTCTTAGATGACAATGCCATTGTTAAATACCTTCTCTTTTTAGCTTTTTAAAAAGTGCAGGCGGATTTGAAAAACTAAATTTTTAACCACTGGCTCCCTTTACTACATTACACACCTCAGCCACTTTCTCATTTCTGAGAAGAAGGCTGAGGTTTATATTTAAGTACTGTCTCCACTGTCTCAAATAAAATCTCAAGGTCAAAGTTCAGGCGCCATCAAGATCAAAGGTCAAGGTCGGGTACCAGTGGCGATAGTCGTATGTTCACGTGGTAATATACCTTAGCTTGAGCCATACCAAAAACCAGTTAAGTTCGGCTTTAACTTGTGAGACATTGTAGGTCATCGCCGATGTGGCGCCCACTGTCTCAAAACAAATGTCAAGGCCAAGGGTGAAGGTCAGGTACCCTATGCCATAGTGATATCATCACGTGGTCATACTACCATAGCTTGGGCCATACCACAACGCAGTTAAGCTCGGTTTGACCTTGTGAGGCATTGAAGGTCATCGTCTCATCCACATCGAAATCAGAAGTTGTACCCCAAGGAGTAGAGCTCTCGCCATGAAAAAAGGAAAGCATTCTGCTTAGATGCTCGAAGGTTTACGGATCACGAAATGAATGTGGATGTGCAAAACTAACCCGCACGACTCGAAGCATTCTGCAAAGAACTCAGTGCTACTCGTCTGATTTTAAACTCCCAAGTAGTTGCAATACTTTTGCTTTGGAAAGGCACCTTGTTTGTGACAATATTCTTCTTCCGGACGATGCAGTAAATGAGGATGGGAAATGAGTTCTGCAGCAAAAATTCAACAAGACTATTTTCACCTGGACGAAGGGGCAGGAAAATGCAACTCCGACGAAAGAAAAAGAAAAGGAAACCTGGTTCCACACTTTCCACATATTGGCTCATTACACTGAACAAACTCCGGAGTCCTTACATATACTTACCATCGATAATAAGGCTACATAATATCGTAACAATAACTAGTTCTTTTAGGCATTCAGACTGGGGATAGTGTAAAGGGCATAAGGCCTAATTCATGCTGACAGAGCAGTCACAAAATACAGGATCTCGCTATGACACTCCAAGTTAGTCTTACGGAGATACAACCTCTCGAATACGAAACATGTCATTTATTAAGGTATTTAATGAAAAAAAAGTGGTATTCGTTTTACGCTCACTAAGGAACGGCGTTCAGGTTCTAATGGTCCATGGATTCGGAAGAACAGTTTGGGCATTGTCTTAAGCGGCTCTGTCATATATAAGCATAAAGTGTTATCACTTTCTTGGCTCATTTGGGCAGCCTATGCTCAAGCATGATATCTAGTAGCGGTTTTGTACCTATAAGCAGTGCATCAGTGAAGCCAAGATGGCAGCTTGAACGATCTTTTTATGCGACTGCTGTTGGTTGATGATCAGGTTGAATTTCACTTGACGTCCTGCTAAGAGCAACGAGGCCTTTTTTTCATTTTTCCGAGGTGTAAGAGAGTCCGTCATCACTCTGGTGAGGACGAAAACTCTGTTACAAGGAAATGAAAAATACCGCAAGCAGCACTTTTCCTTGCTTTAAATTGCGAGAGATGCGAGAACCAGCGACTACCATTCTTCTAACGCTGAAAACAACAAAGCTGGAAATATTCTACAAATCAGTTTCTTTGATGTCACTTTAAAAGCTTTGCCGTTTTATATCCGGCCAACTTTACGAATTTTAATGCAAGAATTTGTGTCCGCGTATTGTTACATATCGCGCGACAGTCTAACGCGACTTCTCCACGCATTCTCTATTTTGTGCCCTCGAATGTTCCTCGGTATCTCCCAAAACGCAATCCAAAAAGCAGAGTAACGTGCCAGCGCTGTTTAAACTTTAGCTGGCGTTCACTGACTGGTGTTTCATTAAAGTTTTCTCTCTTCAAAAAATTGGCGGTGGTTTGAGCTCTGGTTAAACCTGTGACGCGATAACTACAGCTGGCCGAGTGGAACTTGGTCACGTGACCAACCACGTCGCGAACCACGTGATCAGCCACGGTGCCGCGCCGCCAACAGCTGCTCCGCACCACGTGACCAACTAAGTGACAGCGTGGCGGCGCACCCACAGGGTTTGCGTTATAACGCATAACGCTGAGACCGCAAACGCGAGAAGTAGGGCTCTAAACGAGGAAACTATCCTGAAGCGAACTCCTTTCCGTTTTCTTTCTCATTGCGGGAAGCACTGAGAAGCGCGATAGTCGCGTTAGCCACAACGCGCTCAAGCCGGATGGCGCCGGCGAGCACTCAAGTGGCGACAAGTAAGAAACTGCTGTGCAAATTATTTATTGGCAATCCTTGCGAAAGAGACCGCGCTAGAAGGCACAGGAGGTTGCTTTTTTCTTTTCCGGAGTCAGGTGTGATGGGAGATGAAGGCGGTGGAGTACGTTGCCCGACGGACATTGGCGCAGCGAAGGCGTTGTATGCAGTTCATGGCAAGAGCACGCTGACTGCCAAAAAAAAACGGCTAAGTTGAGGATCCGATACTGAAGCGCTGGTTTCAAGGAGGGGCGCGCCTCGAGGAGACGAAGGCACGGCAGCTATCTGACAAAAAAAAAGGGGGGGGGGGATAAACATGAAAAAATAAAACAATGTGGCTGCAAACGACACATTTTATACAACGCAGAGCCGGCAAGCAGAGCTCGCACCTACAACGCAAACAAATCAGACTGCGAGTCCTCTCAATAGCTAATCAATACGGCCTAACAGAAAACCAAGGTTTGTGAGCAGTTTGCTTACTCGGACTATCGAGGCCTCGATGCGCCGCCTCCAGTCGTTGATGGCCGCGAAGAGGGACAGGTGAAGGCAGCAGCTCTTTACACCACGTCGTTATAGCAGCTGGGAGCTCGCACACATGAGCCCTCGCAAAGCGGCGACGATGGTTCGGGGGACAGCAGGTCACCGCGTCGATGTCCCAGTAGCGCCGACTAGCTGCCCTCGTCGTGTTGACGGAAGGAGACCGTTGGAGTCCATGCACAGTCGGCAGGCCTCGGGAAGGAGGTGAATCGTGTTTGCCGTGTTGCACCACCGGCGATTAGAATGTTACTCTGAGCAAGTCTTAATGAGTTCATGTGTCACGTCGTTGTGGCATGTCAGTTCTTTACTTTCACAATCCTTGTTTCGCCTTTCTCTTCTGAGCACGTTCCACAAGTTTCCTTGTTTTCTCTTTTCATAGTGCGCAAGGATGGTTAAAATAACTCATGATAGAAGGTAGGACACCGAACATCTATATACTCAAACAGAAAAAGTGAAAGGCTGAGACATGAACATGAGTTGAAATATGTAAGGCAGCAAGGAAAGGAAAGAAGCGAAGTAGACAAATAGAGCCGAAAGTATGTTAAAAAAGAAAGCAACCTTGCACACCGCAAAAGATCCGGACTGACGTCCACCTTTGCCTGGTGAAGAGGCCCCTTTAAAGTATGCAAAAGTTGTTAATTAGCATATAGTGGTGATCAGGAATGACTGCACTGATGAGAAGATCTGTTTTTGAATTGCATAGGCACGGGTAAAATATAGTTGGAAATAAATGAGAGAATGAGCGATCTGGCTCAAATTGTGTAATTTGAAAAGTAACTCCAAACATCTGGGCATTCGACCAGACGTCGACGAACAACTATGGAAGGCAAAATAGATGAAAAATATGGAAAGGCCTTTAGCCCGTAATGTTGCCGAGATGTTTGCTTGAAGAAAAGTATTCGCAGACATCGAGATTATTAACTACACAAAAGGAATTCTTGCTGTGTGAAATCTGACAATGACTCCAGAGTACGTGCAATACATGCACGACATGTCCGAATGTGGTGAAGTGCAGTGATTAACTCTGGAGTGTGCGGCCATACATAAGGACACTACCTGCAGCTGAATTGGGTGACATTAGCTCAACATGGGGGACCGGCAGCCATACGACTAAGCAGGATGGGGACAATTCCGAAAATAACAATTTATATTGAACGATGGGCGAACAGACCAAGGGTTATGTGGAGCATCAACTGTTGTAGAGCCATAACAAACTTGTAATTAGATAGACGTCTTGTGGAGGGAGGAGGCATACGTGAGGCAGGAATTGACTATCCTGCGTGGACTACCGGACAGGGCCAGAGGTCCGAGCTCGTACTTTCGGCGTATCTGCAAAGACTAGTGAAAAGCATGGATGTCGGGCGTATGCTACAGAAGTCTCCAACGGACACGCTGCACACTTTTCTTACTGCCGGGAGCAGAACTGCCGTATGCCATGCAAGCTTCGATTCGCTTGCACTCACCACCCTACTCCTGGTGTGAACAAAGCTAAAAAGAAGGCCGAGTCAGGAAGGGAACGCCTTGCGTCGTGCATGGAGGCCGGACCGGGGCCACAGATCCGAGATCGGACTTCCCGAGTCGGCTCTGTGCTGTCCTCATCCAAGGGAGACCCTGAGCCGCCATATCTGCATAGACAAAAAGGAAGCTTCGCCAAATGTAGCCATATATGAAAACGACTGAGCACCGCGAACAGACGGGATGGATGAGAACACAGAAACCAACCAGAGCGATCAAGCCCTCTTCTTGCAACCATGGACGTCGTGAGCGTTCCAAAGTCACCCTAGGGTCACACTGTACACTGGCTGCATTGTCGGAAACAAACGTGGCTTAATCCACGCGAACTTCGACTGAACTTCATCCTCGGCCCCTTCAGCGGCGCCTGGTATTGAGCAGCCTTACGGGAATACCGCTTCCATCTGGAGCCATGCCAGTCTTCTCGTTTCGATAAGTCGTGTTTCTGCTTATTCAAAACGTAGAAAACGACGCTGCGATGCAGTGCAGTCAAAGCAGCCGACAGTACAGCGTTTGCGACAGGACTCAGCAGCAACGCGAGTACATGGATGCCCGACCGAGACCAGAGTTCTGAGCTCGCGGTTGCTGAGTCAGCTCCGTGCTGTCCTTGTGCAACTGAGACCCTAAGCCGGCATATCTGCAGAGAAAAAAAAAAGGAACCTTTGCCAAATGCAACTATAGATGGAAACGACTGAGCAGAGCGAACAGACGGGACGGAAGAGAATATCAGACATGTACTGTGTTCTCTTCCATTCCGTCTGCTAGCGCTGTGCAACCATTTCCATCAACATGCACCCGCCAGCCCGACTAAGACCTCTTCTTGCAACCATGCATGTCGTGAGCATTCCAAAGTGCTCCGAGGGTCACGCTGTACACTAGCTATACTGTCGGGACTTCGACGGAACTACATCCTCGGCACCCTTGAGCGACACCTGGTATTGAAGAGCCTTACGGGGTACCGCTATCATCTGCAGCCGTGCCAGTCTTCTCGTTTCGATAAGTCGTGGTCCTGCTTATTGAAAACGCAGAATACTGGACGCTGCGATGCAGTGCAGTCAAAGCACCCGACAGTGCAGCGTTTGTGACAGGAGGCAGAGGGTTCACGGAAGGAACGTTGGACGACCCGCAACTGCCCTATCGGGCCAGATATCGCGGGTCGAATGCACCAGTGACGTTGCATCAAGCATGAGAATGCTGGAGTGAGAACATCTGCAAAGGAAAAAATGGGAGGATGACATACACGCAAGCATATCGTCGCAGTCTCACATACTCACCGTGGTGGGCAAAGTGGGCGCGACTGAAGCCTTGTGCCGCGGGGCTGAAAAAAGTAAGAAAACCGAACTGACCTTGGCTGCAACGGAAACACGATGTGCCACAGACCGTAGGCAGCGTCCGTTCTTCGGAGTTGCTGGACGAGGCTGGCGAGGATTTCCGAGCGCCGTGTACGGCCACAAACCACATGTCGCTCAAGAATATGCGCACCTGGGCGTTCGGCTGCACGGCATGGTGGCCCGGTCGCAACGGCGTTTGGAACGGGTTTTTGTTTCATGACACAAACGACAGCGAGCTCGCGTATCTAAACCCCGTTGGGGCAGCGAGAAAAGCTTGGCATACCGGGGTCACCCAAGACCCAGCACAGTTCCCAAAAATAGGCTTTTTGAGGTGGAAGAGCGACCCTTTCGGCATAGCACTGCGAGTGGCGTAGTTTTACATCAGAATGCTGCGAAGGCGGACTAACTAACATGCCGGTTAAGCAGCACTGAATAGTCAACCTTCCAACTGTCACAGTTAAACCACCCTTCACCGACGGACGTGCAGCCCACCGTAAGCAACATCCCGAACAGTTTCCAGAATTTAGAAAACGCGGCCACCCTCGGCGCTGTGGCCCAACATATTTTGGCTATTTGAATGAGTTGCATGCAGTGGAGAGGTCGCTTCGCCTGCAAGCTTCTCGCACATGTAGTGTACTTTGGCGTGATGTAGCCAATGTTTGTTGGGCCACAGCGCCGAGGAAAGCCACGCCCCCAAAATTCCAAAACCGACATGAATACCACTCACGGTGGGCCACACGCCCCTCAACAATCAAGGAGCCCAAAAGCAATAGTAAAAAGTCAACTATTTAGTATTACTTAACCAGCGTGCTAGTTAGAACGCCATAGCTGTGCCCTGACGCACTGCACCGCCGACAGTACTATGCGGAAGAAGGCGCTCTTCTAACTCAAACTGCCCACTTTCAAAAACTGTGCACAGTCTCCGGCGAAACACCCTGCATGCGAAGGTTCGTCGCTGGCTCAATACCTAAAGCTGGCCTGCCAAATCTGAGCTAAGCCTGAAGCTGAATCCTAGCTCGCCACGCTTCCGTCACGAACAAGAAACCCGATGGCGACAGGCCGTGAAACCTCTACGCGCTGCGTGTTACTCGCTGGCTATCACTCAATGCTCGCGGGAACAGCGCGAGTGAAGCTTAAATTTTGTCTAACAGGTTTCACGGACACACGTCGCCCCCGCCGCGAGGCCTTGCCTCGCACTCACCTTCGATGCCGACGGCCTGGCTCGGAGAGGCGTGTTCCTCGGCAGTGGTCCGTAGGCCTCGAGCGCAACGGCATCCATGCGTCTCTGGTGAACACGTGAAAACGACAGCAACCCGCTGGCAACACGCACAGAGGCATGTCCAGCAGCACTGCCGCTTATACTGCAGCGAAAACACGCTCCCGCAGCTAGCACCAACGAAGAATGACTGGCGGTCTCAGTGTGTCGCATTTTTTATCCCCGAGTCTGCACTGGCGCTTGCGCGTTACTGTCGACTACAGACCTTTTCAATGGCGCACGGCGATGACGCACTTATCAGCGAGAGAACTGCGTCACTGCGCTGCTGCTTCCATGGGCAGACGGCGCATCGTCGCGTTTCTTGCGGCCAGACTTTTTTGTTTTGTTTTGTTTTCTTTCTGCCTCTGGCGCTGCTCGATGAAGCGATACGATGACTGCGTTAGAAGCGCAAGTCTGGGCATGCATGCGCACTGCAGAGATTGGCCGACGTTTTTCGTGTTTGTTATCCTGCGCTTGAAACAAACGTAATAAAAAGATACCAACCATTCTCGCATCCCTTCGTGTTAATTCAAAAATCTAATAGGCTTCAACTTCCGCAGCGTGAACGAAGCACCTTCAAAACCATAGAGACAGTTGTGCGTAATACATCCAAACGGCGCGACTCTATGCGTTCGATTTTGCTGACTTCTTCCGCAGAGGCTTTAGACTGGTCGTGCTGTTAGCTCTTGCACAAATGCGAACGCGAAGACACGAGGACGAACACACAGAGACAGGACTGGCATAGCTACCGACTGAGTACATAGTTGGTAGTTACTGAATTGCAGTTCTTAGATGGCGCCAGTCAATGTCTCTGTAGAAGGATGGCGAGTTGGGCTAGTCGGATGTAATTCACGTTGAAAACAATATTCAGCGCAAACGGACGAAGAACACAGGAGGAATAGATGCTACAAGCGCTGCAGAGGGTGCATTCGAGAAATGCGAAAGCATTAGCGTTTGCCGCTACGTTGGTGGCTCCTAGTCGACGCTTTTCTACATCTACTTCTTACCCATTCCGTTAAGGTTCGATCGCCACTCTTCGATCTCCGATGCTACCACTTGACGACGTGTACTTTTCTGAAGCGAAAGCTTCACTACGCCAGGTAAAGCTGTTTCACCGTGCGTTGCCGGTAGACCTCCAAGTGAGCCAGAGGTCAAGTGTGGCTATAGGCCTCACCATATGTAGTTTACCATGGTGTCGCACTGCTTGACGTTTAACCTTCGATTCGCAGGTAGAGGGCGGTATAATAGGCCTCAGCGTTCACTGGGTGACCAACCTCTCGCAATGAACCATTAATTTAACCGCCACCTGCCAGGGTGGCAGGGTGGCCGCGCTGCCTATCCAGTGTACGGAACGCACTCAACGTTATAACGTTGAGGCTTGGCGTCTGTATACAGAAGCCAAGCCGCGTTTACTTGCCCGATACACCACAGCTTTCGATCTGCAATCAGGTTCAGCCGCGGTTAAACCGCAGATAATTTTTTTGCCAGCAAAGAATTTATTTATTTATTTGTTAATTGATTTATTGATTCATTCATTCGTTCGTTCATTCATTAATTCATTTATCGATTGATTGATTCATTCAGTCATTAGTTCGTTCATTGATGCACTCATTCATTGATGCACTCATTGATCGATCGATCGTTTGATTGATTGATTGATTGATTGATTGATCGCGATCGATCGATCGATCGATCGGTTGATCAGAGTAAGAGGTGATCCCTGCTGAACTATTTCAGCTCATTCTTCTGTTGCTCTTACCCCTTCCCGCTATGTAGTACTGCAAGAACAGCAACTACGAGTTCGGTTTCTCCGACAGAAATCCGGTGGCGCCTTTCTACTCGAGCGCAAAGGAAAAGAAATTCATTGCCTTCGACGACTCCCGCTCGATGGCAATGAAGGTGAGTGGCGTCTCTGTCACGTGTTCTTCTAGCTTGGTATTGCTTCATTTGGTGACCTTAATGGAAGCAGCGAAGCGGTGTACCGGTAGGCGAGGTTCTTTTAAACGCTTCCACTCTAGACTGACACTGCACGCCTGTTCATTAACCACGACGAAAAATAGCGTGAAATTTCTTCGACACTTTCTTAGTTAGCGTTGTCAACTGTGAATCAATGATGGAGGGCTATGCCATCAAGGCAGCTGTCAACAGAAGTTGCCAGACATGCTAGGTCTCTATGACATCTGCAACTTTGGAATATTTTCCACTCTCAATTTTCTAAAGAAAAGACTTGCTCCCGGCCCTTGAATACATTTTCTTGTACTGTGCTGTCGCACTACATATATGCAGCCAGTTTTAACTCGCGGATTAATACAGCTTGTTTTTTGTAATTTCTCCAGCGCTCGCTGCAAGTAGAACTCAGGACTGGGGATATATAACGGGGTCAATTCCAAAAAGGCACAAATCCTCTCCTCTCAACTGAATAATATTTATCGTGAGTGATGGCAACCCTTTGTGGCGCTGGTCTTTACATAATCATATACATTTGCATAATCACATAGGGAAAATGAAGATAAGCATCATGTTCTGGTCGCATATTGCATCGGGAAGTATTTAGTTCTAAATCATGTTTTAACGTAATAGGGTTAAGCAGCTCGTGTCGCTTAAAATCTGGCGTCGGCGTCATAGGCGTCAAGGTCACCATCGTTGACGGGGAGCGAGAAATCGGCGAAAAATCCTCTTAGAAGCAACGCAGGAGGCAGGCGGGCCACTTTGGTCACGTGACCTTGCGGCATCATCACATTCTGCCCACTCGATTGTGAGAAAACAGTCCACCGTGGCAGATGGCAGTTCGCACAAGGCCTGCCGGTGGCAGCACCTGCCATTGCAGGGCAGTGGTACATGGCTTTACTACAGCGCCACTGTTCCAGGAGTGGTATGAGGACTACCAGGGATCTATGAATGTAGAGAATTACCAATATCCTTAAGGCGGATGTTAAGTGTCCCTGCTGTTTTTTTTCAATACAGCACTTTTACCGGATTTTTTTATGCGCTAAGACTATTTCGGAAATCTCTCTGCCTTGTACATCAGGATAATCGCGCGAAACGATGGCACCTGTAAGCTCTTGAAGTGCGCCAGAGATAGCGTCGGTGGCAATCACCGATACCAACTCGCGAACAAGCCAGTTCGGAAGCGCCACCGCGCCTTGCATTGCCGTAGTATGTCGTGACAGAAATCTTTGTTCGCCTGCTGGTTGATTTGAATGCTGTGGAAGTTGGCCGAGAAGTACCGATGCCCAGAATACATAAGTTATGGTAATGTGGAGAAGCTTCGACACTGAGGACATCTCGCGGCTAGACGCAACACTGAACGCTAATCCGACGCAGCTTTGTGGCATATATTCGTAGCTCGTTGGCATATACTCCAGAGGTCATGAGTATGCGGCATTTTTAGATTTGCGGTTTTACGCCGAAGTTTATACGCAGGTAAATATTCTGGCGTGATGCCCGACGATTGCCTCCGAGAAATTGTCTTGAGGCGTATGTGAAGAAAGCGCACTTACGATACATAGGTAATTAGGCACCATAGGTAATGCCTAATTACAGTAGGTAACTAGGCTCAATTATTATTATGCAAAAACGTGTCCGAAGTTTGGCGCTTCCGGGTGGAGAGAAAAAATAAAGTCAAAATGCTTACCATGCCAGCAAAAACTGAAATGTTGGAGCCTGAACGTGCTTATGAAAACGCTACAGCGCACTTGTCACTTTCAGGACGCACGCCTATCCCACCCGCAAGTTTATACTTTGATAGTTCCACTCATGGTTCATGCAGTCTTTCTAAAGGTATACGTTCTCAACTGCATCACTGTACCTGTGGACTGCGCCTTCTTGTTTAGTGCAGTGTACAGTGTGGGTGCTGGCCCTATGCAAACTTGCCCCTGCATGAGCGCCTAGATGATTCGCGCCTTTGACTGTCTATTTAAGGGGAACTTCAATGAATATATGCGTGCAAATGTTAAGCATCATGTAGAGGTTATCAAATATAGGAAACGTGACCTTCAATGTAAATCAGGTATCCTGGAGACTGCTGTGAAGGATTAATTTAATTACATTGTATGTATTGAAAATTAATATTCGCCTTGTGTCTGCCCTTTTATTCCATCGACTAGTTCTGCCAAGGCAAGAAAGACCACACATCGGTCAAGTATGGCATCGCTGTATTCGACGTCGAACTGGATGACCCAGAAAACAAATGCGGCATGGGTGCTTACTCAAGGCTGAAATCCGTCAAGAAGCTGTTTGACTATATGAACAACAACTTCACATCAGCCAGCGACTTCGAAAAATGCGGAAAATAAATTTTGCACTTGCACAAGACATGCACAAGACACAAGCTATCGCTACAAAAATATTGCCCATGCCAGCTGTACACAACTACTATAACCAAATATGGCGAGAGACAGGTCTGTCAGCCACAGAAGGTTAACCCTGGCAGCCAGGAAACGGGAAAAAACTAAGAAGAGAGGGCTAGACAGGAAACTTGTGAGAAAGACAGGAAAGTGAAAGACGGAGGGAGGACAGGAAAAGGCGACTGTCGATCTCCCCCGGTCGGGCCAGGCCGGAGGTGCCGTATACAGGAAGCTGGGGCAAAAGTGATGTGTTGCCTCCGCCGGGGGCCTTAAAGGTCCAAACACTCGGCATCGGCACAACCACCAGGATTCCTGTTTCCCCGGACATGGCGATGCCACGCACGGCTAAGCGCGGGTGTTCGGGTCCGTGGTAACGCACTGCCCACAATCATCCCCCTGCGGGGATGTCCCTGCCGATGCTCAGGAACCCTTAGTGTCGCCGCTCACCAACGCCTGCAAGCTGCTGACGCCCCTGGGGGGGCATCGATTGAAATGAACACAGCATTGAAAGCTACCGTTTTATAACATTATTTACAACAAAACCGAAGGCTGCAAACATTGCTAAGCACGCACAAAAAGCATTGTCAGTGCTCTCCTCTGCTTTTGAATCGATAAACGAAGCGGCTGGGTGCTTGGCTGGACGAGAATGTTTACACACCACAAACTAAGAAAAAATACTTGCTCCTAACACTGAAGAATTACGCTAGCGGAAAATAAAGAAGGCAGTACACCATGATGAAAGGGTGCCAAATATTCCTCAGTTACTTGCCGCAAACCACCTAAGGGCTTCATAGGGTTTCTTAGGGCTTCTTAATTTTATTTTTGTAAGACAGGTGCAGGACACCAGGATAGATAATGAAGAGGGATTAAGTAGTACAGCAGCTTGTAACCCAACTCGTAACAGAATATTTGCATAAAGTAGCAATGACATTCTATTGGCCGGGCGGCGAAGAAATATTAACTTGGTGGTTACAAGTGATCAACATGCCGCTAATTCAACACTGGACCGACAGATGACCATCCGGACTGGAAGACATATGCTAATAAACTGATGGCTTTCGGCCTTGAAAGCAACAATTGATCATTGTGAGTTAGAGCATCATCGTGTGTGCTCTGACTCATCCAGCTTTGACTCCCTGGAAAGTGTCGCCAACTCTCCAGAACGCGAAAAGCAAGCTGCGGAGCAGCCAGATATATTCCCGAATACAGAAAGAGGCGACTGGTCGTCATGGTCGACACCTTGGCGGCATCGGCGGCTCGCTTGCGGTGCTCGAGGCTTGCGTATAAGGGAAGTACTAAAGCTGCTGGGCGAGGTTGAACTGCCATCTGGAGGCGCGTAGCTCAGTCAGTTCGAGCAGCGCCTTGCGCGCCTGCGCCGGAAGGTGGGGCAGGAGGAAAGCCTCCCGCAGCCGCCGAACCAGGGTCTCCATGCAATGGGGGGCGTCGCGCTCGACGGCCTCGCTGGCGATGGTCAGCACCATCCATGCTCAGCACCGACCGCAGGCACTCCATCTGCGAGGTGCCGGGTGCAGTAGTCAGCACGCGTGATGTATAACGCGCTCACTGCGAAGACCAGCTTAATTCGAGAGAAATGAGCGACAGTTACTGTTACGAGTATTTTTACATATCGGCCCCCCTTTCACCCCTTAATATCTTCCGTCACTGAGGGGTTAACCCGCTGTAAGTCAGCTAGCGTGCCTTCCCTTCAAGTAACTACTTCAAGTAACTAACTTCTTAATCTCATCCGCCCACCTAACCTTCTGCAGCCCCCTGCTACGGTTGCCTCCCCTTGGAATCCACTCCCTTACTCTTAAGGATCGGCGGTTATCTTGCCTTCGCATCACATGCCCTGTCCAAGCCCATTTCTTCCTCTTGATTTCGACTAGGATGGAGCCCTGCATTGAGGGCTCCACTCAGGAAGACGACGACGACGATGATGATAATGATGATGATTATGGTGATGATGACGATGGAAGACTAGCTACAATAAAAGCTTTTCATCCTCTTCCTCCTCTGCACAGACTGTACACAGACCACCATGACAGCGGCTATGCAAGATGTTCATTGGCTCAAGATATGATACTCACCTTGCGCCTTGAGATGGTGTAAAAAAAATTTGCACGCGAATAAAATCGTCTGTGCTCTCACGCAAGACACAACACGCGTTTATTTGTAGGTGAACAAACATCAACGACCGGTCTTTTTCATCATTTAGTTGGCCGTCCGAAAAAGCCGTCCCACAACTCCGTCTCACACCCCACAACTCCGAGCACCACAGCTCCCGATCAGTGTTGGATCACTTCAAGCACGGAGTCCTGCAAGTCCTGCGCAAACAAAGCAGCCAGCCTTGTGAAATCAGGGCCGCAAGCAGAAAGCACAGAACTGAGAGGCAAGCGGAGAACGGGGATCTATACACACCGTCTCATTCTCGTTACCAGTCTCAGCTGCCACTGAAAGCAAAGGCAGACGCGTCAGTACATATGCTGCACTCTACCGGCGCATGTTGCAGGCAGCTTGCGGCGTAATTACTACATACCCGTGTGTTTGATTACGATGGGCTTAGTAGGCGTCACAAGAGGCGTCACACCAATCTGCAAAAACACACAAGCAAACAGCGAGTAATGAGAGAAAGTGCAAGCGCACAATAGTTTAGACCCATTTTCAACGGCTTCCACTGCGCTTTTTTTAGGATCAACCTTCTTTCGATACGAATTTTTTCAGTGTTATGTTTTATCTTTAGACGACTCCTATGAAACATCTATGACAAGGACCCTTCAAAAGTGAGAGACATCACAAAATTTTTACGCAAATAGCTTAATGTGTAGGTTTTAATATTACACGTTCTGCTAACCCTGCTGAAGTGGAAAATTGTGTTTTAAGATTTAATAAATGTCGAAAGAAATAATAAAGAAATAGAATTCCAGTATTTGTTTTAGGGGCTGCCTGTAAAAAGATAATTTATATCGCAACAGTTTGTTGTTATACTTCACGTCAGCTAGAACAGTGGATGACATAACATTTGACACTAATCAGTCATGCGCCCGCTGTGGGTTTCACTTTCTAGCGAGGTGATGGCTTATTTGCATACTATCATAAGGAAGGTAATAGCCTGGAACATTCTTATCAATTTACCTGCAGTTGTCATATATTGGCGCAACTACAATGCGCTCAAAAGGTTTGCGAAGCCAAGAACTTAAGAGTAGGAGCTATAAACTGTCTAAGATAGCATATATGCTCATTATATTGGCAGTTGCTTTGTGACTATTTAGTGCAGTCTTGCAAAGGGTCTTTCAAAGAAACGATATCAGCTGTATCCTCTTCTCTGATGCACGATAGTCTAGCCATTTCATGAAGATCGTCACACCGCAGTAACAAATCGTGAATTGCTTCCTTCTTGTTTTGCTGACCTTAAGCAGTTAGTTGCAAATAAATCAGCTTGTATACGTACAGGGAAGCTGTTCCGTGCGAAGCACCAATAAAACACACCTTATTAAGCATCCCTGTATTCGATGAGCGATATCGCCTCTCGGGCAGAGAGGCCGCTCGCGGCTTGGATGGCCCCGGTGACTGGGGCATGCGATCAGGTATAGTCGCCGCTGTCAAAGACTGCAAAGGGCCCAGTGCATGCGTTGTCCTTACGGTCAAGAAGCAGCAGTCGTGAATACAAAGAAGACATGTCATGCTGTCTGCGCAACAATTTACTCCGCAATGACGTGGACACTAAATGAAATGAGCGAGATACACGACAATTTGGGTGAGGCTATAATGTGGAATGTTAGGTGCAGCAGAAGCGGTTTATAGATCATACTTGTTAGGCAATGGCTCAACGGAACAGCAGAACCATGCGGCTACACCATCCCTCAGGCTTTTTTCTTCGAGGCTCGCCTCAATCAGTAACCTTGAAAAGCCGGCTGGCCAATTCTCTCTGAACGCTTCTGTGATTAAAGCAGACCTGCCTGTTTTTGAGGGCTCGTAGTTTTATTGTTTTCCGAAAAAAATAGCATATAAAATAGAAAAGTTAGAAAGAAGGGTGGTGTGCGTGGACAAGTGGTTCAGTATATCGAGCGCGGAAACCTTGCTCGTGTCTTACCTTTGTCGATAACCATTTCCGGCCCCTGACGGTCTTCACTAGGGGAGGTACCGGTTTGTCATGAATGTACTGAAAAATAAATCACATAAAGAGATATTAAGATGATAACTGAACCTTTTGTAATGCTTCATTTACTTGTGCATTCACAGGCTGGCATGCCCAATTTTTCTCCGGTTTACGGAGCTGTGACTCCCTTGAATACGGTAACTACTCAAACAAACTCAAGGACAAAGAATACTGAGAGCCCGAAGAAAACCTGGAATGGAATTGGGCTTGCCCAAGTAAAATTTTAATCCGTATCGATGCCTTGCATTTCACGCCACAAGTGCCGTGACAGTGCGTCGCGCACAAGTCACCAAGCTTTCACAGCAAAGGTGGCGATAAACTGATCGGACATACGTACATATTTTCCTTCCACTCCTGTTCGGCCTACACAGCAGCCATTGCGTCGTCATTAAAAAGCCAGTTCAGCAAATGTCGCAGAAGAATTATCCATATTACTTGGAATGTCAGTTATTCCGGTATCACCCTTCGCGAGCACATAGCAAATGAACGTGGTTGTCAGCACCTCACATTGCTTATTCCAATTGCTTCGCGAAACCACCACTTCTGTGCAGTCGTGAACACCTACCTCACTAAACTCGCCGCACAGCATTATCTACAAATGAGCATAAAAATGACCCAGGCAAGAGGCTCAGTCAGGTCATGAGTTGCACTCCCAGGCCAATACCCTGCTGCGAAATGACAATACACTCGAATTTTAATATCATCAGCAGAAAAACTACGCCTAGCTCGCTATAAATGCATCTTCTCCCATGTGTCTTCCATTAACTGTGTCCAGTGGCAGCTGTGGCCACAATTCACCCTGGAAACCTGGTGATCGCATCCAGCCACCTGACTCTCTGCAAGCCCCTCCTACTCTTGCGTTATCTTGGAGTCCATTCTGTTACCCTAAACGATCATCAGTTATAACCAGTGCGTCAATGCGCAACTGCACGGTAGCCGCGGCCGAAGAGGCAGCCGTAGCTCTAGCGACAGCGGAGGGCTACCGATTAAACAGGTCTCTAACCATGCTCGCAGACTCCCAAGCAGCATGCCGTAACTATCTATACGGCAGAATCAGCCACAACGGGTTCCGAATTCTCCGCTCATGTGGCAACCCCAACAACAACAACCAAGCCAAACACGCGATAGTTTCGATACCGGGTCACACCGACATTACGGGAAATCAGGAGGCAGACAGGACAGCTCGAGGGTACGCAACAAACCGAGCGTCCAACCACCTCACCTCTACAGAGGACCTGGAACCGGTAGACCAAAGCTATGCAGAGATTCTAGACTCTAGAGAGGGACTAGCAAAAAGTATCCGCCCCCACATGAACAGCTAAGCAAGGAGGACGCCATAGCGTGACGACAACTTCCAACGGGAATTTTCCTGTGCTTAAACATGCTAAGTAAAATCTATCCCACAGAGTACGAAAGCGTATGCCCGTGGTGTGGAGATACACCAACTCTATACCACACCACACGGGCATGCCAGAAAGTCGGCGAGCTAACCACAGTAGAAAACCCGAGTGCGGAACAGTGGGAGAGGATGCTTTCCAGCGACATCGTAAAAGTCCAGCAAGGACTAGTAAGACGTGCTCGCAGGTCAGCTACTCTCAGTCGAGCCCTGGACTAAGGGAACCAACCCTGGAGCAAGATGGAAGAAGTCATCTGAAACCGCTATTACCTCTGTAAGATAGAGCAAAATAAACGTTTTACCTACCTACCTCTCTCGTGCTTCGGATCTGTAGTTACTATCTGCCCGAAGTAGATGTATTCCCTTCCCCCCTTTTTTTTGCTTCGTTGCCCGTTGTAAACTGCTGTTACATTGCGGGAGCGTTAAATATTAGGATTTTAATTTTTATATCGACAGTTGTGCTTTTCCTGCTTAGGTCCTCGATTATGGTTTGCAGCTCCTCATCAGCGTTACTAAGTGCAGCAATCTGATCCACAAATCGCAGATTGCTAATGTATTCTGCATTAACTTGTATCCCCAACACTTCTTAATCAAGACCTCCAGTAAACACGCGAAGAGTAGCACTGACGAGATCTTCTCTCCCTGCCGGCATTCTTCATGGTTCTGCCTTTATTACTTTCTATGTAGAGGTATATTTTTGCAGCGCAACTGCTATATATATTTCGCTGTATTCTTCAATACACCTCTTCTACAACCTTGTTGTGTCAACCCTGAATGATTTGAGAGGTTTCGAATGAGGCACATGCTTTCTCGAAATCTATTATAGCTACATTAAAAGATGGTGATACTCTACGCATCTTTCTGTCACATGATTGATGGTGCAAATGTGGTCTATTGTGGAGTAGAGTAGCTTTGCGCATGCCGCCTGGTCAGTTGGTTGCTTTAAGTCTAAAGATTTTCGAAATCTATGAGCGAGTTCCTCGTAAATACCTCGTCGGCAGTTTATAGTAAGCTGATCGAGTTAAAATTTTTCAAGACACTGACATCCACTCTCTTATGGATGAAGGTAGCGTTAGCGTTCTTCCAAGATTCCGGAAGCACGTGTTCGTCAGACATTGTGTACACGGGGGGGGGGGGGGGGGGGGGGAGCAGTTTTTCGAGCACAATTTGCCCAGCGTCATTCTACAGATCTGCACTCACCTGACCCTGATAACTTTAATATAGATATGGTTTATCGCGCCAACCAGGTTTTATGAGGGCCGGCTAATTACTATGAAGTGCACCACAAACAGCACTGAGCACGGAAGTAGTGCTCAAGAGATAAAAAAAAAACGTTGATGTCAGTAAACATGGGGTGGTAAGCAAAAGGTAACATACATTTAGTCGGCAACCTCGCACCGCGTAAGATGAAAGAGGCAAAGAGTAGATGACAGGTGATGATGTCAATTTACAGTGACTAAAGTGAATTTTCCAAGACGATGCACATGTCGAAGCACACACCTGCTGGCACAGCTGTTTCACTTGCCATTCAAAGCTGTGCTTGTGCCCTGTGTACCACTAAAGGGGCCGGAAGTGCCTCTTACAAAACAAACGCGCCGGCAGTCGAAGATCCAGCTTCAGAAGCTACGAAAAAAAGAAGGCGGCGCACTTCCATAGATATTGAGATATGTCCAGAAATTCTCATCTACTTGAGCACAGCCATCAGCTCTCTCTATGAATGACGCGACTAATTCCATTCGAGTTTCTCTATTCAGTAATTTTGTTACCTATGCTCGCATTCAATACGCATGTACGTCTATCAAAATATACCTGTTCAGTTATTATCTGCACCATCAATGTTAAGGACTAATTTTGCCACACATTAAATGGCACTGCACAGGAGTGCGAAAAATTCCCTGCAAGGTAACCAAGTACCGTATAAAGGTTTACGATGTCAAGCTCTGTGAATGCATGCCCCCTCTGGGAGCTTTTTTCTCTGATTGCCATTCGGCAAAGGTACCCGCCGCGGTGGCTCAGTGGTTAGAGCGCTCGGCTACTGATCCGGAGTTCCCGGGTTCGAACCAGACCGCGGCGGCTGCGTGTTTATGGAGGCAAAACGCTAAGGCGCCCGTGTGCTGTGCAATGTCAGTGCACGTTAAAAATCCCCAGGTGGTCGAAATTATTCCGGAGCCCACCACCACGGCACCTCTTTCTTCCTTTCTTCCTTCATTTCCTCCTTTATTCCTTCCCTTACGGCGCGGATCAGGTGTCCAACGATATATGAGACAGATACTGCGCCATTTCCTTTCCCAAAAAAAACAGTTATTATTATTATTATTCGGCAAAGGCACAGTACTAACAGCGGAGCTTTATCGTGCCGCCGGTCTCTATGAAACAGTGAAAATTAAAAAAAAAGTTGCTCTTACTTTTGCCACGGGACTGATGACTGTCCACGGTGACTTGTCCAGACGTGTCTCCTGCGGCGCAGATTTTGAGAGAGTTTTCACAGCAGTCTCGCCTTGTTTCTTATTGCTTGGGGTTGCGGGTACTTTGAATATCTCTGTCGACTTCCGAAAAGAAGACATGATGAGATAGGAGGGGTCAATTATAAAGCACTGTGTTCAACGCTGTGCCTGGCTGCACCGACTGTTCTTTGATCTCTTCGTCGTCGGCTTCGAAGAGCTGCTGAACACTGAAGCGATTCGTAAGTGGATATTCCTAGCGCAAGTGCTTGTTTATATTCAGAAAATAATGAACTCTCTGCAGAGCAGTTGAGGCAGCTCTCTCCTGGCGTTTAACTAGTCGCTGAGCAGTTAATGAGACATTATCAGCGCAAACGAAGAAAAAAAGCCTGACGTCTTTTTCTTTCATTTCTAAATTATGACGCTTCCTTCGGTTTTTAGGATAGAAAAGCTGTGATGAGTAGCATTCAGCTTAGTGCCCTTTATGTGTCTTGCGAGACTTCCGGCTACATCCAAATTGAAGACACTGGCGAAACGAACGATAAAGCCGACTCTTATCTGATCGGACGACCCAAGAATATATTACGCCATTGACTCGGTGTTCACATCTTTTATTTATTATTTATTTACAGCATATCCTGCAGCGCCGAAGCATTACAACGGTAGAGCGTGTACAAATAATAAAAACAACACAAAGAAACAAACAGCACACAATTAAGAGATGATGAGTATATAAAAGAGATATTCTCAATTTAAGACCTGTTATAATATCCACGAGAACAACAGAGTGCAAAGAATATTCAAGTAATTAGAAATTATGAATAAGTTGAGCGAAGTGAACATCGTCAGCTGTGACGACCTCTTCTGGTAAAGTGTTCCATTCCAGCCAACAACTTTAAAGCCAGCACAGACAGTCGACGGTTGCAACAGTGGAGAAAAACTGAGCTACCTGCCGAGCACTTGGAGCTTCATGAAGTGGATGCACCGGAGATCATGAAACTTGGTGCGTAACATTTTAAATGAGGCCGTGGTAACAGAACTGTCAGAAGTGGTAACAGAATAAAATGCTTTCGTGCTCCCAAGATTAAATGTGTTCTTCACGGTGCCAGCTGCGATTTCCTCCATTCACCTGTGACGAGGCGAATGCTCGCGGGGCACTTGATCGAAAGAGGTCCCCTCACACAACAACACATCGTTCCACATAACTAAAGCACGTGAACGTACCGACAACATCCTCCGGTGTTCATGAAATTAACCGCCGCGCGACAAGGCAAAGGCGTCGAAGTAAACAGTACTGTCTGCTTTAAAATAACAAGGTGCAGCCGTTGTGTGGTGCGTCGGTCTTCAAGTTCTTCCTTGGAAGGAAGCTGCTGGAGTCTGCATTGTTCAGGAATCTGCTCGGGATCTCCACGGTGTCAGTACGTTTCTTTTTATCGTGCAGCGAGGACCAATTCCTCGCCGCAAAGGTAATAGTCCATTATTCCGATATGTAGCAAAATCTTTCTTTTAAACTGTTTCCATCGCCCGCATCGAGCAGTTAAGACTGCCATAAAAAACCAATGAGGAACGCATTTGACGATAGCGAAAACGCAAATACAAAAAAAAATGACTGCTGTCGGTTGACCTGCGGATATAGTGATTGTTGTAGTGAAAGTTTCATTTTATGAAAAAATTGCGTGCATAAACAGTTTCCCGCTTAAAATTGCTTTTGTCTACGATTGCTGGGTATGGTATATCACCTATAACATGCATAGCACGTAGGCCGTATACCGGAAATCATGGCATAGGGCTGCCATAAATAGCAATACCGCATTTTGAAATGATGTTTGCAAACTCGCCCTTGCACCAGGGCTCCAAACCGGAATCGCTATCAAATCGTTCCAGTCGCTTAAGCCATTCAGTAAAGCTTGATTGCCAAAAGATTTACGGCGACAAATAACTGATGAAATACTTCTCTGGTTTCGACAACGGCTGCTACCGTACATACTCAGAGTTAGTTATGTTACTGCAATAGTATAAACTGCCAGTTATGTTACTGCAATAGTATAAACTGCCATTCAGATTATTAACCGCAGGTTACCAATATTACTCAAGAGAAAAACGTACAGCAGGTGTATCTTACCGGTACGCACCTAGGGGCAGAAACATGGAGGCTAACGAAAAGTTTTCAGCTCAAGTTAAGGACAACGCAACGAGCTATAGACGAGAAAGTGATAGGTGTAACGTTAAGAGACCGGGAAGCGGGCAGAGTGGGTGAGGGAACAAACGCGGGTTAACGACATCCTAGTCGAAACCAAGAGGAATAAAGGAGGTTGGGCCGGGCATGTGATGCGAAGGCAAGATAACCGCTGGTCCTTAAGGGTAACGGAGTGGATTTCAAGAGAAGGCAAGCGTAGCAGGGGGCGGCAGAAAGCTAGGTGGGCGGATGGGATTAGGAAGTTCGCAGGCATTAGGTGGGCGCAGCTGGCAAAGGACAGGGTTAATTGAGAGACATGCGAGAGGAGTTTGCCCTGCAGTAGGTGTAGTCAGGCTGATTATGATGATGATGATGAAAAATACCCTAAAGAAAACGCCTAAAATGAAGTATATAAGAAGAGACTGACTTGGTTTAAGAAGCTGGTCCTCATTTCTGTTCCGGAGAAATGAAGCGAACAGCAAATATATTTGGAAAAAGCAGGAAGCATGAACATCTGTGCGTTTGTGTGCGAAATTTGCACGGAGGCGGTAATTTACTCGAAAGGGGTTTTCTTTTTTTGCTAGAGCGTTGCTACAGCGGTCGCGTCACCAGCGTCCCCATTTCTATGGCTTCATCGAACGATTCCTGGCAGTCTAGTGCTCAGCTTGAGCCTGCAGGCTAAGATGACGGCGAAGTGCTGCTGTACCTTGTGAGTGCACTGACCTCCTTTTTAATGGCAGGCGGCAGGTGGCCGACATGCACGCGTGCATCTATGACAGCCATCAGACACATAGTCTTCAATGTAGGACAAAAGTCTAGCACGTGCATATCCGTCAGCGCCTCTTCGCATAGTTCAGAAGTCTCCTCTGCACTAGACTGCATCCACTGCTCGACCGTTGCGTAGGATTTCAATCCTCGACCACCGAAGACGAAAAGCAAATTGTCAATCACGCAGCAGCCCGGGAACCGCCTGGCCGACGGGCCTGACCGCTTCGGCGTCACTACGCTCCAGGAGGACCTCTCAGGGCTGTACTTGTGGATGATGCCAAAGTATCGGTCCCGGTCGAAGTCCAAACCTCCAAATACATAGAGCTCTCCGTTGCACCCTTCGTCTCACAACGGAGAGCTCTATGTATTTAGGAGGTCTTCGGGGAACCTTCGACCGGGGCCACCCGATACTTTGGACATCCAATCCACAAGTACAGCTGCTGTAGCTGTCCTCGCCTGGAGCTCTAGGGCTCCGCCCCACGCGTACATACGGTCCCAATGGCGGACGCCGAATGGTACAGGGGGTTCTCCGGGCTGCTCGCCTCTGGTTGGCACAGTATGCCAGCGCAATGTCTTCAGGTCGAGGAAATCTATCTGCGGCGTGGGTGGGCCATCCACCGGCCATCCACCATAGAGGTAGACTCGGCTGCCCACCAAGCATGCAGTTTGGCCGAACCGAAAATTCTGGCCATTGGCCAGACACTTCCAGGAGACTCCATGCCATCGTCCTGGTGTCGAAGCGGTAAACTACGCTACCCACTTCGATATAATCCCGGCTGCTCCAGAGGTAGGGCGCAGTCTCCGTAGGCGACGACCGTGCGGCTGTAATTATTATGCCAGGGGCTCCCGTCCGGAAGAGACTGCGTCTGCAGCTGGTTCCACTGGCAGGTCGCAGGGTCGAATACGTAGACTTCGACGGACTCGCGTGTGGTGGGGTCCACGTCCTCGCGGTCGGGGTCGAACGAGTAGATCTTGCCATTAATGGAGACAGCCGTGTAGTTTGCACCTTCTGGCACGCCTTCCAGCCGCACCGTCCACATCTTCGCCACTGTAAAATCCTACCGGGAAAGATGCGCAGGTTTCTTTCGGTCGTAGAATGTGCACGTGCACGTGCGGGATTATATTCTTCTTCTTCTTCTTCTTCTTCTTCTTCTTCTTCTTCTTCTTCTTCTTCTTCTTCTTCTTCTTCTTCTTCTTCTTCTTCTTCTTCTTCTTCTTCTTCTTCTTCTTCTTCTTCTTCTTCTTCTTCTTCTTCTTCTTCTTCTTTCTTCTTCTTCTTCTTCTTCTTCTTCTTCTTCTTCTTCTTCTCAAGTAATATGGCACATACCCACGTGGGGGGGATTGGCCAAGGTATAGAGTAGAATGCCCCTTTCTTCGTTCTCCTTTATGCACGTGCACTTGTGTGAGGGATGTTCCAGTGCCCCTACTGGCGAACTTTCATACCTTGGGTGCATTGGCAAAAACTATATATAATGATAAGATAATAACAAAAAATATATAAAGTGACTGTACATTGTTTTGTGAAGAGTTACGTGTTGGCCTTCAGGTTTTTTCTGTGTCCTTCGCTTGGCCGCAGTAACTTATTCTGCGCAAAATTAAATTAGCTGCCAGGTGTTTGCGCGCCGGCGTGTCTGTCTTCTGTGTATTTATCATTTCCTCTATTCCCCTTCATGGCGCCTTTTTGAAAAAATGTGTTCAACCACGTTGCCAAACAGTATTCAAAAGCCATCTATACTTTGCCAAGTGGTGAAGACCAGTATGAGATGCGCCATTGAAATGCTGGCAGAAAGGCAAGGCGTTTTTCGAGAATGCCGCGTCACCCACCAAAAGGATGACGATGCATCTGAGATGCACGCAACAATGTTCTTCGGCCCACTTCCATAAAGACCGCTGTTAGTCGCAGAAATGTCAACTTCTGCTCAAACGCCAAATGTGCCTAGGATGCCAAGTGTTTACAAACGCACGAGGTATCCAGGAAACGATGCTTTGTTTCGTCTCAAAATTATTGTAAGCAGCAGGCTGGAATGTACTGAGAGGGAGAGAGAAAGTGTGACCTGATGCGTACCGTTTAAGACCTGCGCGAGCTGTATGAATGCCAACGCTGGCGTCGAGGCGCGCTTTCATTCGGCCGCTCCAAACACGACATAAAAATGGCTGTGTTCACGCTTGTGGAAACATGGAAAAATTATTTTTCATTCCAAAACCCCACAAGTCTATCACCCCAGACAACATCCGCCCCATTTCTCTTACATCCTGTCTAGGCAAGGTCTTCGAGCACATAATTCTTGCTCGGCTAACAACGTACATGGAAGACAACCACCTTTTCCCCCACAGTATGCTCGGATTTCGTGCGCATCTATCTGCGCAGGACGCCCTACTTCAAATTGCGCATGACGTGCTTGATGATACCATCCCCCACCACACTAAAGCTATCCTGGCAGTTGACCTCACCAAGGCATTTGACAGAATTCGACACAATGCCCATCTTACGGGAACTGCAGGCTCAACAGGTAGGCCCTAATACCTACAATTACGCTCGCGCGTTTCTCTCGGGCCGCACTGCCTCCCTGCACATAGATCAGATTACCACATCCCCTTATAAACTCGGAGAGCTCGGAACCCCTCAAGGGGCGGTCCTTTCTCCCCTTTTCTTTAACGTTGCTCTCATCCCCCTAGCTCACAAACTGGCTCTAATCCCACACCTAAAGCATACCCTGTACGCTGATGATATTACCACATGGACCACTCATGGCTCTGACGGGGAAATTGAGGAAACTCTTCAGTTAGCAGCAGACACCATCTCCTCTCACGCGTCATCCATCGGGCTCGAATGTTCCCCATCTAAGTCCGTGCTCTTACTAATTAGGCCAAAATCTAGCGCTAACTCGTCCATCCAAGTCTTTTTAAAAGGATCCCCTATCCCCATCACACCCGCTCTCCGCATCCTTGGCCTCCACTTGCAGGATTCTGGACGAAATTAACATACCCTTAAAAGGCTCAAGGCCTCCACGCAATCCGTGTTGCACCTTCTACGCCGAGTGTCCTCCCTTAACAAGGGTTTAGACGAAGCGGACAACATGAAAGTAGTGCACGCATTTATGCTTAGCCACATTCTATACGCAACCCCATATCTCAAATTGAACCGCACGGAACCCGAACGCGGGAACGCAATGATCCGCCTTGCGACTAAGGCAGCCCTAAACCTACCTCGTAGCACTAGCACAGCCAAACTTCTTGCACTAGGCATGCATAACACCATTCAGGAACTAGTTGACGCGCACCTTCAGACACAGTACCTCAGACTTGCCACGAGCGCCACTGGCCGCCCTATACTCTCCTCCCTTCGCATCAACATACCCGCTAACCAGTCAACCCTTATAGCCATCCCTCGACACATCCATACACCTCTCGTTGTGAAACCCCTTCCTCGAAACGTCCATCCCCAATATCACATCCCTCGCCGCGTAGCTCGCGCTAATGCCCTCCATAAGTATTATGGGCAAGCCCACCATGCCGTTTGGGTAGATGCCGCATGTACAGCGCATGAAGCGGTAACAGTTGCCCACAATCTAACCCTAACTCACTGTCTTCCCTCTGGCTCTACGCCTGAGGAGGCAGAAGAGACCGCCATCGCCCTAACCCTTGTACATTCGGACGCCAAATACATGTTCAGCGACTCCAAAACGGCTCTGTCCAACTTTGCCAGGGGCAGTATTCACGCCCCTGCCTGGCAATTGTTGAACACCCCTACCCAAAATTTACCGCGCAGGGTAGAGCTTCAGTGGGAGCCGGCTCACTCTGGGAACCCTGGAAACGAGGCTGCCGATAAATTGGCCCGAGCTCTGATTTGCCGGGCTCAGGACAGTCTCGATCCAGGATTCTCGAGGGAGCGGGCGCACACCTTTGCGGAGCTCACGTAAATACCCCGTTTGGACCGTCGGACTTACCCTCCTCTCCACCCCTCTCTTACGCACTCCCAACAGATCCTCTTCAGACGCCTCCAGACCCGCTCTCTGTCATCCCCTCAGCTTTTATCCCACTATTGCGGCACATCCCCTGCATGCTCCCTATGCGGTGACCCCCACGCCACACTCTCCCATATCCTTTTCGGCTGCCCTGCTGACCCTCCCCTGCGGGGACAGCACGCCATCTCGAGCTGGGAGGACTGGGAGGTCCTGCTTATGTCTGCAGACCCGACATCACAGCTTGCGGTGACTCGGGCTGCCGACGTCATGTCCCGGCATGACCTACTTGATGCAGTGCGGGACCGCGCAATGGCCCAGGGACCCAGCTGGGTCTAAAACTCACTTGCTGAATAAAGCTTTTCTGTCTGTCTGTTCCTTCTTGTTATTCCTCTTCGGTTGTCGAAGTCATCGTTGATTCACATAATGTCTTTTCCGCGAGAAAATTTACTAATCATTAGGTACATCCTGGTAAATTGTCAATGTTTGCTGCCTACACTATTGGAAATCCTTAAACCTCCGAAGCTTCTTGATTGGTGTTCTTGATTTGTAAGATACTTGCCCCTCCTTCTGTGCCAATATGTGGTCTCTCAATCTCGTCTTCAAATGTGATCTGCCAGGTGTATTAAAATGTGGTGTCGCAGGTGTCTGCGGATTGTGTTTTGTTAACTGATTGTTTTTTTGTTGTTGCTATGTTGCCACCATGGAAGCACGCTAGCCCTCTGCCTTGCTGCCACAGGAGTGACAGTGGCGGTCAACGCAGGCTACTGTTTTTCGTATGATTTCTCCAGTATATTTTTACCACGTCCTGTAACATTTTAACTAGCTTTTGATCTTTTATTATCTCAGGTTTTCTCTTTGTGTGTTTTTTCCAAGCTTTCCTGTCAATATTTTTCTTTCGTGCTCCGTTAAGACGCAATTATGCGCGTAGTGATCAAAATCTTGTACTTCAGGATCACAACGGTAACTGCGCTCTCCACAAATGTTAACTCGCTGGAAGAAAAATGTAAATTGCCCGTGTCCTGTGATGGCTATTGACTGGTGGTGATTTGTAGTAAATGTTTCCGGCATTTGTTTAGTGCTCTTAACCCACTGAAATGCAAAGGTATTCTTTCCTTCGTTGTGCCAGATGTTATTTCATTTATGTGCAAGTTCCATTTTCAGTTGCTTTCTTATAAATTGTGTAGTTGTCGGCAGCTTTTCCTCCTCTCCAGTATCTTTCGCTTTCTTCGCAAGAGAAGCTGTTGTTTCACTGCCAGTATTTCCCCTGTGCCCCTTGAAATAAATTAAAAATATTTGGTATCGCTGGAGACTTTGCAGTTTTCCCTTCACTGTGTATAAATAGGGTTAGTGTTGCTCGGATTCTCTTCTGGCTTTAGCTGCCGACAAGATACCGGTAAAGATTTGAAGTTTTTGACGGCCACTTTTAGACTGAATAAAATGGATTCCTTTTTTATGGCTACAGTTTTTAATTCAAAGTTTTTGGAATATTTTGGCAGTGTTTATTGTTTTTGTGCAGAAAAATATTTCTTCTAAAGTTTGGGTATTGCTCGTACCGATTAGTTAATACTGCCACATATTATCAATTCGGGATGCTTCTGACGATAGAAACAAAATTCAAGCCTGCCGAGGGGATATGAGAGGATAAACTGATTGTTGTAGTGTTATTTTACGATATATCAAAAATCGCGTCACGTTCAAAAATAATTTCCCGTTGAAAATGCGTTTTTCGAGCATTTCTGGGTATGCCACAACCTTCCTTTCGAAACGGGAACATTGCATTCCCAGTTTGTGATACCAGCCAGGTTAAGAACATATAGATCAGGTGCCGACAATCGCTGCTTGCTTTAGCTTCAGCAAGGGGTGTGAGTAAAGCAGTGACGGTATTTTTGGAACGAAGAATGTTCCTAGTGCCAATAATCACGCGCATAATGTGTAACCTCTCCAAAGTCACATCGCAATTATGTGCATTTATTCACATCGGATTGGATCGGAAACACATTTATAGAGCTCTAGAAAAGAGATCTTCGCGGCGGCTTCAGACGGCGTCTTCCATCTTCCGATGGCGTCTTCCGTCTTCATTCATAGAGTTTGTGCCTTAGTCCGAGGCTCAACTGAATATGGCTTTCTCGCGAGCGAGCTCTACTAGGCACCTTTGGCCATTCAAGTTTACGCTAAAGCATACTCTCCCACTGCTCCGCACTCGCGTTTTTCATGCTACGAATAGTTGGAGCCTCAATCTTTTGAGAGGCCCATGATGTATGGTATAAATCTGGTTTCTCTCCGCACCATGGGCACCTAGCCTCATACTGCGTAGGGAACTTTTTATTAAGAAGGTTTAGATTCAGGAAAGTACCCGTCTGCAGCTGTCGCCATGCAACAGCATCCTCTATGCTTAGATCTTTATGTAGGGGTGGATACTTCAGTCTGACCCCTTTATAATAATTTAGGATGTCTGAGTAGCCCATGGGTACTGCCACATTACTGCCATGGGTACGACCTGTTTTATTCGGCGATGTTAAAAGCTACGCAACTGTATGCACCCGCAGAGAGTTAGCACATCATAAAACTTTAACACACAAACACGCGTAGCACGTAGGCTGTACGCCGGAAATAATAGCATACGGCAGCAATGAAGACTGACGCCATTTTCTAAAATGTTTGAATATTTACCCTTGCCCAAGGCTCAAATCAGCTATGATTCCCTAACCGTTGCAGTCGCTATAGTCAAGCTAGGCGTGATTGCCAGAAGATGTTGCGGTGACAAAAAATTGATGAAATACTTGTGGGGTTTCTACACTGGTTGCTTCCTTCATAATCAAATGTAGAGTTGTGTTAGTGAAATGGCCTAAAAATACCTGTTATGAAATACACTTTAATAGAGAGATGTCTTAGTTTAAGAAGTCGTTTCTCATTTATTCTCCGGAGGTATAATAACAAGGAAACTTGGAGTCGTCTGCATGGACACATGAACATTTGCGCATTTGTGTGCAAACTTTGCACGAAGCAGGGGGCAATTTACTTGAAAGCAATATTTTTTTCTGTAGCGTCGCCACAGTGGTCGCGTAGATTACCGTCCCCACAGTCTATGGCCACATCGAAATAGTCCTGTCAGTCTGGTGCGCAGCTTGAGCCTGCAGGCTGAGATGACGGCGAAGTGCTCCTGTAGCTTGTGAGTGCACTGACCTCCTTTTTAATGGCAGGCGGCAGGTGGCCCACATGCGCATTTGCATCTATGACAGCCATCAGACACATAGTCTTCAAAGTCGGACAAAAGTCTAGCACGTGCATATCCGTGAGCGCCTCTTCGCATAGTTCAGAAGTCTCCTCTGCACTAGACTGCATCCACTGCTCGACCGTTGTGTAGGATTTCAATCCTCGACCACCGAAGACGAAAAGCAAATTGTCAATCACGCAGCAGCCCGGGAACCGCCTGGCCGACGGGCCTGACCGCTTCGGCGTCACTACGCTCCAGGAGGACCTCTCAGGGTTGTACTTGTGGATGATGCCAAAGTATCGGCCCCGGTCGAAGTCCAAACCTCCAAATACATACAGCTCTCCGTTGTAGACGAAGGTGGCGTGATCTGCGCGCCCTTCGGGGGGAAAGCCATCGACGCGAGGCCGCACCCATGTCGAGGTGGACGTGTCCAGATACACCAGAGAGCTGCTGTAGGCTGTGCCTCGGCCAGAAAGCACA
The DNA here is from genome assembly GCF_052857255.1 of Amblyomma americanum. NCBI lineage: Eukaryota > Metazoa > Arthropoda > Arachnida > Ixodida > Ixodidae > Amblyomma > Amblyomma americanum. The sequence continues at coordinate 32,512,133 of NC_135506.1, read as the reverse complement.
ATGGCTCCGCCCCACACGTACATACGGTCCCCAATGGCGGACGCCGAGTGGTACATGGTGTTCTCCGGAAGCTCGCCTCTGGTTGTCACAGTATGCCAGCGCAATGTCTTCAGGTCGAGGAAATCTATCTGCGGCGTGGGTGGGCCATCCACCGGCCATCCACCATAGAGGTAGACTAGGCTGCCCACCAAGCATGCAGTTTGGCCGAACCGAAATTCTGGCCATATGCCAGACACTTCCAGAAGACTCCATGCCATCGTTCTGGTGTCGAAGCGGTAAACTGCGCTACCCCTTTCGATATAATCCCGGCTGCTCCAGAGGTAAGCGCTATCACCGTAGGCGACGACCGTGCGGCTGTAATTATGATGCCAGGGGCTCCCGTCCGGAAGGGACTGCGTCTGCAGCTGGTTCCACTGGCAGGTCGCAGGGTCGAATACGTAGACTTCGACGGACTCGCGTGTGGTGCGGTCCACATCCTCGCGGTCGGGGCCGAACGAGTAGATCTTGCCATTAATGGAGACAGATGTGTAGCATGCGCCTTCCGGCACGCCTCCCAGCCGCACCGTCCACATCTTCGCTACTGCAAATTCCTCCCGGGAAAGATGCGCAGGTTTCTTTTCGGTCGTAGAACGTGCACGTGCACGTGCGGGATCGTCTTCTTCAACCCTTTCTTCGTTCTCCTTTATGCACGTGCACCTGTGTGAGGGATGTTCCAGTGCCCCTACTGGCGAACTTTCATACCTTGGGTGCATTGGCAAAAACTATATATAATGATAAGATAATAACAAAAAATATATAAAGTGACTGTACATTGTTTTGTGAAGAGTTACGTGTTGGCTTTCAGGCTTTTCTGTGTCCTTCGCTTGGCCGCAGTGACTTATTCTGCGCAAAATAAATTAGCTGCCAGGTGTTTGCGCGCCGGCGTGTCTGTCTTCTGTGTATTTATCATTTCGTCAGTTCCCCTTCATGGCGCCTTTTTTGTAAAAATGCGTTCACCCACGTTGCCAAACAGAAATCAAAAGCCATCTATACTTTGCCAAGTGGTGAAGAAAAGGATGAAATGTTCTATTGAAATGCTGGCAGATAGGCAAGGCGTTTTTGGAGAATGCCGCGTCACCCACCAAAAGGATGACGATGCCTCTGAGGTGCACGCAACAATGTTCTTCGGCCCACTTCTCTAAAGGCCACTGTTTCTCACAGAAATGTGAACTTCTGCTGAAAGGCCAAATGTGCCTGGGATGCCAAGTGTTTACAAACGCACAGAATTCTCTCGGAACGCAAAACCGTCGGAATTCTCGTAAGCAGCAGTAAGAAGAGAGAGAGAGAAATTTGATGCGTACCGGTTAAGACCTGCGCGAGCTGTATGAATGCCAACGTTAGTGTCGAGGCACGCTTTCATTCGGCCGCTCCAAACACGACATAAAAATGATTGTGTTCACGCTTGTTGTGAAAACTGGTAAATTAGGGAAAAGCTAATATGAAAGTATTCAATTTGTTTCTATTCTTTTTTCTAATTTCTCCGTCAACACAAATGCGCGTCTCGCACTCTATTCACACTCAGGCTGTCGCAGTTAATAATAATAATAATAATTGGTTTTTTGTGGAAAGGAAATGGCGCAGTATCTGTCTCATACATCTTTGGACACCTGAACCGCGCCGTAAGGGAAGGGATAAAGGAGGGAGTGAAAGAAGAAAGGAAGAATAGGTGCCGTAGTGGAGGGCTCCGGAATAATTTCGACCACCTGGGGATCTTTAACGTGCACTGACATCGCACAGCACACGGGTTGAGTGCTCGAAACTGAAGGAAAATTGCTTCCCTAAGGCAATGCTGAACACAATTCCATGAAAGCTGTCCCTGAGGCGGAGTCCGCGCTGTTGTTGGACTTGAGAGCAGGCTGCTCTTCCCTCAACATATACATGTGTTCAAGACATGAATTTCACATGCGTCTACTCACCGCGATGCGAGTGTCAGCCAGTGTGTATGTGTGTGTGGAAATCACCCCATGAAACTCATGGTATTATGCCAACATCAGCCTTCATTCCCGGTTTACCTTTCCTCCCTTTCCCCTCTCCCAGGTGTGAAGCAGCAGGCCAGGGTCATATCACCACCGGCCGACCTTTCCTCCTTCCACCTCATTGAAATTCCTTTCTCTCTCTCCCTCGTTTAAGACAAAACAGCTTCATCAGAATACGTACTTTAGGTTGAGGTCGATAAAAGAATACCTCGCCCGCAACACTAAGGCATTGCGGCTGATGAAAATCTAATTAAAAACAAAAGAAAGGGGAATAGTGCAAAGACAATAAAAGAAACCACTTTGATAAAGTTGAAAACAGGAAGATGTTCAGGGGGTGAAACCAGCGAAGACAGGTAAAGTTTGCCTTCTCTCTAGACTCCCCACGCGCGTCCAGTAATGTCATGTTTTTCTCCTTCTTCTGTCTTCCTCCTTGTTATTCCTCTTCGGTTGCCGAAGCCATCGTTGATTCACATGATGTCTTTTCCGCAAGTAAATTTACTAAACATAAGGCAGATCCTGGTTAATTGTCAATGTTTGCTGCCTAAACTATTGGAAATCCTTAAACCTTCGAAGCTTCTTGATTGGTTTTCTTTATTTGTAAGATTCTTGCCCCTCCTTCTGTGCCAATATGTGGTCTCTCGGTCTCGTCTTCAAATGTGATCAGCCAGGTGTATTCAAATGTTGTGTCGCAGGTGTCTGCGGATTGTGTTTTGTTAACTGATTTCTTTTTGGTTTTTTTTAGCTATGTTGCCACCATGGAAGCACGCTAGCCCTCTGCCTTGCTGCCACAGGAGTGACAGTGGCGGTAAACGCAGGCTACCGTTTTTCGTATGATTTCTTCAGTATATTTTACCACGTCCTGTAACATTTTAACTAGCTTTTGATCTTTTATTATCTCCGGTTTTCTCTTTGTGTGTTTTTTCCAAGCTTTCCTGTCAATATTTTTCTTTCGTGCTCCGTTAAGACGCCATTATGCGCGTAGTGATCAAAATCTTGTACTTCAGGATCACAACGGCAACTGCGCTCCCCACTAATGTTGACTCGCTGGAAGAAAAATGCAAATTGCCCGTGTCCTGTGATGGCTTTTGACTGGTGGTGATTTGAAGTAAATGTTCCTGGCATTTGCTTAGTGCTCTTGACCCACTGAAATGCAAAGGTATTCTTTCCTTCGTTGTGCCAGATGTTATTTCATTTATGTGCAAGTTCCATTTTCAGTTGCTTTCTTATAAATTGCATAGTTATCGGGAGCTTTTCCTCCTCTCCAGTATCTTTCGCTTTCTTCGCTAGAGAAGCTGCTGTTTCGCTGCCAGTATTTCCCCTGTGCCCCTTGAAATAAATTAAAAATATTTGGTATCGCTGGAGACTTTGCAGTTTTCCCTTGACTGTGTGAAAAATAGGGTTAGTGTTGCTCGGATTCTCTTCTGGCTTTAGCTGCCGACAAGCTACCGGTAAAGATTTGAAGTTCTTGACGGCCACTTTTACACTGAATAAAATGTATTGCTTTTTATATGGCTAATGTTTCTGCTTGAAAGTCAGATGAATATTTTGGCAATTTTTATTGTCATTGCGCAGAAAAATATTTCTTCTAAAGTTTTGGTATCGCTCGTACTGATTAGTTAATACTGTCACATATAGTCAATTCCGGATGCTTCTGACGACAGGAAAAAAAACTCAAGCCTGCCGAGGGGATATGTGAGGATAAACTGATTGTTGTAGGGTTATTTCACGACATATGGAAAATCGCGTCACGTTCATAAATAGCTTCCCGTTGAAAATGCGTTTTTCGATCATTTCTGGGTATGCCACAACCTTCCTTTCGAAAGCGGAACATTGCATTCACAGTTTGTGATACCAGCCAGGTTAAGCGCATATAGATCAGGCGCCGACAATCGCTGCTTGCTTTAGCTTCAACCAGGGCTGTGAGTAAAGCAATGACGGTATTTTTGGAACGAAGAATATTCCTAGTGCCAATAATCACGCGCATAATGTGTAACCTCTCCAAAGTCACATCGCAATTATGTGCATTTATTGACATCGGATCGGATCGGAAACACAATTATAGAACTCTAGAAAAGAGATCTTCGCGGCTTCAGACGGCGTCTTCCATCTTCCGATGGCGTCTTCCGTCTTCATTCACAGGGTTGGTGCCTTAGTCCGAGGCTCAACTGAATATGGCCATCTCGCGAGCTCGCTCTACTATGCACCTTTGGCCTTTCAAGCTTACGCTGGAAAGCATACTCTCCCACTGCTCCGCACTGGCGTTTTTCATTCTATGAATAGTTGGAGCCTCAATCTTTTGACAGGCCCATGATGTATGGTATAAATCTGGTTTCTCTCCGCACCATGGGCACCTAGCCTCATACTGCGTAGGGAACATTTCATTAAGAAGGTTTAGATTCGGAAAAGTACCCGTCTGCAGCTGTCGCCATGCAACAGCATCCTCTATGCTTAGATCGTTATGTAGGGGTGGATACTTCAGTCTGACGCCTTTATAATAATTTAAGATGTCTGAGTAGACCATGGGTACTCCACACTACTGCCATGGGTACGACCTGTTTTATTCGGCGATGTTAAAAACCACGCAACTGTATGCACCCGCAGATAGTTAGCAAAGCATAAAATTTTAACACATAAACATGCGTAGCACGTAGGCTGTACGCCGGAAATAATAGCATAAGGCTGCAATGAAGAGTGACACCATTTTATAAAATGTTTGAAAATTCCTCCTGGCCCAAGGCTCCAATCCGCTATGATTCCCTAACCGTTCCAGTCGCTATAGTCATGCTAGGCGTGATTGCCAGATTTTACGGTGACAAAAAATTGATGAAATACTTGTGGGGTTTCTACACTGGTTGCTTCCTTCATACTCTAAGGTAGAGTTGTGTTAGTGAAATGGTCTAAAAATGCCTGATATGAAGTAAACTTTAATAGAGAGATGCCTTAGTATAAGAAGCCGTTTCTCATTTATTCTCTGGAGGTATAATAGCAAGGAAACTTGGATTCGAACTGCATGGACACATGAACATTTGGGCATTTGTGTGCAAACATTGCACGAAGCAGGGGGCAGTTTACACAAAAGATTTTTTTTTTCTTGCTGTAGCGTCGCCCCAGCGGTCGCGTAGATTACCGTCCCCATAGTCTATGGCCACATCTAAAGAGTCCAGTCAGTCTGGTGCGCAGCTTGAGCGTGCAGGCTGAGATGACGGCGAAGTGCTGCTGTAGCTTGTGAGTGCACTGACCTCCTTTTTAATGGCAGGCGGCAGATGGCCGACATGCACATTTGCATCTATGACAGCCATCAGGCACATAGGCTTCAAAGTCGGACAAAAGTCTAGCACGTGCATATCCGTCAGCGCCTCTTCGCATAGTTCAGAAGTCTCCTCTGCACTAGACTGCATCCACTGCTCGACCGTTGCGTAGGATTTCAATTCTCGACCACCGAAGACGAAAAGCAAATTGTCAATCACGCAGCAGCCCGGGAACCGCCTGGCCGACGGGCCTGACCGCTTCGGCGTCACTACGCTCCAGGAGGACCTCTCAGGGCTGTACTTGTGGATGATGCCAAAGTATCGGCCCCGGTCGAAGTCCAAACCTCCAAATACGTACAGCTCTCCGTTGTAGACGAAGGTGGCGTGATCTTCGCGCCCTTCGGGGGGAAAGCCATCGGCGCGAGGCCGCACCCATGTCGAGGTGGATGTGTCCAGATACACCAGAGAGCTGCTGTAGGCTGTGCCTCGGCCAGAGAGCACAAGGGCTCCGCCCCACACGTACATACGGTCCCCAATGGCGGACGCCGAATGGTACACGGTGTTCTCCGGCAGCTCGCCCCTGGTTGGCACAGTATGCCAGCGCAATGTCTTCAGGTCGAGGAAATCTATCTGCGGCGTGGGTGGGGCATCCACCGGCCATCCACCAAAGAGGTAGACTCGGCTGCCCACCAAGCATGCAGTTTGGCCGAACCGCAATTCTGGCCATTGGCCAGACACTTCCAGAAGACTCCATGCCATCGTTCTGATGTCTAAGCGGTAAACTACGCTACCCACTTCGAGATAATCCCGGCTGCTCCAGAGGTAGGCGCAGTCTCCGTAGGCGACGACCGTGCGGCTGTAATTATTATGCCAGGGGCTCCCGTCCGGAAGGGACTGCGTCTGCAGCTGGTTCCACTGGCAGGTCGCAGGGTCGAATACGTAGACTTCGACGGACTCGCGTGTGGTGCGGTCCACGTCCTCGCGGTCGGGGTCGAACGAGTAGATCTTGCCATTAATGGAGACAGCCGTGTAGTTTGCGCCTTCCGGCACGAATCCCTGCCGCGCCGTCCACATCTTCGCCCCTGCAAATTCCTCCCGGCAAGGCTGCGTAGATTTCTTTTGGCTGTCGACAGCTGCAGCACGCGACGAGGTTCTTCACTGTCTTCAATTCCTTCTTCTTTCTTCTCGATGTCCGTACACAAGTGCTTCGGCATTCCAATGGTAATGTTTGCTCTGCCGTTCAAAATTTTCTTCTACAAACAAAACGCCTACCATCATAAGCTTTCGTAATGCCCATTTTACTCTTCATTTGGGTATTCGCTTCTGGCCAGTCCTCATTTTTTCCTTCTTTCTTGTACTCACTCCTGTTGTGTCCTGGCTTGCAGTTTCAGTTTGCTCTCCATGGATTGGATTTGGCCTTTTCGATGTGCATCGGTAGTTTGGATTGTCATGTGATGGTTCCACATGAAAACCCACCCCTCCATTAATAAAACGTCATTTGTCATGTTTTGCTTAGTCTCGACTCACTTCTAGGACGGCCCTCCTGGACGACACCACATTGGCGACGAGTATGGGATTCATTAGGCCCATTGGCCTAGTGTGAGTTAATTGGCTGTCACGGTTTAGTTGAAATGGGACGACGTCCCGTTGTCTTCAGTTCTGTTTTCCAAAGCCAATTTCTGGTGGCAAATTCAACTTCATCGGAGGACTTTGGCGGCTACTTGCTTCCTCCTACCTCGTCATCGAGGACCATACCGCTGCCAACGAGCTGCGTTCGCCCGTAGTACAGAAGCTGTTGAAAACGAGTGAGTGCGTTCATCACCGGCATTTTTTAGATGTGTGAAGAGCGTTCTTGTGAAAATGAGCGAGGTTACGTTTTGAGACGCCTCGAGTTCAGTCGGTTGAGGAGGTCGCTAAGCCTAGCGGACCTACGCAGTTACCGCCATTGCGTGCAACTTGTTATAGCGCAGACGAGGAGGGAGGGAGACCGTTTGCCGCCATTTTCTGTAACCGGCAATCGCGAAGAACGGGAGGCCGCCAACTTTCATGTTCAGTATTTAATGCGGACTGAATGATGAACCGCAAGTACGTTGTACTGGGTCAGCATTTTTGTTATCAGCGATTGAGGAGGCCGCGGTTGTTTTATAGCCGGGCAGTGACGAGGTCGGGAGGCCGCTGCCATTTCGTAACCGGCCATTGGAGGATCCGGGAAGCTGTCACCGTTTTAATGACCGGCCATTGAGAGACCGGGAAGCCGCTGCCATTTTCGTAACCGACTATTGAGGAAGCCAACCGCCGTATTAAGTATTGCATCGGAAGGCCATGCGTCATTTCTGGCGATGATGTTTGAAAGTTGAATTGAGGGACGATTGTACTAGAGAAATACAAGCTGTGAACATGATTTTCAACGGAAAAAAAAAGTCGAACGCGACGCAAGGGTTCTCCGGCGTTCATGCACCAGAGCCTTTCCTTCAGAGACCGGGACGCCCGGCGGGGCCTTGGGCACAGTGGATACAAACATTTGAACTTGATTAGAACTGAACTGGTGGTTCTTCAGCATCACCTGAAAGCAAGAAATTGTTGTTGATATACAATTTAGGGAACGAAGGGCGCAGAATTTATTTTGAACGTACTATGACGCAACCGGAGATTGCGTCGCTTCCAGCGTCAGCGTCCACAGAGATGGAAGACACTGCACCAGATGTGTATCAGACTGCAGTGACATTATTGCCCAAGAGTCTTCTGTGTTGACACATTTGAACGACGTCAATTCTACAACCGCGTGCAGCAGCCAGATGAGTCTGTCACAGAATACATAGCCGCACTCCGGGATCTGGCGAACGCGTCCAGTTTTGCGTCCCCAAATGAAGCAATGAGAAGCAGGTTCGTGACTGGCGTCTCACCGCTTCGTGTTCCTGAACGCCTTTTGTTAGAAGGATCCGATATCTCCTTCGCCACAGCTTCGAATATTGCTTTGCGGTATGAGCAAACTGCTCGCGACGCTCAAGAAGCCGCAGCACCAATACAAGAAGCAACGTGCTCATTGCATCAAGTTCGTTCACAGCGCCAAGCAACGCCATCGTTGCCACGAGTTCCTCCGCAAATTCAAGGAGAAGTTTCGTATTTCCATCAAGCTCGTCCCCGACGTCAAGAAACCTTGCCTCCGTTTCAAGACGCCCGTTCTTCAAGACGTCCGGAGCAACAAGGCATCGTAACACCGTCTACGAGTACACGCAACTTCAGCAGCAACGTTCCGAACGACCGCAACTTTTCGACAAGGTTCCGTCAATAAGCGCGCACAGACGCGCAACACATAACATGGCGCATTTCTACTGCTACAGATGTGGACCGAATCGTCACATAGCGTCGGCACCTACGTGTCCTGTGTAAAGAAGGACTCGTTTTTATTGTGGACGAGTTGGACATTTTCAGTCAGTCTGCAATCGTCGTCGAGCTTCTGTGAGAGAAGTGCAAGAGTATGCGTCACATGAAAATTACATTCCAGCTGCGGCATACGCGTCGGAGGAAGAGATCACTCCCACTACTACCGTTCATGACGTAAAAACGGCGGAAACATCTGTGCCACCTTCGCACCCTGATCCTTTTCCAGATAAGCCTTGGCAAAAGTTGGCAATCGACATAATCGGCCCGTTTGAGCGAGTGTCTCGACGTTGTCGCTATGCCATCAGTTTAGTTGACTATTTTTCTAAATGACCTCAGGTGAAGATGGCAGATAATGCTACCACTACAGATATTACAGATTTATTACTCTACGTTTTTGCCCATAAAGGCTATCGAGAAGAGATAGTATCCGATCAAGGCCCTCACTTCATGTCGAAGGAATTTAAGCAAATTCTGAGTAACAGGGCTATCAAGTTAACTCATTCTTCGATATATCAACCACAGGCCAACGGACAAATCGAAAGATTTAACAGAACTTTCAAGTATTTTGTTCAGCTGTCATCATTGGAACGTGGGCCTTTTAAAACCAGAATTGCGCAGTATTTTGGCACATATAGTTCTACACCTCATCCACAGCAGGGGTCACACCAGGAATTCTTTTTCATGGCAGATGCCATCGTACAAAGTTGGCTATTGTGGTATTTCCTTCATTTTCCTCATTGTTTGCTGAGGATCCATATCTAGCTATTCAAGATTTGAGGAAAAGAATGGAGAAGAAACAGATGACGATTAAAGAATACACAGGTAACAAACTTGGATCACGAACACCAAGAATTCAGCCAGGGGACTTTGTCAATGTTCGTAAACCCCTCATTCAGTTCAAAGGAGACAGACGTTTCTCCGCACCACGGGATTGTCATTCAACAACATGTTCCAGCATCATACCGCCTAACTGGTGGCAATCTATGGAATGCTTCCAAGCTGGCAAAGGTATCGAGACAACTGAATCGGGAAGAGGGTAAACATATTCATTTATATCGGTTACTGTTTCCGTACGATTCTAAAAGTTATGCACACGATCAATGCTGGGAGGGCCCAGTGTTGCCTCGGCAGCCTCCTGATGCATCATCAGTACCTCAGTCTTCAGAAGCAAGGACTTGCTTCACCAGTTCTACACGGAAACAAGCTGGACAATCCATGTCGTCCCACCTCCAGAGTGATGCGAGTGATTTACGTGTGAACGGGTGTGATGTGCCTTCTGCCACAAGTGCTCAGTGTCCACGTGATTTATCTGTAGGCAGGCAAGATGTGCCTCCTGTCTTGCGTGCCCAGTGTTCAGTGCTGCCTGATGAAAGTGGGCCAGCCCCTGCTGTTCTGCCTGGAAACCTACGTCGACAGCAGCCATCGGAAGCTGGACTGAGGATGTCTCCTCAAGAATCCAGTTTGGCACAGGAGCGACCAAGAAGGAACACTCGCAAGCCATACTGGTTTAAGGACTAGGTGTCCCAATAACTTACCTTGCATTCTTCTCTCTTGGCCAAGAAGGGGCATTACATTGAGATTTCAATTCTTGGGTAATATAAATATAATTTTCCTATTGAAATGCATCCGGGTGTTTCACATGTATTTCAATGTCATTTTTTTTCGTGTGCCATTCCTTCTTCCCAGTAGTTATTGTATGGGAAGTGAATATGATATTTCTGTGGTATATTTCAGTGTATAATATTCTACTGATGTTATGATGTCACATGTTTCGATATTTCTAATATTTCTTTCATTGTATTACCAAGATTATTCAGTATAATGTTATGAGGTTGCATTTCCCATTAAGAACATTCTTCTAAGTGACATTCTAACGCGATGGAAATAATGCTCAACAGCTCTGAAATGAGTACGATCATTTCAATCACTCACCCGCCGCGGTGGCTCAGTGGTTAGGGCGCTCGGCTACTGATCCGGAGTTCCCGGGTTCGAACCCGACCGCGGCGGCTGCGTTTTTATGGAGGCAAAACGCTAAGACGGCTATGTGCTGCGCGATTTCAAAGCGCGTTAAAGATCCCCAGGTGGTCGAAATTATTCCGGAGCCCTCCATTACAGCACCTCTCTCTTCCTTTCTTCTTTCACTCCCTCCTTTATCCCTTCCCTTACGGCGCGGTTCAGGTGTCCAAAGATATATGAGACAGATTTCCTTTCCCGAAAACCATGAATAAATCGTCATTCGTGACGTTTTGCCGAGTCTCGACTCACTTCTTTAGGCCGTCATGGAGGACACCACAATAAGATATGAAGTGACTGTACATTGTTTTCTATTGAGTATCGTGTTTCCCTTCAGCTTTTTCTGTGTCCTTCGCTTGGCCGCAGTGATGTATTCTGCGCAAAAAGAAATTAGCTGGCAGGTGTTTGCGCGCCGGCGTGTCTGTCTTCTGTGTATTTGTCATTTCCTCAGTTCCCCTTCATGGCGCCTTTTTGTAAGAATGTGTTCACCCACGTTGCCAAAGAGTATTCAAAAGCCATATATACTTTGCCAAGTGGTGAAGACCAGTATAAGATTCGCAGTTGAAATGCTGGCAGATAGGCAAGGCGTTTTTCCAGAATGCCGCGTCACCCACCAAAAGGATGACGATGCCTCTGAGATGCACGCAACAATGTTCTTCGGCCCACTTCCATAATGACCGCTGTTTGTCGCAGAAATGTCATCTTCTGCTGAAACGCCAAATGTGCCTGGGATGTCAAGTGTTTACAAACGCACGAGGTATTCAGGAAACGATGCTTTGTTTCGTCTCAAAATTCTCGTAAGCAGCAGGCTGGAATGTACTCAGAGGGAGAGAGAGCGATTTGATGCGTACAGGTTAAAACCTGCGGGAGCTGTCTGGATGCCAACGCTGGCGTCTAGCGCGCTTTCATTCGGCTGCTCCAAACACGACATAAAAATGACTGTGTTGACGCTTGTTGTGAAAACTGGTAAATTAGGAAAAAGTGAATATGAATATATTCAATTTTTTCTATTCTTATTTATAATTTCTCCGGCGACACAAATGCGCGTCTCGCGCTATATTCGGACTCGGGCTGCCGCAGTTGAGTACGGAAAGCTCAAATAAAATTGCTTCCCTAAGGCAATCCTGAACACAATTCCATGAAAGCTGTCCCTGCGGCGGAGTCCGCGCTGTAGTCGTACTTGAGAGCAGGCTGCTCTTCCCACGGCATATACGTGTGTTCAAGACATGAATTTCACGTGCGTCTACTCACCGCGATGCGAGTGCCAGCCAGTGTGTGTGTGTGTGGACATCACCCCATGAAACTCATGGTATTATGCCAACATCGGCCTTCATTCCCGGTTTACCTTTCCTCCATTTCCCCTCTCCCGGGTGTGAAGCAGCAGGCCAGGGTCATATCACCACCGGCCGACCTTTCCTCCTTCCACCTCATTAAAATTCCTTTCTCTCTCTCCCTCGTTTAAGTCAAAACAGCTTCATCAGAATACGTACTTTAGGTTGAGGTCGATAAAAGAATACCTCGCCCGCAACACTAAGGCATCGCGGCTGATGAAAATCTAATTAAAAACAAAAGAAAGGGGCATAGTGCAAAGACAATAAAAGAAACCATTTTGATAAAGTTGAAAACAGGAAAATGTTCAGGAGGTGAAACCAGCGAAGACAGGTAAAGTTTGCCTTCTCTCTAGACTCCACACGCGCGTCCAGTAATGTCATGTTTTTCTCCTTCTTCTGCCTTCCTCCTTGTTATTCCTCTTCGGTTGTCGAAGCCATCGTTGATTCACATAATGTCTTTTCCGCAAGTAAATTTACTAAACATAAGGCAGATCCTGGTTAATTGTGAGTGTTTGTTGCCTACACTATAGGAAATCCTGAAAGCTCCGAACCTTCTTGATTGGTTTTCTTGATTTGTAGATTTTTGCCCCTCCTTCTGTGCCAATATGTGGTCTCTAGGTCTTGTCTTCAAATGTTATCTGCCAGGTGTATTCAAATGTGGTGTGGCAGGTGTCTGCGGATTGTGTTTTGTTAACTGATTGTTTTTTTTTGTTGCTATGTTGCCACCATGGAAGCACGCTAGCCCTCTGCCTTCCTGCCACAGGAGTGACAGTGGCGGTCAACGCAGGCTACTGTTTTTCGTATGATTTCTCCAGTATATTGTTACCACGTCCTGTAACATTTTAACTAGCTTTTGATCTTTTATTATCTCAGGTTTTCCTTTGTGGGTTTTTTGCAAGTTTTCCTGTCAATATTTTTCTTTCGTGCTCCGTTAAGACGCAATTATGCGCGTAGTGATCAAAATCTTGTACTTCAGGATCACAACGGCAACTGCGCTCTCCACTAATGTTAACTCGCTGGAAGAAAAATGTAAATTGCCCGTGTCCTGTGATGGTTATTGACTAGTGGTGATTTGTAGGAAATGTTCCTGACAATTGCTTAGTGCTCTTAACCCACTGAAATGCAAAGGTATTCTTTCCTTCGTTGTGCCAGATGTTATTTCATTTATGTGCAAGTTCCATTTTCAGTTGCTTTCTTATAAATTGCATAGTTATCGGGAGTTTTCCCTCCTCTCCAGTATCTTTCGCTTTCTTCACTAGAGAAGCTGCTGTTTCGCTGCCAGTATTTCCACTGTGCCCCTTGAAATAAATTAAAAATATTTGGTATCGCTGGAGAGTTTGCCGTTTTCCCTGGACTGTGTGAAAAATAGGGTTAGTGTTGCTCGGATTCTCTTCTGGCTTTAGCTGCCAACAAGCTACCGGTAAAGATTTGAAGTTTTTGACGGCCACTTTTAGACTGAATAAAATGTATTCCATTTTCTATAGCTACTGTTTCTAATTGAAAGTTTTTGGAATATTTTGGCAATTTTTATTGTTTTCGTGCAGAAAAAAAATTTCTTCTTAAGTTTGGGTATTACTCGTAACGATTAGTTAATACTGCCACATATTATCAATTCGGGATGCTTCTGACGATAGAATCAAAATTCAAGCCTGCCGAGGGGATATGTGAGGATAAACTGATTGTTGTAGGGTTATTTCACGATACATGGAAAATCGCGTCACATTCATAAACAATTTCCCGTTGAAAATGCGTTTTTCGATCATTTCTGGGTATGCCACAACCTTCCTTTCCAAAGCGGAACATTGCATTCACAGTTTGTGATACCAGCCAGGTTAAGCGCATATAGATCAGGCGCCGACAATCGCTGCTTGCTTTAGCTTTAACCAGGGATGTGAGTAAAGCAATGACGGTATTTTTGGAACGAAGAATGTTCCTAGTGCCAATAATCACGCGCAGAATGTGTAACCTCTCCAAAGTCACATCGCAGTTATGTGCATTTATTCACATCGGATCGGATCGGAAACACATTTATTGAGCTCTAGAAAAGAGATCTTCGCGGCTTCAGACGGCGTCTTCCATCTTCCGATGGCGTCTTCCGTCTTCATTCATATGGTTGGTGCCCTAGTCCGAGGCTCCACAGAGTATGGCCATCCCGCGAGCGAGCTCTACTATGCACCTTTGGCCTTTCAAGCTTACGCTGGAAAGCATACTCTCCACTGCTCCGCACTGGCGTTTTTCATTCTACGAATAGTTGGAGGCTCAATCTTTTGACAGGCCTATGATGTATGGTATACGTCTGGTTTCTCTCCGCACCATGGGCACCTAGCCTCATACTGCGTAGGGAACATTTTATTAAGAAGGTTTAGATTCGGAAAAGTACCCGTCTGCAGCTGTCGCCATGCAACAGCATCCTCTCTACTTAGATCCTTATATAGGGGTGGATACTTGTCTGACCCCTTTATAATAATTTAGGATGTCTGAGTAGCCCATGGGTACTGCCACATTACTGCCATGGGTACGACCGGTTTTATTCAGCGATGTTAAAAACTACGCAACTGTATGCACCCGCAGAGAGTTAGCACATCATAAAACTTTAACACACAAACACACGTAGCACGTAGGCTGTACGCCGGAAATAGCATAAGGCTACAATAAGGAGTGACACCATTTACTAAAATGTTAGAAAATTCATCCTGGCCCAAGGCTCAAATCGACTACGATTCCCCACCGTTCCAGTCGCTATAGTCAAGCTAGGCGTGATTGCCAGAAGATTTTACGGCGAAAAAAAATTGATGAAATACTTGTGGGGTTTCTACACTGGTTGCTTCCTTCATACTCAAAGGTAGAGTTGTGTTAGTGAAATGGTCTAAAAAATGCCTGATATGAAGTAAACTTTAATAGAGAGATGCCTTAGTATAAGAAGCCGTTTCTCATTTATTCTCTGGAGGTATAATAGCAAGGAAACTTGGATTCGAACTGCATGGACACATGAACATTTGCGCATTTCTGTGCAAACATTGCACGAAGCAGGGGGCAGTTTACACAAAAGATTTTTTTTCTTGCTGTAGCGTCGCCCCAGCGGTCGCGTAGATTACCGTCCCCACAGTCTATGGCCACATCGAAAGAGTCCAGTCAGTCTGGTGCGCAGCTTGAGCGTGCAGGCTGACATGACGACGAAGTGCTGCTGTAGATTGTGAGTGCCCTGACCTCCTTTTTTAATGGCAGGCGGCAGGTGGCCGACATGCACATTTGCATCTATGACAGCCGTCAGGCACATAGTCTTCAAAGTCGGACAAAAGTCTAGGACGTGCATATCTGTCAGCGCCTCTTCGCATAGTTCAGAAGTCTCCTCTGCACTAGACTGCATCCACTGCTCGACCGTTGCGTAGGATTTCAATCCTCGACCACCGAAGACGAAAAGCAAATTGTCAATCACGCAGCAGCCCGGGAACCGCCTGGCCGACGGGCCTGACCGCTTCGGCGTCACTACGCTCCAGGAGGACCTCTCAGGGCTGTACTTGTGGATGATGCCAAAGTATCGGTCCCGGTCGAAGTCCAAACCTCCAAATACGTACAGCTCTCCGTTGTAGACGAAGGTGGCGTGATCTTCGCGCCCTTCGGGGGGAAAGCCATCGGCGCGAGGCCGCACCCATGTCGAGGTGGACGTGTCCAGATACACCAGAGAGCTGCTGTAGGCTGTGCCTCGGCCAGAGAGCACAATGGCTCCGCCCCACACGTACATACGGTCCCCAATGGCGGACGCCGAATGGTACACGGTGTTCTCCGGCAGCTCGCCCCTGGTTGGCACAGTATGCCAGCGCAATGTCTTCAGGTCGAGGAAATCTATCTGCGGCGTGGGATGGCCATCCACCATAGAGGTAGACTCGGCTGCCCACCAAGCATGCAGTTTGGCCGAACCGCAATTCTGGCCATTGGCCAGACACTTCCAGAAGACTCCATGCCATCGTTCTGGTGTCGAAGCGGTAAACTACGCTACCCACTTCGAGATAATCCCGGCTGCTCCAGAGGTAGGCGCAGTCTCCGTAGGCGACGACCGTGAGGCTGTAATTATTATGCCAGGGGCTCCCGTCCGGAAGGGACTGCGTCCGCAGCTGGTTCCACTGGCAGGTCGCAGGGTCGAATACGTAGACTTCGACGGACTCGCGTGTGGTGCGGTCCACGTCCTCGCGGTCGGGGTCAAACGAGTAGATCTTGCCATTAATGGAGACAGCCGTGTAGCTTGCGCCTTCCGGCACGCCTTCCAGCCGCACCGTCCACATCTTCGCCACTGTAAAATCCTCCCGGGAAGGCTCGCAGATTTCTTTTGGCCGTAGACCACTGCAGCACGCGGCGGAGTTCTTCGTTGTCTTCAGCACTTTATTCATTACTCTCGATGTACGTACACTTGCGCTTGAATGGGAATATTATGGGAATTTTTGCTCTTGGGTTCAATATTTTCTTCCCGAAACAAAACGCCTACCATCATAAGCTTTCGTAATGCCCCTTTTACGCTTTATTTTCGGTATTCCCTTCTTGATCACCCTACACGTTTTCCTTGTTTCTAGTAATCACTTTCTTGCATAAATTTAAGCATGTCAGACCCCCCTACCACCCTCAATCACCTCTGTCACGAAAACTGAGCTGCCCAAATTTTTTAGATCATCCCATGTTCGCCGCATGCAATTTGCAATAGGGGTAGCCACCGCCTGGTTGTGGCCAATCCCCCTTGTGGGTATGTGGCATTTTATGAGGCAAACAACAACAGCTTGTGTCAGCGGTGCTTCAGCGTCTCTATCGCCGAAGGAACAGTCATAGGTAGGCTCCATGGGTAAAATCAAAAGAAACAAGAGAATCGAAATAGAAAGAGACTATATTGTGTGTTGTCAGTTTGGCTCTGCCGTGCAATATTTTCTTCCCTAAACAAAACGCCTACCATGATGAGCTTTCGTAATGCCCCTGACATGCTTTGGTTCCATGGGCAAAATCAAAAGAAAGAAGAAAAACGATGTTGGGTGTTAGGGTTAAGGTTTTTTTTTTTTCAGCGTTTTCCCCTGGCTGTAGTGATTTATTCTGCGCAAGAGGAAACAAACTTTCGCGTGCTTCTGAGCCGACCTGTATACCTTATGTGTGACAACGAACGATTCAAGGAAGTGATCCTATGCCGTCTCCTAATAAGTCACACGCACCTTACGCACAGCTTCGTGGTATAAAAACAAGACAAACCTGTTTGCGAAGAATCGGGAGACGAACTTGCGGTTAACCACATTTTATTTATTCTCTTGTGTGAAACCAGAAAAACTAAGAAAAAGTACTTTACTCCATTTTATAATGAATACATTCCTTTTCATCCAACATTGCTCTTAGATGACAATGCCATTGTTAAATACCTTCTCTTTTTAGCTTTTTTAAAAAGTGCAGGCGGATTTGAAAAACTAAATTTTTAACCACTGGCTCCCTTTACTACATTATACACCTTAGCCACTTTCTCATTTCTGAGAAGAAGGCTGAGGTTTATATTTAAGCACTGTCTCCACTGTCTCAAATAAAATCTCAAGGTCAAAGTTCAGGCGCCATCAAGATCAAAGGTCAAGGTCGGGTACCAGTGGCGATAGTCGTATGTTCACGTGGTAATATACCTTAGCTTGAGCCATACCAAAAAACCAGTTAAGTTCGGCTATAACTTGTGAGGCATTGAAGGTCATCGCCGATGTGGCGCCCACTGTCTCAAAACAAATGTCAAGGCCAAGGGTGAAGGTCAGGTACCCTATGCCATAGTGATATCATCACGTGGTCATACTACCATAGCTTGGGCCATACCACAACGCAGTTAAGCTCGGTTTGACCTTGTGAGGCATTGAAGGTCATCGTCTCATCCACATCGAAATCAGAAGTTGTACCCCAAGGAGTAGAGCTCTCGCCATGAAAAAAGTAAAGCATTCTGCTTAGATGCTCGAAGGTTTACGGAACACGAAATGAATGTGGATGTGAAAAACTAACCCGCACGACTCGAAGCATTCTGCAAAGAACTCAGTGCTACTCGTCTGATTTTAAACTCCCAAGTAGTTGCAATACTTTTGCTTTGGAAAGGCACCTTGTTTGTGACAATATTCTTCTTCCGGACAATGCAGTAAATGAAGATGGGAAATGAGCTCTGCAGCAAAAATTCAACAAGACTATTTTCACCTGGACGAAGGTGCAGGAAAATGCAACTCCGACGAAAGAAAAAGAAAAGGAAACCTGGTTCCACACTTTCCACATATTGGCTCATTACACTGAACAAACTCCGGAGTCCTTAAATATACTTACCATCGATAATAAGGCTGCGTAATATCGTAACAATTGCTAGTTCTTTTAGGCATTCAGACTGGGGATAGTGTAAAGCGCATAAGGCCTAATTCATGCTGACAGAGCAGTCACAATAACAGGATCTCGCTATGACACTCCAAGCTAGTCTTACGGAGATACAACCTCTCGAATACGAAACATGTCATTTATTAAGGTATTTAATGAAAAAAAAAAGTGGTATTCGTTTTACGCTCACTACGGAACGGCGTTCAGGTTCTAATGGTCAATGGATTCGGAAGAACAGTTTGGGCATTTTCTTTAGCGGCTCTGTCATATATAAGCATAAACTGTTATCACTTTCTTGGCTCATTTGGGCAGCCTATGCTCAAGCATGATATCTAGTAGCGGTTTTGTACCTATAAGCGGTGCATCAGTGAAGCCAAGATGGCAGCTTGAACGATCTTTTTATGCAACTGCGGTTGGTTGATGATCAAGTTGACTTTCACTTGACGTCCTGCTAAGAGCAACGAGGCCTTTTTTTTTTCATTTTTCCGAGGTGTAAGAGAGTCCGTCATCACTCTGGTCAGGACGAAAAACTTTTTTACAATAAGCAAATGAAAAATACCGCAAGCAGCACTTTTGCTTGCTTTAAACTGCGAGAGATGCGAGAACCAGCGACTACCATTCTTCTAACGCTGAAAACAACAAAGCTGGAAATATTCTACAAATCAGTTTCTTTGATGTCACTTTAAAAGCTTTGCCGTTTTATATCCGGCCAACTTTACGAATTTTAATGCAAGAATTTGTGTCCGCGTATTGTTACATATCGCGCGACAGTCTAACGCGACTTCTCCACGCATTCTCTATTTTGTGCCCTCGAATGTTCCTCGGTATCTCCCAAAACGCAATCCGAAAAGCAGAGTAACGTGTCAGCGCTGGTTAAACTTCAGCTGGCGTTCACTGACTGGTGTTTCTTTAAAGTTGTTTCTCTCTTCAAAAAAATGGTGGTGGTTTAGCTCTGGTTAAACCTGGAGTGACGCGATAACTACAGCTGGCCGAGTGGAACTTGGTCATGTGACCAACCACGTCGCGAACCACGTGATCAGCCACGGTGCCGCGCCGCCAACAGCTGCTCCGCACCACGTGACCAACTAAGTGACAGCGTGGCGGCGCACCCACAGGGTTTGCGTTATAACGCATAACGCTGAGACCGCAAACGCGAGAAGTAAGGCTCTAAACGAAACTATCCTGAAGCGAACTCCTTTCCGTTTTCTTTCTCATTGCGGGAAGCACTGAGAAGCGCGATAGTCACGACCACCTCAAGGCGCTCAAGCCGGATGGCGCCGGCGAGCACTCAAGTGGCGACAAGTAAGAAACTGCTGTGCAAATTATTTATTGGCAATCCTTGCGAAAGAGACCGCGCTAGAAGGCACAGGAGTTGTTGTTTTTTTCTTTTCCGGAGTCAGGTGTGATGGGAGATGAAGGCGGTGGAGTACGTTGCCCGAGGGATATTAGCGCAGCGAAGGCGTTGTATGCAGTTCGTGGCAAGAGCACGCTGACTGCCAAAAAAAACGGCTAAGTTGAGGATCCGATACTGAAGCGCTGGTTTCAAGGAGGGGCGCGCCTCGAGGAGACGAAGGCACGGCAGCTATCTGACAAAAAAAAAGGGGGGGGGATAAACATGAAAAAATAAAACAATGTGGCTGCAAACGACACATTTTATACAACGCAGAGCCGGCAAGCAGAGCTCGCACCTACAACGCAAACAAATCAGACTGCGAGTTCTCTCAATAGCTAATCAATACGGCCTCACAGAAAACCAAGGTTTGCGAGCAGTTTGCTTACTCGGACTATCGAGGCCTCGATGCGCCGCCTCCTGTCGCTGATGGACAGGGACAGGTGAAGGCAGCAGCTCCTTACACCACGTCGTTATAGCAGCTGGGAGCTCGCACGCATGAGCCCTCGCAAAGCGGCGACGATGGTTCGGGGGACAGCAGGTCACCGCGTCGATGTCCCAGTAGCGCCGACTAGGGGCCCTCGTCGTGTTGACGGAAGGAGACCGTTGGTGTCCACGCCCAGTCGGCAGGCCTCGGGAAGGAGGTGAATCGTGTTTGCCGTGTTGCACCACCGGCGATTAGAATGTTACTCTGAGCAAGTCTTAATGAGTTCATGTGTCACGTCGTTGTGGCATGTCAGTTCTTTACTTTCACAATCCTTGTTTCGCCTTTCTCTTCTGAGCACGTTCCACAAGTTTCCTTGTTTTCTCTTTTCATAGTGCGCAAGGATGGTTAAAACAACTCATGACAGAAGGAAGGACACCGAACATCTATATACTCAAACAGAAAAACTGAAAGGCTGACACATGAACATGAGTTGAAATATGTAAGGCAACAAGGAAAGGAAAGAAGCGAAGTAGACAAATAGAGCCGAAAGTATGTTAAAAAAGAAAGCAACCTTGCACACCGCAAAAGAGCCGGACTGACGTCTACCTTGCCTGGTCAAGAGGCCCCCTTGAAAGTATGCTAAAGTTGTTAATTAGCATATACAAATGATCAAGAATGACTGCACTGATGAGAAGGTCTGTTTTTGAATTGCATAGGCACGGGTAAAATATAGTTGGAAAGAAATGAGAGAATGAGCGTCTACGAACAGCTATGGAAGGCAAAATAGATGAAAGATATGAAAACTCCTTTACCCCGTAATGTTGCCGAGTTGTTTGCTTGAAGGAAAGTATTCGCAGACATCGAGATTATTAACAACACAAAAGGAGTACTTGCTGTGTGAAATCTGACAGTGGCTTCAGTGTACGTGCAATACATTCACGACATGTGCGAATGTGGTGAAGTGCAGAGATGAGCTCTGGAGTGTGTCGCCATACATAAGGACACTACCTGCAGCTGAATTGGGTGGAATGAGCTTAACATGGGTGATCGGTAGCAATACGACCATGGGCGAACAGACCAAGGGTTATGTGGGCCATCAACTGTTGTAGATTCAAAGCAGACTTTTAAGTAGGTAAAGATGTTGTGGAAGGAGGAGGCTACATCTTGCGTGGTGCATGGAAACCGTACAGGGCCGGAGATCCGAGCTCGTAGTTTGACTATGCTCAGAAAACCAAAGTGGGCGTATCTGCAAAGACAAGTGAAAAGCATGGATGTCGGGCGTATGCTACAGAAGTCTCCGACGGACACACTGCACACTTTACTCACTGTCGGGAGCAGAACTGCGTATGCCATGCGGGCTTTGATTCGCTTGCACTTACCATCCTACTCCTGGCGTCAGGGGAGCGAAAAAGAAGGACAAGTCAGGAAGGGAACGCCTTGCGTCGTGCATGGAGGCCGGAACGGGGCCACAGATCCGAGCTCGGACTTCCAGAGTCGGCTCTGTGCTGTCCTCATCCAAGGGAGACCTTGAGCCGCCATATCTGCAAAGAAAAAAAGGAACCTTCGCCGAATGAAGCCATAGATGAAAACGACCGAGCAGCGCGAACAGACGGGACGGAAGACAACACAGAAACATGCACCAGCCAGACCAATCAAGCCCTCTTCTTGCAACCATGGACGTCGTGAGCGTTTCAAAGTCATCCGAGGGTCACTCTACACTGGCTGCACTGTCGGAAACAAACGTGGCTTAATCCACGCGAACTTCGACTGAACTACATCCTCGGCCCCTTCAGCGGCGCCTGGTATTGAGCAGCCTTACGGGAATACCGCTTCCATCTGCAGCCATGCCAGTCTTCTCGTTTCGATAAGTCGTATTCCTGCTTATTCAAAACGTAGAAAACGACGCTGCGATGCAGTGCAGTCAAAGCAGCCGACAGTACAGCGTTTTCGACAGGACTCAGCAGCAACGCGAGTACATGGATGCCCGACCGAGACCAGAGTTCTGAGCTCGCGGTTGCTGAGTCGGCTCCGTGCTGTCCTTGTGCAAGTGAGACTCTAAGCCGGCATATCTTCAGGCAAAAAAAGGAACCTTTGCCAAATGCAACCATAGATAGAAACGACTGAGCAGAGCCAAAAGACGGGACGGAAGAGAATAACAGACATGTACTGTGTTCTCTTCCATTCCGTCTGCTAGCGCTGTGCAACCATTTCCATCAACATGCACCCGCCAGCCCGACTAAGAGCTATTCTTGCAACCATGGATGTCGTGAGCATTCCAAAGTGCTGCGAGGGTCACGCTGTACACTAGCTATACTGTCGGGACTTCGACGGAACTACATCCTCGGCACCCTTCAGCGGCACCTAGTATTGAAGAGCCTTACGGGGTACCGCTTTCATCTGCAGCCGTGCCAGTCTTCTCGTTTCGATAAGTCGTGGTCCTGCTTATTGAAAACGCAGAATACTGGACGCTGAGATGCAGTGCAGTCAAAGCACCCGACAGTGCAGCGTTTGTGGCAAGAGGCAGAGGGTTCACGAAAGCAACTTGCTCGACCCACAACTGCCCTATCGGGCCAGATCTCATCGCGGGCCGAATGCACCAGTGACGTTGCATCAAGCATGAGAATGCTGGACTGAGCACATCTGCAAAGAAAAAGATGGGGGGATGACATACACGCAAGCATATCTTCGCAGTTCCACATACTCACCGTGGCGGGCAAAGTGGGCGCGACTGAAGCCTTGTGCCGCGGGGCTGAAACAAGTAAGAAAACCGAACTGACCTTGGCTGCAGCGGAAACACGATGTGCCACAGACCGGAGGCAGCGTCCGTTCTTCGGAGTTGCTGGACGAGGCAGGCGAGAATTTCCGAGCGCCGTGCACGGCCACAAACCACATGTCTCAAATGAATGTGCGCGCCTGGGCGTTCGGCTGCACGACATGGAGGCCTGGTCGCAACGGCGTTCGGAACGAGTTCTTGTTTCGTGACACAAACGACAGCGAGCTCGCGTATCTAAACCCCGTTGAGGCAGCGAGCAAAGCTTGGCATACCGGGGTCACCTAAGTCACCACACAATTCCCAAAGGTAGGCTTTTTGAGGTGGAAGAGCGACCCTTTCGGAATAGTACTGCAAGCGGCGTGGTACTACATCAGAATGCTGCGAAGGCGGACTAACTAGCACGCCGGTTAAGTAGCACTGAATAGTCAACCTTCCAACTGTCACAGTTAAACCACCCTTCACCGATTGACGTGCAGCCCACCGTAAGCAACATCCCGAAGAGTTTCCAGAATTTCGAAAACGCGGCCACCCTCGGCGCTGTGGCCCAACAAATTTTGGCTATTTGAATGAGTTGCATGCAGTGGAGAGGTTGCTTTGCCTGCAAGCCTCTCGCGCATGTAGTGTACTTTGGCGTGATGTAGCCAATGTTTGTTGGGCCACAGCGCCGAGGAAAACCACGCTCCTAAAATTCCAAAAAATGACATGGATACCACTTACGGTGGGCCACAAAACAATTGAGATCAAATGCAATAGTAAAAAGTCAATAGTTCAGTATTACTTAACCAGCGTGCCAGTTAGCACCCCTTAGCTGTGCTCCGACGCACTACACCGCCGACAATGCTACGCCGAAACAAGCAATCTTCTCACTCAAACTGGCCACTTTCAAAAACTGTGCAAAGTCTTAGGTGAAACACCCTGCATACGAGGTTTCGACGCTGGCTCAATACCTAAAGCTGGCCTGCCAATTGCGAGCTAAGCCTGAAGCTGAATCCTAGCTCGCCACGCTTGCGTCACGAACAAGAAACCCGATGGCGACAGGCCATGAAACCTCTACGCACTGCGTGTTACTTGCTGGTTATCATTCAATGCTCGCGGGAACAGCGCGAGTGAAGCTTAAATTTTGTCTAACAGGTTTCACGGACACACGTCGCCCTCGCCGCGAGGCCTTGCCCCGCACTCACTTTCGATGCCGACGGCCTGGCTCGGAGAGGCGTGTTCCTCGGCAGTCGTCGGTAGGCCTCGAGCGCAACGGCGTCCATGCGTCTCTGGTGAACACGTGAAAACAACACCAACCCGCTGGCAACGAGCACAGAGGCATGTCCAGCAGCACTGCCTCTTGTACTGCGGTGATAACAAGCTCACGCAGCTAGCACCAACGAAGAATGACTGGCGGTCTCCGTTAGTCGCATTTTTTACCCCGAGTCAGCATCAGCGCATGCGCATTAATGTCGACTACAGGCCTTTTCAATGGCGGTGGGCGCCGACGCACTTATCAGCGATACAACTGCGTCACTGCGCCGCTGCTTCCATGAGCAGACAGCGCGTCGTCGCGTTTCTTCTTGCGACCAGACTTTTTCGTTTTGTTTTGTTTTCTTTCTGCCCCAGGCGCGGCTCGATGAAGTGATGCGAAGACTGCGTTAGAAGCGCAAGTTTGGGCATGCATGCGCAGTGCATAGCTTGGCCGACGCTTTTCGTGTTTGTTATCCTGCGCTTGAAACAAACGTAATAAAAAGATAACCAACCATTCTCGCATCCCTTCGTATTTATTATAAAATCTAATAGGCTTCAACTTCCGCAGCGTGAACGAAGCACCTTCAAAACCATAGAGACAGTTGTGCGTAATACATCCAAACGGCGCGACTCTATGCGTTCGATTTTGCTGATTTCTTCCGCAGCGGCTTCAGTATGGTCGTGCTGTTAGCTCTTGCACAAATGCGAACGCGAAGACACGATGACAAACGCACAGATACAGGTCTGGCGTCGACTACCAACTGAGTTCATAGTTGGCAGTTAATGAGTTGCAGTTCTTAGAAGGCGCCAGTCCTGTCTCAGGGTAGAAGGATGGCGAGTTGGGTTAGTCGGATGTAATTCACGTTGAAAACAATATTCAGCGCAAATGGACGAAGAACACAGGAGGAATAGACGCTACAAGCGCTGCAGAGGGTGCATTGGAGAAATGCGTAAGCATTAGCGTTTGCCGCGACGTTGGTGGCTCCTAGTCGACGCTTTTCTACACCTACTTCTTACCCATCCCGTTAAGGTCTGATCGCCACTCTTCGATCTCCGATGCTACCACTTGACGACGTGTACTTTTTTGAAGCGAAAGCTTCACTACGCCAGGTAAAGCTGTTTCACCGTGCGTTGCCATTAGACCTCCAAGTGAGCCAGAGGTCAAGTGTGGCTATAGGCCTCACCATATGTGGTTTACCATGGTGTCGCACCGCTTGACCTTTAACCTTCGATTCGCAAATAGAGGGTGGTAGAAAAGGCCTCAGCGTTCACTGGGTGACCAACCTCTCGCAAGGAACCATTAAATTAACCGCCACCTGCCAGGGTGGCAGGGTGGCGCGCTGCATATCATCCAGTGTACGGAACGCACTCAACGTTATAACGTTGAGGCTTGGCGTCTGTATACAGAAGCCAAGCCGCGTTTACTTGCCCGATACACCACAGCTTTCGATCTGCAATCAGGTTCAGGCGCGGTTAAACCGCAGATAATATTTAGCCAGCAAAGTATTTATTTATTTATTTGTTGATTGATTTATTAATTGATTCATTCATTCGTTCATTCATTAATTCATTTATCGATCGATTGATTGATTGATTCATTCATTAGTTCATTTATTGATTGATTTATTTATTGATTGATTGATTGATCGATCGATCGATCGATCGGTTGATCAGAGTAAGAGGTGATCCCTGCTGAACTGTTTCAGCTCATACTTCTGTTGCTCTTACCCCTTCCCGCTATGCAGTACTGCAAGAACAGCAACTACGAGTTCGGTTTCTCCGACAGAAATCCGGTGGCGCCTTTCTACTCGAGCGCAAAGGAAAAGAAATTCATTGCCTTCGACGACTCTCGCTCGATGGCAATGAAGGTGGGTGACGTCTCTGTCACGTGTTCTTCTAGCTCGGTATTGCTTCATTTGGTGACCTTAATGGAAGCAGCAAAGCGGTGTACCGGTAGGCGAGGTTCTTTTAAACGCTTCCACTCTAGACTGACACTGCACGCCTGTTCATTAACCACGGCGAAAAATAGCGTGAAATTTCTAAGACACTTTCTTAGCGTTGTCAACTGTGAATCAATGATGGAGGGCTATGCCATCAAGGCAGCTGTCAACAGAAGTTGCCAGACATGCTAGGTCTCTATGACATCTGCAACCTTGGAATATTTTTCCACTCTCAATTTTTTAAAGAAAAGACTTGCACCCGGCCCTTGAATACATTTTCTTGTACTGTGCTGTCGCGCTACATATATGCAGCCAGTTTTAACTCGCGGATTACTACAGCTTGGTTTTTGTAATTTCTCAAGCGCTCGCTGCAAGTAGAACTGAGGACTGGGGATATATAATGGGGTAAATTCCAAAAAGGCACAAACCCTCTCCTCTCTACTGAATAATATTTATCATGAGTGATGGCAACCCTTTGTGGTGCTGGTCTTTACATAATCATATACATTTACATAATCACATAGGGAAAATAAAGATAAGCATCATGTTCTGGTCTCATATTACATCGGGAAGTATTTAGTTCTAAATCATGTTTTAACGTAATAGGGTTAAGCAGCTCGTGTCGCTTAAAATCTGGCGTCGGCGTCATAGGCTTGAAGGTCATCATCGTTGACGGGGAGCGAGAAATCGGCGAAAAATCCTCTTAGAAGCAACGCAGGAGGCAGGCGGGCCACTTTGGTCACGTGACCTTGCGGCATCATCACATTCTGCCCACTCGATTGTGAGAAAACAGTCGACCGTGGCAGATGGCAGTTCGCACAAGGCCCCCCGGTGGCAGCACCTGCCATTGCAGGGCAGTGGTGCTTCGCTTGACTACAGCGCCACTGCTCCAGGAGTGGTATGAGGACTCCCAGGGATCTATGAATGTAGAGAATTACCAATATCCTTAAGGCGGATGTTAAGTGTCCCTGCTGTTTTTTTTTCAATACAGCACTTTTACCGGATTTTTTTATGCGCTAAGACTATTTCGGAAATCTCTCTGCCTTGTACATCAGGATAATTGCGCGAAACGATGGCACCTGTAAGCTCTTGAAGTGCGCCAGAGATAGCGTCGGTGGCAATCACCGATACCAACTCGCGAACAAGCCAGGTCGGAAGCGCCACCGCGCCTTGCGTTGCCGTAGTATGTCGTGACAGAAATCTTTGTTCACCTGCTGGTTGATTTGAATGCTGTAGAAGTTGGCCGGGAAGTACCGATGCCCAGAATACATAAGTTACGGTAGTGTGGGGAAGCTTCGACACTGAGGACATCTCGCGGCTAGACGCAACACTGAAATTTAATCCGACGCAGCTCTGTGGCATATATTCGCAGCTCGTTGGCATATACGCCAGAGGTCATGAGTATGCGGCATTTTTAGATTTGCGGTTTTACGCCGAAGTTTATACGCAGGTAAATATTCTGGCGTGATGCCCGACGATTGCCTCCGAGAAATTGTCAAGGGCGTATGTGAAGAAAGCACACTTACGACACGTAGGTAATTAGGCACCATAGGCATCATAGGGAATGCCTAATTACAATAGGTAATTAGGCACCATTATTATTATGCAAAAACGTGTCCGAAGTTTGGCGCTTCCGGGTGGAGAGAAAAAATAAAGTCAAAATGCTTACCATGCCAGCAAAAACGAAATGTTGGAGCCTGAACGTGCTTATGAAAACGCTACAGCGCACTTGTCACCTTCAGGACGCACGCCTAGCCCACCCGCAAGTTTATACTTTGATAGTGCCACTCATGGTTCATGCAGTCTTTCTAAGGGTATACGTTCTCAACTGCATCACTGTACCTGTGGACTGCGCCTACTTGTTTAGTGCAGTGTGGGTGCTGGCCCTATGCAAACTTGCCCCTGCATGAGCGCCTAGATGATTTGCGCCTTTGACTGTCTATTTAAGGGGAACTTCAATGAATAGATGCGTGCAAATGTTAACCATCATGTGGAGGTTATGAGATGTAGGAAACAGGACCTTTTTATAAATAAAGTACTCTGGAGGCTGCTGTGAGGGATTAATTTAATTGCATTTCATGCATTGAAAATTAATATTCGCCTTGTGTCTGCCCTTTTTTTCCATCGACTAGTTCTGCCAAGGCAAGAAAGACCACACATCGGTCAAGTATGGCATCGCCGTATTCGACGTCGAATTGGATGACCCAGAAAACAAATGCGGCATGGGTGCTTACTCGAGGCTGAAATCCGTCAAGAAGCTGTTTGACTATATGAACAACAACTTCACATCAGCCAGCGACTTCGAAAAATGCGGAAAATAAATTTTGCACTTGCATAAGACATGCACAAGACACAAGCTATCGCTACAAATATCTTGCCCATGCCAGCTGTACACAACTACTGCAACCAAATATGGCGAGAGACAGGTCTGTCAGCCACAGAAGGTTAGCGCTAGCAGCCAGGAAAATGGAAAAAACTAAGAAGGAAGGGGTAGACAGGAAACTTGTGAGAAAGACAGGAAAGTGAAAGGTAAAGGAGAGGACAGGAAAAGGCGACTGCCGATTTCCCTTGTCGGGCCAGGCCGGAGGTGCCGTCTACAGGAAGCTGGGGCAAAAGTGATGTGTTGCCTCCGCCGGGGGCCTTAAAGGTCCAAACACTCGGCATCGGCACAACCACCAGGATTCCTATTTCCGCGGACATGGCGATGCCACGCACGGCTAAGCGCGGGTGTTCGGGTCCGTGGTAACGCACTGCCCACAATCATCCCCCTGCAGGGATGTCCCTGCCGATGCTCAGGGACCCTTGGTGTCGCCGCTCACCAACGCCTGCAAGCTGCTGACGCCCCTGGGGGGGGGGCATCGATTGAAATGAACACAGCATTGAAAGCTACCGTTTTATAACATTATTTACAACAAAAACGAAGGCTGCAAACATTGCTAAGCACGCACAAAAAGCATTGTCAGTGCTCTCCTCTGCTTTTGAATCGATAAAAGAAGCGGCTGGGTGCTTGGCTGGACGAGAATATTTACACACCACAAACTAAGAAAAAATACTTGCTCCTAACACTGAAGAATTACGCTAGCGGAAAATAAAGAAGGCAGTACACCATGATGAAAGGGTGCCAAATATTCCTCAGTTACTTGCCGCAAACCACCTAAGGGCTTCATGGGGTTTCTTAGGGCTTCTTAATTTTATTTTTGTAAGACAGGTGCAGGACACCAGGATAGATAATGAAGAGGGATTAAGTAGTACAGCAGCTTGTAACCCAACTCGTAACAGAATATTTGTATAAAGTAGCAATCACATTCTTTTGGCCGGGAGGCGAAGAAATATTAACTTGGTGGTTACAATTGGTCAACATGCCGCTAATTCAACACTGGACTGACAGATGACCATCCAGACTGGAAGACAATGCGAATAAACTGACGGCTTTCGGCCTTGAAAGCAACAATTGATCATTGTGAGTTAGAGCATCATCGTGTGTGCTCGGACTCATCCAGCTTTGACTCCCTGGAAAGTGTCGCCAACGCTCCAGAACGCCAAAAGCAAGCTGCGGTGCAGCCAGATATATTCCCGAATACAGAAAGAGGCGACTGGTCGTCATGATCGACACCTTGGTGGCATCGGCGGCTCGCTTGCGGTGCTCGAGGCTTGCGTATAAGGGAAGTAGTACAGCTGCTGGGCGAGGTTGAACTGCCATCTGGAGGCGCGCAGCTCAGTCAGTTCGAGCAGCGTTTTGCGCGCCTGCGCCGAAAGGTGGGGCAGGAGGAAAGCCTCCCGTAGTGTTCCTGTATATGCTGCTCCCTGCGGGAGCATATACAGGAACACTAGCCTCCCGCAGCCTCCGAACCAGGGTCTCCACGCGATGGGGGGCGTCGCGCTCGACGGCCTCGCTGGCGAGTGTTAGCACCGACCGCAGGCACTCCATCTGCGAGGTGCCGGGTGCAGTAGTCAGCACGCGTGATGTATAACGCGCTCACTGCGAAGACCAGCTTAATTCGAGAGAAATGAGCGACAGTTACTGTTACCAGTATTTTTACATATCGGCCCCCCTTTCACCCCTTAATATCTTCCGTCACTGAGGAGTTAACCCGCTGCAAGACAGCTAGCGTGCCTTCTCTTCAAGTAACTAACTTCTTAATCTCATCCGCCCATCTAACCTTCTGCCGCCCCCTGCTACGGTTGCCTTCCCTTGGAATCCACTCCGTTACCCTTAAGGATCGGCGGTTATCTTGCCTTCGCATCACATGTCCTGTCCAAGCCCATTTCTTCCTCTTGATTTCGACTAGGATAGAGCCCTGCATTGAGGGCTCCACTCATGAAGACGGTGATGATGACAATTGTGATGATGATGACGATGGAAGACTAGCTATAATAAACGTTTTCATCCTCTTCCTCCTCTGCACAGACTGTACACAGACCACCATGACAGCGGCTATGCAAGATGTTCATTGGCTCAAGATATGATACTTACCTTGCGCCTTGAGATGGTGTAAAAAAATTTGCACCCGAATAAAACAACTCGCTGCGTGAAACAAAATAGAATATTCTAAACGTGTTGCCAAATGATGATGTCTCGCTGCTGTGATGACAGCTAGGACTCAGACGTGGACAGCAAGCAAAACATTCCTGTTGTACCTCATCGTATGTAGCGCTTACAAGCATTAAATAAATTGCAACAGACGCGTAATTCGTTCAGGGCGGCTTATAGCTGATGGAACCCGCGGTATAGGCCCGGGGCCTTTGGCTTTTGAACGCGCTCCTGTCTTTGCAGATTTCTGTCCAAGCTAGGATGTGCGCACGACCTTCTTGACTGCGCTGTTTGAGGTGACGGAGGCTTTTTTAGATAATTTAAGCTAACACCTTTATTTTCTTCTTCACCCTTTAATGACCTCACTGCTGTAGGCTTGTCACCCGTCCCAACTCGGGAAATGCTCGCCAAGTAGAGTCGTCTGGTTCTCTCCGTGCTTGTTTATTTGGGAATGTATACACAAACCTCAGCTTTCAGTACATCGTCTGTACTCTCACGCAAGACACAACACGCGTTTATTTGTAGGTGAATAAACATCAACGACCGGTCTTTTTCATCATTTAGTTGGCCGTCCGAAAAAGCCGTCCCACAACTCCGTCCCACACCCCACAACTCCGAGCACCACATCTCCCGATCAGTGTTGGATCACTTCAAGCACGGAGTCCTGCAAGTCCTGCGCATACAAAGCAGTCAGCCTTGTGAAATCAGGACCGCAAACAGAAAGCACAGAACTGAGAGGCAAGCGAAGAACGGGGATCTATACACACCGTCTCATTCTCGTTACCTGTCTCAGCTTTAACTGAAAGCAAAGGCAGACGCGTCAGTACATATGCTGCACTCTACCGGCGCATGTTGCAGGCAGCTTGCGGCGTAATTACTACATACCTGTGTGCTTGATTACGATGGGCTTAGTAGGCGTCACAAGAGGTGTAACACCAATCTGCGAAAACGCACAAGCAAACAGCGAGTAATGAGACAAAGTGCAAGCGCACAATAGTTTAGACCCATTTTCAACGGTTTCCACAGCGCTTTTTTAGGATCAATCTTCTTTCGATACGAATTTTTTCAGTGTTATGTTTTGTCTTTAGACGACTCCTATGACACATCTATGACAAGGACCCTTCAAAAGTGAGAGACATCACAAAATATTTACGCAAATAGCTTAATGTGTAGGTTTAAATATCAGACGTTCTGCTAACCCTGCTGAAGTGGAAAATTGTGTTTTAAGATTTAATAAATCTCGAAAGAAATAATAACGAAAGAGAATTCAAGTATTTGTTTTAGGGGCTGCCTGTATAAAGATAATTTACATCGCAACAGTTTGTTGTTATACTTCACGTCAGCTAGAACAGTGGATGGCATAACATTTGACAGTAATCAGTCATGCGCCCGCTGTGGGGTTCACTCTCTAGCGAGGTGATAGCTTATTTGCATACTTTCATAAGGAAGCTAATAGCCTGGAACATTCTTATCAATTTACCTGCAGTTGTCATATATTGGCGCAACTACAATGCGCTCAAAAGTTTTGCGAAGCCAAGAACGTAGGAGTAGGAGCTATAAACTTCAAAGATAGCATATATGCTCATTATATTGGCAATTACTTTGTGACTATTTAGTGCAGTCTTGCAAAGGGTCTTTCAAAGAAACGATATCAGCTGTATCCTCTTCTCTGATGCACGATAGTCTAGTCATTTCATGAAGATTGTCACAACGCAGTAACAAATCGTGAATTGCTTCCTTCTTGTTTTGCTGACCTTAGGCAGTTAGTTGCAAACAAATCAGCTTGTATACGTACAGGGAAGCTGTTTCGTGCGAAGCCCCAATAAAACACACCTTGTTAAGCATCCCGGTATTCGAAGAGCGGTATCGCTTCTCGGGCAGAGAGGCCGCTCGCGGCTTGGATATTTTGCATATTTTCCTTCCACTCCTATTCGGCCTACACAGCAGCCATTGTGTCATCAGTAAAAAGCCTGTTTAGGAAATGTCATCGAAGAATTATAAAGATTACTTGCAGGTATATGGTTTATGCATGGGGGTTTAACGTCTCAAAGCGACTCAGGCTATGAGGGACGCCGTAGTGACGGGCTCCGGAGACTTCGACCACCTGGGGTTCTTTTACGTGCACTGACATCGCACACCACACGGGCCTCTAGAATTTCGCCTCCATCGAAATTCGACCGCCGCGGCCGGGATCCAAACCGCGTCTTTCGGGCCAGCAGCCGAGCGCCATAACCACTGAGCAACTGCGGCGGTTTCCAGATTACTTGGAATGTCAGTTATTCTGGTATCACTCTTCGCGGGCACGCAGAAAATGAACGATTGTTGTCAGCGCCTCGCATTGCTTATTCCAATTGCTTCGCGAAACCACCACTTCTGTGCAGTCGTCAACACCTACTTCACTAAACTCGCCGCACAGCATTATCTACAAATGAGGATAAAAATGACCTAGGCAAGAGGCTCAGTCAGGCCATGAGTTGCACACCGAGGGCAATGCCCTGCTGCGAAATAACAATACACTCGAATTTTAATATCATCAGCAGAAAACCTACGCCTAGCTCGCTATAAATGCATCTTCTCCCATGTGTCTTCCATTAACTGTGTCCAGTGACAGCCGTGGCCACAATTCACCCTGGAAACCTTGTGATCGCATCCAGCCACCTGACTCTCTGCAAGCCCCTCCTACTCTTGCGTTATCTTGGAATCCAGTCCATTGCCCTAAACAATCATCAGTTATCACCAGTGCGTCAATACGCAACTGCACGGTAGCCGAGGCCGAAGAGGCAGCCGTAGCTCTAGCGACAGCGGAGGGCTACCGATTAAGCGGGTGTCTAACCATACTCGCAGACTCCCAAGCAGCATGCCGTAACTATCTATACGGCAGAATCAGCCACAACGCGTTCCGAATTCTCCGCTCATGTGGCAACCCCAACAACAACAACCGAGCCAAACACGCGATAGTTTGGATACCGGGTCACACCGACATTACGGTAGACCAAAGCTATGCAGAGATTCTAGACTACTTGAGAGGGACAAGCAAAAAGTATCCCCCCCCCCCCCACATGAACAGCTATGCAGTGAGGACGCCATAGGGTGACGAAAACTGCCAACGGGAACTTTCCCGTGCTTAAACTTGATAAGTAAAATGTACCCCACACAGTACGAAAGCGTATGCCCGTGGTGTGGAGATACACCAACCCTATACCACACCACACGGGCATGCCAGAAAGTCGGCGAGCTAACCATAGTAGAAAACCCGAGTTCGGAACAGTGGGAGAGGATGCTTTCCAGCGACATCGTAAAAGTCCAGCAAGGACTAGTAAGACGTGCTCGCAGGTCAGCTACCCTCAGTCGAGCCCTGGACTAAGGGAACCAACCCTGGAGCAAGATGGAAGAAGTCATCTGAAACCGCTAATACCTCTGTAAAATAGAGCAAAATAAACGTTTTACCTACCTACCTCTCTCGTGCTTCAGATTTGTGGTTACTATCTGCCCGCAGTAGATGTATTCCCTTCCCCCTTTTTCTTTGCTTCGTTGCCCGTTGTAAACTGCTGCTACATTGCGGGAGTGTTAAATATTAGGATTTTAATTTTTAGATCGACAGCTGTGCTTTTTCTGCTTAGGTCCTCGATCATGTTTTGCAGCTCTTCATCAGAGTTACTTAGTGCAGCAATCTGATCAACAAATCGCAGATTACTAATCTATTCTGCATTAACTTGTATCCCAAACAATTCTTAATCAAGACCTCCAGTAAACACGCGAAAAGTAGCACTGACGAGTTCTTCTTTCCCTGCCGGCATTCTTCATGGTTCTGCCTTTATTACTTTCTATGTGGAGGTATATTTTAGCAGCGCAACTGCTATATATATATTTCGCTGTATTCTTCAATACACCTCTTCTACAACCTTGTCGTGTCATCACTGAATGATTTGTGAGGTTTCGAATGAGGCACATGCTTTCTAGAAATCTATTATAGCTACATTAAAGGATGGTGATATTCTACGCATCTTTCTGTCGCATGATTGATGGTTCAAATGTGCTCTATTGTGGAGTAGCCTTTACGAAAGCCGTCTGGTCATTTGGTTGCTTCAAGTCTAAGGATGCTCGAACTCTATGAGCGAATTCCTTACATAGTAAATACCTTGTCGGCAGTTTACAGTAAGCTGATCGAGTTAAATTATTTCATAACCATGACATCCACTCTCTTACGAATTAAGATAACGTTAGCGTTGAGCACAGCCATCAGCTCTGTCTATAGCGTTCTTCCAAGATTCCGGAAGCACGTGTTCATCAGGCATTGTGTACACGGGGCGTCCAGTTTTTCTAGCACAATTTGCCCAGCGTCATTCTACAGATCTGCACTCACCTGACCCTGACAACTTTAATATAGATATGGTTTATCGCGCCAACCAGGTTTTATGAGGGCCGGCTAATTACTATGAAGTGCACCACAAACAGCACTGAACACGGAAGTAGTGCTCAAGAGATAAAAAAAAAACGTTGATGTCAGTAAACATGGGGTGGTCAGCAAAAGGTAATATTCTTTTAGTCGGCGGCCCCGCACCGCGTAAGATGAAAGAGGCAAACAGTAGATGACAGGTGATGATGTCAATTTACAGTGACTAAAGTGATTTTTCCAAGACGATGCACATGTCCAAGCGCACACCTGCTGGCACAGGTGTTTCACTTGCCATTCAAAGCTGTGCTTGTGCCCTGTGTGCCACTATAGGGGCCGGAAGTGCCTCTTACAAAGCACAAACATGCAGGCAGTCGAAGATACAGCTTCAGAAGCTACGAAAAAAAGAAGGCGGCGCACTTCCATAGATATTGACATATGTCCAGAAATTCTCATCTACTTGAGCACAGCCATCAGCTCTGTCTATGAATGACGCGACTAATTCCATTCGAGTTTCACTATTCAGTAATTTTGTTACCTATGCTCACATTCAATACGCATGTACGTCTATCAAAATATACCTATTCGGTTATTATCTGCAGGATCAATGTTAGGGATTAATTTTACCACACATTAAATGGCACTGCACAGGAGTGCGAGAAATTCCATGCAAGGTAACCAAGTACCGTATAAAGGTTTCCGATGTCCAGCTCTGTGAATGCATGCCCCCTCTGGGAGCTTTTTTCTCTGATTGCCATTCGGCAAAGGTACCCGCCACGGTGGCTCAGTGGTTAGAGCGCTCGGCTACTGATCCGGAGTTCCCGGGTTCGAACCAGACCGCGGCGGCTGCGTGTTTATGGAGGCAAAACGCTAAGGGGCCCGTGTGCTGTGCAATGTCAGTGCACGTTAAAGATCCCCAGGTGGTCGAAATTATTCCGGAGCCCATCACCACGGCACCTCTTTCTTCCTTTCTTCCTTCATTTCCTCCTTTATTCCTTCCCTTGCGGCGTGGTTAAGGTGTCCAACGATATATGATACAGATACTGTGCCATTTCCTTTCCCCCCAAAAAACAATTATTATTATTATTATTCGGCAAAGGCACAGTACTAACAGCGGAGCTTTATCGTGCCGCCGGTCTCTATGAAACGGTGAAAATTAAAAAAAAAGTTGCTCTTACTTTTGCCACGGGACTGATGACTGTCCACGGTGACTTGTCCTGGCGTGTCTCCTGCGGCGCAGATTTTGAGGGAGTTTTCACCGCAGTCTCGCCTTGTTTCTTATTAATCGGGGTTGCGGGTACCTTGAATATCTTCTCTGTCGACTTCCGAAGAGAATACATGATGTGCAAGGAGGGATCAATAATATAGCACTGTGTTCAACGCTGTGCCTGGCTGCAACGACTGTTTTTTGACCTCTTCGTCGTCGGCTTCGAAGAGCTGCTGAACACTGAAGCGATTCGTAAGTGGATATTCCTAGCGGAAATGCTGCTTTATATTCAGGAAATAATAAATGCTCTGCAGAGCAGTTGAGACAGCTCTCTCCTGGCGTTTAACTGGTCGCTGAGCAGTTACTAAGACATTTTCAGCGCAAACGAAGAAAAAAAGCCTGACGTCTTTTTCTTTCATTTCTAAATTATGACGCTTCCTTCGGTTTTTTAGGATAGAAAAGCTTTGATGAGTAGCATTCAGCTTAGTGCCCTTTATATGTCTTGCGGGACTTCCGGCTTCTTCCAAATTGAAGACACTGGCGAAACGAACGATAAAGCCAACTCTTATCTGATCGGACGACCCAAGAATATATTACGCCATTGAGTCGGTGTTCACACCTTTTATTTATTATTTATTTACAGCATATCCTGCAGCGCCGAAGCGTTACAACGGTAGAGCGTGTACAAATAATAAAAACAACGCAAAGAAAGAAACAGCACACAATTGAGAGATGACGAGTATATAAAAGAGATATTCTCAATTTGAAACCAGCTATAAAATCCATGAGAACAACAGAGTGCGAGGAATATTCAAGTAATTGCAAATTATGAATAAATTGAGCGGAGTGGACATCGTCAGCTAAGACGACCTCTTCTGGTAAAGTGTTCCATTCGAGCCAACAACTTTAATGCCAACACAGACAGTCGACGTTTGCAACAGTGGAGAAAAACTGAGATACCTGCCGAGCACTTGGAGCTTCGTGGAGTGGATGCACCGGAGATCATGAAACTTGGTGCGTAACATTTTAAATGAGACCGTGGTAACAGATCCGTCAGACGTAGTAACAGAATAAAATGCTTTCGTGCTCCCAAGATTAAATGCGTTCTTCACGGTGCCAGCTGCGGTTTCCTCCATTCACTTGTGACGAGGCGAATGCTCGCGGGGCACTTTATCGAAAGAGGTCCCCTCACACAACAACACATCGCTCCGCATAACTAAAGCACGTGAACGTACCGACAACATCCTCCGGTGTCCATGAAATTAACCGCCGCGCGACAAGGCAAAGGCGTCGAAGTAAACAGTACTGTCTGCTTTAAAATAACAAGGTGCAGCCGTTGTGTGGTGCGTCGGTCTTCAAGTTCTTCCTTGGAAGGAAGCGGCTGCAGCCTGCATTGTTCAGGAATCTGCTCGGTATCTCCACGCTGTCAGTACGTATCTTTCTATCGTGCAGCGAGGACCAAGTCTTCGCCGCAAAGGTAATAGTTCATTATTGCGATATGTAGCAAAATCTTTCTTTTAAAGTGTTTCCATCGCCCGCATCGAGCAGTTAAGACTGCCATAAAAAACCAATGGGGAACGCTTTTGATGATAGCGAAAACGCGAATAGAAAAAAAAATTACTGCTGTCGGGTGATCTGAAGATATAGTAATTGTCACAGTGAAAGTTTCATTTTATGAAAAAATTGCGTTCGTAAACAGTTTCCCGCTTAAAATTGCTTTTGTCCACGATTGCTGGGTATGGTATAGCACCTATAACATGCATAGCACGTAGGCCGTATACCGGAAATCATGGCATAGGGCTGCCATAAATTGCAATACCGCATTTTGAAATGATGTTTGCAAACTCGCCCTTGCACCAGGGCTCCAAACCGGAATCGCTATCAAATCGTTCCAGTCGCTTACGCCTTTCAGTAAAGCTTGATTGCCAGAAGATTTACGGCGACAAATAACTGATGAAATACTTCTCTGGTTTCGACAACGGCTGCTACCGTACATACTCAGAGTTAGTTATGTTACTGCAATAGCATAAACTGCCATTCAGATTATTAACCGCAGTTTACCAATATTACTCAAGAGAAAAACGTACAGCAGCTGTATCTTACCGGTACGCACCTAGGGGCAGAAACATGGAGGCTAACGAAAAGTTTTCAGCTCAAGTTAAGGACAACGCAACGAGCTATACACGAGAAAGTGATAGGTGTAACGTTAAGAGACCGGGAAGCGGGCAGAGTGGGTGAGGGAACAAACGCGGGTTAATGACATCCTAGTCGAAACCAAGAGGAATAAAGGAGGTAGGGCCGGGCATGTGATGCGAAGGCAAGATAACCGCTGGTCCTTAAGGGTAACGGAATGGATTTCAAGAGAAGGCAAGCGTAGCAGGGAGCGGCAGAAAGCTAGGTGGGCGGATGGGATTAGGAAGTTCGCAGGCATTAGGTGGGCGCAGCTGGAAAAGGACAGGGTTAATTGAGAGACATGCGAGAGGAGTTTGCCCTGCAGTAGGTGTAGTCAGGCTGATTATGATGATGATGATGAAAAATACCCTAAAGAAAACGCCTAAAATGAAGTATATAAGAAGAGACTGACTTGGTTTAAGAAGCTGGTCCTCATTTCTGTTCCGGAGAAATGAAGCGAACAGCAAATATATTTGGAAAAAACAGGAAGCATGAACATCTGTGCGTCTGTGTGCGAACATTGCACGAAGGAGGAGGTACTTTACTCGAAAGGTTTTTTTTTTTTTTGCTGGAGCGTTGCTACAGCGGTCGCGTAGATTATCGTCCCCATCTTCTATGGCTTCATCAAAAGATTCCTGGCAGTCTAGTGCTCAGCTTGAGCCTGCAGGATAAGATGACGGCGAAGTGCTGCTGTACCTTGTGAGTGCACTGACCTCCTTTTTAATGGCAGGCGGCAGGTGGCCGACATGCACGCGTGCATCTATGACAGCCATCAGACACATAGTCTTCAATGTAGGACAAAAGTCTAGCACGTGCATATCCGTCAGCGCCTCTTCGCATAGCTCAGAAGTCTCCTCTGCACTAGACTGCATCCACTGCTCGACCGTTGCGTAGGATTTCAATCCTCGACCACCGAAGACGAAAAGCAAATTGTCAATCACGCAGCAGCCCGGGAACCGCCTGGCCGACGGGCCTGACCGCTTCGGCGTCACTACGCTCCAGGAGGACCTCTCAGGGCTGTACTTGTGGATGACGCCAAAGTATCGGTCCCGGTCGAAGTCCAAACCTCCAAATACATACAGCTCTCCGTTGTAGACGAAGGTGGCGTGATCTTCGCGCCCTTCGGGGGGAAAGCCATCGACGCGGGGCCGCACCCATGTCGAGGTGGACGTGTCCAGATACACCAGAGAGCTGCTGTAGGCTGTGCCTCGGCCAGAGAGCACAAGGGCTCCGCCCCACACGTACATACGGTCCCCAATGGCGGACGCCGAATGGTACATGGTGTTCTCCGGCAGCTCGCCCCTGGTTGGCACAGTATGCCAGCGCAATGTCTTCAGGTCGAGGAAATCTATCTGCGGCGTGGGTGGGCCATCCACCGGCCATCCACCATAGAGGTAGACTCGGCTGCCCACCAAGCATGCAGTTTGGCCGAACCGAAATTCTGGCCATTGGCCAGACACTTCCAGGAGACTCCATGCCATCGTCCTGGTGTCGAAGCGGTAAACTACTCTACCCACTTCGAGATAATCCCGGCTGCTCCAGAGGTAGGCGCTGTCACCGTAGGCGACGACCGTGCGGCTGTAATTATTATGCCAGGGGCTCCCGTCCGGAAGGGACTGCGTCTGCAGCTGGTTCCACTGGCAGGTCGCAGGGTCGAATACGTAGACTTCGACGGACTCGCGTGTGGTGGGGTCCACGTCCTCGCGGTCGGGGTCGAACGAGTAGATCTTGCCATTAATGGAGACAGCCGTGTAGTTTGCGCCTTCTGGCACGCCTTCCAGCCGCACCGTCCACATCTTCGCCACTGTAAAATCCTCCCGAGAAAGATGCGCAGGTTTCTTTTCGGTCGTAGAATGTGCACGTGCACGTGCGGGATCGTTTTTTTTTCTTCTTCTTCTTCTTCTTCTTCTTCTTCTTCTTCTTCTTCTTCTTCTTCTTCTTCTTCTTCTTCTTCTTCTTCTTCTTCTTCTTCTTCTTCTTCTTCTTCTTCTTCTTCTTCTTCTTCTTCTTCTTCTTCTTCTTCTTCTCCTTCTTCTTCTTCTTCTCAAGTAATATGGCACATACCCACGTGGGGGGGATTGGCCAAGGTATAGAGTAGAATGCCCCTTTCTTCGTTCCCCTTTATGCACGTGCACCTGTGTGAGGGATGTTCCAGTGCCCCTACTGGCGAACTTTCATACCTTGGGTGCATTGGCAAAAACTATATATAATTATAAGATAATAACAAAAAAATATATAAAGTGACTGTACATTGTTTTGTGAAGAGTTACGTGTTGGCTTTCAGGTTTTTCTGTGTCCTTCGCTTGGCCGCAGTAACTTATTCTGCGCAAAATTAAATTAGCTGCCAGGTGTTTGCGCGCCGGCGTGTCTGTCTTCTGTGTATTTATCATTTCCTCTGTTCCCCTTCATGGCGCCTTTTTGAAAAAATGTGTTCAACCACGTTGCCAAACAGTATTCAAAAGCCATCTATACTTTGCCAAGTGGTGAAGACCAGTATGAGATGCGCTATTGAAATGCTGGCAGAAAGGCAAGGCGTTTTTCGAGAATGCCGCGTCACCCACCAAAAGGATGACGATGCATCTGAGATGCACGCAACAATGTTCTTCGGCCCACTTCCATAAAAACCGCTGTTTGTCGCAGAAATGTCAACTTCTGCTGAAACGTCAAATGTGCCTGGGGTGCCAAGTGTTTACAAACGCACGAGGTATCCAGGAAACGATGCTTTGTTTCGTCTCAAAATTCTCGTAAGCAGCAGGCTGGAATGTACTGAGAGGGAGAGAGAAAGTGTGACTTGATGCGTACCGGTTAAGACCTGCGCGAACTGTATGAATGCCAAAGCTGGCGTCGAGGCGCGCTTTCATTCGGCCGCTCCAAACACGACATAAAAATGGCTGTGTTCACGCTTGTGGAAGCATGGAAAAATTATTCCTGCCTCGTGGAAGCATGGAAAAATTATTTTTATTCCAAGACCCCACAAGTCTATCACCACCCTAAACAACATCCGCCCCATTTCTCTTACATCCTGTGTAGGCAAGGTCTTCGAGCACATAATTCTTGCTCGGCTAACAACGTACATGGAAGACAACCACCTTTTCCCCCACAGTATGCTCGGATTTCGTGCGCATCTATCTGCGCAGGACGCCCTACTTCAAATTGCGCATGACGTGCTTGATGATACCATCCCCCACAACACTAAAGCTATCCTGACAGTAGACCTCACCAAGGCATTTGACAGAATTCGACACGATGCCATCTTACGGGAACTGCAGGCACTACAGGTAGGCTCTAAAACCTACAATTACGCTCGCGCGTTTCTCTCGGGCCGCACTGCCTCCCTGCACATAGATCAGATTACCACATCCCCTTATAGACTCGGAGAGCTCGGAACCCCTCAAGGGGCGGTCCTTTCTCCTCTTTTCTTTAACGTTGCTCTCATCCCCCTAGCTCACAAACTGGCTCTAATCCCACACCTAAAGCATACCCTGTACGCTGATGATATTACCACATGGACCACTCATGGCTCTGACGGGGAAATTGAGGAAACTCTTCAGTTAGCAGCAGACACCATCTCCTCTCACGCGTCATCCATCGGGCTCGAAAGTTCCCCATCTAAGTCCGCGCTCTTCCTAATTAGGCCAAAATCTAGCGCTAACTCGCCCATCCAAATCAATTTAAAAGGATCCCCTATCCCCATCACACCCGCCCTCCGCATCCTTGGCCTCCACTTGCAGGATTCTGGAAGAAATGAACGTACCCTTAAAAGGCTCAAGGCCTCCACGCAATCCGTGTTGCACCTTCTACGCCGAGTGTCCTCCCTTAACAAGGGTTTAGACGAAGCGGACAACATGAAAGTAGTGCACGCATTTACGCTTAGCCGCATTCTATACGCAACCCCATATCTCAAATTGAACCGCACGGAAACCGAACGCGTGAACACAATGATCCGCCTTGCGACTAAGGCAGCCCTAAACCTAACTCGTAGCACTAGCACAGCCAAACTTCTTGCTCTAGACATGCATAACACCATTCAGGAACTAGTTGACGCGCACCTTCAGACACAGTACCTCAGACTTGCCACGAGCGCCACTGGCCGCCGTATACTCTCCTCCCTTCGCATCAACATACCCGCTAACCAGTCAACCCTTATAGCCATCCCTCGACACATCCATACACCTCTCGTTGTGAAACCCCTTCCTCGAAACGTCCATCCCCAATATCACATCCCTCGCCGCGTAGCTCGCGCTAATGCCCTCCATAAGTATTATGGGCAAGCCCACCATGCCGTTTGGGTAGATGCCGCATGTACAGCGCATGAAGCGGTAGCAGTTGCCCACAATCTAACCCTAACTCACTGTCTTCCCTCGGGCTCTACGCCTGAGGAGGCAGAGGAGACCGCCATCGCCCTAGCCCTTGCACATTCGGACGCCCAATACATCTTCAGCGACTCCAAAACGGCTCTGTCCAACTTTGCCAGGGGCAGTATTCACGCCCCTGCCTGGCAATTGTTGAACACCCCTACCCAAAATTTACCGCGCAGGGTAGAGCTTCAGTGGGTGCCGGCTCATTCTGGGAACCCTGGAAACGAGGCTGCCGATAAATTGGCCCGAGGTCTGATTTGCCGGGCTCAGGACAGTCTCGATCCAGGATTCTCGAGGGAGCGGGCGCACACCTTTGCGGAGCTCACGCAAATACCCCGTTTGGACCGTCGGACTTACCCTCCTCTCCACCCCTCTCTTACGCACTCCCAACAGATCCTCTTCAGACGCCTCCAGACCCGCTCTCTGTCATCCCCTCAGCTTTTATCCCACTATTGCGGCACATCCCCTGCATGCTCCATATGCGGTGACCCCCACGCCACACTCTCCCATATCCTTTTCGGCTGCCCTGCTGACCCTCCCCTGCGGGGACAGCACGCCATCTCGAGCTGGGAGGACTGGGAGGTCCTGCTTATCTCTGCAGACCCGACATCAAAGCTTGATGCGGTGACTCGGGCTGCCGACGTCATGTCCCGGCATGACCTACTTGATGCAGTGCGGAACCGCGCAGTGGCCCAGGGACCCAGCTGTGTCTAAAACTCACTTGCTGAATAAAGTTTTTCTCTCTGTCTGTTCCTTCTTGTTATTCCTCTTCGGTTGTCGAAGTCATCGTTGATTCACATAATGTCTTTTCCGCGAGCAAATTTACTAATCATTAGGTACATCCTGGTTAATTGTCAATGTTTGCTGCCTACACTATTGGAAATCCTTAAACCTCCGAAGCTTCTTGATTGGTTTTCTTGATTTGTAAGATTCTTGCCCCTCCTTCTGTGCCAATATGTAGTCTCTCGGTCTCGTCTTCAAATGTGATCTGCCAGGTGTATTCAAATGTGGTGTCGCAGGTATCTGCGGATTGTGTTTTGTTAACTGATTTCTTTTTGGTTTTTTTTAGCTATGTTGCCACCATGGAAGCACGCTAGCCCTCTGCCTTGCTGCCACAGGAGTGACAGTGGCGGTCAACGCAGGCTACTGTTTTTCGTATGATTTCTTCAGTATTTTTTTACCACGTCCTGTAACATTGTAACTAGCTTATGATCTTTTATTATCTCCGGTTTTCTCTTTGTGTGTTTTTTCCAAGCATTCCTGTCAATATTTTTCTTTCGTGCTCCGTTAAGACGCAATTCTGTGCGTAATTATCAACTCCTTGTACTTCAGCATCACAACGGCAACTGCGCTCTCCACTAATGCTGACTCGCTGGAAGAAAAATGCAAATTGCCCGTGTCCTGTGATGGCTTTTGACTGGTGGTGATTTGTAGTAAATGTTCCTGGCATTTGCTTAGTGCTCTTAACCCACTGAGATGCGAAGGTATTCTTTCCTTCGTTGTGCCAGATGTTATTTCATTTATGTGCAAGTTCCATTTTCAGTTGCTTTCTTATAAATTGTGTAGTTGTCGGCAGCTTTTCCTCCTCTCCAGTATCTTTCGCTTTCGTCGCTAGAGATGCTGTTGTTTCACTGCCAATATTTCCCCTGTGCCCCTTGAAATAAATTAAAAATATTTGGTATCGCTGGAGACTTTGCAGTTTTCTCTTGACTGTGTGAAAAATAGGGTTAGTGTTGCTCGGATTCTCTTCTGGCTTTAGCTGCCAACAAGCTACCGGTTAAGATTTGAAGTTTTTGACGGCCACTTTTAGACTGAATAAAATGTATTCCTTTTTCTATAGCTACTGTTTCTAATTGAAAGTTTTTGGAATATTTTGGCAATTTTCATTGTTTTTGTGCAGAAAAAAATTTCTTCTAAAGTTTGGGTATTGCTCGTACTGATTAGTTAATACTGTCACATATAATAAATTCGGGATGCTTCTGACGATAGAAACAAAATTCAAGCCTGCCGAGGGGATATGAGAGGATAAACTGATTGTTGTAGTGTTATTTTACGATATATGAAAAGTCGCGTCACGTTCATAAATAATTTCCCGTTGAAAATGCGTTTTTCGAGCATTTCTGGGTATGCCA
Source organism: Amblyomma americanum (assembly GCF_052857255.1). Taxonomy (NCBI): domain Eukaryota; kingdom Metazoa; phylum Arthropoda; class Arachnida; order Ixodida; family Ixodidae; genus Amblyomma; species Amblyomma americanum. The sequence goes on along the minus strand of NC_135506.1, from coordinate 32,467,238 downwards.
CAACCTTCCTTTCGGAAGCGGAACATTGCATTCACAGTTTGTGATACCAGCCAGGTTAAGCACATATAGATCAGGTGCCGACAATCGCTGCTTGCTTTAGCTTCAGCAAGGGGTGTGAGTAAAGCAGTGACGGTATTTTTGGAACGAAGAATGTTCCTAGTGCCAACAATCCCGCGCAGAATGTGTAACCTCTCCAATGTCACATCGCAATTATGGGCATTTATTCACAACGGATCGGATCGGAAACACATTTAATGAGCTCTAGAAAAGAGATCTTCGCGGCTTCAGACGGCGTCTTCCATCTTCCGATGGCGTCTTCCGTCTTCATTCATAGGGATTGTGCCTTAGTCCAAGGCTCAACTGAATATGGCCATCTCGCGAGCTCACTCTACTATGCACCTTTGGCCTTTCAAGCTTACGCTGGAAAGCATACTCTCCCACTGCTCCGCACTGCGTTTTTCATTCTACGAATAGTTGGAGGCTCAATCTTTTGACAGGCCTATGATATATGGTATAAATCTGGTTTCTCTCCGCACCATGGGCACCTAGCCTCATACTGCGTAGGGAACATTTTATTAAGAAGGTTTAGATTCGGAAAAGTACCCGTCTGCAGCTGTCGCCATGCAACAGCATCCTCTCTACTTAGATCCTTATATAGGGGTGGATACTTGTCTGACCCCTTTATAATAATTTAGGATATCTGAGTATCCAATGGGTACTGCAACATTACTGCCATTGGCACGGCCGGTTTTATTAGGCGATGTTCAAAACTACGCAACTGTATGTACCCGCTGAGAGTCAGCACAACATAAAATTTGAACACATAAACATGCGTAGCACGTAGGCTGTACGCCGGAAATAATAGCATACGGCAGCAATGAAGACTGACGCCATTTTCTAAAATGTTTGAATATTTACCCTGGCCCAAGGCTCAAATCAGCTATGATTCCCTAACCGTTGCAGTCGCTATAGTCAAGCTAGGCGTGATTGCCAGAAGATGTTGCGGTGACAAAAAATTGATGAAATACTTGTAAGGTTTCTACACTGGTTGCTTCCTTCATACTCAAAGGTAGAGTTGTGTTAGTGAAATGGTCTAAAAATACCTGTTATGAAATAAACTTTAATAGAGAGATGTCTTAGTTTAAGAAGTCGTTTCTCAATTATTCTCCGGAGGTATAATAACAAGGAAACTTGGAGTCGTCTGCATGGACACATGAGCATTTGCGCATTTGTGTGCAAACTTTGCACGAAGCAGGGGGCAATTTACTTGAAAGCAATATTTTTTTTCTGTAGCGTCGCCACAGTGGTCGCGTAGATTACCGTCCCCACAGTCTATGGCCACATCGAAATAGTCCTGTCAGTCTGGTGCGCAGCTTGAGCCTGCAGGCTGAGATGACGGCGAAGTGCTCCTGTAGCTTGTGAGTGCACTGACCTCCTTTTTAATGGCAGGCGGCAGGTGGTCGACATGCACGCGTGCGTCTATGACAGCCATCAGGCACATAGTCTTCAAAGTCGGACAAAAGTTTAGGACGTGCATATCCGTCAGCGCCTCTTCGCATAGTTCAGAAGTCTCCTCTGCACTAGACTGCATCCACTGCTCGACCGTTGCGTAGGATTTCAATCCTCGACCACCGAAGACGAAAAGCAAATTGTCAATCACGCAGCAGCCCGGGAACCGCCTGGCCGACGGGCCTGATCGCTTCGGCGTCACTACGCTCCAGGAGGACCTCTCAGGGTTGTACTTGTGGATGATGCCAAAGTATCGGTCCCGGTCGAAGTCCAAACCTCCAAATACATACAGCTCTCCGTTGTAGACGAAGGTGGCGTGATCTTCGCGCCCTTCGGGGGGAAAGCCATCGACGCGAGGCCGCACCCATGTCGAGGTGGCCGTGTCCAGATACACCAGAGAGCTGCTGTAGGCGGTGCCTCGGCCAGAGAGCACAATGGCTCCGCCCCACACGTACATACGGTCCCCAATGGCGGACGCCGAGTGGTACATGGTGTTCTCCGGAAGCTCACCTCTGGTTGGCACAGTATGCCAGCGCAATGTCTTCAGGTCGAGGAAATCTATCTGCGGCGTGGGTGGGCCATCCACCGGCCATCCACCATAGAGGTAGACTCGGCTGCCCACCAAGCATGCAGTTTGGCCGAACCGAAATTCTGGCCATTGGTCAGACACTTCCAGAAGACTCCATGCCATCGTTCTGGTGTCGAAGCGGTAAACTACGCTACCCACTTCGATATAATCCCGGCTGCTCCAGAGGTAGGCGCTGTCACCGTAGGCGACGACCGTGCGGCTGTAATTATTATGCCAGGGGCTCCCGTCCGGAAGGGACTGCGTCTGCAGCTGGTTCCACTGGCAGGTCGCAGGGTCGAATACGTAGACTTCGACGGACTCGCGTGTGGTGCGGTCCACGTCCTCGCGGTCGGGGTCGAACGAGTAGATCTTGCCATTAATGGAGACAGACGTGTAGCATGCGCCTTCCGGCACGCCTCCCAGCCGCACCGTCCACATCTTCGCTACTGCAAATCCCTCCCGGGAAAGATGCGCAGGTTTCTTTTCGGTCGTAGAACGTGCACGTGCACGTGCGGGATCGTGTTCTTCAACCCTTTCTTCTTTCTCCTTTATGCACGTGCACCTGTGTGAGGGATGTTCCAGTGCCCCTACTGGCGAACTTACATACTTTGGGTGCACTGGCAAAAGCTATATGTAATTATAAGATAATAACAAAAATATATAAAGTGACTGAACATTGTTTTGTGAAGGGTTACGTGTTGGCCTTCAGGTTTTTCTGTGTCCTTCGCTTGGCCGCAGTGACTTATTCTGCGCAAAATTAAATTACCTGCCAGGTGTTTGCGCGCCGGCGTGTCTCTCTTCTGTGTATTTATCATTTCCTCTGTTCCCCTTCATGGCGCCTTTTTGTAAAAATGTGTTCACCCACGTTGCCAAAGAGTAATCAAAACCCATCTATACTTTGCCAAGTGGTGAAGAAAAGGATGAAATGTGCTGTTGAAATGCTGGCAAAGAGGCAAGGCGTTTTTAGAGAATGCCGCGTCGCCCACCAAAAGGATGACGATGCCTCTGAGGTGCACGCAACAATGCCCTTTGGCCCACTTCCCTAAAGACCACTGTTTTTCACAGAAATGTGAACTTCTGCTGAAAGGCCAAATGTGCCTGGGATTCCAAGTGTTTACAAACGCACAGAATTCTCTCTGAACGCAAAACTGTCGGAATTCTCGTAAGCAGCAGTAAGCAGAGAGAGAGAGAGCGATTTGATGCTTACCGGTTAAGACCTGCGCGAGCTGTATGAATGCCAACGCTAGCGTCGAGGCACGCTTTCATTCGGCAGCCCCAAACGCGACATAAAAATGACTGTGTTCACGCTTGTTGTGATAACTGGTAAATTAGGGAAAAGCTAATATGAAAGTATTCAATTTGTTTCTATTCTTTTTTCTAATTTCTCCGTCAACACAAATGCGCGTCTTGCACTCTATTCGGACTCAGGCTGTCGCAGTTGAGTGCTCGAAACTAAAGGAAAATTCCTTCCCTAAGGCTATGCTGAACACAATTCCATGAAAGCTGTCCCTGCGGCGGAGTCCGCGCTGTTGTCGGACTTGAGAGCAGGCTGCTCTTCCCTCAACATATACGTGTGTTCAAGACATGAATTTCACATGCGTCTACTCACCGCGATGCGAGTGCCAGCCAGTGTGTGTGTGTGTGGACATCACCCATGAAACTCATGGTATTATGCCAACATCAGCCTTCATTCCCGGTTTACCTTTCCTCCCTTTCCCCTCTCCCAGGTGTGAAGCAGCAGGCCAGGGTCATGTCACCACCGGCCGACCTTTCCTCCTTCCACCTCATTAAAATTCCTTTCTCTCTTTCCCTCGTTTAAGTCAAAACAGCTTCATCAGAATAAGTACTTTAGGTTGAGGTCGAGAAAAGAATACCTCGCCCGCAACACTAAGGCATCGCGGCTGATGAAAATCTAATTAAAAACAAAAGAAAGGGGCATAGTGCCAAGACGATAAAAGAAACCATTTTAATAAAGTTGAAAACAAGAAAATGTTCAGGAGGTGAAACCAGCGAAGACAGGTAAAGTTTGCCTTCTCTCTAGACTCCCCACGCGCGTCCAGTAATGTCATGTTTTTCTCCTTCTTCTGTCTTCCTCCTTGTTATTCCTCTTCGGTTGTCGAAGCCATCGTTGATTCACATAAAGTCTTTTCCGCAAGTAAATTTACTAAACATAAGGCAGATCCTGGTTAATGGTGAATGTTTGTTGCCTACACTATAGGAAATCCTGAAAGCTCCGAACCTTCTTGATTGGTTTTCTTGATTTGTAGATTTTTGCCCCTCCTTCTGTGCCAATATGTGGTCTCTAGGTCTTGTCTTCAAATGTTATCTGCCAGGTGTATTCAAATGTGGTGTGCCAGGTGTCTGCGGATTGTGTTTTCTTAACTGATTGTTTTTTTTTGTTGCTATGTTGCCACCATGGAAGCACGCTAGCCCTCTGCCTTGCTGCCACAGGAGTGACAGTGGCGGTCAACGCATGCTACTGTTTTTCGTATGATTTCTCCAGTATATTGTTACCACGTCCTGTAAAATTTTAACTAGCTTTTGATCTTTTATTATCTCAGGTTTTCTCTTTGTGGGTTTTTTCTAAGTTTTCCTGTCAATATTTTTCTTTCGTGCTCCGTTAAGACGCAATTATGCGCGTAGTGATCAAAATCTTGTACTTCAGGATCACAACGGTAACTGCGCTCTCCACTAATGTTAACTCGCTGGAAGAAAAATGTAAATTGCCCGTGACCTGTGATGGCTATTGACTAGTGGTGATTTGTAGGAAATGTTCCTGACATTTGCTTAGTGCTCTTAACCCACTGAAATGCAAAGGTATTCTTTCCTTCGTTGTGCCAGATGTTATTTCATTTATGTGCAAGTTCCATTTTCAGTTGCTTTCTTATAAATTGTGTAGTTGTCGGCAGCTTTTCCTCCTCTCCAGTATCTTTCTCTTTCTTCGCTAGAGAAGCTGCTGTTTCGCTGCCAGTATTTCCACTGTGCCCCTTGAAATAAATTAAAAAAATTGGTATCGCTGGAGAGATTGCCGTTTTCCGTTGACTGTGTGAAAAATAGTGTTAGTGTTGCTCGGATTCTCTTCTGGCTTTAGCTGCCGACAAGCTACCGGTAAAAATTTGAAGTTCTTGACGGCCACTTTTACACTGAATAAAATGTATTGCTTTTTATATGGCTAATGTTTCTGCTTGAAAGTCAGATGAATATTTTGGCAATTTTTATTGTCATTGCGCAGAAAAATATTTCTTCTAAAGTTTGGGTATCGCTCGTACTGATTAGTTAGTACTGTCACATATAATCAATTCCGGATGCTTCTGACGACAGGAAAAAAAACTCAAGCCTGCCGAGGGGATATGTGAGGATAAACTGATTGTTGTAGGGTTATTTCACGATATATGGAAAATCGCGTCACATTCATAAATAATTTCCCGTTGAAAATGCGTTTTTCGATCATTTCTGGGTATGCCACAACCTTCCTTTCGGAAGCGGAACATTGCATTCACAGTTTATGATACCAGCCAGGTTAAGCGCACATAGATCAGGCGCCGACAATCGCTGCTTGCTTTAGCTTTAACCAAGGCTGTGAGTAAAGCAATGACGGTATTTTTGGAACGAAGAATGTTCCTAGTGCCAATAATCACGCGCAGAATGTGTAACCTCTCCAAAGTCACATCGCAGTTATGTGCATTTATTCACATCGGATCGGATCGGAAACACATTTATTGAGCTCTAGAAAAGAGATCTTCACGGCTTCAGGTGGCGTCTTTCATCTTCCGATGGCGTCTTCCGTCTTCATTCATAGGGTTGGTGCCTTAGTCCGAGGCTCAACTGAATATGGCCATCTCTCGAGCTCGCTCTACTATGCACCTTTGGCCTTTCAAGCTTACGCTGGAAAGCATACTCTCCCACTGCCCCGCACTCGCGTTTTTCATTCTACGAATAGTTGGAGGCTCAATCTTTTGACAGGCCTATGATATATGGTATACGTCTGGTTTCTCTCCGCACCTAGCCTCATACTGCGTAGGGAACATTTTATTAAGAAGGTTTAGATTCGGGAAAGTACCCGTCTGCAGCTGTCGCCATGCAACAGCATCCTCTATGCTTAGATCTTTATGTAGGGGTGGATACTTCAGTCTGACCCCTTTATAATAATTTAAGATGTCTGAGTAGCCCATGGGTACTCCACACTACTGCCATGGGTACGACCTGTTTTATTCGGCGATGTTAAAAACTACGCAACTGTAGGCACCCGCAGATAGTTAGCAAAGCATAAAATTTTAACACATAAACATGCGTAGCACGTAGGCTGTACGCCGGAAATAATAGCATAAGGCTGCAATGAAGAGTGACACCATTTTCTAAAATGTTTGAAAATTCCTCCTGGCCCAAGGCTCAAATCCCCTATGATTCCCTAACCGTTCCAGTCGCTATAGTCATGCTAGGCGTGATTGCCAGATTTTACGGTGACAAAAAATTTATGAAATACTTGCGGGGTTTCTACACTGGTTGCTTCCTTCATACTCAAAGGTAGAGTTGTGTTAGTGAAATGGTCTAAAAAATGCCTGATATCAAGTAAACTTTAATAGAGAGATGCCTTAGTATAAGAAGCCGTTTCACATTTATTCTCCGGAGGTATAATAGCAAGGAAACTTGGATTCGAACTGCATGGACACATGAACATTTGCGCATTTGTGTGCAAACATTGCACGAAGCAGGGGGCAGTTTACACAAAAGATTTTTTTTCTTGCTGTAGCATCGCCCCAGCGGTCGCGTAGATTACCGTCCCCACAGTCTATGGCCACATCTAAAGAGTCCAGTCAGTCTGGTGCGCAGCTTGAGCGTGCAGGCTGAGATGACGGCGAAGTGCTGCTGTAGCTTGTGAGTGCACTGACCTCCTTTTTAATGGTAGGCGGCAGGTGGCCGACATGCACATTTGCATCTATGACAGCCATCAGGCACATAGTCTTCAAAGTCGGACAAAAGTCTAGGACGTGCATATCCGTCAGCGCCTCTTCGCATAGTTCAGAAGTCTCCTCTGCACTAGACTGCATCCACTGCTCGACCGTTGCGTAGGATTTCAATCCTCGACCACCGAAGACGAAAAGCAAATTGTCAATCACGCAGCAGCCCGGGAACCGCCTGGCCGACGGGCCTGACCGCTTCGGCGTCACTGCGCTCCAGGAGGACCTCTCAGGACTGTACTTGTGGATGATGCCAAAGTATCGGTCCCGGTCGAAGTCCAAACCTCCAAATACGTACAGCTCTCCGTTGTAGACGAAGGTGGCGTGATCTTCGCGCCCTTCGGGGGGAAAGCCATCGACGTGAGGCCGCAACCATGTCGAGGCGGACGTGTCCAGATACACCAGAGAGCTGCTGTAGGCTGTGCCTCGGCCAGAGAGCACAAGGGCTCCGCCCCACACGTACATACGGTCCCCAATGGCGGACGCCGAATGGTACACGGTGTTCTCCGGCAGCTCGCCCCTGGTTGGCACAGTATGCCAGCGCAATGTCTTCAGGTCGAGGAAATCTATCTGCGGCGTGGGTGGGCCATCCACCGGCCATCCACCATAGAGGTAGACTCGGCTGCCCACCAAGCATGCAGTTTGGCCGAACCGAAATTCTGGCCATTGGCCAGACACTTCCAGGAGACTCCATGCCATCGTCCTGGTGTCGAAGCGGTAAACTACGCTACCCACTTCGAGATAATCCCGGCTGCTCCAGAGGTAGGCGCTGTCACCGTAGGCGACGACCGTGCGGCTGTAATTATTATGCCAGGGGCTCCCGTCCGGAAGGGACTGCGTCTGCAGCTGGTTCCACTGGCAGGTCGCAGGGTCGAATACGTAGACTTCGACGGACTCGCGTGTGGTGGGGTCCACGTCCTCGCGGTCGGGGTCGAACGAGTAGATCTTGCCATTAATGGAGACAGCCGTGTAGTTTGCGCCTTCCGGCACGCCTCCCAGCCGCGCCGTCCACATCTTCGCCCCTGCAAATTCCTCCCGGGAAGGCTGCGTAGATTTCTTTTGGCTGTCGACAGCTGCAGCACGCGACGAGGTTCTTCACTGTCTTCAATTCCTTCTTCTTTCTTCTCGATGTCCGTACACAAGTACTTCGGCATACCAATGGTAATGATTGCTCTGCCGTTCAAAATTTTCTTCTACAAACAAAACGCCTACCATCATAAGCTTACGTAATGCCCATTATACTCTTTATATGGGTATTCCGTTCTGGCCAGTCCTCATTTTTTCCTTCTTTCTTGTACTCACTCCTGTTGTGTCCTGGCTTGCAGTTTCAGTTTGCTCTCCATGGATTGGATTTGGCCTTTTCGATGTGCATCGGTAGTTTGGATTGTCATGTGATGGTTCCACATGAAAACCCATCCCTCCATTAATAAAACGTCATTCGTCATGTTTTGCTTAGTCTCGACTCACTTCTAGGACGGCCCTCCTGGACGACACCACATTGGCGACGAGTATGGGATTCATTAGGCCCATTGGCCTAGTGTGAGTTAATTGGCTGTCACGGTTTAGTTGAAATGGGACGACGTCCCGTTGTCTTCAGTTCTGTTTTCCAAAGCCAATTTCCGGCGGCAAATTCAACTTCATCGGAGGACTTTGGCGGCTACTTGCTTCCTCCTACCTCGTCATCGAGGACCATACCGCTGCCAACGAGCTGCGTTCGCCCGTAGTACCCAAGCTGTCGAAAGCGAGTGAGTGCGTTCATCACCGGCATTTTTTAGACGTGTGAAGAGCGTTCATGTGAAAATGAGCGAGGTTACGTTTTGAGACGCCTCGAGTTCAGTCGGTTGAGGAGGTCGCTAAGCCTAGCGGACCTACGCAGTTACCGCCATTGCGTGCAACCTGTTGCTGCGCAGACGAGGAGGGAGGGAGACCGTTTGCCGCCATTTTCTGTAACCGGCAATCGCGAAGAACGGGAGGCCGCCAACTTTCATGTTCAGTACTTAATGCGGACTGAATGATGAACCGCAAGTACGTTGTACTGGGTCAGCATTTTTGTTATCAGCGATTCAGGAGGCCGCGGTTGTTTTATAGCCGGGCAGTGACGAGGTCGGGAGGCCGCTGCCATTTCGTAACCGGCCATTGGAGGATCCGGGAAGCTGTCACCGTTTTAATGACCGGCCATTGAGAGACCGGGAGGCCGCTGCCATTTTCGTAACCGACTATTGAGGAAGCCAACCGCCGTATTAAGTATTGCATCGGAAGGCCATGCGTCATTTCTGGCGATGATGTTTGAAAGTTGAATTGAGGGACGATTGTACTAGAGAAATACAAGCTGTGAACATGATTTTCAACGGAAAAAAAAAGTCGAACGCGACGCAAGGATTCTCCGGCGTTCATGCACCAGAGCCTTTCCTTCAGAGACCGGGACGCCCGGCGGGGCCTTGGGCACAGTGGATACAAACATTTGAACTTGATTAGAACTTAACTGGTGGTTCTTCAGCATCACCTGAAAGCAAGAAATTGTTGTTGATATACAATTTAGGGAACGAAGGGCGCAGAATTTATTTTGAACGTACTATGACGCAACCGGAGATTGCGTCGCTTCCAGCGTCAGCGTCCACAGAGATGGGAGACACTGCGCCAGATGTGTATCAGACTTGTATGTGTATTACTTGCCCAAGAGTCTTCTGTGTTTACACATTTGAACGACGTCAATTCTACAACCGCGTGCAGCAGCCAGGTGAGTCGGTCACAGAATACATAGCCGCACTCCGGGATCTGGCGAACGCGTCCAGTTTTGCGTCCCCGGATGAAGCAATGAGAGGCAGGTTCGTGACTGGCGTCTCATCGCTACGTGTTCGCGAACGCCTTTTGTTAGAAGGATCCGATATCTCCTTCGCCACAGCTTCGAATATTGCTTTGCGGTATGAGCAAACTGCTCGCGACGCTCAAGAAGCCGCAGCACCAATACAAGAAGCAACGTGCTCATTGCATCAAGTTCGTTCACAGCGCCAAGCAACGCCATCGTTGCCACGAGTTCCTCCGCAAATTCTAGAAGTTTCGTATTTCCATCAAGCTCGTCCCCGACGTCAAGAAACCTTGCCTCCGTTTCAAGACGCCCGTTCTTCAAGACGTCCGGAGGAACAAGGCATCGTAACACCGTCTACGAGTACACGCAACTTCAGCAGCAACGTTCCGAACGACCGCAACTTTTCGACAGGGTTCCGTCAATGAGCGCGCAGAGACGCGCAACACATAACATGGCGCATTTCTACTGCTACAGATGTAGACCGAATCGTCACATAGCGTCGGCACCTACGTGTCCTGTGTAAAGAAGGACTCGTTTTTATTGTGGACGAGTTGGACATTTTCAGTCAGTCTGCAATCGTCGTCGAGCTTCTGTGAGAGAAGTGCAAGAGTATGCGTCACATGAAAATTACATTCCAGCTGCGGCATACGCGTCGGAGGAAGAGATCACTCCAACTACTACCGTTCATGACGTAAAAACGGCGGAAACATCTGTGCCACCTTCGCACCCTGATCCTTTCCCAGATAAGCCTTGGCAAAAGTTGGCAATCGACATAATCGGCCCGTTTGAGCGAGTGTCTCGACGTTGTCGCTATGCCTTCAGTTTAGTTGACTATTTTTCTAAATGGCCTCAGGTGAAGATGGCAGATAATGCTACCACTACAGATATTACAGATTTATTACTCTACGTTTTTGCCCATAAAGGCTATCGAGAAGAGATAGTATCCGATCAAGGCCCTCACTTCATGTCGAAGGAATTTAAGCAAATTCTGAGTAACAGGGCTATCAAGTTAACTCATTCTTCGATATATCAACCACAGGCCAACGGACAAATCGAAAGATTTAACAGAACTTTCAAGTATTTTGTTCAGCTGTCATCGTTGGAACGTGGGCCTTTTAAAACCAGAATTGCGCAGTATTTTGGCACATATAGTTCTACACCTCATCCACAGCAGGGGTCGCACCAGGAATTCTTTTTCATGGCAGATGCCATCGTACAAAGCTAGCTATTGTGGTATTTCCTTCATTTCCCTCATTGTTTGCTGAGAATCCATATCTAGCTATTCAAGATTTGAGGAAAAGAATGGAAAAGAAACAGATGACGATTAAAGAATACACAGGTAACAAACTTGGATCACGAACACCCAGAATTCAGCCAGGGGACTCTGTCAATGTTCGTAAACCCCTCATTCAGTTCAAAGGAGACAGACGTTTCTCCGCACCACGGGATTGTCATTCAACAACATGTTCCAGCGTCATACCGCCTAACTGGTGGCAATCTATGGAATGCTTCCAAGCTGGCAAAGGTACCTAGACAACTGAATCGGGAAGAGGATAAAGATTTTGATATATTTCAGCTACTGTTTCCGTACGATTCTAAACGTTATGCACAGGATCAATGCTGGGAGGGCCCAGTGTTGCCTCGGCAGCCTCCTGAAGCATCATCAGTACCTCAGTCTTCAGAAGCAAGAACTTGCTTCACCAGTTCTACACGGAAACAAACTGGACAATCCATGTCGTCCCACCTCCACAGTGATGCGAGTGATTTACGTGTGAACGGGTGTGATGTGCCTTCTGCCACAAGGGATCAGTGTCCACGTGATTTATCTGTAGGCAGGCAAGATGTGCCTCCTGTCTTGCGTGCCCAGTGTTCAGTGCTGCCTGATGAAAGTGGGCCAGCCCCAGCTGTTCCGCCTGGAAACCTACGTCGACGGCAGCCATCGGAAGCTGGACTGAGGATGTCTCCTCAAGAATCCAGTTTGACACAGGAGCGACCAAGAAGGAACACTCGCAAGCCATACTGGTTTAAGGACTATGTGTCCCAATAACTTATCTTGCATTCTTCTATCTTGGCCAAGAAGGGGCATTACATTGAGATTTCAATTCTTGGGTAGTATAATTGCAACTTTCCTATTGAAATGCATCCGGGTGTTTCACATGTATTTCAATGTCATTTTTTTTTCGTGTGTCATTCCTTCTTCCCAGTAGTTATTGTATGGGAAGTGAATATGATATTTCTGCGGTATATTTCAGTGTATAATATTCTACTGATGTTATGATGTGACATGTTTCGATATTTCTAATATTTCTTTCATTGTATTCTCAAGATTATTCAGTATAATGTTATGAGGTTGCATTTCCCATTAAGAACATTCTTCTAAGTGACATTCTAACGCGATGGAAATAATGCTCAACAGCTCTGAAATGAGTACGATCATTTCAATCACTCACCCGCCGCGGTGGCTCAGTGGTTAGGGCGCTCGGCTACTGAACCGGAGTTCCCGGGTTCGAACCCGACCGCGCGGCTGCGTTTTTATGGAGGAAAAACGCTAAGAAGCCCGTGTGCTGTGCGAAATCAGTGAGCGTTAAAGATCCCCAGGTGGTCGAAATTATCCCAGAGCCCTCCACTACGGCACCTCTTTCTTCCTTTCTTCTTTCACTCCCTCATTTATCCCTTCCCTTAGGGCGTGGTTCAGGTGTCCAACGATATATGAGACAGATACTGCGCCATTTCCTTTCCCCGAAAACCAACTATTAATATGATCATTTCAATCACAGTCGTATGACTGCTATAGAAGGTGTCTTGCTGTACTTTTTTTATGCTTATTTCCGGTATAGTAGAATTGGCCGATTTCCATGTGTGTACATTCCGGTTGAGTAAAGCTCGCCGATGTTCTATGATCATGTGATCTTTATTTTTCTTTCATGTAGGATGTTTCTTCCGGCCAATTAAAGCTAGCCGATGTTCAAGGTAACTTCATAAAGACCGCAAGAACACGGAGCATTTTATAAGATATCATTTTGTTGGGATGAAAGATTCCCTGCTCATGGGGACGCCCATCAGCAGATTCCTTGGGGACGCTCAGGGAATAGACAATTAATCCAAACCTTAATGATATCACGTGAGCTCCAGTGTCTGACATTACTAGTGACGGTGCCCTAGCAGCATTTGTTGAGCCTTATTGAGTATTTAAGCTTGCCATTCATTGAAGACCTCTCATTATTTCTGAGAAAAAAAGGGTAGAAGATATATTTGGTATATTTGAGATAATAATTGGTTTAATGAAGTATGAAATGTTCGTTTTCGATGAAGAGTGAAGTGTTCATTCATTGTTCGTTCGGGATGAGGCATGAAAATTAGTTTTCGGATTCGAAGCTTACATAGAGTAAGCTAATTTGTGTGTTCAGATATTTGTTCATGTTGTATTTCTTTGCCTTCGTATTTAAAATTTTCTGTTCCATTCCAATCTTGCACCAAAGTTTGCTTTTCCCCGAAGGGAGGGAGTATGTTGTGTCCTGGGTTTCAGTTTAAGTTTGGTTCTACTTGGATTGGATTCGGCCTTGTCTATGTGCATCTGTACTCTGAATTATCTCGTGATCGTTCTATATAAAAACCCATGCCGCCATGAATTTACCCACAGCGGTGGCTCAGTGTTTAGGGTGCTCGGCTATTGATCCGGTGTTCCCGGGTTCGAACCAGACCGCGGCGGCTGCGTTTTTATGGAGGCAAAACGCTAAGGCGCCCGTGCGCTGTGCGATGTCAGTGCACGTTAAAGATCCCCAGGTGGTCGAAATCATTCCGGAGCCCTCCACTACGGCACCCTCTCTCTTCCTTTCTTCTTTCACTCCCTCCTTTATCCCTTCCCTTACGGCGCGGTTCAGGTGTCCAAAGATATATGAGACCGATTTCCTTTCCCCAAAAACATGAATAAGTCGTCATTCGTGACGTTTTGATAATAATAATAATTGGTTTGGGGGGAAAGGAAACGGCGCAGTATCTGTCTCATATCGTTGGACACCTGAACCGCGCCGTAAGGGAAGGGATAAAGGAGGGAGTGAAAGAAGAAAGGAAGAGAGAGAGGTGCCGTAGTGGAGGGCTCTGGAATAATTTCGACCACCTTGGGATCTTTAACGTGCACTGACAGCGCAGCACACGGGCTTCCTCCATAAAAACGCAGCCGCTGTGGTCGGGTTCGAACCCGGGAACTCCGGATCAGTAGTCGAGCGCCGGATCAGTAGTCGAGGACACCACAATAAGATATGAAGTGACTGTACATTGTTTTCTGTTGAGTATCGTGTTTCCCTTCAGCTTTTTCTGTGTCCTTCGCTTGGCCGTAGTGATTTATTCTGCGCAAAAAGAAATTAGCTGACAGGTGTTTCGGCGCCAACGTGTTTGTCTCCCGTTTTTTTTCTCATTTCTTCTGTTCCCCTTCATGGCGCCTTTTTGTTAAAATGTGTTCACCCACTTTGTCAAACAGTAATCAAAAGCCGTCTATACTTTGCCAAGTGGTGGAGACCAGGATGAGATGTGCTAGTGAAATGCTGGCATAGAGGCAAGGTGTTTTTAGAGAATGCCGCGTCACCCACCAAAAGGATGACGATGCCTCTGGGGTCCACACAACAATGTTCTGCAGCTCACTCCGCTACAGACCACCGTTTGTCCCAGAAACGTCAACTTCTGCGGAAACGCCAAATGTGCCTGGGATGCCAAGTGTTTACAAACGCACGAGGTATTCAGGAAACGATGCTTTGTTTGGTCTAAAAATTCTCGTAAGCAGCAGGCTGGAATGAACTGAGAGGGAGAGAGAGAGAGAACGATTAGACATGTACCGGTTAAGACCTGCGGGAGCTGTATGAATGCCAACGCTGGCGTCTAGCGCGCATTCATTCGGCTGCTCCAAACACGACATAAAAATGACTGTGTTGACGCTTGTTGTGAAAACTGGTAAATTAGGGAAAAGTGAATATGAATGTATTCAATTTTTTCTATTCTTATTTATAACTTCTCCGGCGACACAAATGCGCGTCTCGCACTATATTCGGACTCGGGCTGCCGCAGTTGAGTACGGAAAGCTCAAATAAAATTGCTTCCCTAAGGCAATGCTGCACACAATTCCATGAAAGCTGTCCCTGCGGCGGAGTCCGCGCTGTAGTCGTACTTGAGAGCAGGCTGCTCTTCCCTCGGCATATACGTGTGTTCAAGACATGAATTTCACGTGCGTCTACTCACCGCGATGCGAGTGCCAGCCAGTGCGTGTGTGTGTGTGGAAATCACCCCATGAAACTCATGGTATTATGCCAATATCAACCTTCATTCCCGGTTTAACTTTCCTCCCTTTCCCCTCTCCCAGGTGTGAAGCAGCAGGCCAGGGTCATGTCACCACCGGCCGACCTTTCCTCCTTCCACCTCATTAAAATTCCTTTCTCTCTCTCCCTCGTTTAAGAGAAAACAGCTTCATCAGCATACGTACTTTAGGTTGATGTCGATAAAAGAATACCTCGCCCGCACTGCAAGTGTATCGCGGCCGGTGAAAATCTAATTAAAAACAAAAGAAAGGGGCATAGTGCCAAGACGATAAAAGAAACCATTTTAATAATGTTGAAAACAGAAAAATGTTCAGGAGGTGGAACCAGCGAAGACAGGTAAAGTTTGCTTTCTCTCTAGACTCCCCACGCGCGTCCAGTAATGTCATGTTTTTTTCCTTCTTCTGTCTTCCTCCTTGTTATTCCTCTTCGGCTGTCGAAGTCATCGTTGATTCACATAATGTCTTTTCCGCAAGTACATTTGCTAACTATCAGGTAGATCCCCGTTAATTGTCACTGTTTGCTGCCTACACTATAGGAAATCCTTAGAGCTCCGAAGCTTCTTGATTGGTTTTCTTGATTTGTAGATTTTTGCCCCTCCTTCTGTGCCAATATGGGGTCTCTAGGTCTTGTCTTCAAATGTGATCGGCCAGGTGTATTCAAATGTGGTGTGGCAGGTGTCTGCGGATTGTGTTTTGTTAACTGATTGTTTTTTTTTTGCTATGTTGCCACCATGGAAGCACGCTAGCCCTCTGCCTTGCTGCCACAGGAGTGACAGTGGCGGTCAACGCAGACTGCTGTTTTTCGTATGATTTCTCCACTATATTTTTTACCACGTCCTGTAACATTTTAACTAGCCTTTGATCTTTTATTATCTCCGGTTTTCTCTTTGTGTGTTTTTTCCAAGCTTTCCTGTCAATATTTTTCTTTCGTGCTCCGTTAAGACGCAATTCTGTGCGTAATGATAGGTCCTTGTACTTCAGCATCGCAACGGCAACTGCGCTCCCCACTAATGTTGCTCGCTGGAAGAAAAATGCAAATTGCCCGTCTCCTGTGATGGCTTTTGACTGGTGGTGATTTGTAGGAAATGTTCCTGGCATTTGCTTAGTGCTCTTAACCCACTGAAATGCGAAGGTATTCTTTCCTTCGTTGTGCCAGATGTTATTTCATTTATGCGCAAGTTCCATTTTCAGCTGCTTTCTTATAAATTGTGTAGTTGTCGGCAGCTTTTCCTCCTCTCCAGTATCTTTCGCTTTCGTCGCTAGAGATGCTGTTGTTTCACTGCCAGTATTTCCCCTGTGCCCCTTGAAATAAATTAAAAATATTTGGTATCGCTGGAGACATTGCAGTTTTCCCTTGACTGTGTGAAAAATAGGGTTTGTGTAGCTCGGATTCTCTTCTGGCTTTAGCTGCCAACAAGCTACCGGTAAAGATTTGAAGTTTTTGACGGCCACTTTTAGACTGAATAAAATGTATTCCTTTTTCTATAGCTACTGTTTCTAATTGAAAGTTTTTGGAATATTTTGGCAATTTTCATTGTTTTTGTGCAGAAAAAAATTTCTTCTCAAGTTTGGGTATTGCTCGTACCGATTAGTTAATACTGTCTCATATAATCAATTCGGGATGCTTCTGACGATAGAAACAAAATTCAAGCCTGCCGAGGGGATATGTGAGGATAAACTGATTGTTGTAGTGTTATTTTACGATATATGAAAAATCGCGTCACGTTCATAAATAATTTCTGTTGAAAATGCGTTTTTCGAGCATTTCTGGGTATGCCACAACCTTCCTTTCGAAAGCGGAACGTTGCATTCACAGTTTGTGATACCAGCCAGGTTAAGCGCATATAGATCAGGTGCCGACACTCGCTGCTTGCTTTAGCTTCAGCAACGGGTGTGAGTAAAGCAATGACGGCATTTTTGGAACGAAGAATGTTCCTAGTGGCAATAATCACGCGCATTATGTGTAACCTCTCCAAAGTCACATCGCAATTATGTGCATTTATTCACATCAGATCTGATCGGAAACACATTTATTGAGATCTAGAAAAGAGATCTTCGCGGCTTCAGACGGCGTCTTCCATCTTCCGATGGCGTCTTCCGTCTTCATTCATAGGGTTGGTGCCCTAGTCCGAGGCTCCACTGAATATGGCCATCTCGCGAGCGAGCTGTACTAGGCACCTTTGACTATTCAAGCTTACGCTGGAAAGCATACTCTCCCACTGCTACGCACTGGCGTTTTTCATTCTACCAATAGTTGGAGGCTCAATCTTTTGACAGGCCTATGATATATGGTATACGTCTGGTTTCTCTCCGCACCATGGGCACCTAGCCTCATACTGCGTAGGGAACTTTTTATTAAGAAGGTTTAGATTCAGGAAAGTACCAGTCTGCAGCTGTCGCCATGCAACAGCATCCTCTATGCTTAGATCTTTATTTAGGGGTGGCTACTTCAGTCTGACCCCTTTATAATAATTTATGATGTCTGAGTAGCCCATGGGTACTGCAACATTACTGCCATTGGTACGGCCGGTTTTATTAGGCGATGTTCAAAACTACGCAACTGTATGCACACGCTGAGAGTTAGCACAACAAAAAATTTGAACACATAAACATGCGTAGCACGTAGGCTGTACGCCGGAAATAATAGCATACGGCAGCAATTAAGAGTGACGCCATTTTCTAAAATGTTAGAATATTTACCCTTGCCCAAGGCTCAAATCAGCTATGATTCCTTAACCGTTCCAGTCGCTATAGTCAAGCTAGGCGTGATTGCCAGAAGATTTTACGGCGACAAAAAATTGATGAAATACTTGTGGGGTTTCTACACTGGATGCTTCCTTCATACTCAGAGGTAGATTTGTGTTAGTGAAATGGTCTAAAAATGCCTAATATGAGGTAAACTGTAATGGAGAGATGCTTTAGTTTAAGCAGCCGTTTCTCATTTATTTTCCGGATATAATAATAGCAAGGAAACTTGGATTCGAACTGCATGGACACGTGAACATCTGCGTGTTAGTGTGCAAACATTGCACGAAGCAGGGGGCAGTTTACTCGAAAGCAATAATTTTCTTGTTGTAGCGTCGCCCCAGCGGTCGCGTAGATTACCGTCCCCACAGTCTCTCGCCACATCGAAAGAGTCCAGTCAGTCTGGTGCGCAGCTTGAGCCTGCAGGCTGAGATGGTGGTGAAGTGCTGCTCTAGCTTGTGAGTGCACTGACCTCCTTTTTAATGGCAGGCGGCAGGTGGCCGACATGCACATTGGCGTCTATGACAGCCATCAGGCACATAGTTTTCAAAGTCGGACAAAAGTCTAGCACGTGCATATCCGTCAGCGCCTCTTCGCATAGTTCAGAAGTCTCCTCTGCACTAGACTGCATCCACTGCTCGACCGTTGCATAGGATTTCAATCCTCGACCACCGAAGACGAAAAGCAAATTGTCAATCACGCAGCAGCCCGGGAACCGCCTGGCCGACGGGCCTGACCGCTTCGGCGTCACTACGCTCCAGGAGGACTTCTCAGGGCTGTACTTGTGGATGATGCCAAAGTATCGGTCCCGGTCGAAGTCCAAACCTCCAAATACATACAGCTCTCCGTTGTAGACGAAGGTGGCGTGATCTTCGCGCCCTTCGGGGGGAAAGCCATCGACGCGAGGCCGCACCCATGTCGAGGTGGACGTGTCCAGATACACCAGAGAGCTGCTGTAGGCTGTGCCTCGGCCAGAGAGCACAATGGCTCCGCCCCACACGTACATACGGTCCCCAATGGCGGACGCCGAGTGGTACATGGTGTTCTCCGGAAGCTCGCCTCTGGTTGGCACAGTATGCCAGCGCAATGTCTTCAGGTCGAGGAAATCTATCTGCGGCGTGGGTGGGCCATCCACCGGCCATCCACCATAGAGGTAGACTCGGCTGCCCAGCAAGCATGCAGTTTGGCCGAACCGAAATTCTGGCCATATGCCAGACACTTCCAGAAGACTCCACGCCATCGTTCTGGTGTCGAAGCGGTAAACTGCGCTACCCACTTCGATATAATCCCGGCTGCTCCAGAGGTAGGCGCTGTCTCCGTAGGCGACGACCGTGCGGCTGTAATTATTATGCCAGGGGCTCCCGTCCGGAAGGGACTGCGTCTGCAGCTGGTTCCACTGGCAGGTCGCAGGGTCGAATACGTAGACTTCGACGGACTCGCGTGTGGTGCGGTCCACGTCCTCGCGGTCGGGGTCGAACGAGTAGATCTTGCCATTAATGGAGACAGACGTGTAGCATGCGCCTTCCGGCACGCCTCCCAGCCGCACCGTCCACATCTTCGCTACTGCAAATTCCTCCCGGGAAAGATGCGCAGGTTTCTTTTCGGTCGTAGAACGTGCACGTGCACGTGCGGGATCGTCTTCTTCAACCCTTTCTTCTTTCTCCGTTATGCACGTGCACCTGTGTGAGGGATGTTTCAGTGCCCCTACTGGCGAGCTTACATACTTTGGGTGCACTGGCAAAAGCTAAATGTAATTATAAGATAATAACAAAAATATATAAAGTGACTGAACATTGTTTTGTGAAGGGTTACGTGTTGGCCTTCAGGTTTTTCTGTGTCCTTCGCTTGGCCGCAGTGACTTAATCTGCGCAAAATTAAATTACCTGCCAGGTGTTTGCTCGCCGGCGTGTCTGTCTTCTGTGTATTTATCATTTCCTCTGTTCCCATTCATGGCGCCTTTTTGTAAAAATGTGTTCACCCACGTTGCCAAAGAGTAATCAAAACCCATCTATACTTTGCCAAGTGGTGAAGAAAAGGATGAAATGTGCTGTTGAAATGCTGGAAAAGAGGCAAGGCGTTTTTCGAGAATGCCGCGTCGCCCACCAAAAGGATGACGATGCCTCTGAGGTGCACGCAACAATGCCCTTTGGCCCACTTCCCTAAAGACCACTGTTTTTCACAGAAATGTGAACTTCTGCTGAAAGGCCAAATGTGCCTGGGATTCCAAGTGTTTACAAACGCACAGAATTCTCTCGGAACGCAAAACTGTCGGAATTCTCGTAAGCAGCAGTAAGCAGAGAGAGAGAGCGCGATTTGATGCGTACCGGTGAAGACCTGCGCGAGCTGTATGAATGCCAACGCTAGCGTCGAGGCACGCTTTCATTCGGCAGCTCCAAACGCGACATAAAAATGACTGTGTTCACGCTTGTTGTGATAACTGGTAAATTAGGGAAAAGCTAATATGAAAGTATTCAATTTGTTTCTATTCTGTTTTCTAATTTCTCCGTCAACACAAATGCGCGTCTCGCACTCTATTCGGACTCAGGCTGTCGCAGTTGAGTGCTCGAAACTGAAGGAAAATTCCTTCCCTAAGGCTATCCTGAACACAATTCCATGAAAGCTGTCCCTGCGGCGGAGTCCGCGCTGTTGTCGGACTTGAGAGCAGGCTGCTCTTCCCTCAACATATACGTGTGTTCAAGACATGAATTTCACATGCGTCTACTCACCGCGATGCGAGTGCCAGCCAGTGTGTGTGTGTGTGTGGACATCACCCCATGAAACTCATGGTATTATGCCAACATCGGCCTTCCTTCCCGGTTTACCTTTCCTTCCTTTCCCCTCTCCCGGGTGTGAAGCAGCAGGCCAGGGTCATATCACCACCGGCCGACCTTTCTTCCTTCCACCTCATTAAAATTCCTTTCTCTCTCTCCCTCGTTTAAGACGAGACAGCTTCATCAACATACGTACTTTAGGTTGAGGTCGATAAAAGAATACCTCGCCCGCAACACTAAGGCATCGCGGCTGATGAACATCTAATTAAAAACAAAAGAAAGGGGCATAGTGCAAAGACGATAAAAGAAACCATTTTAATAATGTTGAAAACAGGAAAATGTTCAGGAGGTGAAACCAGCGAAGACAGGTAAAGTTTGCTTTCTCTCTAGACTCCCCACGCGCGTCCAGTCATGTCATGTTTTTCTCCTTCTTCTGTGTTCCTTCTTGTTATTCCTCTTCGGTTGTCGAAGCCATCGTTGATTCACATAATGTCTTTTCCGCAAGTAAATTTACTAAACATAAGGCAGATCCTGGTTAATTGTGAATGTTTGTTGCCTACACTAGAGGAAATCCTGAAAGCTCCGAACCTTCTTGATTGGTTTTCTTGATTTGTAGATTTTTGCCCCTCCTTCTGTGCCAATATGTGGTCTCTAGGTCTTGTCTTCAAATGTTATCTACCAGGTGTATTCAAATGTGGTGTGGCAGGTGTCTGCGGATTGTGTTTTGTTAACTGATTGTTTTTTTTTTGTTGCTATGTTGCCACCATGGAAGCACGCTAGCCCTCTACCTTGCTGCCACAGAAGTGACAGTGGCGGTCAACACAGGCTACTGTTTTTCGTATGATTTCTCCAGTATATTTTTACCACGTCCTGTAACATTTTAACTAGCTTTTGATCTTTTATTATCTCAGGTTTTCTCTTTGTGTGTTTTTTCCAAGCTTTCCTGTCAATATTTTTCTTTCGTGCTCCGTTAAGACGCAATTCTGTGCGTAATGATAGGTCCTTGTACTTCAGCATCACAAAGGCAGCTGCGCTCCCCACTAATGTTGACTCGCTGGAAGAAAAATGCAAATTGCCCGTGTCCTGTGATGGCTTTTGACTGGTGGTGATTTGTAGTAAATGTTCCTGGCATTTGCTTAGTGCTCTTAACCCACTGAAATGCGAAGGTATTCTTTCCCTCGTTGTGCCAGATGTTCTTTCATTTAGGTGCAAGTTCCATTTTCAGTTGCTTTCTTATAAATTGTGTAGTTGTCGGCAGCTTTTCCTCCTCTCCAGTATCTTTCGCTTTCGTCGCTAGAGATGCTGTTGTTTCACTGCCAGTATTTTCACTGTGTCCCTTGAAATAAATTAAAAATATTTGGTATTGCTGGAGACATTGCAGTTTTCCCTTGACTGTGTGAAAAATAGGGTTAGTGTTGCTCGGATTCTCTTCTGGCTTTAGCTGCCAACAAGCTACCGGTAAAGATTCGAAGTTTTTGACGGCCACTTTTAGACTGAATAAAATGTATTCCTTTTTCTATAGCTACTGTTTCTAATTGGAAGTTTTTGGAATATTTTGGCAATTTTTATTGTTTTTGTGCAGAAAAAAATTTCTTCTAAAGTTTGGGTATTGCTCGTACTGATTAGTTAATACTGCAACATATAATCATTTCGGTATACTTCTGACGATAGAAACAAAATTCAAGCCTGCTGAGGGGATATGTGAGGATAAACTGATTGTTGTAGTGTTATTTCACGATATATGGAAAATCGCGTCACGTTCATGAATAATTCCCCGTTGAAAATGAGTTTTTCGAGCATTTCTGGGTATGCCACAACCTTCCTTTCCAAAGCGGAACATTGCATTCACAGTTTGTGATACCAGCCAGGTTAAGCGCATATAGATCAGGCGCCGACAATCGCTGCTTGCTTTAGCTTCAGCAAGGGGTGTGAGTAAAGCAATTACGGTATTTTTGGAACGAAGAATGTTCCTAGTGCCAATAATCACGCGCATAATGTGTAACCTCTCCAAAGTCACATCACAATTATGTGCATTTATTCACAACGGATGGGATCGGAAACACATTTATTGAGCTCTAGAAAAGAGATCTTCGCGGCTTCAGACGGCGTCTTCCATCTTCCGATGGCGTCTTCCGTCTTCATTCACAGGGTTGGTGCCTTAGTCCGAGGCTCAACTGAATATGGCCATCTCGCGAGCGAGCTCTACTGTGCACCTTTGGCCATTCAAGTTTACGCTGGAAAGCATACTCTCCCACTGCTACGCACTGGCGTTTTTCATTCTACGTATAGTTGGAGCCTCAATCTTTTGACAGGCCATGATATATGGTATACGTCTGGTTTCTCTCCGCACCATGGGCACCTAGCCTCATACTGCGTAGGGAACATTTTATTAAGAAGGTTTAGATTCGGAAAAGTACCCGTCTGCAGCTGTCGCCATGCAACAGCATCCTCTATGCTTAGATCTTTATGTAGGGGTGGATACTTCAGTCTGACCCCTTTATAATAATTTAGGATATCTGAGTATCCCATGGGTACTGCCACATTACTGCCATGGGTACGACCGGTTTTATTCGGCGATGTTAAAACTACGCAACTGTATACACCCGCAGAGAGTTAGCACATCATAAAACTTTAACACACAAACACGCGTAGCACGTAGGCTGTACGCCGGAAATAGCATACGGCTGCAATAAGGAGTGACACCATTTACTAAAATGTTTGAAAATTCATCCTGGCCCAAGGCTCAAACCGACTACGATTCCCCACCGTTCCAGTCGCTATAGTCAAGCTAGGCGTGATTGCCAGAAGATTTCACGGCGACAAAAAATTGATGAAATACTTGTGGGGATTCTACACTGGATGCTTCCTTCATACTCAGAGGTAGATTTGTGTTAGTGAAATGGTCTAAAAATGCCTAATATGAAGTAAACTGTTATGGAGAGATGCCTTAGTTTAAGAAGCCGTTTCTCATTTATTTTCCGGATATAATAATAGCAAGGAAACTTGGATTCGAACTGCATGGACACTTGAACATCTGCGTGTTAGTGTGCAAACATTGCACGAAGCAGGGGCAGTTTACTCGAAAGCAATTTTTTTCTTGTTGTAGCGTCGCCCCAGCGGTCGCGTAGATTACCGTCCCCACAGTCTCTGGCCACATCGAAAGAGTCCAGTCAGTCTGGTGCGCAGCTTGAGCCTGCAGGCTGAGATGACGGCGAAGTGCTGCTGTAGCTTGTGAGTGCACTGACCTCCTTCTTAATGGCAGGCGGCAGGTGGCCGACATGCACATTTGCATCTATGACAGCCATCAGGCACATAGTCTTCAAAGTCGGACGAAGGTCTAGCACGTGCATATCCGTCAGCGCCTCTTCGCATAGTTCAGAAGTCTCCTCTACACAAGACTGCATCCACTGCTCGACCGTTGCGTAGGATTTCAATCCTCGACCACCGAAGACGAAAAGCAAATTGTCAATCACGCAGCAGCCCGGGAATCGCCTGGCCGACGGGCCTGATCGCTTCGGCCTCACTACGCTCCAGGAGGACCTCTCAGGGTTGTACGTGTGGATGATGCCAAAGTATCGGTCCCGGTTGAAGTCCAAACCTCCAAATACATACAGCTCTCCGTTGTAGACGAAGGTGGCGTGATCTTCGCGCCCTTCGGGGGGAAAGCCATCGACGCGGGGCCGCACCCATGTCGAGGTGGACGTGTCCAGATAGGCCAGAGAGCTGCCGTAGGCTGTGCCTCGGCCAGAAAGCACAATGGCTCCGCCCCACACGTACATACGGTCCCCAATGGCGGACGCCGAATGGTACACGGTGTTCTCCGGCAGCTCGACCCTGGTTGGCACAGTATGCCAGCGCAATGTCTTCAGGTCGAGGAAATCTATCTGCGGCGTGGGTGGGTCATCCACCGGCCATCCACCATAGAGGTAGACTCGGCTGCCCACCAAGCATGCAGTTTGGCCGAACCGCAATTCTGGCCATTGGCCAGACACTTCCAGAAGACTCCATGCCATCGTCCGGGTGTCGAAGCGGTAAACTGCGCTACCCACTTCGATATAATCCCGGCTGCTCCAGAGGTAGGCGCTGTCTCCGTAGGCGACGACCGTGCGGCTGTAATTATTATGCCAGGGGCTCCCGTCCGGAAGGGACTGCGTCTGCAGCTGGTTCCACTGGCAGGTCGCAGGGTCGAATACGTAGACTTCGACGGACTCGCGTGTGGTGCGGTCCACGTCCTTGCGGTCTGGGTCGAACGAGTAGATTTTGCCATTAATGGAGACAGCCGTGTAGTTTGCGCCTTCCGGCACGCCTCCCAGCCGCACCGTCCACATCTTCGCCACTGTAAAATCCTCCCGGGAAGGCTCGTAGATTTCTTTTGGCCGTAGACCACTGCAGCACGCGACGGAGTTCTTCGTTGTCTTCAGCACTTTCTTCATTACCCTCGATGTACGTACACTTGCACTTGAATGGGAATATTATGGGAATTTTTGCTCTGCTGTTCAATATTTTCTTCCCGAAACAAAACGCCTACCATCATAAGCTTTCGTAATGCCCCTTTTACGCTTTATTTTGGGCATTCCCTTCTTGATCACCCTACACGTTTTCCTTCTTTCTAGTAATCACTCTCTTGCATAAATTTAAGCATGTCAGACCCCCCTTACCACCCTTAATCCCCTCTGTCACGAAAACTGAGCTGACCAAATTTTTTAGATCATCTTATGTTTGCCGCATGCAATTTGCAATAGGGGTAGCCACCGCCTGTTTGTGGCCAATCCCCCTTGTGGGTATGTGCCATTTTATGAGGCAAACAACAACTTGTGTCAGCGATGATTCAGCGTCTCTATCGCCGAAGGAACTGACATAGGTTGCTTCCATGGGCAAAAGCAAAAGAAACAAGAGAAACGAAATAGAAAGAGACTGTATAGTGTGTGTTGTCAGTTTGGCTCTGCCGTTCAATATTTTCTTCCCTAAACAAAACTCCTACCATCATGAGCTTTCGTAATGCCCCTGACATGCTTTGGTTCCATGGGCAAAATCAAAAGAAAGAAGAAAAACGAAATAGAAAGCGACTGTATATTGTGTGTTGTTGAGTTGGGTGTTAGGGTTAAGGTTTTTTTTTCAGCGTTTTCCCCTGGCTGTAGTGATTTATTCTGCGCAAGAGGAAACAAACTTTCGCGTGCTTCTGAGCCGACCTGTATACCTTATGTGTGACAACGAATGATTCAAGGAAGTGATCCTATGCCGTCTCCTAATAAGTCACACGCACCTTACGCACAGCTTCGTGCTATAAAAACAAGACAAACCTGTTTGCGAAGAATCGGGAGATGAACTTGCGGTTAACCACATTTTATTTATTCTCTTGTGTGAAACCAGAAAAACTAAGAAAAAAGTACTTTACTCTGTTTTATAATGAATGCATTTCTTTTCATCCAACATTGCTCTTAGATGA
Organism: Amblyomma americanum; assembly: GCF_052857255.1. Classification (NCBI taxonomy): domain Eukaryota; kingdom Metazoa; phylum Arthropoda; class Arachnida; order Ixodida; family Ixodidae; genus Amblyomma; species Amblyomma americanum. Next base: position 32,441,130 of record NC_135506.1, on the reverse strand, counting down.
CAATGTCATTGTTAAATACCTTCTCTTTTTAGCTTTTTAAATAGAGCAGGCGGACTTGAAAAACTAAACTTTTTAACCACTGCCTCCCTTTACTACATTATACACCTCAGTCACTTTCTCATTCCTGAGAAGAAGGCTGGGGTTTTTATTTTACTGGTTGGGAGCCTCAGCATCCTTCCCCAGCCAAGGATAGCCGCTGAGGCTGCCTGTCCTTCTTTAAGGCTTTTACAGTTAGCCATTTCCAAATTTCTTCTCCTCTGTTATTGCTGGACAGTAATATCTTTAAGGCCATCTACACCATTTGTAATATTTCATATTTGTAAACATTCTACAGGAAACTTATTCGATACCTTGAGCTTGGTGCATGATGGCCTTAGCTGCCTATGTACCATAAAACCCAACACAACACAACACGAATGTAGGGCGACAGAAACCACAAAGAACAGAGACGACACGGTCACGGGCTTGTCCTTATCGTCTCTGTCCCACGCTTTTTCTGTCGCGTTACACGCCCTTACAGTAGCGATATGAACCAACTCGCCCAGCAGAAAGTATTACTGAAGAATAGGCATACAGCACACGGCCTATACAGACATTGACGTATGCGGGCGATGTGGTAACAAGCAGCTTTTGGTCTCTGGTCAAAATAACAAAAGGTCAAAAGCCAGACAGCTTACAAAACAAAAGCAGGTTTATTGCTCGTCACTCAGCAGCAATAAAATTGATCCCAGACCGGAAAAATTGGTAGCTTGGCGATTTCGTTTAACAGTTCAATGAACGGAGTTCAACCTGGCCTTACCTGTTGCTCAAGTAAGCCAGCTTTTTTCTCAGCGCTGGTTACGGTCCACAAAACCCAAAGGCAGGAAGTCAATCATTATTAGTTAGAAACTCCGGGTGGAGACTTTGAGGAGATGAAGGAAATGAGGGAATATGTTGTGTCAGCTGATCAAAATACTCGGCTATTCTCGACAGTTACCCTCAGCCGGCGTCAGGACATAGAATGACTGGTTCCATCAGCAACAGCGCCTAATGACCTTCTAAGACTGCGCTTGTAGCGTACTCTAATGTAGAACTGATAAATTAACGTGTTGTGAGATTTGATTTGCCATGAAACAAGGTCATCTCACCAGTTGTCCTCAATAGCTTTTAAGCTCACCGGTTGAGGTTATGGAGGTTTTCAGAAAGCGCTCGGCGTTGAACTCTTGAGGAGGGAGTCCAGAAACAACGCTATTCTCTCACCTCGCCTAATACTGGCCTCCACCTAGCATTCCGCCATTATTCCTACGCCGCTTCACGACCCAAAACGCCGCCGCGACGAGTCCGCCCACCACAAGGATGACGGCCAGAGTGCTGAGGAAGATCACCCACCACGGGGTTCCGCCGCCTTTCGGCGAGTTGTCCGAGGGGCGGTCGAAAGTGACCCTCGCCACGTTGGAGGGTGGCGAAGACAGTCCGTCGTCGTTCCAGGATCTGGCCGAGAAGTAGAAGTCGTGCGTAGAGTCTTTCTGGGCCTCCTGGAGCAGTTGTTCCGGAAGTGAGAAGCGCAGTCGCTGCCTCGAACGGACCTCTTCTGCAGACAGGTTGCCCTGCATCGCGTTGTCTTGTGTCACCTCCACAGCGGCCTCAAATTTCTTCACGATGTCGTCCACGTGGGTGCTTCCTCTCAGCTCGATTTTCGACGCTGAATGAGTGAACAAAAAAGCGGCTTGAGTTTAACGTGGCTTGAACGTAGTCATACGAGTGAAAGCTTTTTTTAAGCGCTGTCTCCACAGTCTCAAATAAAATCTCAAGATCAAAGGTCAGGCGCCGTCAAGATCAAAGGTCAAGGTCGGGTGCCAGTGGCAATAGTCGTATGTTCACGTGGTAATAATACCTTAGCTTGAGCCATACCAAAAAACCAGTTAAGTTCGGCTTTAACTTGTGAGACATTGTAGGTCATCGCCGATGTGGCGCCCACTGTCTCAAAACAAATGTCAAGGCCAAGGGTGAAGGTCAGGTACCCTATGCCATAGTGATATCATCACGTGGTCATACTACCATAGCTTGGGGCCATACCACAACGCAATTAAGCTCGGTTTGACCTTGTGAGGCATTGAAGGTCATCGTCTCATCCACATCGAAATCAGAAGTTGTACCCCAAGGAGTAGAGCTCTCGCTATGAAAAAAGTAAAGCATTCTGCTTAGATGCTCGAACGTTTACGGATCACGAAATGAATGTGGATGTGAAGAACTAACCCGCATGACTCGAAGCATTCTGCAAAGAACTCAGTGCTACTCGTCTGATTTTAAACTCCCAAGTAGTTGCAATACTTTTGCTTTGGAAAGGCACCTTGTTTGTGACAATATTCTTCTTCCGGACGATGCAGTAAAGGAGGATGGGAAATGAGTTCTGCAGCAAAAATTCAACAAGACTATTTTCACCTGGACGAAGGGGCAGGAAAATGAACTCCGACGAAAGAAAAAGAAAAGGAAACCTGGTTCTACACTTTCCACATATTGGCTCATTACACTGAACAAACTCCGGAGTCCTTACATATACTTACCATCGATAATAAGGCTACATAATATCGTAACAATTACTAGTTCTTTTAGGCATTCAGACTGGGGATACTGTAAAGGGCATAAGGCCTAATTCATGCTGACAGAGCAGTCACAAAATAACAGGATCTCGCTATGACACTCCAAGCTAGTCTTACGGAGATACAACCTCTCGAATACGAAACATGTTATTTATTAAGGTATTTAATGAAAAAAAAGTGGTATTCGTTTTACGCTCACTAAGGAACGGCGTTCAGGTTCTAATGGTCAATGGATTCGGAAGAACAGTTTGGGCATTTTCTTTAGCGGCTCTGTCATATATAAGCATAAACTGTTATCACTTTCTTGGCTCATTTGGGCAGCCTATGCTCAAGCATGATATCTAGTAGCGGTTTTGTACCTATAAGCGGTGCATCAGTGAAGCCAAGATGGCAGCTTGAACGATCTTTTTATGCAACTGCGGTTGGTTGATGATCAGGCTGACTTTCACTTGATGGCCTGCTAGGAGCAACGAGGCCTTTTTTTCTTCATTTTTTCGAGGTGTAAGAGAGTCCGTCATCACTCTGGCGAGGACGAAAACTCTGTTACAACAAGCAATTGAAAAATACCGCAATGCAGCCCTTATCCTTGCTTTATAAACTTTGAGAGGTGCGAGAACCAGCGACTACAATTCTTCTAACGCTGAAAACAACAAAGGTGGAAATATTCTACGACTCATTTTCTTTGATGTCACTTTAAAAGCTTTGCCGTTTTATATTCGGCCAACTTTACAAATTTTAATGCAAGAATTTGTGTCCGCGTATTGTTACATATCGCGCAACAGTCTAACGCGACTTCTCCACGCATTATCTATTTCCGGCACCCTTCACTGTTTCTCGGTATCTCCCAAAACGCAATCCGAAAAGCAGAGTAACGCGTCAGCGCTGATTAAACTTCAGCTGGCTTTCACTGACTGGTGTTTCATTAAAGTTTTTTCTCTTCAAAAAATTGGCTGTGGTTTAGCTCTGGTTAAACCTGTGACGCGATAACTACAGCTGGCCGAGTGGAACTTGGTCATGTGACCAACCACGTCGCGAACCACGTGATCAGCCACGGTGCCGCGCCGCCAACAGCTGCTCCGCACCACGTGACCAACCAATTGATAGCGTGGCGGCGCAGCCACAGGATTTGCGTTATAATGCATAACGCTGAGACCGCAAACGCGAGAAGTAGGGCTTAACGCTCTAAACGAGGAAACTATACTGACGCGCACTCCTTTTCGTTTTCTTTCTCATTGCGGGAAGCACTGAGAAGCGCGATAGTCGCGTCAGCCACAACGCGCTCAAGCCGGCTGGCGCCGGCGAGCACTAAGTGGCGACAAGTAAGAAATTGCTGTGCAAATTATTTATTGGCAAGCCTTGCGAAAGAGACAACGTTCGAAGGCTCAGGAGGTGTTTTTTTTTTCTTTTCCGGAGTCAGGTGTGAAGGTAGATGAAGGCGGTGGAGTACGCTGCCCGACGGACATACTGAATGGCGCAGCAAAGGCGATGTGTGGAGTTCATGGCAAGAGCACGCTGAATGCCAAAAAAAACGGCTAAGTTGAGGATCCGATACTGAAGCGCTCGTTTCAAGGAGTGGCGCGCCTCGAGGAGACGAAGGCACTGCAGCTTTTTGGAAAAAAAATGATAAAACATGTAAAAATGAAACAATGCGGCTGCACATGACACATTATACAACGCAGAGCTGGCAAACAAAGCTCATACCTACAACGCAAAAAAGACAGCCTGCGAGTCCTACCAATAGCTAATCAATATGGCCTAACAGAAAGCCAAGGTTTGCGAGCAGTTTGCTTGCTCGGACTATCGAGGCCTCGATCCGCCGCCTCCAGTCGTTGATGACCGCGAAGAGGGACAGGTGAAGGCAGCAGATCTTTACACCACGTTGTTATAACAGCTGGGAGCTCGCACGCATGAGCCCTCGCAAAGCGGCGACGATGGTTCGGGGGACAGCAGGTCACCGCGTCGATGTCCCAGTGGCGCCGACTAGGGGCCCTCATCGTGTTGACGGAAGGAGACCGTTGGAGTCCATGCACAGTCGACAGGCCTCGGGAATGAGGTGAAGCCCGTTTGCCGTGCTGAGCCACCGGCGATCAGAAAGAATGTTACTCTGCACATGTCTTCAACGAGTTCATGTGCCACGTCGTTGTGGCATGTCAGTTTTTCTTTCGCAATCCTCGCTTCGCCTTTCTATTTTAAGCACGCTCCACAAGTTTCTCAGTTTTCTCTTTCCTTGGTGCACAAGGATGGTTAAAACGACTCATGACAGAAGGAAGGACACTGAACATCTTTATACTAAAACAGAAAAACTGAACGGCTGAGATATGAACGCGAGTTGAAATACGTAAGGCAACAAGGAAAGGAAAGAAGCGAAGTAGACAAATAGAGCCGAAAGTATGTTAAGAAAGAAAGCAACCTTGCACACCGCAAAAGATCCGGACTGACGTCCACCTTGCCTGGTCAAGAGGCCCCCTTGAAAGTATGCAAAAGTTGTTAATAAGCATATACAAGTGATCAGGAATGACTGCACTGATGAGAAGGTCTGCTTTTGAATTGCACGGGCACGGGTAAAATATAGTTGGAAATAAATGAGAGAATGAGCGATTTGGCTCAAATTGTGTAATTTGTAAAGTAACTCCAAACATCTGGGCATTCGACGAGACGTCTACGAACAGCTATGGAAGGCAAAATAGATCAAAAATATGGAAAGGCATTTAGCCCGCAATGTTGCCGAGAGGTTTGCTTGAAGTATTCGCAGACATCGAGATTATTACCAACACAAAAGGAATGCTTGCTGTGTGAAATCTGACAATGACTCCAGTGTAGGTGCAATACATGCACGACATGTGCGAATGTGGTGAAGTGCAGAGATGAACTCTGGAGTGTGCGGCCATACATAAGGACACTACCTGCAGCTGAATTGGGTGACATTAGCTTAACATGGGGGACCGGCAGTCATGCGACAAAGCAGGATGGGGACAATTCCGAAAATAACAATTTATATTGAACGATGGGCGAACAGACCAAGGGTTATGTGGGCCATCAACTGTTGTAGAGCCATAACAAACTTGTAATTAGATAAACGTCTTGTGGAGGGAGGAGGCATACGTGAGGCAGGAATTGAATATCCTGCGTGGACTACCGGACAGGGCCAGAGATCCGAGCTCGTACTTTCGGCGTATCTGCAAAGACAAGGGAAAAGCACGGATGTCGGGCGTATGCGATAAAGGTCTCCGACGGACACGCTGCACACTTTCCGTACTGTCGGGAGCAGAACTGCCGTATGCCATGCGAGCTTCGATTCGCTTGCACTCACCACCCTACTCCTGGTGTGAAGAGAGCTAAAAAGAAGGCCGACTCAGGAAGGGAACGCCTTGCGTCGTGCATGGAGGCCGGACCGGGGACACAGATCCGAGATCGGACTTCCCGAGTCCGCTCTGTGCTGTCCTCATCCAAGGGAGACCCTGAGCCGCCATATCTGCAAAGACAAAAAGGAAACTTCGCCAAATGAAGCCGCAGATGAAAACGACCCAGCAGCGCGAACAGACGGGATGGAAGAGAACACAGAAACCAACCAGACCGATCAAGCCCTCTTCTTGCAACCATGGACGTTGTGAGCGTTCCAAAGTGCTCCGAGGGTCACACTGTACACTAGCTGCACTGTCGGAAACAAACGTGGCTTAATCCACGCGAACTTCGACTGAACTACATCCTCGACCCCTTCAGCGACGCCATGGTATTGAGCAGCCTTACTGGAATACTGCTTCCATCTGCAGCCATGCCAGTCTTCTCGTTTCGATAAGTCGCGGTCCTGATTATTCAAAACGCAGAAAACTGGACGCTGCGATGCAGTGCAGTCAAAGCACCCGACAGTGCAGCGTTTCCGACAGGAGGCAGAGGGTGCACGAAAGGAACCTTGAACGACCCGCAACTGCCATATCGGGCCAGATGTCATCGCGGGCTGAATGCACCAGTGACGTTGCATCAAGCATGAGAATGCTGGAGTGAGCACATCTGCAAAGAAAAAAATGGCGGATGACATACACGCAAGCATATCGTCAGTTTCACATACTCACCGTGGTGGGCAAAGTGAGCGCGACTGAAGCCTTGTGCCGGGGGGCTGAAAATAGTAAGGGAAGCGAACAGACCTTGGCTGCGGCGGAAACACGATGTGCCGCAGACCGCAGGCAGCGTCCGTTCTTCGGAGTTGCTGGAAGAGGCTGGCGAGGATTTCCGAGCGCCATGCACGGCCACAAACCACATGTCTCAAAAGAATGTGCACGCCTGGGCGTTCGGCTGCACGACATGGTGGCCTGGTCGCAACGGCGTTCGGAACGAGTTTTTGTTTCGTGACACAAACGACAGCGAGCTCGCAAATCTACACCCCATTGAGGCAGCGAGCAAAGCTTGGCATACAGGGGTCACCCAATACACCGCACAGTTCCCAAAAATATGCTTTTTGAGGTGGAAGAGCGACCCTTTCGGCATAGCACTGCAAGCGGCGTGTTACATCAGAATGCTGCGAAGGCAGACTAACTAACAAGCCGGTTAAGCAGCACTGAATAGTCAACCTTCCAACTGTCACAGTAAAACGACCCTTCACCGACAGACGAGCAGCCCACCGTAAGCAACATCCCGAACAGTTTCCAGAATTTCGAAAACGCGGCTACCCTCGGCGCTGTGGCCCAACAAACTTTGGCTATTTGAATGAGTTGCATGCAGTGGAGAGGTTGCTCTGCCTCTAAGCTTCTCGCGCATGTAGCGTACTTTGGCGTGCTGTAGCCAATATTGGTTGGGCCACAGCGCCGAGGAAAACCACGCTCCTGAAATTCCAAAAATTGACATGGATACCACTTGCAGTGGGCCACAAAACAATCGAGCCCAAAAGCATCAGTAAAAGTCAACTGTTCAGTATTACTTAACCAGAGTGCCTGTTAGCACCCCTTAGCTGTGCTCCGAAGCACTGCACCGCCGGTAATGCTATGCCGAAAAAAGAACTCTTCTAACTCAAACTGCCCACTTTCAAAAACTGTGCAAAGTCTTAGGTGAAACACCCTGCATACGAGGTTTCGTCGCTGGCTCAATACCTAAAGCTGGCCTGCCAATTGCGAGCTAAGCCTGAAGCTGAATCCTAGCTCGCCACGCTTGCGTCACGAACAAGAAACCCGATGGCGACAGGCCATGAAACCTCTACGCGCTGCGTGTTACTTGCTGGCTATCACTCAATGCTCACGGGAACAGCGCGAGTGAAGCTTAAATTTTGTCCAACGGGTTTCACGGACACACGTCGCCCTCGCCGCGAGGCCTTGCCCCGCACTCACCTTCGATGCCGACGTGCTGGCTCGGAGAGGCGTATTCCTCGGCAGTCGTCGGTAGGCCTCGAGCGCAACGGCATCCATGCGTCTCTGGTGAACACGTGAAAACGAGAGCAACCCACTGGCAACGCGCACAGAGGCATGTCCAGCAGCACTGCCGCTTGTACTGCGGCGAAAACAAGCCCTCGCAGCTAGCACCAACGAAGAATGACTGGCGGTCTCAGTGTGTCGCATTTTTTACCCCCGAGTCAGCACTGGCGCTTGCGCGTTACTGTCGACGGCAGGCGTTTTCAATGGCGGTGGGCGCTGATGCACTTATCAGCGATAGAACTGCGTCACTGCGCCGCTGCTTCCATGGGCAGACGGCGCATCGTCGCGTTTCTTGCGACCACTTTTTTGTTTTGTTTTGTTTCCTTTCTGCCCCTGGCGTGGCTCGATGAAGTGATACGAAGACTGCGTTAGAAGCGCAAGTTTGGGCATGCATGCGCAGTGCAGAGCTTGGCCGACGCTTTTCGTGTTTGTTATCCTGCGCTTGAAACAAATGTAATAAAAAGATGCCAACCATTCTCGCATCCCTTCGTGTTAATTCAAAAATCTAATAGGCTTCAACTTCCGCAGCGTGAACGAAGCACCTTCAAAACCATAGAGACAGTTGTGCGTAATACATCCAAACGGCGCGACTCTATGCGTTCGATTTTGCAGATTTCTTCCGCAGCGGCTTTAGACTGGTCGTGCTGTTAGCTCTTGCACAAATGCGAACGCGAAGACACGAGGACAAACGCACAGATACAAGTCTGGCGTCAACTACCAACTGAGTTCATAGTTGGTAGTTAATGAGTTGCAGTTCTTATAAAGCGCCAGTCCTGTCTCTGGGTAGAAGGATGTCGAGTTCGGCTAGTGGGATGTAATTCACGTTGAAAACAATATTCAGCACAAATGGACGAAGAACACAGGAGGAATAGACGCTACAAGCGCTGCAGAGGGTGCATTGGAGAAATGCGACAGCATTAGCGTTTGCCGCGACGTTGGTGGCTCCTAGTCGACGCTTTTCTACACCTACTTCTTAGCCACTCCGTTAAGGTCCACTCTTCGATCTCCGATGCTACCACTTGACGACGTGTAGTTTTTTGAAGCGAAAGCTTCCCTACGCCAGGTAAAGCTGTTTCACCGTGCGTTGCCGGTAGACCTCCAAGTGACAAAGGTCAAGTGGGGCTATAGGCCTCACCATATGGCGTTTACCATGGTGTCGCACCGCTTGACCTTTAACCTTCGATTCGCAAATAGAGGGCGGTAGAATAGGCCTCAGCGTTCACTGGGTGACCAAACTGTTGCAATGAACCATTAATTTAACCGCCACGTGCCAGGGTGGCAGGGTGGCCGCGCTGCCTATCCAGTGTACGGAACGCACTCAACGTTATAACGTTGAGGCTTGGCGTCTGTATACAGAAGCCAAGCCGCGTTTACTTGCCCGATACACCACAGCTTTCGATCTGCAGTCAGGTTCAGCCGCGGTTAAACCGCACATAATTTTTTAGCCAGCAAATAATTTATTTATTTATTTATTTGTTGATTGATTTATTATTTGATTCATTCGTTCGTTCGTTCATTCATTCATTAATTCATTTATCGATCGATTGATTGATTCATTCATTCATTAGTTCATTCATTTAACTATTGCCAGTTGGTGTGGCGCACTACAACATTCACTAACCTTGAACGTATTCATTTAATGCAAAAAAGATATCTCCGAAATGCATATAATTTACCGTTCCGACATCCAAGTGCAGCTTTCTTTTGTCATTCCAGAGTTATTAAAGCACATAATCTTTATAAATATCGCCTCAGTGTTACTTTTAAAACAGAAATCAAGAAGAATGTAACAAATCTTAAAAATTTAGCAGAACTAAGGAAAAAAGAATCAGTCTATCCAACAAGACGTGGCGAAGAATGGACAGTGCCAACACCTCGGCTAAATCTTGGTAGGGAATGCCTTCAGTACACACTTCCATCTCTTCTAAATAGGTATATCCACATTAACCTCGATTTGTTTTCTTTTTCACGTCGTGAACTACATAATTTGTTTTGGAATAACATTGTTTAAGTTTCATTATGTATACATATTGCTGTTTCGTGTATTCTCCGGTGCTTCCTTGATGTGCTTGTTTTTTTTTTAAATTGTATAAACTCTTGTGTTGCCTCCCTGTCAATAATTAGGATTGTAGACTCGTCAAGCTGCCCAAGGGCAGCTTTTTTCTACGATTCCTCCATCTGTAGTGCTAGATGGGAAATAAACTTTGATTTGATTTGATTTGATTCACTCATTCACTGATCGATGGATTGATTGATTGATTGATTGATTGATTGATTGATTGATTGATTGATTGATTGATTGATTGATTGATTGATTGATTGATTGATCAGAGTAAGAGGTGATCCCTGCTGAACTATTTCATCTCATTCTTCTGTTGCTCTTACCCCCTCCCCCTATGCAGTACTGCAAGAACAGCAACTACGAGTTCGGTTTCTCCGACAGAAATCCGGTGGCGCCTTTCTACTCGAGCGCAAAGGAAAAGAAATTCATTGCCTTCGACGACTCTCGCTCGATGGCAATGAAGGTGAGTGACGTCTCTGTCACGTGTTCTTCTAGCTTGGTATTGCTTCATTTGGTGACCTTAATGGAAGCAGCAAAGCGGTGTACCGGTAGGCGAGGTTCTTTTAAACGCTTCCACTCTAGACTGACACTGCACGCCTGTTCATTAACCACGACGAAAAATAGCGTGAAATTTCTTCCACACTTTCTTAGTTAGCGTTATCAACTGTGAATCAATGATGGAGGGCTATGCCATCAAGGCAGCTGTCAACAGAAGTTGCCAGACATGCTAGGTCTCTATGACATCTGCAACTTTGGAATATTTTTCCACTTTCAATTCTTTAAAGAAAAGACTTGCTCCCGGCCCTTGAATACATTTTCTTGTACTGTGCTGTCGCGCTACATATATGCAGCCAGTTTTAACTCGCGGATTACTACAGCTTGGTTTTTGTAATTTCTCAAGCGCTCGCTGCAAGTAGAACTGAGGACTGGGGATATATAATGGGGTAAATTCCAAAAAGGCACAAATCCTCTCCTCTCAACTGATTAATATTTATCGTGAGTGATGGCAACCCTTTGTGGTGCTGGTCTTTACATAATCATATACATTTACATAATCACATAGGGAAAATGAAGATAAGCATCATGTTCTGGTCGCATATTGCATCGGGAAGTATTTAGTTCTAAATCATGCTTTAACGTAATAGGGTTAAGCAGCTCGTGTCGCTTAAAATCTGGCATCGGCGTCATGGGCGTCAAGGTCATCATCGTTGACACAGAGCGAAATATCGGCGAAAAATCCTCTTAGAAGCAACGCAGGAGGCAGGCGGGCCACTTTGGTCACGTGACCTTGCGGCATCATCGCATTCTGCCCACTCGATTGTGAGGAAACAGGCCACCGTGGCAGATGGCAGTTCGCACAAAGCCCGCCGGTGGCAGCACCTGCCATTGCAGGGCAGTGGTGCATCGCTTGACTACAGCGCCACTGCTCCATGATTGGTATGAGGACTACCAGAAATCTATGAATGTAGAGAATTACCAATATCCTTAAGGCGGATGTTAAGTGTCCCTGCTGTTTTTTTTTCAATACAGCACTTTTACCGGATTTTTTTATGCGCTAAGACTATTTAGGAAATCTCTCTGCCTTGTTCATCAGGATAATCGCGCGAAACGATGGCACCTGTAAGCTCTTGAAGTGCGCCCGAGATAGCGTCGGTGGCAATCACCGCTACCAACTCGCGAACAAGCCAGGTCGGAAGCGCCACCGCGCCTTGCATTGCCGTAGTATGTCGTGATAGAAATCTTTGTTCGCCTGCTGGTTGATCTGAATGCTGTAGAAGTTGGCCGGGAAGTACTGATGCCCAGAATACATCAGTTATGGTAATGTGGGGAAGCTTCGACACTGAGGACATCTCGCGGCTAGACGCAACACTGAAATTTAATCCGACGCAGCTTTGTGGCATATATTCGCAGCTCGTTGGCATATACGCCAGAGGTCATGAGTATGCGGCATTTTTAGATTTGCGGTTTTACGCTGAAGTTCATACGCAGGTAAATATTCTGGCGTGATGCCCGACGATTGCCTCCGAGAAATTGTCTTGAGGCGTATGTGAAGAAAGCGCACTTACGACACATAAGTAATTAGGCACCATAGGTAATGCCTGATTACCATAGGTAATTAGGCACTATATGGTAATTAGGCACCATTATCATTATGCAAAAACGTGTCCGAAGTTTGGCGCTTCCGGGTGGAGAGAGAAAATAAAGTCAAAATGCTTACCATGCCAGCAAAAACGAAATGTTGGAGCCTGACCGTGCTTATGAAAACGCTACAGCGCACTTGTTACCTTCAGGACGCACGCCTAGCCCACCCGCAAGTTTATACCTTGATAATTCCACTCATGGTTCATGCAGTCTTTCTAAGGCTATACGTTCTCAACTGCATCACTGTACCTGTGGACTGCGCCTTCTTGATTAGTGCAGTGTGGCGTGTGGGTGCTGGCCCTATGCAAACTTGCCCCTGCATGAGCGCCTAGATGATTCGCGCCTTTGACTGTCTATTTAAGGGGAACTTCAATGAATATATGCGTGCAAATGTTAAGCATCATGTAGAGGCTATCAGATATAGGAAACGTGACGTTCAATGTAAATAAGGTATCCTGGAGACTGCTGTGAGAGAATAATTTAATTACATTGTATGTATTGAAATTTAATATTCGCCTTGTGTCTGCCTTTTTTTCCACCGACCAGTTCTGCCAAGGCAAGAAAGACCACACATCGGTCAAGTATGGCATCGCCGTATTCGACGTCGAATTGGATGACCCAGAAAACAAATGCGGCATGGGTGCTTACTCGAGGCTGAAATCCGTCAAGAAGCTGTTTGACTATATGAACAACAACTTCACATCGCCCAGCGACTTCGAAAAATGTGGAAAATAAATTCTGCACTTGCACAAGACTTGCACAAGACACAAGCTATCGCTACAAAAATCTTACCCATGCCAGCTGTACACAACTACTATAACCAAATATGGCGAGAGACAGGTCTATCAGCCACAGAAGGTTAACCCTGGCAGCCAGAAAACGGGAAAAAACTAAGAAGAGAGGGGGAGACAGGAAACTTGTGAGAAAGACAGGAAAGTGAAAGACGGAGGGGAAGGACAGGAAAAGGAGACTGTCGATTTCCCCCGGTCGGGCCACGCCGGAGGTGCCGTATACAGGAAGCTGGGGCAAAAGTGATGTGTTGCCTCCGCCGGGGGCCTTAAAGGTCCAAACACTCGGCATCGGCTCAACCACCAGGATTCCTGTTTCCCCGGACATGGCGATGCCACGCACGGCTAAGCGCGGGTGCTCGGGTCCGTGGTAACGCACTGCCCACAATCATCCCCCTGCGGGGATGTCCCTGCCGATGCTCAGGAACCCTTGGTGTCGCCACTCACCAACGCCTGCAAGCTGCTGACACCCCTGGGGGAGCATCGATTGAAATGAACACTGCATTGAAAGCTATCGTTTTATAACATTATTTACAACAAAAACGAAGGCTGCAAACGTTGCTGAGCACAAACAGAAAGCATTGTCAGTGCTCTCCTCTGCTTTTGAATCGATAAAAGAAGCGGCTGGGTGCTTGGCTGGACGAGAATGTTTACACACCACAAACTAAGAAAAAATACTTGCTCCTAACACTGAAGAATTACGGTAGCGGAAAATAAAGAAGGCAGTATACCATGATGAAAGGGTGCCAAATATTCCTCAGTGACTTGCCGCAAACCACCTAAGGGCTTCGTAGGGTTTCTTAGGGCTTCTTTATTTATTTTTTGTAAGACAGGTGCAGGACACCAGGATAGATACTGAAGAGGGATTAAAAAGTACAGCAGCTTGTTAACCAACTCGTAACAAAATATTTGCATGAAGTATCAAGGAAAAATTCTATTGGCCGGGCGGCGAAGAAATGTTAGCTTGGTGGTTACAAGTGGTCAACATGCTGCTAATTCAACACTGGACTGACAGATGGCCATCCACACTGGAAGACATATGCTAATAAACTGATGGCTTTCGGCCTTGAAAGCAACAATTAATCATTGCGAGTTAGAGCATCATCGTGAGTGCTCTGACTCATCTAGCTTTCACTCCCTGGATAGTGTCGCCAACTCTCCAGAGCGCCAAAAGCAAGCTGCGGTGCAGCCAGATATATTCCCGAATACAGAAGGAGGCGACTGGTCGTCATGGTCGACACCTTGGCGACATCGGCGGCTCGCTTGCGGTGCTTGAGGCTTGCGTATAAGGGAAGTAGTACCGCTGCTGGGCGAGGTTGAACTGCCATCTGGAGGCGCGCAGCTCAGTCAGTTCGAGCAGCGTCTTGCGCGCCTGCGCCGAAAGGTGGGCAGGAGGAAAGCCTCCCGCAGCCGCCGAACCAGGGTCTCCATGCGATGTGGGGCGTCGCGCTCGATGACCTCGCTGGCGATGGTCAGCACCGACCGCAGGAACTCCATCTGCGAGGTGCCGGGTGCAGTAGTCAGCATGCGTGATGTATAACGCGCTCATTGCGAAGACCAGCTTAATTCGAGAGAAATGAGCGACAGTTACTGTTACGAGTATTTTTACATATCGGCCCCCCTTTCACCCCTTAATATCTTCCGTCACTGAGGAGTTAACCCGCTGCAAGACAGCTAACGTGCCTTCTCTTCAAGTAACTAACTTCTTAATCTCATCCGCCCATCTAACCTTCTGCCGCCCCCTGCTACGGTTGCCTTCTCTTGGAGTTCACACCGTTACCCTTAAGGATCGGCGGTTATCTTGCCTTCGCATTACATGCCCTGTCCAAGCCCGTTTCTTCCTCTTGATTTCGACTAGGATGGAGCCCTGCATTGAGGGCTCCACTCAGGAAGACGACGACGATGATGATGATAATTATGATGATGATGATGACGATTGAAGACTAACTATAATAAAAGTTTTTTCTCCTTTTCCTCCTCTACACAGAGTGTACACAGACCACCATGACAGCGTCTATGCAAGACGTTCATTGGCTCAAGATATGATACTCACCTTGCGCCTTGAGATGGTGTAAAAAAATTTGCACGCGAATAAAACGACTCGCTGCGTGAAACAAAATAGAATATTCTAAACGTGTTGCCAAATGATGATGTCTCGCTGCTGCGATGACAGCTAGGACTCAGACGTGGACAGCATGCAAAACATTCCTGTTGTACCTCGTCGCAGGTAGCGCTTACAAGCATTAAATAAATTGCAACAGACGCGTAATTCGTTCAGGGCGGCTTATAGCTGATGGAACCCACGGTATAGGCCCAGGGCCTTTGACCTTTGAACGCGCTCCTGTCTTTGCAGGCTTCTGTCCAAGATAGGCTGTGCGCACGACCTCCCTGACTGCGCTGTTTGAGGTGACGGAGGCTTTTTTAGATAATTTAAGCTAACACCTTTATTTTCTTCTTCACCCTTTAATGACCTCACTGCTGTAGGCTTGTCACCTGTCCCAATTCACTCGGCAAATGCTCGCCAAGTAGAGTCGTTTGGTTCTCTCTGTGCTTGTTTATTTGGGAATGTATACACAAACCTCAGCTTTCAGTACATCGTCTGTACTCTCACGCAAGACACAACACGCGTTTATTTGTAGGTGAATAAACATCAACGCACGGTCTTTTTCATCATTTAGTTGGCCGTCCGAAAAAGCCGTCCCACAACTCCGTCCCACACCCCACAACTCCGAGCACCACAGCTCCCGATCAGTGTTGGATCACTTCAAGCACGGAGTCCTGCAAGTCCTGCGCATACAAAGCAGCCAGCCTTGTGAAATCAGGGCCACAAGCAGAAAGCACAGAACTGAGAGGCAAGCGAAGAACGGGGATCTATACACACCGTCTCATTCTCGTTACCAGTCTCAGCTGGAACTGAAAGCAAAGGCAGACGCGTCAGTACATATGCTGCACTCTACCGGCGCATGTTGCAGGCAGCTTGCGGCGTAATTACTACATACCTGTGTGCTTGATTACGATGGGCTTAGTAGGCGTGACAAGAGGTGTAACACCAACCTGCGAAAACGCACAAACAAACAGCGAGTAATGAGACAAAGTGCAAGCGCACAATAGTTTAGACCCATTTTCAACGGTTTCCACAGCGCTTTTTTAGGATCAATCTTCTTTCGATACGAATTTTTTCAGTTGTATGTTTTATCTTTAGACGACTCCTATGACACATCTATGACAAGGACCCTTCAAAAGTGAGAGACATCACGAAATATTTACGCAAATAGCTTAATGTGTAGGTTTAAATATCTGACGTTCTGCTAACCCTGCTGAAGTGGAAAATTGTGTTTTAAGATTTAATAAATGTCGAAAGAAATAATAAAGAAAGAGAATTCAAGTATTTGTTTTAGGGGCTGCCTGTATAAAGATAATTTACATCGCAACAGTTTGTTGTTATACTTCACGTCAGCTAGAACAGTGGATGGCGTAACATTTGACACTAATCAGTCATGCGCCCGCTGTGGGGATCACTCTCTAGCGAGGTGATAGCTTATTTGCATACTTTCATAAGGAAGCTAATAGCCTGGAACATTCTTATCAATTTACCTGCAGTTGTCATATATTGGCACAACTACAATGCGCTCAAAAGTTTTTCGAAGCCAAGAACGTAGGAGTAGGAGCTATAAACTTCAAAGATAGCATATATGCTCATTATATTGGGAATTACTTTGTGACTATTTAGTGCAGTCTTGCAAAGGGTCTTTCAAAGAAACGATATCAGCTGTATCCTCTTCTCTGATGCACGATAGTCTAGTCATTTCATGAAGATCGTCACACCGCAGTAACAAATCGTGAATTGCTGCCTTCTTGTTTTGCTGACCTTAGGCAGTTAGTTGCAAACAGATCAGCTTGTATACGTACAGGGAAGCTGTTTCGTGCAAAGCCCCAATAAAACACACCTTTTTAAGCATCCCGGTATTCGAAGAGCGGTATCGCTTCTCGGGCAGAGAGGCCGCTCGCGGCTTGGATGGCCCCGGCGACTGGGGCAGGCGATCGGGCGTAGTCGCCGCAGTCAGAGACTGCAAAGGGCCCAGTGCATGCGTTGTCCTTACGGTCAAGAAGCAGCAGTCGCGAATACAAAGAAGGCATGTCATGCTGCCTATGCAATAATTTACTCCGAAATGATGTCGACACTAAATGAAATGAGCGAGATACATGGCAATTTGGGTGAGGCTAATGCGAAATGTTAGGTGCAGCAGAAGCGGTTTATAGATCAGACTTGTTAGGCAATGGCTCAACGGAACAGCAGAACCATGCGGCTACACCATCCCTCAGGCTTTTTTCTTCGAGGCTCGCCTCAATCAGTAACCTTGAAAAACCGGCTGGCCAATTCTATCTGAACGCTTCTGTGATTAAAGCAGACCTGCCTGTTTTTGAGGGCTCTTAGTTTTCTTGTATTCCGAAAAAAATAGCATATCCGATAATACCAGAAAAGTTAGAAAGAAGGGTGGTGCGCGTGGACAAGTGGTTCAGTATACCGAGCGCGGAAACCTTGCTCGTGTCTTACCTTTGTCGATAACCATTTCCGGGCCCTGACGGTCTTCACTAGGGGAGGGACTGGTTTCTCATGAATGTACTGAAAAATAAATCACATAAAGAGATATTAAGATGATAACTGAACATTTTGTATTGCTTCATTTACTTTTGTATTTACAGGCTGGCATGCCCAATTCTTCTCCTGATTACGGAGTTGTGACTCCCTTTAATACGGTAACTACTCAAACAAACTCAGGACAAAACACTGAGAGCCCGAAGAAAACCCGGAATAGAATTGGGCTTGCCCAAGTAAAATTTTAATCCGTATCGATGCCTTGCATTTCACGCCACAAGTGCCGTGACAGTGCGTCACGCACAACAGTCACCAAGCTTTCACGGCAAAGGTGGCGATAAACTGATCGGACATAAGTGCATATTTTCCTTCCACTCCTGTTCGGCCTACACAGCAGCCATTGTGTCATCAGTAAAAAGCCTGTTTAGGAAATGTCATCGAAGAATTATCCAGATTACATGCAGGTATATGGTTTATGCATGGGGGTTTAACGTCTCAAAGCGACTCAGGCTATGAGGGACGCCGTAGTGACGGGCTCCGGAGACTTCGACCACCTGGGGTTCTTTTACGTGCACTGACATCGCACACCACACGGGCCTCTAGAATTTCGCCTCCATCGAAATTCGACCGCCGCGGCCGGGATCCAACCCGCGTCTTTCGGGCCAGCAGCCGAGCGCCATAACCACTGAGCAACTGCGGCGGTTTCCAGATTACTTGGAATGTCAGTTATTCTGGTATCACTCTTCGCGGGCACGCAGAAAATGAACGATTGTTGTCAGCGCCTCGCATTGCTTATTCCAATTGCTTCGCGAAACCACCACTTCTGTGCAGTCGTCCACACCTACTTCACTAAACTCGCCGCACAGCATTATCTACAAATGAGGATAAAAATGACCTAGGCAAGAGGCTCAGTCAGGCCATGAGTTGCACACCGAGGGCAATGCCCTGCTGCGAAATAACAATACACTCGAATTTTAATATCATCAGCAGAAAAACTACGCCTAGCTCGCTATAAATGCATCTTCTCCCATGTGTCTTCCATTAACTGTGTCCAGTGACAGCTGTGGCCACAATTCACCCTGGAAACCTTGTGATCGCATCCAGCCACCTGACTCTCTGCAAGCCCCTTCTACTCTTGCGTTATCTTGGAATCCAGTCCATTGCCCTAAACAATCATCAGTTATCACCAGTGCGTCAATACGCAACTGCACGGTAGCCGAGGCCGTAGAGGCAGCCGTAGCTCTAGCGACAGCGGAGGGCTACCGATTAAACAGGTCTCTAACCATGCTCGCAGACTCCCAAGCAGCATGCCGTAACTATCTATACGGCAGAATCAGCCACAACACGTTCCGAATTCTCCGCTCATGTGGCAACCCCAACAACAACAACCAAGCCAAACACGCGATAGTTTGGATACCGGGTCACACCGACATTACGGGAAATCAGGAGGCAGACAGGACAGCTCGAGGGTACGCAACAAACCGAGCGTCTATCCACCTCACCTCTACAGAGGACCCGGAAACGGTAGACCAAAGCTATGCAGAGATCCTAGACTCTAGAGAGGGACTAGCAAAAAGTATTCCCCCCCCCCCCCCCCCATAAACAGCTAAGCAGGAAGGACCCGCTCCCACATGAACAGCTAAGCAGGGAGGACGCCATAGCGTGACGACAACTGCCAACGGGAACTTTCCCGTGCTTAAACATGATAAGTAAAATCTATCCCACACAGTACGAAAGCGTATGCCCGTGGTTTGGAAATAAACCAACCCTATACCACACCACACGGGCATGCCAGAAAGTCGGCGAGCTAACCATAGTAGAAAACCCGAGTGCGGAACAGTGGGGGAGGATGCTTTCCAGCGACATCGTAAAAGTCCAGCAAGGACTAGCAAGACGTGCTCGCAGGTCAGCTACCCTCAGTCGAGCCCTGGACTAAGGGAACCAACCCTGGAGCAAGATGGAAGAAGCCATCTGAAACCGCTAATACCTCTGTAAAATAGAGAACAATAAACGTTCTACCTACCTACCTCTCTCGTGCTTCAGATTTGTGGTTACTATCTGCCCGCAGTAGATGTATTCCCTTCCCCCTTTTTCTTTGCTTCGTTGCCCGTTGTAAGCTGCTGCTACATTGCGGGAGTGTTAAATATTAGGATTTTAATTTTTTGATCGACAGTTGTGCTTTTTCTGCTTAGGTCCTCGATCATGTTTTGCAGCTCTCCATAAGAGTTACTTAGTGCAGCAATCTGATCAACAAATCGCAGATTACTAATGTATTCTGCATTAACTTGTATCCCAAACACTTCTTAATCAAGACCTCCAGTAAACACGCGAAAAGTAGCACTGACGAGATCATCTTTCCCTGCCGGCATTCTTCATAGTTCTGCCTTTATTACTTTCTATGTGGAGGTATATTTTAGCAGCGCAACTGCTATATATATTTCGCTGTATTCTTCAATACATCTCTTCTACAACCTGGTTGTGTCATCCCTAAATGATTTGTGAGGTTTCGAATGAGGCACATGCTTTCTCGAAATCTATTATAGCTACATTAAAAGATGGTGATATTCTACGCATCTTTCTGTCACATGATTGATGGTTCAAATGTGGTCTATTGTGGAGAAGCTTTTACGAAAGCCGTCTGGTCATTTGGTTGCTTCAAGTCTAAAGATGCTCGAACTCTATGAGCGAATTCCTTACTTAGTAAATACCTTGTCGGCAGTTTACAGTAAGCTGATCGAGTTAAATTTTTTCATAACCATGACATCCACTCTCTTACGAATTAAAATAACGTTAGCGTTGAGCACAGCCATCAGCTCTGTCTATAGTGTTCTTCCAAGATTCCAGAAGCACGTGTTCATCAGGCATTGTGTACACGGGGCGGCCAGTTTTTCTGGCACAATTTGCCCAGCGTCATTCTACAGATCTGCACTCACCTGACCCTGATAACTTTAATATAGATATGGTTCATCACGTAAACAACGTGTTCTGAGGGCCGGCTAATTTCTATGAAGTGCAGAACAAACAGCACTGAACACGGAAGTAGTGCTCAAAAGATAAAAAAAAAAACTTTGATGTCAGTAAACATGGGGTGGTCAGCAAAAGGTAATATACATTTAGTCGGCAACCCCGCACCGCGTAAGATGAAAGAGGCAAACAGTAGATGACAGGTGATGATGTCAATTTACAGTGACTAAAGTGAATTTTCGAAGACGATGCACATGTCCAAGCACACACCTGCTGGCACAGGTGTTTCACTTGCCATTCAAAGCTGTGCTTGTGCCCTGTGTACCACTAGAGAGGCCGGAAGTGCCTCTTACAAAACACAAACGCGCCTGCAGTCGAAGATACAGCTTTAGAAGCTACGAAAAAAAAGGCGGCGCACTTCCATAAATATTGAGATATGTCCAGAAATTCTCATCTACTTGAGCACAGCCATCAGCTCTGTCTATGAATGACGCGGCTAATTCCATTCGAGTTTCTCTATTCAGTAATTTTGTTACATATGCTCACATTCAATACGCATGTACGTCTATCAAAATATACCTATTCGGTTATTATCTGCAGGATCAATGTTAGGGATTAATTTTACCACACATTAAATGGGACTGCACAGGAGTGCGAGAAATTCCCTGCAAGGTAACCAAGTACCGTATAAAGGTTTACGATGTCAAGCTCTGTGAATGCATGCCCCCTCTGGGGGCTTTTTTCTGTGATTGCCATTCGGCAAAGGTACCCGCCGCGGTGACTCAGTGGTTAGGGCGCTCGGCTACTGATCCGGAGTTCCCGGGTTCGAACCCGACCGCGGCGGCTGCGTTTTTATGGAGGCAAAACGCTAAGGCGCCCGTGTGCTGTCCGATGTCAGTGTACGTTAAAGATCCCCAGGTGGTCGAAATTATTCCGGAGCCCCCCACTACGGCACCTCTCTCTTCCTTTCTTCTGTCACTCCCTCCTTTATCGATTCCCTTACGGCGCGGTTCAGGTGTCCAACGATATATGAGACAGATACTGCGCCATTTCCTTTCCCCCAAAAAAACAATTATTTTTATTATTATTATTCGGCAAAGGCACAGTACTAACAGCGGAACTTAACCGTGCCGCCGGTCTCTATGAAACAGTGAAAATTAAAAAAAAAAGTTGATCTTACTTTTGCCACGGGACTGATGACTGTCCACGGTGAGCTGACTTGGCGTGTCTCCTGCGGCGCAGATTTTGAGGGAGTTTTGACACCAGTCTCGCCTTGCATCTTATTGCTTGGGGTTGCGGGTACCTTGAATATCTTCTCTGTCGACTTCCGAAAAGAAGACATGATGCGCAAGGAGCGGTCAATAATATAGCACTGTGTTCAGCGCTGTGCCTGGCTGCACCGACTGTTCTTTGACCTCTTCGTCGTCGGCTTCGAAGAGCTGCTGAACACTGAAGCGATTCGTAAGTGGATATTCCTAGCGCAAGTGCTGGTTTATATTAAGAAAATAATGAACTCTCTGCAGAGCAGTTGAGGCAGCTCTCTCCTGGCGTTTAACTGGTCGCTGAGCAGTTACTAAGACTTTATCAGCGCAAACGAAGAAAAAAAGCCTAACGTCTTTTTCTTTCATTTCTAAATTATGACGCTTCCTTCGGTTTTTAGGATAGAAAAGCTGTGATGAGTAGCATTCAGCTTAGTGCCCTTTATGTGCCTTGCGGGACTTCCGGATACTTCCAAATTGAAGGCACTGGGGAAAGGAACGATAGAGCCAACTCTAATCTGATCGGACGACCCAAGAATATATTACGCCATTTACTCGGTGTTACCACTTTTATTTATTATTTATTTACAGCATATCTTGCAGCGCTGAAGCATTACAACGGTAGAGCGTGTACAAAATATAAAAACAACACAAAGAAAGAAACAGCACACAATTAAGAGATGATGAGTATATAAAAGAGATATACTCGATTTAAGACCTGTTATAATATCCACGAGAACAACAGAGTGCAAAGAATATTCAAGTAATTAGAAATTATGAATAAGTTGAGCGAAGTGAACATCGTCAGCTGTGACGACCTCTTCTGGTAAAGTGTTCCATTCGAGCCAACAACTTTAAAGCCAGCACAGACAGTCGACGGTTGCAACAGTGCATAAAAACTGAGCTACCTGCGAGCACTTGGAACTTCGTGGAGTGGATGCACCGGAGATCATGAAACTTGGTGCGTAACAATTTAAATGAGACCGTGGTAACAGAACTGCCAGAAGTGGTAACAGAATAAAATGCTTTCGTGCTCCCAAGATTAAATGCGTTCTTCACGGTGCCAGCTGCGATTTCCTCCATTCACTTGAGACGAGGCGAATGCTCGCGGGGCGCTTTATCGAAAGAGGTCCCCTCACACAACACATCGTTCCGCATAACTAAAGCACGTGAACGTACTGACAACATCCTCCGGTGTTCATGAAATTAACCGCCGCGCGAAAAGGCAGAGGCGTCGAAGTAAACAGTACTGTCTGCTTAAAAATAACAAGGTGCAGCCGTTGTGTGGTGCGTCGGTCTTCAAGTTCTTCCTTGGAAGGAAGCGGCTGCAGCCTGCATTGTTCAGGAATCTGCTCGGGATCTCCACGCTGTCAGTACGTTTCTTTTTACCGTGCAGCGAGGGCCAAGTCCTCGCCGCAAAGGTAATAGTCCATTATTCGGATATGTAGCAAAATCTTTCTTTTAAATTGTTTCCATCGCCCGCATCGAGCAGTTAAGACTGCCATAAAAAACCACTGGGGGACGCTTTTGACGATAGCGAAAACGCGAATAGAAAAAAAAAATGACTGCTGTCGGTTGACCTGCGGATATAGTGATTGTTGTAGTGAAAGTTTCATTTTATGAAAAAATTGCGTTCATAAACAGTTTCCCGTTTAAAATTGCTTTTGTCCACGATTGCTGGGTATGGTATATCCCCTATAACATGCATAGCACGTAGGCCGTATACCGGAAATCATGGCATAGGACTGCCATAAATAGCAATACCGCATTTTGAAATAATGTTTGCAAACTCGCGCTTGCACCAGGGCTCCAAACCGGAATCGCTACCAAATCGTTCCAGTCGCTTAAGCCATTCAGTAAAGCTTGATTGCCAGAAGATTTACGGCGACAAATAACTGATGAAATACTTCTCTGGTTTCGACAACGGCTGCTACCGTACATACTCAGAGTTAGTAAAGTTACTGCAATAGTATAAACTGCCATTCAGATTATTAACCGCAGTTTACCAATATTACTCAAGAGAAAAACGTACAGCAGCTGTATCTTACCGGTACGCACCTAGGGGCAGAAACAGGGAGGCTAACGAAAAGTTTTCAGCTCAAGTTAAGGACAACGCAACGAGCTATACACGAGAAAGTGATAGGTGTAACGTTAAGAGACCGGGAAGCGGGCAGAGTGGGTGAGGGAACAAACGCGGGTTAATGACATCCTAGTCGAAACCAAGAGGAATAAAGGAGGTTGGGCCGGGCATGTGATGCGAAGGCAAGATAACCGCTGGTCCTTAAGGGTAACGGAGTGGATTTCAAGAGAAGGCAAGCGTAGCAGGGGGCGGCAGAAAGCTAGGTGGGCGGATGGGATTAGGAAGTTCGCAGGCATTAGTTGGGCGCAGCTGGCAAAGGACAGGATTAATTGAGAGACATGCGAGAGGAGTTTGCCCTGCAGTAGGTGTAGTCAGGCTGATTACGATGATGATGATGAAAAATACCCTAAAGAAAACGCCTAAAATGAAGTATATAAGAAGAGACTGACTTGGTTTAAGAAGCTGGTCCTCATTTCTGTTCCGGAGAAATGAAGCGAACAGCAAATATATTTGGAACAAACAGGAAGCATGAACATCTGTGCGTTTGTGTGCGAACATTGCACGAAGGAGGCGGTAATTTACTCGAAAGGTTTTTTTTTTTGCTGGAGCGTTGCTACAGCGGTCGCGTAGATTATCGTCCCCATCTTCTATGGCTTCATCAAAAGATTCCTGGCAGTCTAGTGCTCAGCTTGAGCCTGCAGGCTAAGATGACGGCGAAGTGCTGCTGTACCTTGTGAGTGCACTGACCTCCTTTTTAATGGCAGGCGGCAGGTGGCCGACATGCACGCGTGCATCTATGACAGCCATCAGACACATAGTCTTCAATGTAGGACAAAAGTCTAGCACGTGCATATCCGTCAGCGCCTCTTCGCATAGTTCAGAAGTCTCCTCTGCACTAGACTGCATCCACTGCTCGACCGTTGCGTAGGATTTCAATCCTCGACCACCGAAGACGAAAAGCAAATTGTCAATCACGCAGCAGCCCGGGAACCGCCTGGCCGACGGGCCTGACCGCTTCGGCGTCACTACGCTCCAGGAGGACCTCTCAGGGCTGTACTTGTGGATGATGCCAAAGTATCGGTCCCGGTCGAAGTCCAAACCTCCAAATACATACAGCTCTCCGTTGTAGACGAAGGTGGCGTGATCTTCGCGCCCTTCGGGGGGAAAGCCATCGACGCGGGGCCGCACCCATGTCGAGGTGGACGTGTCCAGATACACCAGAGAGCTGCTGTAGGCTGTGCCTCGGCCAGAGAGCACAAGGGCTCCGCCCCACACGTACATACGGTCCCCAATGGCGGACGCCGAATGGTACATGGTGTTCTCCGGCAGCTCGCCCCTGGTTGGCACAGTATGCCAGCGCAATGTCTTCAGGTCGAGGAAATCTATCTGCGGCGTGGGTGGGCCATCCACCGGCCATCCACCATAGAGGTAGACTCGGCTGCCCACCAAGCATGCAGTTTGGCCGAACCGAAATTCTGGCCATTGGCCAGACACTTCCAGGAGACTCCATGCCATCGTCCTGGTGTCGAAGCGGTAAACTACGCTACCCACTTCGATATAATCCCGGCTGCTCCAGAGGTAGGCGCAGTCTCCGTAGGCGACGACCGTGCGGCTGTAATTATTATGCCAGGGGCTCCCGTCCGGAAGGGACTGCGTCTGCAGCTGGTTCCACTGGCAGCTCGCAGGGTCGAATGCGTAGACTTCGACGGACTCGCGTGTGGTGCGGTCCACGTCCTCGCGGTCGGGGTCGAACGAGTAGATCTTGCCATTAATGGAGACAGCCGTGTAGTTTGCGCCTTCTGGCACGCCTTCCAGCCGCACCGTCCACATCTTCGCCACTGTAAAATCCTCCCGGGAAAGATGCGCAGGTTTCTTTTCGGTCGTAGAATGTGCACGTGCACGTGCGGGATCGTTTTTTTCTTCTTCTTCTTCTTCTTCTTCTTCTTCTTCTTCTTCTTCTTCTTCTTCTTCTTCTTCTTCTTCTTCTTCTTCTTCTTCTTCTTCTTCTCCTCAAGTAATATGGCACATACCCACGTGGGGGGGATTGGCCAAGGTATAGAGTAGAATGCCCCTTTCTTCGTTCCCCTTTATGCACGTGCACCTGTGTGAGGGATGTTCCAGTGCCCCTACAGGCGAACTTTCATACCTTGGGTGCATTGGCAAAAACTATATATAATAATAAGATAATAACAAAAAAATATATAAAGTGACTGTACATTGTTTTGTGAAGAGTTACGTGTTGGCCTTCAGGTTTTTCTGTGTCCTTCGCTTGGGCGCAGTAACTTATTCTGCGCAAAATTAAATTAGCTGCCAGGTGTTTGCGCGCCGGCGTGTCTGTCTTCTGTGTATTTATCATTTCCTCTGTTCCCCTTCATGGCGCCTTTTTGAAAAAATGTGTTCAACCACGTTGCCAAACAGCATTCAAAAGCCATCTATACTTTGCCAAGTGGTGAAGACCAGTATGAGATGCGCTATTGAAATGCTGGCAGAAAGGCAAGGCGTTTTTCGAGAATGCCGCGCCACCCACCAAAAGGATGACGATGCATCTGAGATGCACGCAACAATGTTCTTCGGCCCACTTCCATAAAAACCGCTGTTTGTCGCAGAAATGTCAACTTCTGCTGAAACGTCAAATGTGCCTGGGGTGCCAAGTGTTTACAAACGCACGAGGTATCCAGGAAACGATGCTTTGTTTCGTCTCAAAATTCTCGTAAGCAGCAGGCTGGAATGTACTGAGAGGGAGAGAGAAAGTGTGACTTGATGCGTACCGGTTAAGACCTGCGCGAACTGTATGAATGCCAATGCTGGCGTCGAGGCGCGCTTTCATTCGGCCGCTCCAAACACGACATATATAAAAATGGCTGTGTTCACGCTTGTGGAAGCATGGAAAATTTATTCCTGCCTCGTGGAAGCATGGAAAAATTATTTTTATTCCAAGACCCCACAAGTCTATCACCACCCTAAACAACATCCGCCCCATTTCTCTTACATCCTGTCTAGGCAAGGTCTTCGAGCACATAATTCTTGCTCGGCTAACAACGTACATGGAAGACAACCACCTTTTCCCCCACAGTATGCTCGGATTTCGTGCGCATCTATCTGCGCAGGACGCCCTACTTCAAATTGCGCATGACGTGCTTGATGATACCATCCCCCACCACACTAAAGCTATCCTGACAGTTGACCTCACCAAGGCATTTGACAGAATTCGACACGATGCCATCTTACGGGAACTGCAGGCTCTACAGGTAGGCCCTAAAACCTACAATCACGCTCGCGCGTTTCTCTCGGGCCGCACTGCCTCCCTGCACATAGATCAGATTACCACATCCCCTTATACACTCGGAGAGCTCGGAACACCTCAAGGGGCGGTCCTTTCTCCTCTTTTCTTTAACGTTGCTCTCATCCCCCTAGCTCACAAACTGGCTCTAATCCCACACCTAAGCATACCCTGTACGCTGATGATATTACCACATGGACCACTCATGGCTCTGACGGGGAAATTGAGGAAACTCTTCAGTTAGCAGCAGACACCATCTCCTCTCACGCGTCATCCATCGGGCTCGAAAGTTCCCCATCTAAGTCCGCGCTCTTCCTAATTAGGCCAAAATCTAGCGCCAACTCGCCCATCCAAATCAATTTAAAAGGATCCCCTATCCCCATCACACCCGCCCTCCGCATCCTTGGCCTCCACTTGCAGGATTCTGGAAGAAATGAACATACCCTTAAAAGGCTCAAGGCCTCCACGCAATCCGTGTTGCACCTTCTACGCCGAGTGTCCTCCCTTAACAAGGGTTTAGACGAAGCGGACAACATGAAAGTAGTGCACGCATTTACGCTTAGCCGCATTCTATACGCAACCCTATATCTCAAATTGAACCGCACGGAAACCGAACGCGTGAACGCAATGATCCGCCTTGCGACTAAGGCAGCCCTAAACCTACCTCGTAGCACTAGCACAGCCAAACTTATTGCACTAGGCATGCATAACACCATTCAGGAACTAGTTGACGCGCACCTTCAGACACAGTACCTTAGACTTGCCACGAGCGCCACTGGCCGCCATATACTCTCCTCCCTTCGCAGCAACATACCCGCTAACCAGTCAACCCTTATAGCCATTCCTCGACACATCCATACACCTCTCGTTGTGAAACCCCTTCTTCGAAACGTCCATCCCCAATATCACATCCCTCGCCGCGTAGCTCGCGCTAATGCCCTCCATAAGTATTATGGGCAAGCCCACCATGCCGTTTGGGTAGATGCCGCATGTACAGCGCATGATGCGGTAGCAGTTGCCCACAATCTAACCCTAACTCACTGTCTTCCCTCGGGCTCTACGCCTGAGGAGGCAGAGGAGACCGCCATCGCCCTAGCTCTTGCACATTCGGACGCCCAATACATCTTCAGCGACTCCAAAACGCCTCTGTCCAACTTTGCCCGGGGCAGTATTCACGCCCCTGCCTGGCAATTGTTGAACACCCCTACCCAAAATTTACCGCGCAGGGTAGAGCTTCAGTGGGTGCCGGCTCACTCTGGGAACCCTGGAAACGAGGCTGCCGATAAATTGGCCCGAGGTCTGATTTGCCGGGCTCAGGACAGTCTCGATCCAGGATTCTCGAGGGAGCAGGCGCACACCTTTGCGGAGCTCACGCAAATACCCCGTTTGGACCGTCGGACTTACCCTCCTCTCCACCCCTCTCTTACGCACTGCCAACAGATCCTCTTCAGACGCCTCCAGACCCGCTCTCTGTCATCCCCTCAGCTTTTATCCCACTATTGCGGCACATCCCCTGCATGCTCCCTATGCGGTGACCCCCACGCCACACTCTCCCATATCCTTTTCGGCTGCCCTGCTGACCCTCCCCTGCGGGGACAGCATGCCATCTCGAACTGGGAGGACTGGGAGGTCCTGCTTATGTCTGCAGACCCGACATCACAGCTTGCTGCGGTGACTCGGGCTGCCGACGTCATGTCCCGGCATGACCTACTTGATGCAGTGCGGGACCGCGCAGTGGCCCAGGGACCCAGCTGGGTCTAAAACTCACTTGCTGAATAAAGTTTTTCTGTCTGTCTGTTCCTTCTTGTTATTCCTCTTCGGTTGTCGAAGTCATCGTTGATTCACATAATGCCTTTTCCGCGAGCAAATTTACTAATCATAAGGTACATCCTGGTTAATTGTCAATGTTTGCTGCCTACACTATTGGAAATCCTTAAACCTCCGAAGCTTCTTGATTGGTTTTCTTGATTTGTAAGATTCTTGCCCCTCTTTCTGTGCCAATATGTGGTCTCTCGGTCTCGTCTTCAAATGTGATCTGCCAGGTGTATTCAAATGTGGTGTCGCAGGTGTCTGCGGATTGTGTTTTGCTAACTGATTTCTTTTTTGTTTTTTTTTTCTATGTTGCCACCATGGAAGCACGCTAGCCCTCTACCTTGCTGCCAAAGGAGTGACAGTGGCGGTCAACGCAGGCTACTGTTTTTCGTATGATTTCTCCAGTATATTGTTACCACGTCCTGTAACATTTTAACTAGCTTTTGATCTTTTATTATCTCCGGTTTTCTCTTTGTGTGTTTTTTCCAAGCTATCCTGTCAATATTTTTCTTTCGTGCTCCGTTAAGACGCAATTCTGCGCGTAATTATCAACTCCTTGTACTTCAGCATCACAACGGCAGCTGCGCTCCCCACTAATTTTGACTCGCTGGAAGAAAAATGCAAATTGCCCGTGTCCTGTGATGGCTATTGACTGGTGGTGATTTGTAGTAAATGTTCCTGGCATTTGCTTAGTGCTCTTAACCCACTGAAATGCGAAGGTATTCTTTCGCTCGTTGTGCCAGATGTTCTTTCATTTAGGTGCAAGTTCCATTTTCAGTTGCTTTCTTATAAATTGTGTAGTTGTCGGCAGCTTTTCCTCCTCTCTAGTATCTTTCGCTTTCGTCGCTAGAGATGCAGTTGTTTCACTGCCAGTATTTCCCCTGTGTCCCTTGAAATAAATTAAAAATATTTGGTATCGCTGGAGACTTTGCAGTTTTCCCTTGACTGTGTGAAAAATAGGGTTAGTGTTGCTCGGATTCTCTTCTGGCTTTAGCTGCCAACAAGCTACCGGTAAAGATTTGAAGTTTTTGACGGCCACTTTTAGACTGAATAAAATGTATTCCTTTTTCTATAGCTACTGTTTCTAATTGAAAGTTTTTGGAATATTTTGGCAATTTTTATTGTTTTTGTGCAGAAAAAAATTTCTTCTAAAGTTTGGGTATTGCTCGTACTGATTAGTTAATACTGTCCCATATAATAAATTCGGGATGCTTCTGACGATAGAAACAAAATTCAAGCCTGCCGAGGGGATATGAGAGGATAAACTGATTGTTGTAGTGTTATTTTACGATATATGAAAAGTCGCGTCACGTTCATAAATAATTTCCCGTTGAAAATGCGTTTTTCGAGCATTTCTGGGTATGCCACAACCTTCCTTTCGAAAGCGGAACATTGCATTCACAGTTTGTGATACCAGCCAGGTTAAGCGCACATAGATCAGGTGCTGACAATCGCTGCTTGCTTTAGCTTCAGCAAGGGGTGTGAGTAAAGCAATGACAGCATTTTTGGAACGAAGAATGTTCCTAGTGCCATTAATCACGCGCAGAATGTGTAACCTCTCCAAAGTCACATCGCAATTATGGGCATTTATTCACAACGGATCGGATCGGAAACACATTTAATGAGCTCTAGAAAAGAGATCTTCGCGGCTTCAGACGGCGTCTTCCATCTTCCGATGGCGTCTTCCGTCTTCATTCATAGGGATTGTGCCTTAGTCCAAGGCTCAACTGAATATGGCCATCTCGCGAGCTCGCTCTACTATGCACCTTTGGCCTTTCAAGCTTACGCTGGAAAGCATACTCTCCCACTGCTCCGCACTGGCGTTTTTCATTCTACGAATAGTTGGAGGCTCAATCTTTTGACAGGCCTATGATATATGGTATAAATCTGGTTTCTCTCCGCACCATGGGCACCTAGCCTCATACTGCGTAGGGAACATTTTATTAAGAAGGTTTAGATTCGGAAAAGTACCCGTCTGCAGCTGTCGCCATGCAACAGCATCCTCTCTACTTAGATCCTTATATAGGGGTGGATACTTGTCTGACCCCTTTATAATAATTTAGGATATCTGAGTATCCCATGGGTACTGCAACATTACTGCCATTGGTACGGCCGGTTTTATTAGGCGATGTTCAAAACTACGCAACTGTATGTACCCGCTGAGAGTTAGCACAACATAAAATTTGAACACATAAACATGCGTAGCACGTAGGCTGTACGCCGGAAATAATAGCATACGGCAGCAATGAAGAGTGACGCCATTTTCTAAAAGGTATGAATATTTACCCTTGCCCAAGGCTCAAATCAGCTATGATTCCCTAACAGTTGCAGTCGCTATAGTCAAGCTAGGCGTGATTGCCAGAAGATGTTGCGGTGACAAAAAATTGATGAAATACTTGTGGGGTTTCTACACTGGTTGCTTCCTTCATACTCAAAGGTAGAGTTGTGTTAGTGAAATGGTCTAAAAATACCTGTTATGAAATAAACTTTAATAGAGAGATGTCTTAGTTTAAGAAGTCGTTTCTCATTTATTCTCCGGAGGTATAATAACAAGGAAACTTGGAGTCGTCTGCATGGACACATGAACATTTGCGCATTTGTGTGCAAACTTTGCACGAAGCAGGGGGCAATTTACTTGAAAGCAATATTTTTTTTCTGTAGCGTCGCCACAGTGGTCGCGTAGATTACCGTCCCCACAGTCTATGGCCACATCGAAATAGTCCTGTCAGTCTGGTGCGCAGCTTGAGCCTGCAGGCTGAGATGACGGCGAAGTGCTCCTGTAGCTTGTGAGTGCACTGACCTCCTTTTTAATGGCAGGCGGCAGGTGGCCGACATGCACATTTGCATCTATGACCGCCATCAGGCACATAGTCTTCAAAGTCGGACAAAAGTCTAGGACGTGCATATCCGTCAGCGCCTCTTCGCATAGTTCAGAAGTCTCCTCTGCACTAGACTGCATCCACTGCTCGACCGTTGCGTAGGATTTCAATCCTCGACCACCGAAGACGAAAAGCAAATTGTCAATCACGCAGCAGCCCGGGAACCGCCTGGCCGACGGGCCTGACCGCTTCGGCGTCACTACGCTCCAGGAGGACTCCTCAGGGTTGTACTTGTGGATGATGCCAAAGTATCGGTCCCGGTCGAAGTCCAAACCTCCAAATACGTGCAGCTCTCCGTTGTAGACGAAGGTGGCGTGATCTTCGCGCCCTTCGGGGGGAAAGCCATCGGCGCGAGGCCGCACCCATGTCGAGGTGGATGTGTCCAGATACACCAGAGAGCTGCTGTAGGCTGTGCCTCGGCCAGAGAGCACAATGGCTCCGCCCCACACGTACATACGGTCCCCAATGGCGGACGCCGAATGGTACACGGTGTTCTCCGGCAGCTCGCCCCTGGTTGGCACAGTATGCCAGCGCAATGTCTTCAGGTCGAGGAAATCTATCTGCGGCGTGGGTGGGCCATCCACCGGCCATCCACCATAGAGGTAGACTCGGCTGCCCACCAAGCATGCAGTTTGGCCGAACCGCAATTCTGGCCATTGGCCAGACACTTCCAGAAGACTCCATGCCATCGTTCTGATGTCGAAGCGGTAAACTACGCTACCCACTTCGAGATAATCCCGGGTGCTCCAGAGGTAGGCGCTGTCACCGTAGGCGACGACCGTGCGGCTGTAATTATTATGCCAGGGGCTTCCGTCCGGAAGGGACTGCGTCTGCAGCTGGTTCCACTGGCAGGTCGCAGGGTCGAATGCGTAGACTTCGACGGACTCGCGTGTGGTGCGGTCCACGTCCTCGCGGTCGGGGTCGAACGAGTAGATCTTGCCATTAATGGAGACAGCCGTGTAGTTTGCGCCTTCCGGCACGCCTCCCAGCCGCGCCGTCCACATCGTCGCCCCTGCAAATTCCTCCCGGGAAGGCTGCGTAGTTTTCTTTTGGCTGTCGACAGCTGCAGCACGCGACGAGGTTCTTCACTGTCTTCAATTCCTTCTTCTTTCTTCTCGATGTCCGTACACAAGTACTTCGGCATACCAATGGTAATGTTTGCTCTGCCGTTCAAAATTTTCTTCTACAAACAAAACGCCTACCATCATAAGCCTTCGTAATGCCCATTTTACTCTTTATTTGGGTATTCCCTTCTGGCCAGTCCTCATTTTTTCCTTCTTTCTTGTACTCACTCCTGTTGTGTCCTGGCTTGCAGTTTCAGTTTGCTCTCCATGGATTGGATTTGGCCTTATCGATGTGCATCGGTAGTTTGGATTGTCATGTGATGGTTCCACATGAAAGCCCACCCCTCCATTAATAAAACGTCATTCGTCATGTTTTGCTTAGTCTCGACTCACTTCTAGGACGGCCCTCCTGGACGACACCACATTGGCGACGAGTATGGGATTCATTAGGCCCATTGGCCTAGTGTGAGTTAATTGGCTGTCACGGTTTAGTTGAAATGGGACGACGTCCCGTTGTCTTCAGTTCTGTTTTCCAAAGCCAATTTCCGGCGGCAAATTCAACTTCATCGGAGGACTTTGGCGGCTACTTGCTTCCTCCTACCTCGTCATCGAAGACCATACCGCTGCCAACGAGCTGCGTTCGCCCGTATTACTGAAGCTGTCGAAAGCGAGTGAGTGCGTTCATCACCGGCATTTTTAGACGTGTGAAGAGCGTTCTTGTGAAAATGAGCGAGGTTACGTTTTGAGACGCCTCGAGTTCAGTCGGTTGAGGAGGTCGCTAAGCCTAGCGGACCTACGCAGTTACCGCCATTGCGTGCAACCTGTTGCTGCGCAGACGAGGAGGGAGGGAGACCGTTTGCCGCCATTTTCTGTAACCGGCAATCGCGAAGAACGGGAGGCCGCCAACTTTCATGTTCAGTATTTAATGCGGACTGAATGATGAACCGCAAGTACGTTGTACTGGGTCAGCATTCTTGTTTTCAGCGATTGAGGAGGCCGCGGTTGTTTTATAGCCGGGCAGTGACGAGGTCGGGAGGCCGCTGCCATTTCGTAACCGGCCATTGGAGGATCCGGGAAGCTGTCACCGTTTTAATGACTGGCCATTGAGAGACCGGGAGGCCGCTGCCATTTTCGTAACCGACTATTGAGGAAGCCAACCGCCGTATTAAGTATTGCATCGGAAGGCCATGCGTCATTTCTGGCGATGATGTTTGAAAGTTGAATTGAGGGACGATTGTAATAGAGAAATACAAGCTGTGAACATGATTTTCAACGAAAAAAAAAGTCGAACGCGACGCAAGGGTTCTCCGGCGTTCATGCACCAGAGCCTTTCCTTCAGAGACCGGGACGCCCGGCGGGGCCTTGGGCACAGTGGATACAAACATTTGAACTTGATTAGAACTTAACTGGGGGTTCTTCAGCATCACCTGAAAGCAAGAAATTGTTGTTGATATACAATTTAGGGAACGAAGGGCGCAGAATTTATTTTGAACGTACTATGACGCAACCGGATATTGCGTCGCTTCCAGCGTCAGCGTCCACAGAGATGGGAGACACTGCGCCAGATGTGTATATGACTGCAGTGACATTACTTGCCCAAGAGTCTTCTGTGTTGACACATTTGAACGACGTCAATTCTACAACCGCGTGCAGCAGCCAGATGAGTCGGTCACAGAATACATAGCCGCACTCCGGGATCTGGCGAACGCGTCCAGTTTTGCGTCCCCAGATGAAGCAATGAGAGGCAGGTTCGTGACTGGCGTCTCATCGCTACGTGTTCGCGAACGCCTTTTGTTAGAAGGATCCGATATCTCCTCCGCCACAGCTTCGAATATTGCTTTGCGGTATGAGCAAACTGCTCGCGACGCTCAAGAAGCCGCAGCACCAATACAAGAAGCAACGTGCTCATTGCATCAAGTTCGTTCACAGCGCCAAGCAACGCCATCGTTGCCACGAGTTCCTCCGTAAATTCAAGGAGAAGTTTCGTATTTCCATCAAGCTCGTCCCCGACGTCAAGAAACCTTGCCTCCGTTTCAAGACGCCCGTTCTTCAAGACGTCCGGAGCAACAAGGCATCGTAACACCGTCTACGAGTACACGCAACTTCAGCAGCAACGTTCCGAACGACCGCAACTTTTCGACAGGGTTCCGTCAATAAGCGCGCACAGACGCGCAACACATAACATGGCGCATTTCTACTGCTACAGATGTGGACCGAATCGTCACATAGCGTCGGCTCCTACGTGTCCTGTGTAAAGAAGGACTCGTTTCTATTGTGGACGAGTTGGACATTTTCAGTCAGTCTGCAATCGTCGTCGAGCTTCGTGAGAGAAGTGCAAGAGTATGCGTCACATGAAAATTACATTCCAGCTGCGGCATACGCGTCGGAGGAAGAGATCACTCCAACTACTACCGTTCATGACGTAAAAACGGCGGAAACATCTGTGCCACCTTCGCACCCTGATCCTTTTCCAGATAAGCCTTGGCAAAAGTTGGCAATCGACATAATCGGCCCGTTTGAGCGAGTGTCTCGGCGTTGTCGCTATGCCTTCAGTTTAATTGACTATTTTTCTAAATGGCCTCAGGTGAAGATGGCAGATAATGCTACCACTACAGATATTACAGATTTATTACTCTACGTTTTTGCCCATAAAGGCTATCGAGAAGAGATAGTATCCGATCAAGGCCCTCACTTCATGTCGAAGGAATTTAAGCAAATTCTGAGTAACAGGGCTATCAAGTTAACTCATTCTTCAATATATCAACCACAGGCCAACGGACAAATCGAAAGATTTAACAGAACTTTCAAGTATTTTGTTCAGCTGTCATCGTTGGAACGTGGGCCTTTTAAAACCAGAATTGCGCAGTATTTTGGCACATATAGTTCTACACCTCATCCGCAGCAGGGGTCGCACCAGGAATTTTTTTCATGGCAGATGCCATCGTACAAAGCTGGCTATTGTGGTATTTCCTTCATTTCCCTCATTGTTTGCTGAGAATCCATATCTAGCTATTCAAGATTTGAGGAAAAGAATGGAGAAGAAACAGATGACGATTAAAGAATACGCAGGTAACAAACTTGGATCACGAACGCCCAGAATTCAGCCAGGGGACTTTGTCAATGTTCGTAAACCCCTCATTCAGTTCAAAGGAGACAGACGTTTCTCCGCACCACGGGATTGTCATTCAACAACATGTTCCAGCATCATACCGCCTAACTGGTGGCAATCTATGGAATGCTTCCAAGCTGGCAAAGGTACCGAGACAACTGAATCGGGAAGAGGATAAACATTTTGATTTATTTAAGCTACTGTTTCCGTACGATTCTAAAAGTTATGCACACGATCAATGCTGGGCGGGCCCAGTGTTGCCTCGGCAGCCTCCTGATGCATCATCAGTACCTCAGTCTTCAGAAGCAAGAACTTGCTTCACCAGTTCTACACGGAAACAAGCTGGACAATCCATGTCGTCCCACCTCCACAGTGATGCGAGTGATTTACGTGTGAACGGGTGTGATGTGCCTTCTGCCACAAGTGCTCAGTGTCCACGTGATTTATCTGTAGGCAGGCAAGATGTGCTTCCTCTCTTGCGTGCCCAGCGTTCAGTGCTGCCTGATGAAAGTGGGCCAGCCCCAGCTGTTCCGCCTGGAAACCTACGTCGACGGCAGCCATCGGAAGCTGAACTGAGGATGTCTCCTCAAGAATCCAGTTTGACCCAGGAGCGACCAAGAAGGAACACTCGCAAGCCATACTGGTTTAAGGACTATGTGTCCCAATAACTTATCTTGCATTCTTCTCTCTTGGCCAAGAAGGGGCATTACATTGAGATTTCAATTCTTGGGTAATATAATTATAACTTTCCTATTGAAATGCATCCGGGTGTTTCACATGTATCTAAATGACTTTTTTTTTGTGTGCCATTCCTTCTTCCCAGTAGTTATTGTATGGGAAGTGAATATGATATTTCTGTGGTATATTTCAGTGTATAATATTCTACTGATGTTATGATGTCACATGTTTCGATATTTCTAATATTTCTTTCATTGTATTCTCAAGATTATTCAGTATAATGTTATGAGGTTGCATTTTCCATTAAGAACATTCTTCTAAGTGACATTCTAACGCGATGAAAATAATGCTCAACAGCTCTTAAATGAGTACGATCATTTCAATCACTCACCCGCCGCGGTGGCTCAGTGGTTAGGGCGCTCGGCTACTGATCCGGATTTCCCGGGTTCGAACCCGACCGCGGCGGCTGCGTTTTTATGGAGGAAAAACGCTAAGACGCCCGTGTGCTGTGCGATGTCAGAGCACGTTAAAGATCCCCAGGTGGTCGAAATTATCCCAGAGCCCTCCACTACGGCACCTCTTTCTTCCTTTCTTCTTTCACTCCCTCATTTATCCCTTCGCTTAGGGCGTGGTTCAGGTGTTCAACGATATATGAGACAGATACTGCGCCATTTCCTTTCCCCGAAAACCAACTATTAATATGATCATTTCAATCACAGTCGTATGACTGCTATAGAAGGTGCCTTGCTGTACTTTTCTATGCTTATTTCCGGTATAGTAGAATTGGCCGATTTTCATGTGTGTATATTCCGGTTGAGTAAAGCTCGCCGATGTTCTATGATCATGTGATCTTTATTTTTCTTTCATGTAGGATGTTTCTTCCGGCCAATTAAAGCTAGCCGATGTTCAACGTAACTTCATAAAGACCGCAAGAACAAGGAGCATTTTATAAGATATCATTTTGTTAGAATGAAAGATTCCCTGCTCATGGGGACGCCCATCAGAAGATTCCTTGGGGACGCTCGGGGAATAGACAATTCATCCAAGCCTTAATGATATCACGTGAGCTCCAGTGTCAGACATTACTAGTGACGGTGCCCTAGAAGCATTTGTTGTGCCTTATTGAGCCTTCTTGATTGGTTTTCTTGATTTGTAGATTCTTGACCCTCCTTCTGTGACAGTATGTGGTCGCTCGGTCTTGCCTTCAAATGTGATCTGCCAATGAGGCCTATGGTGACTGGCAGATGTCTGCCGATTGGGCTTTCTTGGCTGATTACGTCTATTTTTATTTATATTTTTGCTATGTTGCCCCCATGGAAGCACGCTAGCCCTCTGTCTTGCTGCCACATGAGTGACAGTGGCGGTCAACGCAGGCTGCTGTTTTTCGTATGATTTCTCCAGTATATTTTTTACCACGTCCTGTAACATTTTAACTAGCTTTCGATCTTTAATTATCTCAGAATTTCTCTTTGTGTGTTTTCTCCAAGCTTTCCTGCCAATATTTTTCTTTCGTGCTCTTTTAAGACACAATTATGCGCGTAGTGATCAAAATCTTGTACTTCAGCATCACAACGGCAACTGCGCTCTCCACTAATATTGACTCGCTGGAAGAAAAATGCAAATCGCCCGTGTCCTGTGATGGCTTTTGATTGGTAGTGATTTGTAGGAAATGTTACTGACATTTGCTTAGTGCTTTTAACCCACTCAAATGCAAATGTATCCTTTCCTTCGTTGTGCGAGATGTTATTTCATTTATGTGCAAGTTTCATTTTCAGTTGCTTTCTTATAAATTGTGTAGTTATCGGGAGCTTTTCCTCCTCTCCAGTATCTTTCGCTTTCTTCGCTAGAGAAGATGCTGTTTCCGTGCCAATATTTCCACTGTGCCCCTTGAAATAAATTAAAAATATTTGGTATCGCTGGACACTTTGCAGTTTTCCCTTGACTGTGCGAAAAATAGGGTTAGTGTTGCTCGGATTCTCTTCTGGCTTTAGCTTCCGACAAGCTACCGGTAAAGATTTGAAGTTTTTGACGGCCACTTTTAGACTGAATAAAATGTATTGCTTTTTTTATGGCTACTGTTTCTGCTTCAAAGCTTTTGGAATATTTTGGCAATTTTTATTGTTTTTGCACAGAAAAATATTTCTTTTAAACTTTGGGTATTGCTCGTACTGATTAGTTAATACTGTCACATATAATCAATTCGGAATACTTCTGACGATAGGAAAAAAATTCAAGCCTGCCGAGGGGATATGTGAGGATAAATTGATTGTTGTATTGTTTTTTTACGATATATGAAAAGTCGCGTGCCGTTAATGAATAATTTCTTGTTGAAAATGCGTTTTTCGAGCATTTCCGGGTATGCCCCAACCTTCCTTTCGAAAGCGGAACATTGCATTCACAGTTTGTGATACCAGCCAGGTTAAGCGCATATAGATCAGGTGCTGACAATCTCTGCTTGCTTTAGCTTCAGCAAGGGGTGTTAGTAAAGCAATGGCGGCATTTTTGGAACGAAGAATGTTCCTAGTGCCAATAATCACGCGCAGAATGTGTAACCTCTCCAAAGTCACATCGCAGTTATGTGCATTTATTCACATCGGATCGGATCGGAAACACAATTATTGAGCTCTAGAAAAGAGATCTTCGCGGCTTCAGGTGGCGTCTTCCATCTTCCGATGTTGTCTTTCGTCTTCATTCATAAGGTTCGTGCCCTAGTCCAAGGCTCCACAGAGTATGGCCATCCCGCGAGCTCGCTCTACTATGCACCTTTGGCCTTTCAAGCTTACGCTGGAAAGCATACTCTCCCACTGCTCCGCACTGGCGTTTTTCATTCTACGAATAGTTGGAGCCTCAATCTTTTGACAGGCCTATGATATATGGTATACGTCTGGTTTCTCTCCGCACCATGGGCACCTAGCCTCATACTGCGTAGGGAACATTTTATTAAGAAGGTTTAGATTCGGGAAAGTAGCCGTCTGCAGCTGTCGCCATGCAACAGCATCCTCTATGCTTAGATCTTTATGTAGGGGTGGATACTTCAGTCTGACCCCTTTATAATAATTTAAGATGTCTGAGTAGCCCATGGGTACTCCACACTACTGCCATGGGTAAGACCTGTTTTATTCGGCGATGTTAAAAACTACGCAACTGTATGCACCCGCAGATAGTTAGCAAAGCATAAAATTTTAACACATAAACATGCGTAGCACGTGGGCTGTACGCCGGAAATAATAGCATAAGGCTGCAATGAAGAGTGACACCATTTTATAAAATGTTTGAAAATTCCTCCTGGCCCAAGGCTCAAATCCGCTATGATTCCCTAACCGTTCCAGTCGCTATAGTCATGCTAGGCGTGATTGCCAGATTTTACGGTGAGAAAACACTGATGAAATACTTGTGGGGTTTCTACACTGGTTGCTTCCTTCATAATCAAAGGTAGAGTTGTGTTAGTGAAATGGTCTAAAAAATGCCTGATATGAAGTAAACTTTAATAGAGAGATGCCTTAGTGTAAGAAGCCGTTTCTCATTTATTCTCCGGAGGTATAATAGCAAGGAAACTTGGATTCGAACTGCATGGACACATGAACATTTGCGCATTTGTGTGCAAACATTGCACGAAGCAGGGGGCAGTTTACTCGAAAGCAATTTTTTTCTGTAGCGTCGCCACAGTGGTCGCGTAGATTACCGTCCCCACAGTCTATGGCCACATCGAAAGAGTCCAGTCAGTCTGGTGCGCAGCTTGAGCCTGCAGGCTGAGATGACGGCGAAGTGCTGCTGTAGCTTGTGAGTGCACTGACCTCCTTTTTAATGGCCGGCGGCAGGTGGCCGACATGCACGCGTGCATCTATGACAGCCATCAGGCACATAGTCTTCAAAGTCGGACAAAAGTCTAGCACGTGCATATCCGTCAGCGCCTCTTCGCATAGTTCAGAAGTCTCCTCTGCACTAGACTGCATCCACTGCTCGACCGTTGCGTAGGATTTCAATCCTCGACCACCGAAGACGAAAAGCAAATTGTCAATCACGCAGCAGCCCGGGAACCGCCTGGCCGACGGGCCTGACCG
This sequence comes from Amblyomma americanum, assembly GCF_052857255.1. Classification (NCBI taxonomy): domain Eukaryota; kingdom Metazoa; phylum Arthropoda; class Arachnida; order Ixodida; family Ixodidae; genus Amblyomma; species Amblyomma americanum. Next base: position 32,400,377 of record NC_135506.1, on the reverse strand, counting down.
CTTCGGCGTCACTACGCTCCAGCAGGACTTCTCAGGGCTGTACTTGTGAATTATGCCAAAGTATCGGTCCCGGTCGAAGTCCAAACCTCCAAATACATACAGCTCTCCGTTGTAGACGAAGGTGGCGTGATCTTCGCGCCCTTCGGGGGGAAAGCCATCGACGCGAGGCCGCACCCATGTCGAGGTGGACGTGTCCAGATACACCAGAGAGCTGCTGTAGGCTGTGCCTCGGCCAGAGAGCACAATGGCTCCGCCCCACACGTACATACGGTCCCCAATGGCGGACGCCGAGTGGTACATGGTGTTCTCCGGAAGCTCGCCTCTGGTTGGCACAGTATGCCAGCGCAATGTCTTCAGGTCGAGGAAATCTATCTGCGGCGTGGGTGGGCCATCCACCGGCCATCCACCATAGAGGTAGACTCGGCTGCCCACCAAGCATGCAGTTTGGCCGAACCGAAATTCTGGCCATATGCCAGACACTTCCAGAAGACTCCATGCCATCGTTCTGGTGTCGAAGCGGTAAACTACGCTACCCACTTCGAGATAATCCCGGCTGCTCCAGAGGTAGGCGCTGTCACCGTAGGCGACGACCGTGCGGCTGTAATTATTATGCCAGGGGCTCCCGTCCGAAAGGGACTGCGTCTGCAGCTGGTTCCACTGGCAGGTCGCAGGGTCGAATGCGTAGACTTCGACGGACTCGCGTGTGGTGCGGTCCACGTCCTCGCGGTCGGGTTCGAACGAGTAGATCTTGCCATTAATGGAGACAGACGTGTAGCATGCGCCTTCCGGCACGCCTCCCAGCCGCACCGTCCACATCTTCGCTACTGCAAATTCCTCCCGGGAAAGATGCGCAGGTTTCTTTTCGGTCGTAGAACGTGCACGTGCACGTGCGGGATCGTTTTCTTCAACCCTTTCTTCGTTCTCCTTTATGCACGTGCACCTGTGTGAGGGATGTTCCAGTGCCCCTACTGGCGAACTTACATACCTTGGGTGCACTGGCAAAAGCTATATGTAATTATAAGATAAAACAAAAAATATATAAAGTGACTGTACATTGTTTTGTGAAGGGTTACGTGTTGGCCTTCAGGTTTTTCTGTGTCCATCGCTTGGTCGCAGTGACTTATTCTGCGCAAAATTAAATTAGCTGCCAGGTGTTTGCGCGCCGGCGTGTCTGTCTTCTGTGTATTTGTCATTTCCTCTGTTCCCCTTCATGGCGCCTTTTTGTAAAAATGTGTTCACCCACGTTTGCCAAACAGTAATCAAAACCCATCTATACTTTGCCAAGTGGTGAAGAAAAGGATGAAATGTGCTGTTGAAATGCTGGCAAAGAGGCAAGGCGTTTTTAGAGAATGCCGCGTCGCCCACCAAACGGATGACGATGCCTCTGAGGTGCATGCAACAATGCCCTTTGGCCCACTTCCCTAAAGACCACTGTTTTTCACAGAAATGTGAACTTCTGCTGAAAGGCCAAATGTGCCTGGGATTCCAAGTGTTTACAAACGCACAGAATTCTCTCGGAACGCAAAACTGTCGGAATTCTCGTAAGCAGCAGTAAGCAGAGAGAGAGAGAGCGATTTGATGCGTACCGGTTAAGACCTGCGCGAGCTGTATGAATGCCAACGCTAGCGTCGAGGCACGCTTTCATTCGGCAGCTCCAAACGCGACATAAAAATGACTGTGTTCACGCTTGTTGTGATAACTGGTAAATTAGGGAAAAGCTAATATGAAAGTATTCAATTTGTTTCTATTCTTTTTTCTAATTTCTCCGTCAACACAAATGCGCGTCTCGCACTCTATTCGGACTCAGGCTGTCGCAGTTGAGTGCTCGAAACTGAAGGAAAATTCCTTCCCTAAGGCTATGCTGAACACAATTCCATGAAAGCTGTCCCTGCGGCGGAGTCCGCGCTGTTGTCGGACTTGAGAGCAGGCTGCTCTTCCCTCAACATATACGTGTGTTCAAGACATGAATTTCACGTGCGTCTACTCACCGCGATGCGAGTGCCAGCCAGTGCGTGTGTGGACATCACCCATGAAACTCATGGTATTATGCCAATATCAACCTTCATTCCCGGTTTACCTTTCCTCCCTTTCCCCTCTCCCGGGTGTGAAACAGCAGGCCAGGGTCATGTCACCACCGGCCGACCTTTCCTCCTTCCACCTCATTAAAATTCCTTTCTCTCTCTCTCCCTCGTTTAAGACAAAACAGCTTCATCAGCATACGTACTTTAGGTTGAGGTCGATTAAAGAATACCTCGCCCGCACCACTAATGCATCGCGGCTGATGAAAATCTAATTAAAAACAAAAGAAAGGGGCATAGTGCCAAGACGATAAAAGAAACCATTTTAATAATGTTGAAAACAGAAAAATGTTCAGGAGGTGGAACCAGCGAAGACAGGTAAAGTTTGCCTTCTCTCTAGACTCCCCACGCGCGTCCAGTCATATCATGTTTTTCTTCTTCTGTCTTCCTTCTTGTTATTCCTCTTCGGCTGTCGAAGTCATCGTTGATTCACATAATGTCTTTTCCGCAAGTAAATTTGCTAAATATCATGTAGATCCCCGTTAATTGTCACTGTTTGCTGCCTACACTATAGGAAATCCTTAGAGCTCCGAAGCTTCTTGAGTGGTTTTTTTTATTTGTATATTCTTGCCCCTCCTTCTGTGCCAATATGTGGTCTCTCGGTCTTGTCTTCAAATGTGTATTCAAATGTGGTGTGGCAGGTGTCTGCGGATTGTGTTTTGTTAACTGATTGTTGTTGTTTTTTTTTGTTGCTATGTTGCCACCACAGAAGCACACTAGCCCTCTGCCTTGCTGCCACAGGAGTGACAGTGGCGGTCAACGCAGACTGCTGTTTTTCGTTGATTTCTCCACTATATTTTTTACCACGCCCTGTAACATTTTAACTAGCCTTTGATCTTTTATTATCTCAGGTTTTCTCTTTGTGTGTTTTTTCCAAGCTTTCCTGTCAATATTTTTCTTTCGTGCTCCGTTAAGACGCAATTCTGCGCGTAATGATAGGTCCTTGCAATTCAGCATCACAACGGCAACTGCGCTCCCCACTAATGTTGACTCGCTGAAAGAAAAATGCAAATTGCCGGTCACCTGTGATGGCCTTTGACCGGTGGTGATTTGTAGGAAATGTTCCTGGCATTTGCTTAGTGCTCTTAACCCACTGAAATGCAAAGGTATTCTTTCCTTCGTTGTGCCAGATGTTATTTCATTTATGTGCAAGTTCCGTTTTCAGTTGCTTTCTTATAAATTGCATAGTTATCGGGAGTTTTCCCTCCTCTCCAGTATCTTTCGCTTTCTTCGCTAGAGAAGCTGTTGTTGCACTGCCAGAATTTCCCCTGTGCCCCTTGAAATAAATTAAAAATATTTGGTATCGCTGGAGACTTTGCAGTTTTCCCTTGACTGTGTGAAAATAGGGTTAGTGTTGCTCGGATTCTCTCTGGCTTTAGCTGCCGACAAGCTACCGGTAAAGATTTGAAGTTCTTGACGGCCACTTTTACACTGAATAAAATGTACTGCTTTTTATATGGCTAATGTTTCTGCTTGAAAGTCAAATGAATATTTTGGCAATCTTTATTGTCATTGCGCAGAAAAATATTTCTTCTAAAGTTTGGGTATCGCTCGTACTGATTAGATAATACTGTCACATATAATCAATTCCGGATGCTTCTGACGACAGGAAAAAAAACTCAAGCCTGCCGAGGGGATATGTGAGGATAAACTGATTGTTGTAGGGTTATTTCACGATATATGGAAAATCGCGCAACGTTCATAAATATTTTCCCGTTGAAAATGCGTTTTTCGATCATTTCTGGGTTTGCCACAACCTTCCTTTCGGAAGCGGAACATTGCATTCACAGTTTGTGATACCAGCCAGGTTAAGCGCACATAGATCAGGTGCTGACAATCGCTGCTTGCTTTAGCTTTAACCAAGGCTGTGAGTAAAGCAATGACGGCATTTTTGGAACGAAGAATGTTCCTAGTGCCAATAATCACGCGCAGAATGTGTAACCTCTCCAAAGTCACATCGCAAATATGTGCATTTATTCACATCGGATCGGATCGGAATCACATTTATTGAGCTCTAGAAAAGAGATCTTCACGGCTTCAGGTGGCGTCTTCCATCTTCCGATAGCGTCTTCCGTCTTCATTCATAGGGTTTGTGCCTTAGTCCGAGGCTCCACAGAGTATGGCCATCCCGCGAGCTCGCTCTACTATGCACCTTTGGCCTTTCAAGCTTACGCTGGAAAGCATACTCTCCCACTGCTCCGCACTCGGGTTTTTCATTCTACGAATAGTTGGAGGCTCAATATTTTGACAGGCCCATGATATATGGTATACGTCTGGTATCTCTCCGCACCATGGGCACCTAGCCTCATACTGCGTAGGGAACATTTTATTAAGAAGGTTTAGATTCGGGAAAGTACCCGTCTGCGGCTGTCGCCATGCAACAGCATCCTCTATGCTTAGATCTTTATGTAGGGGTGGATACTTCAGTCTGACCCCTTTATAATAATTTAAGATGTCTGAGTAGCCCATGGGTACTCCACACTACTGCCATGGGTACGACCTGTTTTATTCGGCGATGTTAAAAACTACGCAACTGTATGCACCCGCAGATAGTTAGCACATCATAAAACTTTAACACACACACACGCGTAGCACGTAGGCTGTACGCCGGAAATAGCATAAGGCTACAATAAGGAGTGACACCATTTACTAAAATGTTTGAAATATCATCCTGGCCCAAGGCTCAAATCGACTACGATTCCCCACCGTTCCAGTCGCTATAGTCAAGCTAGATGTTGTTGCCAGAAGATTTTACGGCGACAAAAAATTGATGAAATGCTTGTGGGGTTTCTACACTGGATGCTTCCTTCATACTCAGAGGTAGATTTGTGTTAGTGAAATGGTCTAAAAATGCCTAATATGAAGTAAACTGTAATGGAGAGATGCCTTAGTTTAAGAAGCCGTTTCTCATTTATTTTCCGGATATAATAATAGCAAGGAAACTTGGATTAGAACTGCATGAACACATGAACATCTGCGTGTTAGTGTGCAAACATTGCACGAAGCAGGGGGCAGTTTACTCGAAAGCAATTTTTTTCTTGTTGTAGCGTCACCCCAGCGGTCGCGTAGATTACCGTCCCCACAGTCTCTGGCCACATCGAAAGAGTCCAGTCAGTCTGGTGCGAAGCTTGAGCCTGCAGGCTGAGATGGGGGTGAAGTGCTGCTGTAGCTTGTGAGTGCACTGACCTCCTTTTTAATGGCAGGCGGCAGGTGGCCGACATGCACATTTGCATCTATGACAGCCATCAGGCACATAGTCTTCAAAGTCGGACAAAAGTCTAGCACGTGCATATCCGTCAGCGCCTCTTCGCATAGTTCAGAAGTCTCCTCTGCACTAGACTGCATCCACTGCTCGACCGTTGCGTAGGATTTCAATCCTCGACCACCGAAGACGAAAAGCAAATTGTCAATCACGCAGCAGCCCGGGAACCGCCTGGCCGACGGGCCTGATCGCTTCGGCGTTACTACGCTCCAGGAGGACCTCTCAGGGTTGTACTTGTGGATGATGCCAAAGTATCGGTCCCGGTTGAAATCCAAACCTCCAAATACATACAGCTCTCCGTTGTAGACGAAGGTGGCGTGATCTTCGCGCCCTTCGGGGGGAAAGCCATCGACGCGGGGCCGCACCCATGTCGAGGTGGACGTGTCCAGATACGCCAGAGAGCTGCTGTAGGCTGTGCCTCGGCCAGAGAGCACAATGGCTCCGCCCCACACGTACATACGGTCCCCAATGGCGGACGCCGAATGGTACACGGTGTTCTCCGGAAGCTCGCCCCTGGTTGGCACAGTATGCCAGCGCAATGTCTTCAGGTCGAGGAAATCTATCTGCGGCGTGGGTTGGTCATCCACCGGCCATCCACCATAGAGGTAGACTCGGCTGCCCACCAAGCATGCAGTTTGGCCGAACCGAAATTCTGGCCATATGCCAGACACTTCCAGAACACTCCATGCCATCGTTCTGGTGTCGAAGCGGTAAACTGCGCTACCCACGTCGATATAATGCCGGCTGCTCCAGAGGTAAGCGCTATCACCGTAGGCGACGACCGTGCGGCTGTAATTATTATGCCAGGGGCTCCCGTCCGGAAGGGACTGCGTCTGCAGCTGGTTCCAGTGGCAGGTCGCAGGGTCGAATACGTAGACTTCGACGGACTCGCGTGTGGTGAGGTCCACGTCCTCGCGGTCGGGGTCGAACGAGTAGATCTTGCCATTAATGGAGACAGATGTGTAGCATGCGCCTTCCGGCACGCCTCCCAGCCGCGCCGTCCACATCTTCGCCACTGTAAAATCCTCCCGGGAAAGATGCGCAGGTTTCTTTTCGGTCGTAGAACGTGCACGTGCACGTGCGGGATCGTCTTCTTCAACCCTTTCTTCTTTCTCCTTTATGCACGTGCACCTGTGTGAGGGATGTTCCAGTGCCCCTACTGGCGAACTTTCATACCTTGTGTGCATTGGCAAAAACTATATATAATGATAAGATAATAGCAAAAAATATATAAAGTGACTGTACATTGTTTTGTGAAGAGTTACGTGTTGGCTTTCAGGCTTTTCTGTGTCCTTCGCTTGGCAGCAGTAACTTATTCTGCGCAAAATTAAATTAGCTGCCAGGTGTTTGCGCGCCGGCGTGTCTGTCTTCTGTGTATTTATCATTTCGTCAGTTCCCCTTCATGGCGCCTTTTTTGTAAAAATGTGTTCACCCACGTTGCCAAACAGTAATCAAAAGCCATCTATACTTTGCCAAGTGGTGAAGAAGAGGATGAAATGTTCTATTGAAATGCTGGCACATAGGCAAGGCGTTTTTGGCGAATGCCGCGTCACCCACCAAAAGGATGACGATGCCTCCGAGGTGCACGCAACAATGTTCTTCGGCCCACTTCTCAAAAGGCCAGTGTTTCTCACAGAAATGTGAACTTCTGCTGAAAGGCCAAATGTGCCTGGGATGCCAAGTGTTTACAAACGCACAGAATTCTCTCGGAACGCAAAACCGTCGGAATTCTCGTAAGCAGCAGTAAGCAGAGAGAGAGAGAGCAATTTGATGCGTACCAGTTAAGAGCTGCGCGAGCTGTATGAATGCCAACGCTAGCGTCGAGGCACGGTTTCATTCGGCAGCTCCAAACGCGACATAAAAATGACTGTGTTCACGCTTGTTGTGATAACTGGTAAATTAGGGAAAAGCTAATATGAAAGTATTCAATTTGTTTCTATTCTTTTTTCTAATTTCTCCGTCAACACAAATGCGCGTCTCGCACTCTACTCGGACTCAGGCTGTCGCAGTTGAGTGCTCGAAACTGAAGGAAAATTCCTTCCCTAAGGCTATGCTGAACACAATTCCATGAAAGCTGTCCCTGCGGCGGAGTCCGCGCTGTAGTCGTACTTGAGAGCAGGCTGCTCTTCCCTCGGCATATACGTGTGTTCAAGACATGAATTTCACGTGCGTCTACTCACCGCGATGCGAGTGCCAGCCAGTGCGTGTGTGGACATCACCCATGAAACTCATGGTATTATGCCAATATCAACCTTCATTCCCGGTTTACCTTTCCTCCCTTTCCCCTCTCCCAGGTGTGAAGCAGCAGGCCAGGGTCATATCACCACCGCCGACCTTTCCTCCTTCCACCTCATTAAAATTCCTTTCTCTCTCTCCCTCGTTTAAGACAAAACAGCTTCATCAGCATACGTACTTTAGGTTGATGTCGATAAAAGACCTCGCCCGCAACACTAATGCATCGCGGCTGATGAAAATCTAATTAAAAACAAAAGAAAGGGGCATAGTGCCAAGACGATAAAAGAAACCATTTTGATAATGTTGAAAACAGAAAAATGTTCAGGAGGTGAACCCAGCGAAGACAGGTAAAGTTTGCCTTCTCTCTAGACTCCCCACGGGCGTCCAGCAATGTCATGTTTTTCTTCTTCTGCCTTCCTTCTTGTTATTCCTTTTCGGTTGTCGAAGGCATCGTTGATTCACATAATATCTTTTCCGCAAGTAAATTTACTAATCATCAGGTACATCCTGGTTAATTGTCAATGTTTGCTGCCTACACTATTGGAAATCCTTAAACCTCCGAAGCTTCTTGAATGGTTTTTTTGATTTGTAGATTCTTGCCCCTCCTTCTGTGCCAATATGTGGTCTCTAGGTCTTGTCTTCAAATGTGATCTGCCAGGTGTCTTCAAATGTGGTGTGGCAGGTGTCTGCGGATTGTGTTTTGTTAACTGATTGTTTTTTTTTTTGCTATGTTGCCACCATGGAAGCACGCTAGCCCTCTGCCTTGCTGCCACAGGAGTGACAGTGGCGGTCAACGCAGGCTACTATTTTTCGTATGATTTCTCCAGTATATTTTGCCACGTCCTGTAACATTTTAACTAGCTTTTGATCTTTTATTATCTCAGGTTTTCTCTTTGTGTGTTTTTTCCAAACTTTCCTGCCAATATTTTTCTTTCGTGCTCCGTTAAGACGCAATTATGCGCGTAGTGATCAAAATCTTGTACTTCAGGATCACAACGGTAACTGCGCTGTCCACTAATGTTAACTCGCTGGAAGAAAAATGTAAATTGCCCGTGTCCTGTGATGGCTATTGACTAGTGGTGATTTGTAGGAAATGTTCCTGACATTTGCTTAGTGCTCTTAACCCACTGAAATGCAAAGGTATTCTTTCCTTCGTTGTGCCAGATGTTATTTCATTTATGTGCAAGTTCCATTTTCAGTTGCTTTCTTATAAATTGTGTAGTTGTCGGCAGCTTTTCTCTCCTCTCCAGTATCTTTCGCTTTCTTCGCTAGAGAAGCTGCTGTTTCGCTGCCAGTATTTCCACTGTGCCCCTTGAAATAAATTTAAAATATTTGGTATCGCTGGAGAGTTTGCCGTTTTCCGTTGACTGAGTGAAAAATAGGGTTAGTGTTGCTCGGATTCTCTTCTGGCTTTAGCTGCCGACAAGCTACCGGTAAAGATTTGAAGTTCTTGACGGCCACTTTTACACTGAATAAAATGTATTGCTTTTTATATGGCTAATGTTTCTGCTTGATAGTCAGATGAATATTTTGGCAATTTTTATTGTCATTGCGCAGAAAAATATTTCTTCTAAAGTATGGGTATCGCTGGTACTGATTATTTAATACTGTCACATATAATCAATTCCGGATGCTTCTGAGGACAGGAAAAAAAAACTCAAGCCTGCCGAGGGGATATGTGAGGATAAACTGATTGTTGTAGGGTTATTTCACGATATATGGAAAATCGCGTCAAGTTCATAAATAATTTCCCGTTGAAAATGCGTTTTTCGATCATTTCTGGGTATGCCACAACCTTCCTTTCGGAAGCGGAACATTGCAATCACAGTTTGTGATACCAGCCAGGTTAAGCGCACATAGATCAGGCGCCGACAATCGCTGCTTGCTTTAGCTTTAACCAAGGCTGTGAGTAAAGCAGTGACGGTATTTTTGGAACGAAGAATGTTCCTAGTGCCAATAATCACGCGCATAATGTGTAACCTCTCCAAAGTCACATCGCAATTATGTGCATTAATTCACATCGGATCGGATCGGAAACACATTTATTGAGCTCTAGAAAAGAGATCTTCGCGGCTTCAGACGGCGTCTTCCATCTTCCGATGGCGTCTTCCGTCTTCATTCACAGGGTTGGTGCCTTAGTCCGAGGCTCCACAGAGTATGGCCATCCCGCGAGCTCGCTCTACTAGGCACCTTAGACCATTCAAGCTTACGCTGGAAAGCATACTCTCCCACTGCTCCGCACTGGCGTTTTTCATTCTACGAATAGTTGGAGGCTCAATCTTTTGAAAGGCCCATGATATATGGTATAAATCTGGTTTCTCTCCGCACCATGGGCACCTAGCCTCATACTGCGTAGGGAACATTTTATTAAGAAGGTTTAGATTCGGGAAAGTAGCCGTCGGCAGCTGTCGCCATGCAACAGCATCCTCTATGCTTAGATCTATATGTAGGGGTGGATACTTCAGCCTGACCCCTTTATAATAAATTAGGATATCTGAGTATCCCATGGGTACTGCAACATTACTGCCATTGGTACGGCCGGTTTTATTTGGCGATGTTCAAAACTACGCAACTGTATGCACCCGCTGAGAGTTAGCACAACATAAAATTTGAACACATAAACATGCGTAGCACGTACACTGTACGCCGGAAATAATAGCATACGACAGCAATGAAGAGTGACGCCATTTTCTAAATTGTTTGAATATTTACCCTGGCCCAAGGCTCAATTCAGCTATGATTCCCTAACCGTTGCAGTCGCTATAGTCAAGCTAGGCGTGATTGCCAGAAGATGTTGCGGTGACAAAAAATTGATGAAATACTTGTGGGGTTTCCACACTGGTTGCTTCCTTCATACTCAAAGGTAGAGTTGTGTTAGTGAAATGGTCTAAAAATACCTGTTATGAAATAAACTTTAATAGAGATGTCTTAGTTTAAGAAGTCGTTTCTCATTTATTCTCCGGAGGTATAATAACAAGGAAACTTGGAGTCGTCTGCATGGACACATGAACATTTGCGCATTTGTGTGCAAACTTTGCACGAAGCAGGGGGCAATTTACTTGAAAGTAATATTTTTTTTCTGTACCGTCGCCACAGTGGTCGCGTAGATTACCGTCCCCACAGTCTATGGCCACATCGAAATAGTCCAGTCAGTCTGGTGCGCAGCTTGAGCGTGCAGGCTGAGATGACGGCGAAGTGCTGCTGTAGCTTGTGAGTGCACTGACCTCCTTTTTAATGGCAGGCGGCAGGTGGCCGACATGCACGCGTGCGTCTATGACAGCCATCAGGCACATAGTCTTCAAAGTCGGACAAAAGTCTAGCACGTGCATATCCGTCAGCGCCTCTTCGCATAGTTCAGAAGTCTCCTCTGCACTAGACTGCATCCACTGCTCGACCGTTGCGTAGGATTTCAATCCTCGACCACCGAAGACGAAAAGCAAATTGTCAATCACGCAGCAGCCCGGGAACCGCCTGGCCGGCGGGCCTGATCGCTTCGGCGTCACTACGCTCCAGGAGGACCTCTCAGGGTTGTACTTGTGGATGATGCCAAAGTATCGGTCCCGGTCGAAGTCCAAACCTCCAAATACATACAGCTCTCCGTTGTAGACGAAGGTGGCGTGATCTTCGCGCCCTTCGGGGGGAAAGCCATCGACGCGAGGCCGCACCCATGTCGAGGTGGACGTGTCCAGATACAGCAGAGAGCTGCTGTAGGCGGTGCCTCGGCCAGAGAGGACAATGGCTCCGCCCCACACGTACATACGGCCCCCAATGGCGGACGCCGAGTGGTACATGGTGTTCTCCGGAAGCTCGCCTCTGGTTGGCACAGTATGCCAGCGCAATGTCTTCAGGTCGAGGAAATCTATCTGCGGCGTGGGTGGGCCATCCACCGGCCATCCACCATAGAGGTAGACTCGGCTGCCCACCAAGCACGCAGTTTGGCCGAACCGAAATTCTGGCCATATGCCAGACACTTCCAGACGACTCCATGCCATCGTTCTGGTGTCGAAGCGGTAAACTGCGCTACCCACGTCGATATAATGCCGGCTGCTCCAGAGGTAGGCGCAGTCTCCGTAGGCGACGACCGTGCGGCTGTAATTATTATGCCAGGGGCTCCCGTCCGGAAGGGACTGCGTCTGCAGCTGGTTCCACTGGCAGCTCGCAGGGTCGAATGCGTAGACTTCGACGGACTCGCGTGTGGTGCGGTCCACGTCCTCGCGGTCGGGGTCGAACGAGTAGATCTTGCCATTAATGGAGACAGCCGTGTAGTTTGCGCCTTCTGGCACGCCTTCCAGCCGCACCGTCCACATCTTCGCCACTGTAAAATCCTCCCGGGAAAGATGCGCAGGTTTCTTTTCGGTCGTAGAATGTGCACGTGCACGTGCGGGATCGTTTTCTTCTTCTTCTTCTTCTTCTCCTCAAGTAATGTTTTCTTCAACCCTTTCTTCGTTCTCCTTTATGCACGTGCACCTGTGTGAGGGATGTTCCAGTGCCCCTACTGGCGAACTTTCATACCTTGGGTGCATTGGCAAAAACAATATATGATGATAAGATTATAACAAAAAATATATAAAGTGACTGTACATTGTTTTGTGAAGAGTTACGTGTTGGCCTTCAGGTTTTTCTGTGTCCTTCACTTGGCCGCAGTAACTTATTCTGCGCAAAATTAAATTAGCTGCCAGGTGTTTGCGCGCCGGCGTGTCTGTCTTCTGTGTATTTAACATTTCCTCTGTTCCCCTTCATGACGCCTTTTTGAAAAAATGTGTTCAACCACGTTGCCAAACAGCATTCAAAAGCCATCTATACTTTGCCAAGTGGTGAAGACCAGTATGAGATGCGCTATTGAAATGCTGGCAGATAGGCAAGGCGTTTTTCGAGAATGCCGCGTCACCCACCAAAAGGATGACGATGCCTCTGAGATGCACGCAACAATGTTCTTCGGCCCACTTCCATAAAGACCGCTGTTTGTCGCAGAAATGTCAACTTCTGCTGAAACGCCAAATGTGCCTGGGGTGTCAAGTGTTTACAAACGCACGAGGTATCCAGGAAACAATGCTTTGTTTCGTCTCAAAATTCTCCTAAGCAGCAGGCTGGAATGTACTGAAAGGGAGAGAGAAAGTGTGACTTGATGCGTACCAGTTAAAACCTGCGCGAGCTGTACGAATGCCAACGCTGGCGTCGAGGCGCGCTTTCATTCGGCCGCTCCAAACACGACATAAAAATGGCTGTGTTCACGCTTGTGGAAGCATGGAAAAATTATTCCTGCCTCGTGGAAGCATGGAAAAATTATTTTTATTCCAAAACCCCACAAGTCTATCACCCTAGAGTCTTACATCCTGTCTAGGCAAGGTCTTCGAGCACATAATTCTTGCTCGGCTAACAACGTACATGGAAAACAACTACCTTTTCCCCCACAGTATGCTCGGATTTCATGCGCATCTATCTGCGCAGGACGCCCTACTTCAAATTGCGCATGACGTGCTTGATGATACCATCCCCCACCACAGTAAAGCTATCCTGGCAGTTGACCTCACCAAGGCATTTGACAGAATTCGACACGATGCCATCTTACGGGAACTGCAGGCTCTACAGGTAGGCCCTAAAACCTACAACTACGCTCGCGCGTTTCTCTCGGGCCGCACTGCCTCCCTGCACATAGAGCAGATTACCACATCCCCTTATACACTGGGAGAGCTCGGAACCCCTCAAGGGGCGGTCCTTTCTCCTCTTTTCTTTAACGTTGCTCTCATCCCCCTAGCTCACAAACTGGCTCTAATCCCACACCTAAAGCATACCCTGTACGCTGATGATATTATCACATGGACCACTCATGGCTCTGACGGGGAAGTTGAGGAAACTCTTCAGTTAGCAGCAGACCACCATCTCCTCTCACGCGTCATCCATCGGGCTCGAAGGTTCCCCATCTAAGTCCGCGCTCTTCCTAATTAGGCCAAAATCCAGCGCTAACTCGCCCATCCAAATCAATCTAAAAGGATCCCCTATCCCCATCACACCCGCCCTCCGCATCCTTGGCCTCCACTTGCAGCATTCTGGACGAAATGAACACACCCTTAAAAGACTCAAGGCCTCCACGCAATCCATGTTGCACCTTCTACGCCGTGTGTCCTCCCTTAACAAGGGTTTAGACGAAGCGGACAACATGAAAGTAGTGCACGCATTTACGCTTAGCCGCATTCTATACGCAACCCCCTGTCTCAAATTGAACCGCACGGAACCCGAACGCGGGAACACAATGATCCGCCTTGCGACTAAGGCAGCCCTAAACCTACCTCGTAGCACTAGCATAGCCAAACTTCTTGCACTAGGCATGCATAACACCATTCAGGAACTAGTTGACGCGCACCTTCAGACACAGAACCCAGACTTGCCACGAGCGCCACTGGCCGCCATATACTCTCCTCCCTTCGCATCAACATACCCGCTAACCAGTCAATCCTTATAGCCATCCCTCGACACATCCATACACCTCTCGTTGTGAAACCCCTTCCTCGAAACGTCCATCCCCAATATCACATCCCTCGCCGCGTAGCTCGCGCTAATGCCCTCCATAAGTATTATGGGCAAGCCCACGATGCCGTTTGGGTAGATGCCGCATGTACAGCGCATGAAGCGGTAGCAGTTGCCTACAATCTAACCCTACCTCACCCCCTAACTCACCGTCTTCCCTCGGGCTCTACGCCTGAGGAGGCAGAGGAGACCGCCATCGCCCTAGCCCTTGCACATTCGGACGCCCAATACATCTTCAGCGACTCCAAAACGGCTCTGTCCAACTTTGCCAGGGGCAGGATTCACGCCCCTGCCTGGCAATTGTTGAACACCCCTGCCCAAAATTTACCGCGCAGGGTAGAGCTTCAGTGGGTGCCGGCTCACTCTGGGAACCCTGGAAACGAGGCTGCCGATAAATTGGCCCGAGGTCTGATTTGCCGGGCTCAGGACAGTCTCGATCCAGGATTCTCGAGGGAGCAGGCGCACACCTTTGCGGAGCTCACGCAAATACCCCGTTTGGACCATCGGACTTACCCTCCTCCCCACCCCTCTCTTACGCACTCCCAACAGATCCTCTTCAGACGCCTCCAGACCCGCTCTCTGTCATCCCCTCAGCTTTTATCCCACTATTGCGGCACATCCCCTGCATGCTCCCTATGCGGTGACCCCCACGCCACACTCTCCCATATCCTTTTCGGCTGCCCTGCTGACCCTCCCCCGCAGGGACAGCACGCCATCTCGAGCTGGGAGGACTGGGAGGTCCTGCTTATGTCTGCAGAACCGACATCGCAGCTTGCTGCGGTGACTCGGGCTGCCGACGTCATGTCCCGGCATTACCTACGTGATGCAGTGCGGGACCGCGCAGTGGCCCAGCGACCCAGCTGGGTCTGAAACTCACTTGCTGAATAAAGTTTTTCTGTCTGTCTGTTCCTTCTTGTTATTCCTCTTCGGTTGTCGAAGTCATCGTTGATTCACATAATGTCTTTTCCGTGAGCAAATTTACTAATCATTAGGTACATCCTGGTTAATTGTCAATGTTTGCTGCCTACACTATTGGAAATCCTTAAACCTCCGAAGCTTCTTGATTGGTTTTCTTGATTTGTAACATTCTTACCCCTCCTTCTGTGTTAATATGTGGTCTCTCGGTTTTGTCTTCAAATGTGATCTGCCAGGTGTCTTCAAATGTGGTGTGGCAGGTGTCTGCGGATTGTGTTTTGTTAACAGATTTGTTGTTTTTTTTTGCTATGTTGCCACCATGGAAGCACGCTAGCCCTCTGCCTTGCTGCCACAGGAGTGACAGTGGCGGTCAACGCAGGCTACTGTTTTTCGTATGATTTCTCCAGTATATTTTTACCACGTCCTGTAACATTTTAACTAGCTTTTGATATTTTATTATCTCAGTTTTCTCTTTGCGTGTTTTTTCCAAGCTTTCCTGTCAATATTTTTCTCTCGTGCTCCGTTAAGACGCAATTCTGCGCGTAATGATCAAATCCTTGTATTTCAGCATCACAACGGCAACTGCGCTCCCCACTATTGTTGACTCGCTGGAAGAAAAATGCAAATTGCCCGTGTCCTGTGATGGCTTTTGACTGGTGGTGATTTGTAGTAAATGTTCCTGGCATTTGCTTAGTGCTCTTAACCCACTGAAATGCAAAGGTATTCTTTCCTTCGTTGTGCCAGATGTTATCTCATTTATGTGCAAGTTCCATTTTCAGTTGCTTTCTTATAAATTGCATAGTTATCGGGAGCTTTTCCTCCTCTCCAGTATCTTTCGCTTTCTTCGCTAGAGAAGCTGTTGTTTCACTGCCAGTGTTTCCCCTGTGCCCCATGAAATAAATAATATTTGGTAACGCTGGAGACTTTGCAGTTTTCCCTGGACTGTGTGAAAAATATGGTTAGTGTTGCTCGGATTCTCTTCTGGCTTTAGCTGTCGACAAGCTACCGATAAAGATTTGAAGTTTTTGACGGCCACTTTTAGACTGAATAAAATGGATTCCTTTTTTTATGGATACTGTTTCTAATTCAAAGTTTTTGGAATATTTTGGCAATTTTTATTGTTTTTGCGCAGAAAAAAATTGCTTCTAAAATTTGAGTATCGCTCGTACTGATTAGTTAATACTGTCACATATAATCAATTCGGTATGCTTTGGAGGATAGCAAAAAAATTCGAGCCTGCCGATGTGTCATCGGAGGATAAATTGATTGTTGTAGCGTTATTTTACGATATAAGAAAAATTGCGTCACGTTCATAAATAATTTCTCGTTGAAAATGCATTTTTCAAGAATTTCCGGGTATGTCACAACCTTCTTTTCGAAAGCAGAACATTCCATCCACCATTTGTGATAGCAGCCAGGTTAAGCGCATAAGAAAGAGGTGGCGACATTCACTGCCTGCATGAGCTTCAACAAGGGCTGTGAAGAAAACAATTACAGTAGTTTTGGAACGAAGAATGTTCGTAGTGCCAATAATCACGCGCAGAATGGGTAAGCTCTCCAAAGTCACATCGCAATTATGTGCATTTATGCAAATAACTGTCATGCGTACGACCGGTTATATTGGGTTATGTTGACAACTACGCAACTGTATGCACTTGCAGAGAGTTGGCACAACAAACTTTTAACACATAAACGTGTGTAGCACGTAGGCTGTATGCCGGAGATAATGTCATAAGGCTGCAATGAAGAGTGACACCATTTTCTCAAATGTTTGAAAATTCATCCTGGCTCAAGGCTCAAATCCGCTATGATTCCCTAACCGCTCCAGTCGATAAAGTTAAGCCAGGCGTGATTGCCAGAAGATTTTACGGTGACAAAAAATTGATGAAATACTTGTGGGGTTTCTACACTGGTTGCTTCCTTCATACTCAAAGGTAGAGTTGTGTTAGTGAAATGGTCTAAAAATTACCTGATATGAAGTAAACTTTAATAGAGAGATGCCTTAGTTTAAGAAGCCGTTTCTCATTTATTCTCCGGAGTTATAATAGCAAGGAAACTTGGATTCGAACTGCATTGACACATGAACATTCGCGCATTTGTGTGCAAGCATTGCACGAAGCAGGGGGCCGATTACTCGAAAGCGATTTTTTTTCTTGCTGTAGCGTCGCCCCAGCGGTCGCGTAGATTACCGTCCCCACAGTCTATGGCCACATCGAAAGAGTCCAGTCAGTCTGGTGCGCAGCTTGAGCCTGCAGGCTGAGATGGCGGCGAAGTGCTGCTGTAGCTTGTGAGTGCACTGACCTCCTTTTTAATGGCAGGCGGCAGGTGGCCGACATGCACGCGTGCGTCTATGACAGCCATCAGGCACATAGTCTTCAAAGTCGGACAAAAGTCTAGCACGTGCATATCCGTCAGCGCCTCTTCGCATAGTTCAGAAGTCTCCTCTGCACTGGACTGCATCCACTGCTCGACCGTTGCGTAGGATTTCAATCCTCGACCACCGAAGACGAAAAGCAAATTGTCAATCACGCAGCAGCCCGGGAACCGCCTGGCCGACGGGCCTGACCGCTTCGGCGTCACTACGCTCCAGGAGGACCTCTCAGGGTTGTACTTGTGGATGATGCCAAAGTACCGGTCCCGGTTGAAGTCCAAACCTCCAAATACATACAGCTCTCCGTTGTAGAC
Organism: Amblyomma americanum; assembly: GCF_052857255.1. Taxonomy (NCBI): domain Eukaryota; kingdom Metazoa; phylum Arthropoda; class Arachnida; order Ixodida; family Ixodidae; genus Amblyomma; species Amblyomma americanum. The sequence continues at coordinate 32,382,677 of NC_135506.1, read as the reverse complement.
GAAGGTGGCGTGATCTTCGCGCCCTTCGGGGGGAAAGCCATCGACGCGGGGCCGCACCCATGTCGAGGTGGACGTGTCAAGATACACCAGAGAGCTGCTGTAGGCTGTGCCTCGGCCAGAGAGCACAAGGGCTCCGCCCCACACGTACATACGGTCCCCAATGGCGGACGCCGAATGGTACACGGTGTTCTCCGGCAGCTCGCCCCTGGTTGGCACAGTATGCCAGCGCAATGTCTTCAGGTCGAGGAAATCTATCTGCGGCGTGGGTGGGTCATCCACCGGCCATCCACCATAGAGGTAGACTCGGCTGCCCACCAAGCATGCAGTTTGGCCGAACCGCAATTCTGGCCATTGGCCAGACACTTCCAGAACACTCCATGCCATCGTTCTGGTGTCGAAGCGGTAAACTACGCTACCCACTTCGAGATAATCCCGGCTGCTCCAGAGGTAGGCGCTGTCACCGTAGGCGACAACCGTGCGGCTGTAATTATTATGCCAGGGGCTCCCGTCCGGAAGGGACTGCGTCTGCAGCTGGTTCCACTGGCAGGCCGCAGGGTCGAATACGTAGACTTCGACGGACTCGCGTGTGGTGCGGTCCACGTCCTCGCGGTCTGGGTCGAACGAGTAGATCTTGCCATTAATGGAGACCGTCGTGTAGTATGCGCCTTCCGGCACGCCTCCCAGCCGCACCGTCCACATCTTCGCCACTGTAAAATCCTCCCGGGAAGGCTCGCAGATTTCTTTTGGCCGTAGACCACTGCAGCACGCGACGGAGTTCTTCGTTGTCTTCAGCACTTTCTTCATTACCCTCGATGTACGTACACTCGCGCTTGAATGGGAATATTATGGGAATTTTTGCTCTGCAGTTCAATGTTTTCTTCCCGAAACAAAACGCCTACCATCATAAGCTTTCGCAATGCCCCTTTTACGCTTTATTTTGGGCATTCCCTTCTCGATCACCCTACACGTTTTCCTTCTTTCTAGTAATCACTCTCTTGCATAAATTTAAGCATGTCAGACCCCCGTTACCACCCTCAATCACCTCTGTCACGAAAACTGAGCTGCCCAAATTTTTTAGATCATCCCATGTTCGCCGCATGCAATTTGCAATAGGGGTAGCCACCGCCTGGTTCTGGCCAATCCCCCTTGTCGGTATGTGCCATTTTATGAGACAAACAACAACTTGTGACAGCGATAATTCAGCGTCTCTATCGCCGAAGGAACTGTCATAGGTAGCTTCCATGGGCAAAATCAAAAGAAACAAGAGAAATGAAATAGAAAGAGACTGTATATTGTGTGTTGTCAGTTTGGCTCTGCCGTTCAATATTTTCTTCCCTAAACAAAACGCCTACCAGGATGAGCTTTCGTAATGCCCCTGACATGCTTTGGTTCCATGGGCAAAATCAAAAGAATGAAAAACGAAATAGAAAGCGACTGTTTAACGTGTGTTGTTGAGTTGGGTGTTAGGGTTAAGGTTTTTTTTCCAACGTTTTCCCCTCGCTGTAGGGATTTATTCTGCGCAAGAGGAAACAAACTTTCGCGTGCTTCTGAGCCGACCTGTATACCTTATGTGTGACAACGAACGACTCAACGAAGCGATCTTATGCCGTCTCCTAATAAGTCACACGCACCTTACGCACAGCTTCGTGCTAAAAAAATAAGACAAACCTGTTTGCGAAGAATCGGGAGATGAACTTGCGGTTAACCACATTTTATTTATTCTCTTGTGTGAAACCAGAAAAAACTAAGAAAGAAGCACTTTACTCCATTTTATAATGAATACATTCCTTTTCATCCAACATTGCGCTCAGATGATAATGCCATTGTTAAATACCTCCTCTTTTTAGCTTTTAAAAAGAGCAGGCGGACTCGAAAAAGTAAATTTTTAACCACTGGCTCCCTTTACTACATTATACACCTCAGCCACTTTCACATTCCTGAGAAGAAGGCTGAGATTTTTATTTTACTGGTTGGGAGCCTCAGCATCCTTCCCCAGCCAAAGATAGCCGCTGAGGCTGCCTGTCCTTCTTTAAGGCTTTCACAGTTAGCCATTTCAAAATTTCTTCTCCTGTGTTATTGCTAGACAGTAATATCTTTTAGGCCATCTACACCATTTATAAGATTTCACATTTTTAAACATTCTACAGGAAACTTATTCGATACCTTGAGCTTGGTGCATGATGGCCTTAGCTGCATATGTACCATAATACCCAACCCAACACAGCACGCATGTAGGGTGACAGAAAACATAAGGAACAGAGACGAAACGGACACGGACTTGTCCTTATCGTCTCTGTCCCACGCTTTTTCTGTCGCGTTACATGCACTTACAGTAGCGTCATGAACCAACTCGCCCAGCAGAAAGTAGTACTGAAGAATAGGCATACAGCACACGGCCTATAATGACATTGACGTATGCGGGCGATGTGGTAAAAAGCAGCTTTTGATCTCTGGTCAAAATAACAAAAGGTCAAAAGCCAGACAGCTTACAAAACAAAAGCAGGTTTATTGCTCGTCGCTCAGCAGCAATAAAATTCATCACAGACAGGAAAAATTGGTACCTTGGCGATTTCGTTTAACAGTTCAATGAACGGAGTTCAACCTGGCCTTACCTGTTGCTCAAGTAAGCCAGCTTTCTTCTCAGCGCTGGTTACGGTCCACAAAAGCCAAAGGCAGAAATTCAATCGTTATTAGCCAGAAACTCCACGTGGAGACTTTGAGGATATGAAGGAAATGAGGGAATACGTTGTGTGACCTGATTGAAATACTCAGCTATTCTCGACAGTTACCCTCAGCCGGCGACAGGACAGAGAATAACTGGTTCCATCAGCAACAGCGCCTAATGACCTCTCAGACTGCGCTTGTAGCGTACTCTAATGTAGAACTGATAAATTAACGTGTTGTGAGATTTGATTTGCCACGAAACAAGGTCATCTCACCAGTTGTCCTCTCTACATTTTAAGCTCAACGGTTGAGGTTCTGGAGGTTGAACTCTTGAGGAAGGAGTCCAGAAACAACGCTATTCTCTCACCTCGCCTAATACTGGCCTCCACCTAGCATTCCGCCGTTATTCCTACGCCGCTTCACGACCCAAAACGCCGCCGCGACGAGTCCGCCTACCACAAGGATAACGGCCAGAGTGCTGAGGAAGATCACCCACCACGGGGTCCCGCCGCCTTTCGGCGAGTTGTGCGAGGGGCGGTCGAAAGTAACCCTCGCCACGTTGGAGGGTGGCGAAGACAGTCCGTCGTCGTTCCAGGATCTGGCCGAGAAGTAGAAGTCGTGCGTAGAGTCTTTCTGGGCCTCCTGGAGTAGTTGTTCCGGTAGTGAGAAGCGCAGTCGCTGCCTCGAACGCACCTCTTCTGCAGACAGGCTGCCCTGTGTCGCGTTGTCTTGGGTGACCTCCACAGCGGCCTCAAATTTCTTCACGATGTCGTCCACGTGGGTGCTTCCTCTCAGCTCGATTTTCGACGCTGAATGAGTGAACACAAAAGCGGCTTGAGTTTAACGTGGCTTGAACGTAGTCATACGAGTAAAAGCTTTTTAAGCACTGTCTCCACTGTCTCAAATAAAATTTCAAGGTCAAGAGTCAAGGTTAAAGGTCAGGCGCCGTCAAGATCAAAGGTCAAGGTCGGGTACCAATGGCGATAGTCGTATGTTCATGTGGTTATAATACCTTAGCTTGAGCCATACCAAAAAAGCAGTTAAGTTCGGCTTTAACTTGTGAGACATTGAAGGTCATCGCCGATGTGGTGCCCACTGTCTCAAAACAAATGTCAAGGCCAAGGGTGAAGGTCAGGTACCCTATGCCATAGTGATATGATCGCGTGGTCATACTACCATAGCTTGGGCCATACCACAACGCAGTTAAGCTCGGTTTGACCTTGTGAGGCATTGAAGGTCATTGTCTCATCCACATCGAAATCAGAAGTTGTACCCCAAGGAGTAGAGCTCTCGCTACGGAAAAAGTAAAGCATTCTGCTTAGATGCTCGAAGGTTTACGGATCCCGAAATTCTGCAAAGGACTCAGTGTTTCTCGTCTTATTTTAAACTCCTAAGCGGTTACAATACTTTTGCTTTGGAAAGACACCTTGTTTGTGACAATTTTCTTCTTCTTGAGGATGCAGTAAATGAGGATAAGAAATTAGTACTGCAGCAAAAATTCTACAAGACTATTTTCACCTGGCCGAAGAGGCAGAAAAATGTAACTCCGACGAAAGAAAAATAAAGGAAAACCTGGTTTCACACTTTCCACATTTTGGCTCATTACACTGAACAAACTCCGGAGTCGTTACATATACTTACCATCGATAATAAGGTTACATAATATCGTAACAATTAATAGTTCTTTTAGGCGTTCAGACCGGGGAAACTGTAAAGGGAATAAGGCCCATTTCATTCTGACAGAGCAGTCACAAAATAACAACAGGATCTCGCTATGACACTCCAAGTTAGTCTTACGGAGATACAACCTCTCGAATACAAAACATGTTATTTATTAGGCATTTAATGAAAAAAAACAGTCGTATTCGTTTTACGCTCACGAAGGAACGGCATTCAAATTCCAAGGGTCAACGGGTTCGGAAGAACAGTTTGGGCATTTTATTTAGTGACTCTGTCATATATAAGCATAAACTGTTATCACTATCATTGAAGGAGAAATAAGCGATAGGGCGCCAATGAAATGTACCGGATTTGCGTTGAGACTCCCGTAGTGAAGCATTAGGACGGACGACCTGACAATGAAGATGTGTCAGTCCGGAATTCCGCCAAGCGACTCGATTGATGATTGGCTACGTTTCAGCTCTAACTGGAGAACCCAAACACTAACTATACTATAGAAAGGTAAATTTCGAAAGACAATGTACTACTGGGGACAAGAGCTTCCGGGACGCCAGTTATAGGGGAAACGTTTATTGTAGCTCCACCTCTCTACCCTATCGCCCGATAATGTATGTAGGCATTAAGGGCCTAGATGCTCCTCCTCTCTTCACAATATCAGGCGAATGGGTAACGAAGTGGAGCTGCAAAAACGTTAGAGATCACTGCGGCTACCCACATTGAAGGAATGCGAAAGCATTGGCGCCTCCTCGACACTCGTTGCCTCTCTTTCCCCTCTTTCAGTCGATTGACGTTTGCTTCTAATTAATTCACTAATAAATCTATGTCAAACGTTTGTTCGAAAAATTACCACTCATCAAACATATTTCAATCAGTTTCAAACTTTATTTTCACTTCTTTGCCTATTTTTCCACTATTTTGCCGTCCACGCGTGTTTTCCCGTCCACTCACTATATCGATTTCCGCGCTATCTCGATGTTTTTACATTATTGGCTCTAATTAATTGAATAATCATCCTATGGACAACAAAACTTTGGCGCATCATCGTTACATTGTTCTCTATCGATCACAACCATTCGTTTGATGCTACCTCTGCTGAGAACGTCTCAATCGCTGCGGACACTTTTGGTGACACGACCCCGTCGACGTAGCCTAGAAATGCTTTCGCATTAATGAGCATTTTTTCCTAGAACTCGCGCCCCACAAAATTTGGTCCTCATTAGCACATTTCGCGAAAGTGACTGAGTCTGTTGCAACTTACGTTTGCCCGAGTCCAAATGGGCTCCGGGGCAGGTCCAGGCCAAGGTGATGACGTGCGTTCCGTTGTCTGCCACAAAGGCATCCTCGACCTCCAGGTCATCGATGGCACCCGGCGGAATCCTGGACTCGTCGATTTCTTCGGTGAGTCGGAACGAGCCGGCTTCGGCGTAGCGACTGAAGTGAGGAGCCTTTTCGCTAGCCAAGATGTGCGGTTCGGCCACTTCGATGTCTTCATCGACGTAGACGAAATCGTCGAGCGGAATGCCTTCCATCTCGTCTGCCGATTCCGGGGCCTCACTCGTCACGGGGGCTTCTGGACGACCAAGAAACAGCGGGAAAGGCTTTCGCAGATCTTCCTCACGTGGCAGTAAAACGACCGACTGTGACCACACGTGACACGCAGTAACGCGTTTGTACCTCACGTATCTCTGGCTGCCCTCAGTTGTTCTAAACGACAGCCCTATATACGGGTAACGTAATAAGCAAAACGTGGAGCTTTCTGCACGCCATAGGTTGGTTATGTTTATGAGAGACGATTGGTGCCGCTGTAAACGCACCCTTCTGATGTTTGAACATATTCGTAAAACAGCAGCGCCATGGCTCCAGGTATAAGGAGACACACAGAAGGAAGGGCGGAAAACGAAGGTCGAAAGACGAAAGGTCCTTTCCGCCCTGCTTTATGTGTGTCTTATTTGGACTGGAGCCGTGGCGCTGTTTTTCTACGAATGTGTCCCAACTGCAGTACCAACTAGCCCAACAGTTAACACTTAATTATGCACCCATCTGAACCAGTACTTTACTTTAAAATGCCTGACTTCCTACTGGAAGCTTCCGTGACCTGTACACGGTACTGAGGACCAGGTGAGATAGAGATACCATGGAGCCTCCTACTTGCGGCAGCTGAAGAGAAAAGCTGCTGCACCGGAACCGGATTGGGAGCCGCGGTGGCTCATTGGTTAGGGCGCTCGGCTACTGACCCGCAGTACCCGGGTTCGAAGCCGACCGATGCGGCCGCGTTTAGATGGAGACGGAACACAAAGGCGCTCATGTGCTGTGCGATGTCAGTGCACGTTAAAGATCCCCAGGTGGTAGAAATTATTGCGGAACCCTCCGTTTCGACGCCTCTTTCTTTCTTCCTTCTTTCATTGCCACCTTTCTCCCTTATCTCACGGCGCGGTTGATGTGTCCACCGAGAAGTGAGACAGTTGTCGCTTCATTTCCTGTCCTCAAAAGCAACTTTTAATAATAATTGGTTTTTTGGGGAAAGGAAATGGCGCAGTATCTGTCTCATATATCTTTGGACACCTGAACCGCGCCGTAAGGGAAGGGATAAAGGAGGGAGTGAAAGAAGAAAGGAAGAATAGGTGCCGTAGTGGAGGGCTCCGGAATAATTTCGACCACCTGGGGATCTTTAACGTGCACTGACATCGCACAGCACACGGGCGCCTTAGAGTTTTTCCTCCATAAAAACGCAGCCGCCGCGATCGGGTTCGAACCCGGGAACTCCGGATCAGTAGTCGAGCGCCCTAACCACTGAGCCACCGCGGCGGGGCAAAAAGCAACTTTCAATTTTCAGTTTTTCCTGTCTGAGCCCGTCGAATATATGGGGCTGGGTTTTTGCTTGTTGTGAAGCGCTCGACGCCAACGCACAAATATATGAGCCACGACAAACAACGCTGGGTAGAACAAGAACGAAACAACGGCTCTGAGCAAGAACGACAGAACACGACGACACCGTTGCGTCCCATCCTTGTACTTGTCCATTGTCTTCCAGCGCTGCACGCCGCGAATTGCGTCTGCAGCCCATACATCTCGTACCTTCTATGGTAACAGCATTGCCGTCTACGTTATAAGTGAGAGCAACCTTTACGCTGCAAGTCGTTGCCTTCAGGCATCTAATGAACTTATGTTGCAGAACTTGGCAACCATAAAGTCGGAATAGCTGAGATATTTAGCCTCGAAAATCACTAAAAGCTTTGCATAACTCTGCCACAAATCTGTGCTCGTTCTGTACATTGTGGGATCTGTGCACTGCAAGATGTGTGCATCACTTCTGTCTGTTCAGTAGTGCGATAAAAAAAAACCCTTTAGAAGCAAAGTAAACTCAGCAAACTCCTGCCATGTTCAGTAAGGCTTCGCTGTACTCCCACACATACCTGACGGATCCAGAGCAGGCAGGCTTCCAGAGGCCTTGCGACCTTTGACAATGACGGAGTCGTCGGCGCTGACGACGCGAGCCGACACAGAGTAGCGGCCGGTACCGTTGAACTGCGTGAAGTAGCCGCTGTATATCCCGTCGTTTGCAGTCACATCGGCGCCTGCGAGGAGAAAAATTAGCGCGCTCGTAAAAAATGCTTACATTCGGAGTGAAGAAGCCTTTTCGTGGGCGGAGCGCGTCTGTGCTACTTTGGATGGTGTGCATTCTTGCTGAACTGTCGGGATTCCGCAGGCATACCTGCTATAGGCTCCGCTTTCATTCAGGACCGGCGCCGTGAGGCTCCGGTGAGGCTCCGCGTTCATTCAGGACTGGCGCAAAGAATTCCTCCGCGATAACAAAGTAGTACGTAGGTGAAACTGTTCTTGTTACCTAAGTAAGAAGTTAATAATAAAAAGTTTATGGGCCCATTATTTTTTATTCCTGACTTGTTCAATCTAGCCAAACGTTAAAAAGTTGATTTCGTTTTCTGTGGTGACTTGTTAGAGAAGTAATACAGGAAGCCGCGAACCATGGCCTAGTGTTAACAATTGCTGTTTTTTTTTAATTGTATCCTACTGTAGGTTTATACAAAATGCGGAGTACGGTGCATATGCAGAATCGAATCAATGGAAGATTACGACTGTCGGTATTTTGCTGCGTCTGTTCACACTGTCTATGAGAGAGCTATAATTAACTCACCCGCGCAAAAGTATCGCAAGACAAATTAATACCTCACTGCGGAAGTCTAACTCTTCTCATTCTTGGTCTGAACCACAGGGCAATGGCATGCGCTTGCAAGATTGCATATCACTGGTACTGCGACGCCGAAACGCCCTGTTATAACAGTTCACTGCGCATATAATCATTATCAAGCAATATGATGATTATCACCATCATCAGCCTTACTACGCCCCTTGCCGACCCCTGCTACGCTTACATTCTCTTGGAATACACTCCGTTACCCTTAAGGACCAGCGGTTACCTTGCCTTCATATTACATGCCGTTCCCAAGCCCATTTCTTCCTCTTGATTTCGACTAGGATGTCATTAACCCGCTTTTGTTCTCTCACCCACTCTGCCCGCTTCCGGTCCCTTAAAGTTACACCTATCATTTTTCTTTCCATGGCTCGCTGCGTTGTCCTTAAGTTAAGCTGAACCCTTTTCGTTAGCCTCCACGTTTCTGCCCCGTAGGTGAGTACCGGTAAGATTAAGCTGTTGTACACTTTCCTCTTGAGGGAAATTGGTAAACTGCCATTCATGATCTGAGAGAACCTGCCATATGCGCTCCACCCCATTGTTATTCTTCTTGTTTCTTCACTCTCACGATACGGATCAGCTGTCACTACCTGCCCTGTCACTGCCTGCCACTTCCAGCACCTCACTGCGAATTGTGAACTGCTGTTCCCTTGCCAGACTGTTGAACATTACTTTGGTTTTGTGCATGTTGATTTTTAGACCCACCGTTCTGATCTGCCTGTCTAACTCATTGATCACAATTTGCAGTTCATCGCCTGAGTGACTCAGCAAGGGTAGAAGAAGAACGAAACAACGGCTTTCAGCAAGAGCGACGGAACACAACGGCACCCTAGTGTCTCATCCCTCTACTTGTATGTACGCCGCATGCGGCGTGAGCCAGAAAAAGTTGGACTTCAGCATGTTTGTTTACCTTAGCAGGGCAAAGCGATCCCGTGCCTCACAAGACGAGTGTCATGCTCGTGAGCGGGCTGGGCGACATTATTTTTCTTTCGTTTTCTCTACCCACACTAATACATGCCATGCTCGTGAACACCAGACAAGCGTAGCCACAGACGCACCGAGGCCATCGTCGAAGAGTTGCACTTCGAACTCTTCGTTGCCCTTGGGCGGGATGACCGTGGCCGTGACCCTGGCGTGCAGCACCACGTGACTGCCCTTGGTGACCTCGGCGTAGATGGCCGCCTCGGCCGCGCTGCTCACCTCGGCCTTCTTGAGGAAGGCGCGCACGAACACGGGCTCCACGTCCTGTCCGCTGACCAGGGACGTGGCACGCACGTGAACGTCCACATCGGGGTACGAAACGCTTCGAGTCACCACCAGCGTCCAGGTGCCCGGCTGTGGATCAGTAAGATCGACCGATAATAAAGGACACATGCTTTAAGCACATTCACAAAAAAGGCGAGCCCAGATTATAGTGCTTACGATTTGATAATAGATCTCTAGAATGCTCAGAATGAACGAATTTAAGCCTACCTCCAGCACATTAACGAAAAAGGCGAGCCCAGATTATAGTGCTTACGATTTGCTAATAAATCTCTAGAATCCTCAGTATGAACAAAGTTGAGCCTACCTCCAGCATATTAACGAAAAAGGCGAGCCCAAATTATAGTGCTTCCAATTTGCTAATAAATCTCTAGAATCCTCAGTATGAACAAAGTTGAGCCCACCTTCAGGACATTAACAAAAAAGGCGAGTCCAGATTATAGTGCTTACAATTTGCTAATAAATCTCTAGAATCCCCAGTATGAACAAAGTTGAGCTCACCTTCAGGACATTAACAAAAAAGGCGAGCCCAGATTATAGTGCTTACGATTTGCTAATAAATCTCTAGAATACTCAGTATGAACAAAGTTGAGCCCACCTCCAGGACATAAACAAAAAAGGCGAGCCCAGATTATAGTGCTTACGATTTGCTAATAAATCTCTAGAATCCTCAGTATATACAAAGTTGAGCCTACCTCCAGCACATTAACGAAGAAGGCGAGCCCAGGTTATAGTGCTTATGATTTGCAAATAAATCTCCAGAATCCTCAATATGAATAAAGTTGAGCCTACCTCCAGGACAAAGGCGTTTACAAAGATCTCCAGTTGCCCTTGTCCTACGCAAGCCCTGGCAACTTTGTCCCAGCAAAAATTTTCACAATTCTCGCTTCATCTCACTGGCAGAAATCATTCTAATTCCAAAATTTTATAATCTTAAAATTTTGCTTTTTATGAACCGCTCGCTCCACAACAGAAACGTGGCGCATTTTGTAATTATTAACTTCCAAATTCAATGTTCGGCCTATTTGACATTGGTAAGTTCAAGCTGTGGCGTCAAAATTGATAGCAAGTAATATCCTTCAACGCCTCCCCTACCAAAGGCGTGTCTGATAATTAGAAAAGAGGGGAAAAAAAAGCATCGAGATGAGCATCGTTAAAAGCGTGGCCTCAGACGTCTTACTTTTTTAATAGACATTAGTTCAAACTATTCCTTCGGATGAAACTAAATCTGAAAAGACGATCTTATTGTATATTGCACTATTATTCCTTTAAGCTTGTTCCCCCACTGGTTACAAATGTCATCGTGACTATTATAATATTAGCTTGTTCGTTTGTTTGCTTGTTTGTTTGCGTGTTTGTTTGCTTGTTTGTTTGCTTGTTCGTTTGATTGATTTTTGTTTGTCTTTTTGTTTGCTTGTTTGATTTTGTTTGCTTGTTTGTTTTTGTGTTTGTTTGATTGATTGTTTGATTGATTGATTGATTGATTGATTGATTGACTCTTTGTTCCCCTTCCACCCCACCGTGGCACTCGCATTATGGAAAGTAGGGGCATATATTACTACCAATAGAAACAACACAAACATTAATGGAACAAATTACAAACGAAACTAGTAGTCTAGATCACACGCAATATCACAAAAAGCACAAAAAACGTAAATAATACGAGACACAGTCTACACCATGGCAGGTGGTCTGGAGTCATCGCGAGTAATTAGCTCGGCTGGTGTTGCTATACCGTTGCGATTCCGGGGATCTTGAATGTTATGTAGCTGGCAGCTACAGCAGGGCCGGCCACCAGGCAGTCGTCGCACGCCTTGCCGTCCGGGTAGCGCAGCTCCGCCTTGAGGTTGGCCGCGTCGCTGCACTGCACCGCGATGGTGGTCTGGTTGCCCACGTCGGCGTCCACGAGGATCTCGAACTCCTTCTTGTCCGACAGCTTCACAGATCGGTCGAAGATCTCCGCAACAGGAAGAGCGAAGCTTAAGTCAGTTCCAGCCCAAATTTAAAATCACGTAAAGTAGAACAGTTCGATTCTTCAACCAAACCTCGACTACGACAAACCATCGTTCCTCTCTTTGATCTCCTCATCCAACTTTGTCTCTCTCTCTCTCTCTGTAGTTTACTTCAATGCCGAAATGCATTCCAGGGCTTCTAAACCATATTTCGACACACTTCTCCGTCCATACTTCCCGGCTGCATTTGTGCAGAAACACGTTTCCATCTGGCAATCATATTCCAAGCTCGTCCGTATAACCATAAAAACCGCCGATGTCGTTAACACCGTTCACAGCAACGCTTTGTGTCGACTACGCCCATAGCCACGCAGATAGAAAAGATAGGATGGCCAAGTTATCCAGTTGCATATGGAGGAGTAAGAAGATGAAGAGGACGGAGAATGAGGATAAAGACAACCTCGACAAAATGCACAAGGGCTTCTAAAGGCTGTCGGTGGCAATGCAATTCTGCAGCAGCTTTGCGCGTGTGTATAGACAATTAGTTTCTTCAGTGCCCCTGAGAAAAGCGCTGAACTTAACATAAGTTCCATTAAGTGATCCAGCATGCGCAACTGTTCACCGATAGTGAAGGATGCCTTCGTCCCTGCAAAACATTCGCTTTCCCGAGCGCAAGGTCATGCATTCTCTAAATAGATCTCAATACAATCATTGTTACGTTCTAAGCTGTAGATCTGGGATGTTTAACAATTACTCGATATGGCAATTCCCGGCTTCAAACTGGGTTGCACACTTAGCGGGGAGTTAAGAGTCAGACACCTCCAACATAATACGCAGGGCATCCTTCTGAAATAGCTGCGTACCGCTTTGGTAACCGTTGTGAAACATCTCGCGATGCTAATCGCTCTAAAGAGCCAAGCCAGCCGCGCTTCCACCAGGCGTAGGGTGGTCTAAGCCTCTGATGCACCACTCGCTGCAGGTCAATGTTGCCTCCGCATGATTGTCATGGTAGCCACGCCATTTTGATCCCAAGACCTCACCTACACACTGAAACACTGTTGCTGGTGCGCACTTAGCATTACAAGAAGGAGAAGGAGGGGGTTGCGAGGAGAGGAAAGGCGCGAATCAAAGAAAAGGAGAGTGGTGAGAAGTGTGTTGTCCTTCCTCGCTTAGTTGTTCTCGGTCTGACTGCTAGAGACGCTGCTGTTAGCGTCAACTGGAGTGACCTAGACAACTTGACAACTTGTGTGCCTCGACGCCTAGACACAGGTCGGGGTACCCCAAAGTCCTCAAGTGAAAAGACGCGAGCGGAGAGAAATCACGGGAGCGTTTAGGCCACGGGACTGTCGTCGTAGAAAGAGGACCCAGCTCACCACGACCCGCCGCCTGTCGTCATCCTGTAGAAAGGCGGTGACCGAGTCTAGGAAGGCAGACTCCAGGGCGGCCGCGACGTTGGACTGGCCGTCCATGAGGGCGAAGGACCTGCCGCCAGAGCGCAGGGCGAGGTCTTCCAGACTCTTGTCTGCATCGGTGCCGAAGGCGATCGTGTTGACTACCACTTGGGAGGAGACCAAGTCATCCGCGACTTGTGCAATGTTGGGACTCGAGTTTTCCATCCCGTCCGTCATGAGGATGATGACCGAGCCCTCGGTGCTCTTCTTGCTTTGGAACATCTGGGACAGACAATGAACCACACTGAGACACTGCAGGAGAGGAAACCAAGCGGTTCGTGCCAGTTCATCCCGATCGTCATCGGTTACGTTAAGCCGACCAGCTCCGCCATAATCGTTATGGTCAGCCCAGTTACGGGAACTGCGAGACAAAGGCGTCTCTCACTAATGTCTGCTCAGCAGCCCTGTCCTGTGCCATCTGAAACCACCATCAGCAACAACGAAGATATTTTCCTATCACCATCAGCCTTCTTTCCGCGGCTCGACCATCCGCACAAAGTCAAACGCATCGCGTGTCATTCATCTGCATTTGTGAAGTCATTCATACCCCGCACTATCATAGAGTAGAACAATTTACCAGCGCACATTGCGATTGAATCTAGCGCCTCCACATTTCTTGCTCTCATCCGCAGCGACGTTGGCATCTGAAATGTTTGAAATGTTCGTAGTTTTTAATGTTTTTTTTCAGTTGCTGTACGTTTGCGATTACTTCTGTTCTTTTCGTGCCTAATACGTACACTGTAGTATTTTTCATCTCCGTTGTGCCTATTCGTTTTCTTTCAACCTATAATTTGTATTATATTGTTTTTATCGCCCGCTTCTTTATTTACTCTCTGGTGCTTAATTATTTTTTACACGTTTTACCTAGCCTGTTTATTGTTCCCTTGCTTGTTAATGATGTTCTTTGTACATGTTTTACACTTACCCCCGCTATCTAATACCCTCGAAGAAGGACCTTTAGACGTGGACCAGTGCGCCAAAACCAGTGCGCCAGGAATATATCCCCAAAACTAAACCTCTAAACAGCTATCGCTGAACATCGCGTTACACACTCGTAACCATCCTGTGAGTTTTTTGCATAGTCTCTAAAGTATATATGGAAGGGCTGAATATATTCTGCTAATTTCTGCTTTTTAATGCTGTGATTATAGTCCGATTTTTCAATGCCCTTACCGAAATCCTGCCTGTTTCTTCGGTTGACTGAATTCTAACGTTGCCCTGATTCTGTTTTATTTATTGACTTACAAGCTGTGGGAAGTAAGCTAATCAGTCTATAATTTGTTGTCCTCGGCATTACCCTTTTTTTCGCTGGTTAATGCTGTAATGTTCACAATAAAAAAAATTGCGGTCAGTGGGATAGGTGGTATTCGTCCTGCAGCGCATCTAGTAAGGCTAATGTGACGATGGTGCTCTTCAGTAATTGCGATAGGCTTGAGAACGTGGAGCAGTCTGTGTACAGGGTGCGCAATCTTTTATAGCCAATATCTCCGCCATCCTTCAAAGGGTTACGTCCGATACAGGACAAATTCATCTCGCACATATTCCCCAGTTGGCCTTCTCCAGTTCCCGTCGCGACTATCATCCACTCTCAGCAAATCTCCTCTTCCTACCTCACTCCCGGCAGCTTCTGTGCAAACACGATCAACTATCCTCACCTCGAGCGCCTTCTTCAGAGCGCATCCGATGCATGTCATGGTCCCGGCATTCAGGTGCTTCACGATATCCGCGAACATCGTCCGCGTCGACGCATTCACGGGCACCAGAGGAGACTTCTCGTAGGCGTAGTCATCGAACACGACTATTCCCAGTTCCAGTCCGTCCGGGACGAGCGCCTGAATGAACTGAGTGGCCGCTGCCTTGAGGTTGTCCAAGCGATTGTTGTCCTGAAACACACAAAACACGTGGTGGAAATGGTATTCTTAGGGTATCGAGTGAGTCAGCAAAGTATTCAAAGTCGAACGAAGAAATTCACAGGGGCACCCAATCCCATTATGCTCAATGCGATAGCATTGGCTTCTGTTGATGGCTTTACCGGACGTGACGTCACTTTAGGTATGGTGACACCATTTCTTTACAGCCAATGAAAGTGCTCCCATTTGGTGACATCACTTCCCCTAGCCAATGAGAATCCTCCGGGCTTGTGACCTCACTTCCCTTCACCCAATAGGCTGATTACGTCACATCCCTCCAGCCAATTGGCGTATTTTATCACAGACGATGCCTTTCAGCACCATGGAGCTTCAATGCTATCGCATTAAAGGTGCTGATAGACTTAGCGAGGGACCCCTCCTTCGAAGTGAACAACGCGTTGTCTCTATGCGCGTAATCTATTGTTGCAGAGCATCCTACGGACCACAGAGATGGCCTCCAATTTTTTAGGTTTATACGACACAAGTTTGAAAGGGTGTCACGTCACCGCTTATCTAGAGTTAAACTTCGGCACATCTGCCGCGCCCGTAGTTACCGTCGTCGACGCTCTTGGCGTCATCGTTTTCGTCATGACATCACCAGCGTTGTTGGTGCCATCAACCAATCAGAGCGCAGTGGGACCGATGAGCAAGTGCGCACAGCTTAGGCGTCCCGCCTCGTTCCTCCTCTTTTCTTGTGACAATGCTTTACTTCAGGTACGTCAGGCAAGCATTTCCCAAAGACATCTACAATAACTTGTGACGTAAGGTCGAGGATTCTGTCAATGATAACGCTTCCGAAACCAATCGCAAGCACGAAGGTTGGGCCGAATCCTTTGTGACTTCTCCATGCGCGGCGTACAAAGGAAGTACAGCCCCCGTCAAAAGTATACGGCCCAAGGGGTTCGCTTGCGAGGCCTGCAGCGTGCCTCCTTGAGCGTACTCAGCGACCGTAATATCTCCAAAGAGGAATGCCTTCATATCCTCAATCCTCCCAAGCTTTTAAATGCTATAGATGTGCCTGGGAGCCCCGCTAAACAGCTTAGAAGCAAACCTCTTGGCCTGCACACTTTTGACGGGGGCTGTACTATACATCTACCTGACATAAAAAAGACCAGACTTGTTTCACGGTTTGTCTTGAAGGTGACTTACGTTCATGCTCGCCGAAATATCCAGGGCCAAAATCACCCGACCCACGGTGCCTTTTTGTTTCTGCACTTCCTTGAACTTCACCTCGATTTCCCTTTCCGGATCAGCTGGAGCCAGCCTGCGAGGAGCAGACAGCAGCAAAACCTTAGCACAGCAATGGCGGAAATGTTACAAATAAAAAAATTGGAGGCGTTCAACCGGATTGAAACGGAGATAATGCGCCAGCTTTCTTTCACTTGCCAATCTATTTCAATTTTGATTCTGATCCGATTCTGTTTCTATCCTTGTTCTATTTCTATTCGTAATAGTTTCTTTAACGCGTTAAAGGCCCCGTTGTCGGCGTTGTGAGCAAAAAAATCACGAACATGACTCTGGCAGGTGGTGCCTAAAGAGCAACCTCGGAGGCAGGTGGGCCACCTAGGTCACGTGACCTTGCGACGTCATGAGAACCTGCCCACCGTGGCAGGTGGCAGTTAATGATTGGTCGCTCGGGAAGATCAACCTGTGCCGCACAAGGCCCACCGCTGGGAGCACCTGCCATCGCAGGGCAGTGGTGCATCGCTTAACAGATCTGCACCACTGCGCCAGGAGGGGTATGAGGACTCCCAGGGATCTATGAATGTAAAGAAGACAATGACATTCCGCATATATTGGAATTAACCCATTACGCTATCGTGTCATATACTTAAGAATGGAGCTTATGTGTCTCCTTTATTTTTTTTTATGTTGACTGCGTCATAAGTTTTGATACTGGTTTTTGAATGTGGATACATTAACTAGCATAATGTGGAGGTAGCAGTTTTTTTTTCCCTTGATTCCTTCATAATTTAATCAATAAACGGCTTAACTGAGCAGCGTCTTTTTTTTACCTCGTTAGCTCCAGATTTTAGGCACATACTAGTACCTCATGCTCCATTTTATATTTGCCCAGACAGCGATCCAACAATTTTTTTTTTCCACTGACGCAATGCCCATAAACGCTGAACGCTTTTCAATGCAACATCAGATTTGGGCCTACGCCATGTATTTTATTTATTATCTATTTCGTTTCAGGCCGATACGAATTCCCAGCGA
This sequence comes from Amblyomma americanum, assembly GCF_052857255.1. Taxonomy (NCBI): domain Eukaryota; kingdom Metazoa; phylum Arthropoda; class Arachnida; order Ixodida; family Ixodidae; genus Amblyomma; species Amblyomma americanum. The sequence goes on along the minus strand of NC_135506.1, from coordinate 32,365,327 downwards.
TTAGAAAGAACTTGTGCTGAACTTGTGCTTGTGCTTAGAAAGAACTTGTGAAAGAACCTGTGCTGAGGTGTCTCGTACCAGAGAGCACAAGCTTAGATGCCCTTTGTAACTTCGATACTAACGGGCATAAACAAATGAACGGGTGCTCAGGCCATTTTTAATATTAAGCTTTGGAGAAATCTCAGAGCAATGAAACCAGACACGCAAGAAAGGACCGGCACTATTACGTAAGAGAGGATAGCGTGACCTCACTGATCCAGAAACGAATGTAAACAAAGGCGTCCTGCTCACCCCTTGAAATCGTCGTTGGCGCTGATCACTTCCCATGTGGACTTGCGGTCGCAGAGGTGGTTGTGCTTGTTAGGAGCGTAGGCGTTGTGCTTCTTGTCCCCGCGGTCACAGAATTCGGTCACCTGTCGAGGCGAGGGGATCACTGGGGCTACATGCACGCACCCCCGTATTGCACGTACCCCCGTATATTGACTGGTGACACGGATTGGTTAGTGAGGTAGCACCAGTCGATGCCACCAGTCGCGAGTGTCATCAGTGAGTGCCATAATCTGTCGCGCCAGCAATCTTGCATATAGTAATGCGTGTGGCACTAGTAGGTGTAAGGCGCTTGGACTAGACATTGAAAATTCCGAGCCTACTTCAAAACAGCCCTCAAGCTGCATGCTGTGGGGTTTCTGTAGTGTCCACCTGGAGCTCTGTAGACTTTTTTCTTTGAAGTCAAGGTATCAGTAACTATCACAGCCTCGGACGACTAGACCGCATCGGGAACGCAAGGGAAGACAAGGCCAACGCCTGGTTCTGTGGCTGTCCCTCTCAAATACCAGGTGACCCAAGATATTTTAAACAGAACTGCTCGAAGAGGGCTATCAGTCCAGCCTTTGTTCATCCGCGGGTGGACCGTCAGCTGAGTGAAGATGTAACAATTTCCAGCGTACCACACCAAACAAAAATTGGCAGTGACTTAACTTGGCTAACCCTGGAATTCAGCGAAAAGCAAGGACGCTTGCTAAGCGTCTGAGGCTCGTCCAAGGCAGCTCCGCTAAACGCTGAAGACAGTCGCGGTTCTATACATACCCACACGACCCCGTGGCTAGGACGTGCTATCGCATAGTCTTACGAGACCCGCATCGGATGTCATCACTCACGTGGCTTCACATCACCCCATCGGATGTTCTTAAGGTCAAAGGTCAAACCGAAGGTCACCCATGTCAAAAGTCAGAGGTCAACTCAAGGTCAAAGGTCAACTAAAGGTCATGGGTCTATGTCAGGGGTAAAGGCTTCGGCACCATAACTACCCACACATGGTCCTACACGGCTGACGTGGTTGGGCTGAAGGTAGTTCAAGGTCATTCTCCGGCCCACGCGACGACTGCATAACCCAGCGTAGTGAAACTTTTCGCTTCAAAAACCAGTAACAAGTCGCAGACGCAAAGGACAATTCTAAAACAAGTGAAATGGAGCGCCGCGCTGAGCGCGACACTTACGCCCTTGAGGTACGGCATGAACATGATGGACGACGTCACTGGGTTCTTGTCGTTCTGCGAGAAACGAGTCTTGCAGTCGGACGAGACGCGGCAGCCCTTGTAGATGCGGCACGGTGCGCCCGAGTCGGTGGACGCTGTGAACTTGATCCTTTGCGAGCAGGTGCTGGCACGAACCTATTCGGTGGAACGGAAAGGGCTGCGTCATTCGGAGCGTAACTTTCCGATGCGTAACCCTTGCCGCAGTGGCACTGAATCTACTCGATGAGTAATTGAATTCATGAATTGTTGCACTGAAGCCACTTGATTAATAATTGAATTTATGAATTGTTATAATTTTGTCAAGCTTCCTTGAAGCGATATCGGCCTAAACCGGGCACGTATCCCAGGGGAGCCCGAGGGGGCCTCACCCCCCTAGCTAGAAGAAATTAACTTCGGCCTCTCCAGAAGAACATTGCTGGCTACGTGTCCAGCCTAAACGACTAACATTATTGTCGCTTGAAGCTGTTGAGTGGCTTGCCTTCTTAATGCAATCTGGCAGCAATACCCCAAGCTCAGTTCACGAAGCGTCTACGTTGAGTTTGCTGTTGTCCCGAGTTCAAACCTTTGCAGAGGACGAGTTTTTATTCGTCTCTAGAAAAATCCGGAAAGCCCGTATAGCTCCTAATTATTGATACCGTCCAATGCAGTAGTATACTACATAGTAGTGGAAAGTCTCACCATGCCGAACTCGCAATATAGGCTCGGGTACCGGTGGCTTTCGGGGTCTCCGTACTCGTCGAACACGCCGTACCGGTAGTGGGCCCACTCGTGCACCAGCTGGTACGCTGAGAGGAACAGCTTCTTTTAAACGCCCACTCCCGTGTTCCATCCGGTTAGATGGTGGCGGGGATCACACCCAAAAGCGTTAGTTGGCCAAACAGTCATCCCTGTTTTACTGCTTCTCGCAAATGTGGTCCAGTAGTTACAGCTTAGTGCCATTGAGAATGAAGTCGTGGGCTGTAAACCTAACCGCGTCGGCCGCGTATGGACGGAAGCCAAATTCAAAACTTTTCAGTCGCCGGTCGATCTATTATGATCAAAGATAACCGAAGCATGCATGCATTATCTTTGACCATTTATACCGCGAGAGTGGCGGCATCTTGCGCGCCCATGGAGACATACCTGTTGTTGCTAATTCATAGCTCGAGATAGGATGCCAAATAGAGCTCAAAACAACATTTCATGAAAATTTTCCGAAGAAACCTTTCAACGGTATACGCCGTATACTCTGAATTCTCAAAACATAATGAGAGAAGTAACTGCTTTATAGCCTGACGGCATTTGAACAGAATGTAATGCGCAGAATATGAGCCGTAATAATAATATTAATAATAATAATAATAATAATAATAATTGATTTTTGGAGAAAGGAAATGGCGCAGTATCTGTGTCATATACCGTTGGACACCTGAACCACGCCGTAAGGGGCCCTTAGGGATAAAGGAGGGAGTGAAAGAAGAAAGAAAGAAAGAGGTGCTGTAGTGGAGGGCTCCGGAATATTTTCGACCACCTGAAAATCTTTAACGTGCACTCCGTAAAATCCATTCCCTCAGACTGCATGCCCCTCTTTAGAGCGTTGAAGTGACATCGATATCTATACCCTTCTTTCTCTCTCTCCCCTTCAAAAAAGAGCCTACTCCAAGGCTCACATGGGAGTCGATTGCACACTCATTGCTCCCTCTCAGTTTTTGACGCAAACTGTTCGGAGACCGCAAAGTCTACGAGCTCCATTATGTGGGCCCTATCTTCGTTCCAACTAGAATCCTCACCTGGACTCCCGTAGGTGTCAGCGATGGATCCGTTCATGTCAGCCAGAAAGCGGGGCGTCAGGTGTATGTACTCCCCGCGCTCGCCGCACCCGCGGGGCTGCAGCGTGTACGGCCTGTCGCCGTACTGCGGGTTCTCGGGCTCCACATGCACGTCGGCCACCGGGAACAGACTGGCCGTGGTGTTGCTGGCGGTGGACCTCATAGGCCACGTCTCCGGAATGGCGATGGTCACGCTGCCGAAGTGCACCAATCCGCGGGTAGCCCGATGGAGGAACGTCGATGCAGATCGGAACAGGGCCTTGATGAAGCGAGGGACACCCAGGTTAGAGAACAACGTACGACCAGGAGCGACGATTCTGGCTCAGTGTATATCGACTACTGATCCGGAGTTCCCGGGTTCGAACCCGACCGCGGCGGCTGCGTTTTTATGGAGGAAAAATGCTAAGGCGCCCATGTGCTGTGCGATGTCAGTGCACGTTAAAGAGCCCCAGGAGGTCGAAATTATTCCGGAGCCGTCCACTACGGCACCTCTCTCTTCCTTTCTTCTTTCACTCCCTCCTTTATCCCTTCCCTTACGGCGCGGCTCAGGTGTCCAGCGATATATGAGACAGATACTGCGCCATTTACTGTCCCCAAAAACCAATCATTATTATACGCGAACACGTCTATATTCAGACGCACAGCCCCAAGCAGAAATGTGTGTCTGAGCGGTTTTATTGAAAAAGAAATAAGTTTGAAAGGCTTTATTGACAAAAAAAAAAGGAGTACAGGTAAGAGGTACACAAATTAATTATTACGGAAGGAGTTGCCAAAGTGGAAACTGTCAGGGGGACCTCCTGTAATTATTCTATATATGAAGCAAGATAAACGTATGGCAGAAAGCAACTACTTAGCGGACAACGGGTGCAGTGGAAATTAATAATCACAGCAAACAGCTTGATTAATAGGCTAAATTTTACAAACACATTATACAAACACAAAAAGGGAACAGTACTATACGCAAGCACACAAGGAATAGAAGTCGTACACAATATTTACAAAGTTCATTGGCGTGGTAACTGAAGGTAATTAAACGGTACATAGCTTTTTTTAGTTTTTATGCAATATATGCTTCGGTACGGGGTGATTTAATGAATGCGGGTAGCGAGTTCTCCACAGTGATTGTTGAAAATAAAGCGACTGTTTGCCATAATTAGTTTTGACTTTCGGAAGCAGAGTGAAGAGTGAGATTTCATACTGATGAATGTGAGCCGCCTCGAACACTGGCTTAAAGCACGTGCCTCTTTGCCGTCGCAACTCAACTTGGATGAGCACAGTTCCTTACTGAGCCTGCTGTTTCTGCCGGATAGGATGACGTGTCTTGACACAGTACAGTTCGCTGAGGTGTGTAGACGGGGCGGAGGTGGCGGTTCTGGGGTAACATTACGAAATTCGACTCGCTCACCGGACTCCTAAAATAAAAATTAGAGATCCCTGCGGCTACCCGCATTGGAAGAATCCGAAAGCGTTGACGCCTCCTCGACACTGGTCGCCTTTCATATTTGGCGCCATGGTTCTTTTCTCGTTCACTAGATTGATTGGTTATCGATTAACTCTGATTATACCCCCGTTTGATCCCGGTAACCATTTCGAGTTTTCAAATTTTCCGCCGCATTTCGTTCCCGCCCACTCACTATATACCCGTCCAGTCTATTTACCCGTCCATTACCTTTTGCTTCTCATTAATTACCTAATTGCCTCTACTCTATCATTCTTTCCCGTTCTATCTCCTGGTTACGTATTGATCATTTATCACAGGTCACATGATTGCCCAGTTCGAGTTTTCAAACCTTACGCCATGCTTTGGGTTCGTCCACACTTCTGTTGTTTTTTTTTTCAAATTTGGCGCTACGCTGTAGCTCCGCCTACTTCCGGTGTTTTCAAACTTCGCGACACCTCTGCTCTTGCCCCACCCACTTTTTGGACATTTATACCTCTAATAAATAACTATTCATCCGATCTCAAAAATGTTTTTTTTCGGGCAGCATCGTCACATCAGCCTCTTTCGATTACAACCACTCGTCTGACGCTACCTCTTCTGAGTTGCCCACAACTGCTGCCGACATATTTTGCGGACACGATCCCCGCCGACTTAGCCTAGTAAAGCTTTCGCTTTAGTAACTGTCATGTGCTCAAATTCGCGCACTAACAAGCGGTTTCACTGCGTCAGCAGTATAGCCCACGTTTCCGTAAGTGCGCGCCGCTGTGGTTGCTGTGTCGGAGCGAAGTGCGGGAGAGAGAGGAGAGAGAGAGAGGGCATGCAGCTGCAGTGCCCCTAGCGGCAGCGCTGGGAACTAGAGCTCGCGTCGGAGCCACCGCCGTCCTTTTTTACAAACAGCGCGTTTCTTTTTTTTACGCACACATCGCGAATCTATGCGGGCACGATTTAGTTCCAAAGTGTAGTCAGCAAAAACATTTATGAACACTCACTATTTTCGACTTAGAAGGCTGTTTCGGATGGACAAGAAACAACGTTTACGACCATACAAACAGAGGTTGACTGCTGTATACGAGCTAAAAGGTACATCTCACCTTGATGTTCTCGATAATGCGGTCATCGGGCTTAACAGAAGGGTGGATGGCGACCACGATGTCCTCGTAGGATCCGATGGCACGGTCGATGCGGAGGCCGTGGCTGGGAGAGCTGCACAACAGCGACGCGGCCGCGACGAGCAGAAGGGCAGTCGGCCGCATCCTGCAAAACGGCAAAAACAGGCCGGGTTCATTTCCAAAAGTCTCCAACTTTTATTCTCTTACCCACAATAGTGAAATCAGTATAATTCCAGAGTCGGGGCTTTTGAATGGGTTTTGTAATCGAATTCGATGTACGTGAGAAAAAGTAATCGTCGCACGCATTTCTCAGTTGCGTAGCCGCCGCCAGCAGTGGCTCCTTTCCACTGTGCTTAGTGCTTAACTAATCAAGATAAACAGGAATTCATCGAATCATCAAATTGCGCTAACGCTGGACCAATATCTACTCTTTCACAGTGAGTTCAGTATATATATTGAAAGTTTCTCAAACCACCATTTACTGTAAAAAATGCTTCTGTACGCAGCTGGTTTCGAACCTGTGCAGTAAGTCGTCCCTTCCTGCCTTGGAGATGGGCATTCTAGCAGTTAAGTCGCGGAGGATTTGTATTACACAAAACATTATTTCCCCTTTCACCTGCAAGACCATTCGCTTTTGCTCAACTGGTCTTCAGTACTGCAATGCCAACCAGAACCCATTTCTATAAGCCTAAATTGAACCTACTGGGTTCAAATTAGGCTTATCGAAATCCTTTAAGACGCTTTTGTGCGCTATGAAGGTGTCACATTTCAGCAGGTTAATTTCGTAATAGACGTACTACGTCACGCTAAAGAGAACACTGCTATCGAGAAAGAGACGTTGTCGACCGAAGTGCCAGTGCATAGCGGTATCTTCCAGAGCCCGCACGGTCCTATAAACACGAAAAGGTCGCACAGAACGCGACTGTCCTACGAACGTTCTACTGCACGACCAAAGCTGCAAAAAGCCGATTCACCGCTGGAAGCCTTGACCTTGAATATATACATAAATGGGATAAATTCTGTCGCCACTGGATAAGAAACTTGATGAGACCAGTCTCGCTGGCCACTGCCTCGAGAGCACTATGCTATATGTAGCCGCAGCCGAACACGCCTCCTGTTGTTGTTGCCCTTGGTGACATGTTAAACTGCGACATAGTCTCGCGCGTGCATTGCACATCGTCGTCATCATCAACTTCAATCTGGGGCGTGAACAGATCAGATCAGATGAGCTTAACCTCGATCAGAGCTTTACCTGAGTCTAATATCGTCGCCAGACGTGCCGAGGACCCCCCAAGCAAAACCTGAGCCAGCTAGGCTAAACACATGCTTTCGCACGATTACTGAGTTTAAATACGTTAAAACCCTGCCATGCACAATAGCTTCCTTGTTTATAGTCTGTTTCAGGATGTTAGGAAAGGGCTCAGCGATGTCGTTATGCGCTCAGATGCCGGTTAGACGTAAAGACCGCAGCACAGCTTCAGGAGTGCCAACAAAAGGCACAAAGTCATCACATGCGCAGCGTCTTTACCGCGTGCGCCCCCCCTCCCCCTCCACCACCACCACTTCTTTCGCTTTTGCTCGAGATACCCAAACAGAAAGAACGGACTGCGGAACGCCGCCCAAGCGACCGCACAGTGAGGGTCGTAAAAGGAGCTGCCTAAGAGCCGCCACGGCCTTCCGCCTTCTTCAGCCTTCGCATATCTGCTTCCACGTAATGTTACGGTCGCCCCAGACGAACCTGGCACGCGATCCCACTCGTGTCTCGCGTTCGCCTGTAGAGTGCAAAGTCATGCACCGGCGATTCATGCATCTGCAGTGCGCAAAGTACTGACAACAGAGCAAACCTTATGAGAATGAGAAAAAAAAAGAATTTACAGGATGATCAGACATTCGCTGCGACAATTCTGCGCAAGTAGTTGGATTTACCCTCGATGATTCCTTTGATGCTTTTACTTTTACGAATGCTTCTACTCTGAGGGTCAACACACGCGACAAAATATTTCCGCAGGGTAAAGGCAGGCGGAGGAGTAAGGGGGGGGAGAGAGAGAGAGAGAGAAGTGAATCGAGGGAGGCGTTGGATGAGTGGGAAGCTCCCTAGCTAGTGAACTTGGCTGGGCAGATCGCTGGTGTGTGCTGCTTTTAGAGGATGGAAGCTGTGTCGCGTCACCCAGTCTTAAAACGGAACAAGGGAAACAATGGCTGGTTTAATGGCATCAGTGAGAGAGAGCGATAGGCTGCCTTGAGCCAACCAGAACAGTCTAGCGCGAGGCACAAGCCCAACTCGGATATGTTCCTCGTCATCGATCGTTGTCGTTGACGGCACGTGCCACCTATGCTGCAGCGACCGGCGCTGCTGCTACAGCTTCACTCTATGAAGCGACAAACAAAACGCCGGATTTTCGCATTGCGACCCTACTCCTGCATTCTCAGTTAAACAGGGAAAGAGGACGGACACAGATAGGCAGCAAGCATAACGCATTCATTGCAATAAAAACGAATTCTGTCCCATCAAACGAGCTTGTAGCAACTTGGCATTATTTTACGGTTAAAAGATGGCAGCAATCAACGCATGTGGCTTTTTTGCCAACTCTCCTATTCAACTTTCTTATTCTTGGTCGGTCAGCGTTTAGTTGCGTCATATTCGCATCTCGTATTAGCGCTGTGCCTGGCTTCTCTCTATTTCGTCAGCACTGCCTATAGTTTTTGCTGCTGCCAATCAGCGTGCTCGAATTAGAAACCCCAAGCCGCTGCGCCTGTCAGCCTAGCCTGCCATAATGCCCCCGTCTGCGTTATTATAATGGTTGACTGATGCGCTTATTTGACCATATTTATGATCTACACTGAGTTATTAGTATAATGAAGCTGTTTAAGTATTCACAGGTGACGTCGTTATTGTGGACGAGACCTACACGAAACTTCGTTCAGGTGGGGCACTGCAGTGCAACCGAGTTTGCTTACCTTATGGTTTCGTTCAGCTGGCTAAAAATGCGAGGAATTAGCCGGGCTCGTCAGCGGCTCTGGCGATTCCGTCTTCTTCCAGCCGCCTTCGGTGGACAGTGCTCACCCCGCGTCGCCGACAGATGAACGCCGAAACACTCTCACGGCTGGCACTGGCCGTGTGTCACAGCGCGGGCCGTTCACTTTATATCCGATAGCAAAACACACGGCACGCATGCCGGCGCAGTTACTGCACGTTGCGAAAGTGCTCGAATCTTCGGCCACCGCCACCAGGCGGCAGCAGCAGCGGCGACGGCTCGACAGTTCACCAGGGTCAGATAAGATAAGCGAAGCCGAAGAAAGGCCAGGAGCGTCAAGTACAATACGTGGTTAGCCGCGCAGAGTTATCGGCTTAATTTGGAATTGGAAAAGAAATAAGATGATAAGACAGCTGCTTTACTCACTACACCTCCCACTCAGTGTGGCAAGTCTTCCTATTGTCTCAGTGTATCGCACGAGGTGGAAAAAGGTGACTTCATCGAGGTTACACCGGAACGTCATTCATTGGCAGCAAGTTAAGCAACATTAATTGTTGGCTCCGCTGTAGATGGGGGGGGGGGGGGCGGGGGGGGGGGCATTACAAATAGCGGGACTACTCTTTAAAAAATTATTAGATCACTGCGGCACCCGCATTGGAGGAATGCGTAAGCATTGGCGCCTCCTCGCCCTTCTTTTCCTAAATTAATCAAGTTCCACCATTGCCCGTTTTGAGTTTTCAAACTTGGCGCCACGCTTAGTTTTAAAATTTGACGCCACGCTATGCTCCGTCCACACTTCCGGTTTTTCAAATTTGGCGCTACGCTTTAGCTCCGCCCACTTCCGGTGTTTTCAAATTTGGCGTCACTTTTGCTCCTGCCCCGCCCAGTTTTTGCACAATTTTGTCTCTAATTAATTAACTAATTACCGGACATGCACTTCATGATTCCCCCCGTGAGAGTTTTTGATGCTGTATCTAATGCAACCATTCTTTTTCACGTCACTCATTTCGTACGAACGTTATCGTTATCAAAAGCTCGTGATGACACAAAACCGCACACATAACCACTTTGGGTGGAAAAAAACAGCGCGAAAAGGACGGAAGACAAAGAAGAAGGAAACCACACGCGCTGTTTTTTTTCCACCCAAAATGAACGCATACCAACTCGCCCAACTTTCCATTCTACTACACATAACCACGCAATGCTTGCGCATCAACAAAGCTCAGAAGTCAACGGTTCTGTGAATTGCGCGTACCATGGGAAGCGGTCGAATTACGAGAAATTCGATTGCATCCTAAACGGATGCATAACGCGTGGTCACGATCTAATAAAATCAACTTCATTTTCAGTATCCCGTACAGCGTTGTTGGCTGCCTCGGCAAACAGCTGTCAGCAGAGCTTGACAAGCTTGAATGGCTTTCATTTTACGATTTAACACAAAATTAAATAAATTGAAGCAGTGAAGTTCAGTATGGCTGTACTTCTTTCTTTTGAGACCAAAATGCTTCATGCTGCTTCTCGCAAATATGACCACATTTATCTTAAAACAGTCTTTTAAGAATCCCGCACAAAACCACCTGACCTACTGCGGAAATGCCATGGCACCGTGTCATTCCGTTTAGAACTGCAATATTGTTCAGCAGCAGCCAAATTAATGTTCCTAGAATGCTCGGTGTGGCGGACCATTCAAAACACAAGTCAAACAGAAAGTTTCTCTACTACAAGAAGAAACCTTCCGCTAGCATTTCAAGTCCATTCAATCTTTAATAGTGCCGTAATGGCATTGTTATGTGGCTGAACCCAAAAGCCTTTCTTTGACCTTAAGACTGTGCATACTTCACAGGAAATGATCGCAAAGCAAGAACAGAACGATAGTCGAAGAAGAGTGTATAGGGCGACGCTGTGTGTAGCGTCTAGCGTCTTTTGTCTCCGTTGTTTTTAGTCTCGGTCAGCGTGGTTTCGGTGCAGCTTTTATGCTTGGCTTGCAGATTTCACGAAAATGAGCTCGCGAGCTGAAGTCGCTAGAGTCGGCCTCGCAGGTCAGGTCCGAAGTCAGAGGGGTTTTTCTCTTTCCTTCGGCTCCCTTTTATTTCCGTCAATTTTCTTTGTTTTTTTGCGCTCACTGTGATTGGCTTATGAGACGCCACACCCCATGGCCCGTTTTCGACATTGGCTCAAGCCAATCAGAGTGAGCAAAAAAATAAAAAAAATGCATTAGAATCAAAAATAAATTGTATTATACCGGCCCTGGTTATTCCACGTCCTGCCTTGAGACGGTGGCGCTTCGGGCGTCGCGCAGGTATTGCGCTGCGGATGCACGTATGGGGTTTCCAGAGGGGCGGTTCTTCCAAAGTGGCAGCTTGATTTCAGCAGCTCGCAGCAGCAAGCCCAGATAAGAAGTGCGCGTCAAAATAGGTAAGACAAGTGCTGTGACGGTAGCCTCCTATGCGCTGTCCCGGACCAGGGGTCCTCGTCCGATTAGTGACCTTTGGCTATTACAGAATGCTCCGAGCTTTTCCTCGTTGCTTGCTTCTCTGCAACAGCTAGTGGTTGTGCGGCGGGGCCTCTTTCCAGGGGCATCTCTGTCGGAGCATTGTACGGTAAATGAAAAGTGCCTCGTTCTCAAACACTCCAAATGGAGTGTATACACGTGTGGCTTAGAATGAGGGCAGCTGTGGAGGTGGGAGAAGGTAAGGCTATCCCTGCCACTTGTTATTGACCACTGGAAAGAGTGGCGAGTAAAGAATTTTTTTTCTTTCCTTCAGGCTAAAGAATAGGAACACGAAGAAACCGGACATTTAGCCTGCCTCTGGATGCGAAAAAAAAAAAGTGTTGTAGGAAAGAAAGCTGCCGTATCGTGCAGCTAAAGAAAGGCGATAAACTCAGTGCGAACGTCCGCGAGAGAAATGCCGAGACCTTTCTTTTTGTATCTGCGGGAGGGGCCGTCGTTGTGTCGCATACCTATAGCTCCCGCCACAACAACAGTCACCTCTTCGATGTGATATCTCTTGTACTTCACCAGGAAAGCACGTGCATCGATGAAAAGGGGGAACACTTAGGGATCGCTGCAGAGACTGCATTGGAGAAATGCGACAGCATTAGCGTTTGCCGCGACGTTGGTGGCTCCTAGTCGACGCCTTTCTACACCTACTTCTTACCCACACCGTTAAGATACGACCGCCACTCTTCGATCTCCGCCACTCAACGATGTGTACTTTTTTGTTGCTGTACTCTGATTGGTTGTAGGCGTGACGTCACACTCTTACGACGTCCAATGGTCTCTCTAATTAGCCTCATTAATTATACCGGTTAGCGGCTCTCATTATTTTGATCATTAATCAGTACCGGTAATTCGTTTCATCAATGGGTATAACAATAATTTGTAGTCATTAATTGTGATCATAAATTAATAAATCACGCTAATCACCGATGACAAACAACTCTGACTCGATATTGTTTAACCATAGAATTTATATACTTCACCAAACCTCTCTTCAGATCATGGCTGATGACGTCACCAGCTGATGACGTCACATCCGGAGACACATTTTGCGGACAGAACATAGCCTATAGTAGGATACAACTTAAAAAAAAAAAAGAGCAGTTGCTAACACTGGGCCACGGTCCACGGCGCCCTGTATTACTCTGCTAGCCAAACACACGAGTAAATGAAATTGGCTTTTTAATCTTTGGCTTTATTAAACGAGCCCGGTATCAAAATTCTAGACCTTATCATTTTTTTTTTCTGGTGATCAGTTTCTTGTTTGCGTAACGAGAAAACTTTCAACTACGGACTACTTTTTTGTGTCGTGGAAGAATTCTGTGCGGTGGTCCTGAATGTGGGCGGAGCTTCACTGCAGACTTACGTTGTATCCGACTAAAGTAATGCTTCCGCATTATTAAGAAAGGCAACAAGAAAATTAAGCCATCAACGGTCAACCGTGACGTGACTAGCGATGATATTGCCGACAACTTAACCCGTTGCTACCCAATTTCTCGCATTCGCGACATACCGTTTGCACGTCGTGTACTCGTTACTGCGTGGAGATTGTATGCTAAGTTTGATTTCAAGGTGTTGTAAGCAGCCAGGGTGTTCTGCTCAAAATGTTTGGCTTGATTTGGAGCGATCTGTGCTGAGAAAGGAGTACGCATGTGCTACACACAGACAGCGCACAAAAATCCCTCGTCTCTCGTTCTCTGAAAAATGTTGCGAGGAAAATAGCCAGAGATTTTTTTCTCAAGTGTTAGGCCCTTCAAGTTAGTTCGAATCCTTCGATGTGGTATTTCATGTGAGCCGTGCTAGCCGCACAAAATGCACTCGCGACGTTAACGGTTACGAATTGGTGACATTACGATTTCGCACGTTTTAGCGGAGCTAAAAACAATTTTGCTCCTAGCTTTTGAGTATGTGTATACATTAGTATGCATAACGTGAGGTAATTATTTTTTTTCACTGACTACTTTATAATTTGGGCAAATTTAATAGCAGTGTTCTTGAAGTAGCACTGTTTTTCATGTCGGTTTTAAAGCAAAGATGAGATGACGTGGCAAGTCCAGTATCTCGATGTTATGAATCGCGAAAAACAGAAACAGGCGCCTCAAGTAGTCTCCTCATGAAAAGTGGCTCCAAGCCTCTAACCGATGTGGGTCCCTTGACCCTGGTGGGGCGACGATTCAAGTATGCGAGAATCTATCGCTAATCAAGCGCAAAGGCACGTGTTAGTGAAGTCGTACTCAGAATCCCTGCCTTAAATAAACCCACCAAATTCATCTCTAAGCACCCGATCTCCCTGTTTCGCGTCCAGGCCTGTTCGATTCCAGGCCTCCAGGATTCCAGGCCCTCTGCCCTCTCCACTTAAAGAGACAGTCTACAACCGTAGGGGAGTATTAAAGAAATTGGCTTATTCTTGCAGATATTCCTCGATGATGACAAGAGCGTGGGCAGAACTCGAGGTTTTGACAGGAATTTATACTTTAAACTCTAAAGAAAGTCAGGCCAGAGCCGATGTTAAAACTTCGGGGCCCTCCAATTAATCCGCTCTCCCCTGCGAGCAAAAGAGCCAATTTGCCGCGGGGACAGTTAGCGGTTCGATGCAGACTGCAGGGCAGGGGCAGGTTTGTAAGGTGTGCAGTTTGCATACGCAGAGTATGTACGCGGGTGCCGTGAAAGCCACCGCATGTACCCCCCCCCCCCCTTGCCCCCCCCCCCCCCCCAACCTCCCATCCGCAACTCTTCAAGGACCTTGTGGGACCAATGGAGCCCCCCCCCCCCCCCCTTCACCCTTTGGCCGGCCACCAGCTTCTGCTAATGCGCCGGAATTTGCAGCCAACGCTGGGCTTCTGCGATTAAAAGCTCCCCCCCCCCCCCCCCCCCGATGGCGTGAATTCTTTTTTTCTTTTACAGCCGGGTATTCGTTTATTTGTATAATATGCCTTCCATTGACATAAAAAAAAATATGGTCCATAAAAGTCAGTAGACTGTTTTCAAGCACTGCAGTGCCGACGTTTCCAACTTTGGGAAACAAAGTCTACCAACCAGACACCTTCCAAGGTTTTAAAAAAGTTCAGGGTCATATCTATTGTCAAGGTCAAAGCAACCGCTTGTTGGCCAACCAACGAGACAGTAATTTGAACGAAATCATCTTCGACGGAACTCTATCTGGTTGGGTTCTTGAGATAGTTGAGAGAAAAAGTTGGGCAAAAATAAAGTATTGGTTGGCGCCAGTTTTCTCTCAACAACGAGACAATAACCAGGGCTCCGGGCAAATTGCAAACTCTTCCTACGTGCGACTAACCTCGTCATTTCAGCCCTCTGATTGGCTGAAGCGAGCTGTACGGGTTGTCCAACGCATTATGGCTTCATAACGAGCAGGCCCCGCAAGGGTTAGCACAATCGCCGTCGGCCCACAGAGCTGTAGAGATATACGGAGCACATTTCTTCCGCGCGACCTTGCAGACACGCGTAGAAGATAGCGGTTGTGCTCACACGTTACCGGAAGTCAGGCTGAAAATAGCATAACTGTGGATCGCAACGTGCGCGTTCTGTGGGTTTTTCTCGGCCTCTGGTTGAGTCACAAGCACTACCGTCACCGTATTCATCTTATAGCGGTGCGTGGGAATAGCCTACTGACGACTACAATAACTGCTTCTTCTTGTCGCAATCGGGAAAGGTAATCGCGTTCGCAATTTTCACGTTTGGAAACTTTCGAAAGCGCTGCGACAGAGGACACAAAGAGAAAGACACGAAAGACAAGCGCTTGTCCTTTGCGACAAGGGACACAAAGAGAAAGACACGAAGGACAAGCGCTTGTCCTGTCCTGTCGCAGCGCTTTCGAAAGTTTTCAAAGATGTACCAACTAGCTCAATTGTCCGTGTAACTCCAATTTTCACGTTGCTCATCACCAAAGAATGGTCAAGCGAAAGCGCAGCGTGGTGACGTCACGCTTTTAGCTCCCTTCTTCCAAAATCCATTCTTTCACTCAGCTCTTTTCAAAGCATCATCGAAATAGCTTGGCACGCGAGATCGGTTGCAGGTTCCTCGAAAACGGTGCTGAATTTAATACGATTGCGCAGCTTCCCAGGAAAGCAATGTTTACTGTGTCGTTAATTTTCGCTAAAAACAATAGCGTTTTGGGACTTACTCCGATGTGAGCGGCTCCGTAGAGCCAGCGTTCATGTACATCGTTCAAGTACATCAGGTACATCCAGCACATCGTTCAAGTACTCTCTCACCTGCCTGTTGGTCAATGGGGATGCTGCTTCAGGTTCATGAGCCACCATGTTTGTGCTCCCGAAAGTGTGGTCTGTGTAATAATAATAATAATAATAATAATAATAATAATAATAATAATAATAATAATAATAATAATAATAATAATAATAATAATAATTGGTTTTTGGGGAAAAGAAATGGCGCAGCATCTGTCTCATATATCGTTGGACACCTGAACCGCGCCGTAAGGGGAGGGATAAAGCAGGGAGTGAAAGAAGAGAGAGGTGCCGTAGTGGAGGGCTCCGGAATAATTTCGACCGCCTGGGGATATTTAACGTGCACTGACATCGCACAGCACACGGGCGCCTTAGCGTATTTCCTCCATAAAAACGCAGCCGCCGCGGTCGGGTTCGAACCCGGGAACTCCGGATCAGTAGACGAGCGCCTTAGCCACTGAGCCACCGCGGCGGGTGTGGTCTGTGTGGATAATTTAATTTCAGTTGCCAAGGCCCATGTACAGCTACGCTCAGTACAGCCTGCAACGTACCAGCGGTAACCGTAGTGCGATTCGCACTGCATAGCAGTTGAATTTGTCCCGATGCTCAGTGTAAAAAGCTCAATTCTTTCGACTCAGTGCCACATGCGACGATTTAGACTACCACCACGCAGGCTCCCAATGCTCCGCGAAGGAATCTCTGACCAAATCTCGCTTGTTGCAAGTAAATGTGAGTGCGACTGTACACAGAGGTGCAGCACGGTAATTGCGCCCGCTTTTTCAACCCGGAAGAAAACGAAAAGTTTAGGAGTCTTTCATCGTGCGGAGACTTTAGTTGACTACCGTATTATTTGCTCAATGCAGTTATCGCAGTGTTATCTCTGCTATCTTTGATGCTGTGTTAACTTAGTTATTTCTGCTCTGCTTATTCACTTGGAACAAAGCAAGTTTTAGTTACGCAAAAACCGCTCCGGAAATGAGGATGAGGCTACAGCCTCAAAATATGCGTTCTGCATTGTCAGCCACGGCTGTTACCAACCGGTTCCTTCATCTGACTAACCAGTCACTGACATTTAAATGGGCTCAATGCGATGCACACCGGCAGTTCAATTCGGTCGTTTACTCTGCACTTGTATACTGCTGCACAAACTGTCCATCCTCAGAACACAGTTTTCCCCATTAAGATTACAACAATTGCACGGCTGATATATGTCGTAGGTAATTGTCGTGAACTGCTACATCTACTCGCACACTAAAATAAAACGACTCCGATGCTGCGTCTTACGACAGAGAAGCGACAACGCGATGGACAGCTTGCACATCGCTTTGCTGGGCATTGATCTATGGATCAGGTACACAGTAGGGAACTTCTATGTGCAGGTTCGGGCGCAGTGCAGTACGAATCAACCCGTTAGCCCTTTAGAAAGCTGATGGGTACTTAGCGGCACCGGGGATCGAATCCCGCACCAAAAAAATAAGTGCGGCCTTTATTCGACTGTATACATCATTATATCAGTTACTGTTGATCGAACCCAGCACCAAAAAAAAAAAGTGCGGCCTTTATTCGAGTGTACACAACATTATATCAGTTAATGTTAATTTGAATCAATGCATATGACATTATTTATCAGCACTAGATACACAGTTAAGCGGCACACGCATGTGTAAGTATCACCGATGCAAGCCACAGATCGTCTTCGAGGGAAGGGAAGTCTGATAACGAACAATGTGGACCAGTTATGGAGTCATCTAAAGATAGCCTATAGGGGAGCGTGCTGTTGTTATCGGTGCTAGTTCCAGAAAGCCAGGGCTTTACGGACATAGATGAAGATACGGCTTCTAATAAAAGAGGTTTCCAGCTATTGCATAGATGAAAACAGTGATGCCAATAAAGCGGCAACATACGTTTCATACATAAACCCAGAACGCGGACGGGAAAATGTTGTTACCTCTAAAATAAGAACACAGAAATACCAGCTGCTGGAGACGGAACACACTCCGAGTCTTACAACACTTCCACACGTCAGTCTTCGAGCCATAAAAGTGAAAATCAAATGCACTAATAGTCAGTATGCCTTAATTAAAATCTGCTGGTTTAGCTGTTCCTATTTCAACTTTTTTGTTCGCGTTCCAGTAGATGTATAGTAAATAGTTATTGGGCGTATAGTTATTTGCGCATTTAAGAGACAAGTGCGCATAACAGCCAACAGAACATAATTACAGAGGCCGGACACAACTATCTCGTTCTGTTTGTTCATTAGTGTATCGGAAGCTCTAACAGCTAAGCACTCGATCAGTAAACCCACAACTAGCCGGACTTTGCTCCCTAATAAGTACATACCTTCGGGAATCGTGCCTTGATCAGTTTTGCACTATCGCAAGGCGACCGGCAATCGACGAATAACATGAGCTAGCTTGCAGCCCAAAGTGTGTCAAGGATCGGTGAAAAAAATGACTGATCTCTGCCTCTGGCCTCCTGAGAACTGCCGCCGCTGCCGAAGCCGAGAGGGATTATCTCAAACAGCGCGAACAAATAGGTTGCTCGGTGAGGCATGGCAGGATTCGCACGGTTTCCTTCATGCTGTCTTCTCCTATTTTGCCACGTGTGAAACCTAATCTAATCACTAGCGCCCATCATACGCAGAAGGATATGGCTCACCACTATGCCGAGCTGCAACGCGTCAGGTACCATGCACTTACCACGCCCACGAAGACAGGTTGGCGCATTGCGCTGTGGCCTTGAAAACAACGCAAAGGAACAAAGCACAGGCAAATAACACGTTATATTCACGAACTTTGTGAAAGGATACAATTTATACTATTAATAGGTTATTAATGACAATTAATGTGACTATTGATGTATCTATTAATGTGACTATTAATGTGGCTGTTAATGTGACTATTAATGTAACACGACTATTAATGTCACGTTTTATGATTCACCACGGCCAGACGAGTTTTCGTCCAACTGTTGATTTCAGTAATAGGCTTACTTGGTTTAGGTTTATGGTTTATGGGGGTTTAACGTCCCAAAGCGACTCAGGCTATGAGGGATGCCGCAGTGAAGGTCTCCGGGAATTTCGACCACCTGGGGTTCTTTAACGTGCACTGACATCGCACAGCACACGGGCCTCTAGAATTTCGCCTCCATCGAAATTCGACCGCCGCGGCCGGGATCGAACCCGCTTCTTTCGGGCCGGCAGTCGAGCGCCATAACCACTCAGCCACCGCGGCGGCAATAGGCTTACTTAGATACTACACTACGTGTCAAACATCGCAGACGCCGTGAAATACTACAAGGAAGATGCTGGCCATAAAAAACTGGCAGCGGAAGACGTTTGCATTGATTGACCTTGAAGGGAATGTCACCGAAAGAGATAAGAGGTCAATGCAGACACACCCGTCATCTGACAATTTTCACATCCTGCTACAAGGATTTCAAGCAGATAATAGTGATAAGCACGGTGCGACCGTTGACACCCACCAGAGCTTAAGATTCCAGCACTAAGCCCTATTAAACTCTGCCGGTCGCCAATGGCAGGTAAGACCAGAGGAACGACGCACTGACCCAATTTTGAAAAGGTTACCATTCGTGCTTTGCTCTGAATATTACAAAATAGACTTGCGTGTATCGCATAGGCAGTTTCAATTTGCAGTCGAGTCGAGGGCCTGCTAGATTGTCAGTATTTCTTGTACTGGAAACACTTGTTACCTGCCGCGGTGGCTCAGTGGTTAGGGCGCTCGGCTACTGATCCGGAGTTCCCGGATTCGAACCCGACCGCGGCGGCTCCGTTTTCATGGAGGCAAAACGCTAAGGCGCCCGTGTGCTGTGCGATGTCAGTGCACGTTAAAGATCCCCAGGTGGTCGAAATTATGCCGCAGCCCTCCACTACGGCACCTCTCTCTTCCTTTCTTCTTTCACTCCCTCCTTTATCCCTTCCCTTACGGCGTGGTTCAGGTGTCCAACGATATATGAGGCAGGTACTGCGCCATTTCCTTTCCCCGAAAAACCAATTATATAAGCACTTGTTCCGCTGTTACACGGCAAACTCGATAACCTAACGTTATGGTGTTGTGGTGCCGCCATCTCCACCGCTGGTTTAGGTAGTCGCTGTGTGGTTTAAATTCCCAAAGCTACACATGCTCTATGAGATGCGCCGTAGTGGAGGGCTTCGTATTAATTTCGACCATCTGGGGTTCTTTAACGTGCACTGACATCTCACAGCATAGGGGGGCATTTCGTCCCCATCGAAATGCGGCTGCCGCGGACAGAATTCGATCTCACCACCGTCAGATCAGCTGCCGAACTTCACAACGACTAAGATACTGGGGCGGGTGTACGAAGAGAGTCAGCCCGAAATGTGAGCCTAAAGCAAAAAAAAAACAAAGCGCGTTCTATTTATTTTGAAGTGTTTTTATATGTTTAAAAATCTCTTGAACAGACTTTGCTGCCTTTGTACACTCTTTAGTGAGCAGTTACCATCTTTTTCCTTTGCCAGGTGACATAAATATTCTTCGTTATGCAGTAAATTTTTGGTAGCCGGGTTGTGTTTTATTTCTACAAAAATAATTTTCAGTTTTCAGTTAGGTGATTTTAATAGTTGAGCAAGTAAAGGCAAATTGCAACTGAGAAAGGACGAAGGGAGCAGACCTCTGCCTGTCCAATATGTACTGACTAGCTCAACAAAGTGCCATTTTGCAATATTTAATAGTTTTACTGCTCTAATTCATCCTTTTCTTTTTTTTATTTCTCAGCGCGTACCTACGAGCGATCACGTCCAAGTGGGCACGCTGCCATCGATCGAAGGTTTTCGAAATCTCAATACGACTCCACGCTGCTCCGTCAACTCGATCCGTCAACTCGATCCGTCAACTCGACCCGTCAACTGAAGCCTCCCATGTATCGGCGGTCAATCAGCCGTTGAGCTGGTAGACTATCGATGAAAAGGCTTTCCAAATGCAGGTCTGACACGGGAATAAAGCAACACTAGATAGAGTGCTTTTGGTAGGTTTATCAGGTGGGACGCATACTTGTTTTAAGCCACTTTTCAGAAGTGTCCAACATCAGCGTCATTTGGTGAAATCTGTTCTCAATTGCAAGCCATCTTATCGGCAAAAAAACAACTGTCACAACCCCTTCCCCTCTCCCCTTTATTTTTACGGGGCTCCGAAACACTCTCTGAGGTGAGTACATGAACTCGATGAATCACTACATTGTGTTGTCATGAACACCTGACAAATGATATACTTCTACACGCAGCAGCGAACCCACAATCGCGCGCGAAAGTTGGCGAGCCCTTTCCGACGAGATATTGAAACTCTCACTCTCCTCCGTGTCGCGCATTTGTGTATGTTAGTTAAGAGATTACTATCGATTAGATTCTTTCACAAGTAACGTGGCCACGGGCACGAAAAAAAACTAATTCAAATTATTACTACATATAACTCAGCTTCTAACAAACGCATTAAAAATAAATTCTTATTGTACGCTAAATATTGATGAAAATTGTCCCTTAGCAATATGAAAGAAAAAGAGAGGAACTGTTGCGGACAGAAATATCGATAGTTAGCTTATCTTTTTCAGGAGACGAAAGAAACAGCTACATGCTTAAAAGTGCGATTTTGCGGGATATTTACGACTGCTTTGTAAAAAAAAAATGAAAGTATTAATCGGAAATCTGTCCGCAACGTTTCCTCCCCTTACAAAAATAAAATGTGCCGCAAACCACGTAGAAATTCGACTAAATTTAAATATGCTAGAGTTTTTGAGAGGGAGCATGTATATATTATTTATAGGCGCTCGCACTGGTGAACTCTCTTAACACCCCTGGCACACCGCATATTTATTGACAGCCCCTTTCAGAGGCCCTTTAATTTCGCAATTCGTTTCAATTCCAGTGAAAACCAGATGAGCGCGTTTTCGTCAGCATCAAGTTACATCTAAAACGTCCTTGAAAAGCTCTTCATGGTCCAAGTTCTGCACTTCAACCAAAAACAGCTCGCCATTATCTGTGGCATCTGTTTTGCCATCATAGGTGGTCTGGGCTGCGTCACTGGAATTAAAGGGCAGCCATTAGACACTCTCCCCTTAAATACACCGAGCACAACAGAGTTAACTTTTTAACGATAGTTAACTTTTTAACTATTACTTTTAGGCTCCTGAATTACTGAGAGGTGTGTAGTTCACCGTAAGTAATATCCATGTCAGTCTTTAGAATTTCGAAAACGCGGTTACCCTCTGGGCTGTGGTCCAACAAATTTTGGCAATTCCTACGACTTGCGTGCACTGGGGAGGCTGCTTTGCCTGCAAGCTTCTCGCGAGCGCATGTATTTTGGCGCGATGTCACCGAAATTTGCTGGGCCACAGCGCCGAGCATAACCGCGTTTTCGGAATTCTAAAAACTGGTATGAATAATACGGACTGTTGAATCTTCTTCATGCCGGCGAGGAAGAGTAAGACCGCTGGGAGTGTGGGCCGGGGGACACGCGCTGGGACGTTCTGGACTCCATCTTGGTTCGGGGCGCACTCATTAAAGCCGCCTTCTAACCGTCCAAGAGCTCAGTCTTTGGGTGCAGGCCCGTGGCCCGTCCTCAACACTTACTGTGGACTACACGCCTCTCAATAAATAAGGAGCCTAAAAGTAGTAGTTAAAAAGTTAACTTCTAAACAATTAGTTAACCATCCTGCTAGTTAGCACAATTAGCTGTATTCTAACATCTCAGAAAGCCTGTTTTCGAAAATTGTGCAACATATTAGGTGAAACGCCCTATGTATGGTGCTAGATCATGAAGCAATAAACAGTTGGTAGTAAGCGCCTGCCCTGCGCTGTGCGTTCTCTTTCGTATCCTCGTTACATCGCGCTGGGTTAACCTGTCGATAGCTGGAGAGTTTATTGGGTTGTCTTTACTGTCGTGCGTTCGCCCGTGTAGCTTCAATCCCTAGCGCGCAACGCGCGAACGGAAGAGGGAAATCGTGCGCAATGAACATTCGCCGCCATAGAACGGCGCTTCGCAGCCCCCTAGTTACATGCATCAGCCATTCGCCGCTTCTTAAAAGTATAGTTCAGGGCCTATATTGACGATTTTCTCCACCTAGAGGGCTCATCTCAGTTGATCCAATACGGCGGCGTTACGAAGGACTCCCTCCAGCTTCAGCCTAAGTGGAATATCTCTCTTGTTTGTCTATTGTGACAACCTCGTGTGGTCAAACCAGCCTTTTCTAGACTGCACACAGGAATACACGAGCTACAAGAAGTCGCGCTGTCTGGCGTTTTAAAACATTGGCTTTTGGAAGCAATGGATGGAAGGCATGTAATGACTGTACGGCCATTGCGATACAATACTTTTTATTCCATTGTATTATTATCATTCGCCCGTCTGGCTGAGTGCTCCCAATGAGAGCGAGGGCATGAGCCAGTAACGAAATTCAAAAGGAATCAGAAAGAAATGACATTCGAATGAAATCATCGTACCACCAGATCTTTCCGTGAATAACACAGCACGCCATCACCACAAACGCATCCGGTTATAAGGCCAGTCGGCGCTAAAATTTCAAACAAGAACACACAAACAAGCCTTCATTGCACCCGGTAAGATTTTTAGGGTCAGCGCCTCCCTGACTCATACCGCAACACACGCCTAAGCAGTGGCAAGACTCCGCAGAGTGCCATGGTGCAACCGCATTGTTCTAGAATAGCAACGCAGCCTTATCGGCCGCACGTTCGCCGGCAGCTGACGTCACACTGCTGGAGTCCGTCGGGCACATGAAAACATCCACATGACGTGCGCGTCGCGGCATGACGCAGTGCACGTCGCCGTGACGTTAGCAGCCTGGCGACGGCTTCCACCTCCGTATCGCAGTATGTGTACCGTGGCAGCAGACGGAGTGGGCAGGGAAAGTGTCTGCACTGCACTCATGTCAGTGCACTTCAGGAAGGGAAAATGAGCGAGTTGATGAAGGCTACGCATTTTGAACAACGCAGAAAAAAAGTTTAAGGCGAAGGAAGGGACACATAGGTGTCGTTCGTTTGTGAGTGCGTGTCCCTTGCTTCGTCTTTAGTCTTTTCATGGTGCTCACAATGCATAGCGCTAGCTCAGGTGCAGTGACAACGGCAACGCATAGTCACACTCATTTCACTATTATAAACCTCCACCTCATGCCTCTCTTTTCCTCGCAATCGCCTGGGTGATTTTCCTTGACATTCACCACGAAGCCCTGGCCAATCACTCCGCGTGGGTATGTGCCATGTCTACTCCATGGGGTCAACAACAAAAGACCGAAAGGACGCGGAATCCGCCAATGAATGAGGAATAATAATAATAATTGGTTTTGGGGGAAAGGAAATGGCGCAGTATCTGTCTCATATATATCGCTGGGCACCTGAACCGCGCCGTAAGGGAGGGGATAAAGGAGGGATTGAAAGAATAAAGGAAGAAAGAGGTGCCGGCCGTAGTGGAGGGCTCCGGATAATTTCGACCACCTGGGGATCTTTAACGCGCACTGACATCGCACAGCACACGGGCGCCTTAGCGTTTTGCCTCCATAAAAACGCAGCCGCCGCGGTCGGGTTCGAGCCCGGGAACTCCGGATCAGTAGCCGAGCTCCCAATGAACGAGGAAGAGGGACGTATCCAGCGGGAGCGGTGGGGAATGGGAGGAGTAGGGGGAGTCTCCTAGGGCTCAAGCACGCCTCCCCAAAAAGATGACGATAATATGGCACCCTTTAATGGCTGCTCCGAGTAATGCTCATTATATTTTCCGGTAGACTAATGTGCAGCTGCTACAACAAAAAGGGAGAAAATGATGTAGCAATGAAATACAAGGCTACAATGATAAAATGTTATGTGCGCGATGAAGAGATGAAGCTTCTGACCCGGAATGACTGAAAGTCATGCGTAGTGTTTATAAGTAGTGTTTACAAGACTAATTTATTGCAATGCTGGTCGTCATGGGAAAAGACGTCCTGCTATTCCCCATTCCTTTTTTTTTGTTTTTCATAAAGTGCAGGAATTAGCCGGAATTAGTATCAGTGAAAATGGGTGTTGAATTTGGCGCCGCTAAAACCGTCATTCGGACCAAGATTGTCCCAACCAGCCATCGTTACAATACTCTACCTCAAATGAAGACTTCGGGGGTTATGTTGAAATGATCGGAGTTGGCACAGCGCAAGTGAGCCGGTGTACTTGTTTAAAGACAAGCAATTTTCTGGTTCCAGGGAGCAGCATACTCGAACCTCGAGCCACCTATATATAATTGATGACACCCTCTTTATTTGCAATGGTAATGAGTTCCACACTAATGAAGTATGATATTTAGCTGTGAATTTTTCGTAATTAGTTCAGGTTATGGCAACGAGAAAATGTGTAATGCAGTGAGCACTTTTTGTCGCCGCTATTAATGCGCTGTTCAAAGCACTTGTCGAGCAGCGCGACGATTTATTCGAGCATCGATGCTAATTGCGAAGGGCTGGCGCGGATTACCTAAACTGCCAGCGTTCCTCAATATATAGAGTGTTATAACGAAGTAGATCTCCATCTATTAATCAATGATGTCAAATTGTGCAATGGCACCGCGTCCCATAGTAACAGCATACCATGCATTACACACCGTGATTTCAAGCACTGTCGCCATCTTCTGAGAGGGCCATTATATAAGCGGATGGTTTTCCTTGGGTCGGTCCGTTTAAAAGATTCTATGCTTGGCTCTCGCGATGCCAGCGGTTCTCATAACCCCAGCACTGTTGATCGTTGGCTTCAACCAAAGGCACGTTTGCGCAATATGTTCAAGTGTTAAACGGACACCCGAGTTCGCGAAGCTGCGGTAGCGACGAGAGCCACCTCATCCTCTGCTGCATAGCTGTCGCCAGTGCTAGACGTGTCGCCAGAGGCCGATAACACTTCCACCGGCTCCGTGGTCGACGCAGGGTCTGGCTGGTCGTGGTCCAGTGAGCTTGGTCCCACAGCGCGACCTCCGGGCCTTCTGTATTCATCGACGTCGGAGTTCCGGGTCTGCTCCTGCTCTTCGGGAATCCCGTCGCGTTCATCGGGCGGTCGGACGACTTGCAGCGCCGCCACCACCATAAACAAAAGCACCACGACTACGAGCATCGATAGAAGCGCGTAGCGAGACAGCGCCACTCGCCAACGGACGTCTTCCTCGCGTGAACACCACGAACTCCACTTGGCTGTGCCATTGGCCCTCCTACGCCGGCCGCGGCTATGGCGCCGTTCCTGGTTCCGTCTTCCTTTCGCCCTTCGGTAGCCTCTCGCGGCCCCTCTATGGCTGTTCTTGGCCCCGTCTCGGCTACTCACGATGCTGTCTCGGCCACTCATGACTGGGCCTTGACTGCTCTTGTCCCTGTCCTGGCTACCCCGCCCACCGCGAGTGAGCGCGGCGAGGTAGTGCTTGACGTTTTTGGAGAACCACGAGGACAGCTTGGACTTGCTGCGGGCATCGGAAACAGCGGAAGGGTCGGGTTGATGGGGGTTGTGCGAGCCGCTGGCGCTCTGCGAACGGGGCATGGACGCGCTGTTCTCGCTGTCTTCACTGGTTTCCGAGAGCTGGGTGCTGCCGGTCGCGGCATCGCTGCTTGCTTCGTCGCTGCGCCCTGTTTGCAGCGTCCCCGCAGAGGCTTCGAAGTGTTCCGGCTCCGTACAAAACCTCAGTGTCTTCTTCGCCGGCTGTGGACTCTTGGGCTCGCGGAGACCTGCGGGGGGCTTCAAGATACTTGGGTATTCGGGCCGTCGCAACGCAGGATCAAATTTATTCCACGGCTGCTCCATGACTCAACGCATCAACTCTTCTCTTTCTTCTTCTGGGTGTTGTAAAGAGGCACGTGGAGGTGACAGCGGTTCCAGCGCTGGTTCACACGACCACGCTAATTATTCGGCTAAAGCCCTGATGGTTCACCTGAAAATCAAGCAATTTCAAAGAAGAAACCATGCTAAGAACTCTGGGGAAAAAAGAGCAAGGCTGTAATGAAAGACCTTCCTAGTCTCCTCCACGCCGTACGCGTCTTTCTTCATTTGGTCTATACTTAAGCACGAAACGCTTTTTGGTAGAATAATTCGACAAACCTTTGGGTTACTGCCGTATATGTGGTTTTGGTTTAGTGGATTGTTTTGACCTGTATTTGTAGATGTGTGTTTTGTCCTTGACTTATATAAGAGTCATGTGACTAAAGAGTATAAAATCCGCCGTCCTTGTCTAACCAAATGGGCTTTTGTCTACCACTCGACGCGGAATCTGCAATAAATATATAAATTTCACAAGGCGATTTTTATGAACCACTGGGAGGGCGCCCCAGCCAGTTTACTTCAGACCACGAACAGCATTCTTCTTACACCTGCAAGCGCTGACAAGTTCTCAGTATATGAGGACGTTTCAAAATTTTGCTAAGAATAATATGCTAACCGTGGAGGGGGCGAAGGACCCCGAAGGAATGGAGACGAGGCTCCGCGTGCGTATATCGGGCGTAGGACACAACGTCCCCGTGCTAGCTTACTCTCATATTTCACTCCCATTCCCATATATGAACGAAAAATTATACGCTAATACTAAACTCAAAGAACGCAGCGACCAAGGCACATTTGTTGATTCTTGAATCAGTGTGCCTGATGTGCGTAGCCTCTAGGCCCTGTCAACAAAGGGGTCTCAACAAAGATGCAATGTGTGTAGGCTTTTAAAGGACACCGCTTCACAAATATCCTCATGCAAGAATTTTTTAGATGCGCTTCGTAGAAGCTGAGTTATTTGCAGTCAAAATTTCATTTTCCGCGTCTTCGCGTCTTTCCCTCTCCTCTAGTCACTTTTTGCGCTCTGAAATATCAGCGCTCCTCCGCCGGCTGCCGACGCGCGCGAACCAATGCTAGCACTCCGCTGAAGACGTAACGAGTGGTACATGACGTAACGAGCGCGGTTTCGGGCGAAAGCCTAGCACCGCAGGTCACCGCTATAGGAGCGGAACCGGTAGTTTTAAAAATTGTATTGTAAATTATCGGCTCGCCTTTGAGGTCTCGTACGCGGCATGAACGCTCGTTGTCCTGTGCTCCACATAATGCGAGCATTTTATAGACAACCTCAAGCACCCTTTTCAGGGACCATTTAACGCTGAAGCCAAGACCGATCAATGCAGCGTCTACACCAGCACGAACTGGCTTGTCCGTCATGGATGATCGAAAAGGAAGACGATCTCATCGGCGCGTTCTCCTTAGCGCGCGCCAGCATACCCTGCTCGCTGTTCTGAGATAAAGACGTCATTCTTCAACCGTCAGTTTTCTTGTGACCAGACTTCGCGGTTCTTGGTGCAGCGTAGAGAGACCTCAAAGCACACCGACGGATCTTAGGCAGTCGCGGCTCTTCAGACACGTGTGAGGCCTCGGTCCTTCCATCTGGACAGCCCTCCACGCCATCCGTTCCTGAGCCTTCACCCAGGCTCAGCAGCTTAGAGACTTCTGCCTAAGTTCAAGCCGGTGACCATCTACGGCCCCAGCCTCGACAACCGACCAGACACCGCGGTCCTTCATAAGGACGCTGTCGCTTCAGCAATGGATGACATGACAGGCACCCAAGCTTACTCATACCTTCGACCCCGTATGCAGATGCCAAGCCCCCTCCTCGAGCACGCCTTGTTCCCTAACTGTCCACGCTTCCCTGAACTAGATAGAATACGGCTTCCCGAAACTGAAACAAGACGGAACTATGCGGACGCTTCTCCGGAACAGTTTACCCCGGTCGTCGAAGCACCGGCGGCGAAGAGGCCCAGGACAGTTCGGTCGTCCAGCGATCCAATTCCCGTAAGGTCTGGCCTGTTCCCAGAAAAAGAAAAAACTGCATCAACGCCCGCAGGCAAGAGTTCGTCGCTACCGACAAAGAGATCGCCTGAGACGACCGCAAAAACCGAAGAGGTCGTCATCGACGAAGAGAATGTGGACACCGACAGAAGCCCAGGTGAGACCTCTCCGATGTCCTTCGATGCCACAGCTCCCTTCGACGACCGCGAGGATCCCGACGCGTCCACAACGTGGAAGAAGGTGAGCGCGGAACCCGTGAACACACAGGCCGTGCTCATCACGGCCGTCTCTATGCTCGTCGTGAGCTTCGTGATAGTCATGGCCGTATTACTAGTCCCGAACACGAGCAGCCACCAGCGTAGATTCGAAGACGAGGGAGGTCTGCTGTCGCCAGAAGACGCCGGAAGGAGACGCAGGAGCGGCGCTGACGAGGTACGTGGCGAAGTACCGGCTTCTGCGACTACGCTCCCGGAGCCGCGTGCGACACG
This sequence comes from Amblyomma americanum, assembly GCF_052857255.1. NCBI lineage: Eukaryota > Metazoa > Arthropoda > Arachnida > Ixodida > Ixodidae > Amblyomma > Amblyomma americanum. The sequence continues at coordinate 32,336,473 of NC_135506.1, read as the reverse complement.
CAAGCGATCCTTCGAGCTGTCCGGAAAAGGAGACTCCAACCTGCCCGGAGGACAGGCGACACCGCTGGAGTGCGACACAGAGGCCTGCCGCTGGGAGAGCCGACTGGTGAACGAAAAGCTGAACGTGAGCGTGGACCCGTGCGTCGATTTCTACGCGTACGTCTGCTCGGCGGCTTGGGACCTGAATGAGGACATGCCCTACAGGGCGGCAGGAAAAGCTTTCCTAGTCAACGAGGTCACAAGGTGCGTGAGCCATAAGCAAATCGATCATGCTCTAGACTTTGACTGCATTTCTTTTCGCAAAATATACAGTGCATGTAGTCCAGCAGCTATCCGGGAGCTTTCTTGAAGACGGTAAGCATCATAAGCTGGCATGACCGTATGAGCGGGCTGGGCAGAAAATGAGGAGAGAAAATTAGGTTCGTTTCGAAGAATGGGGAGGTGGGCAAGTCGGTTCGTGATCTCGTGTTTCAGGACACTCAATTTAAAATTGGAGGGGACACAACCTCCGCCACAAGGGTATGACGAGACAACGTAATAGATTAATTCCCTTTTATGCAGAAGACAAGTTTTACCCGCCGCGGTGGCTCTGGTTAGGGCGCTCGGCTACTGATCCGGAGTACCCGGGTTCGAAACCGACCGCGGAGGCCACTTTTCGATAATAATAATTGGTTTTGGGGGAAAGGAAATGGCGCAGTATCTGTCTCATATATCGTTGGACACCTGAACCGCGCCGTAAGGGAAGGGATGAAGGAAGGAGTGAAAGGTGAAAGGAACAGGTGCCGTAGTGGAGGGCTCCGGATTAATTTCGACCACCTGGGCATCTTTAACGTGCACTGACATCGCACAGCACACGGGCGCCTTAGCGTTTTTCCTCCATAAAAACGCAGCCGCCGCGGTCGGGTTCGAACCCGGGAACTCTTCGATGGAGGCGAAACGCTAAGGCGCCCATGTGCTGTGCGACGTCAGCGCACGCTAAAAATGCCCAGGTGGTCGAAATCGTTCCGGAGCCCTCCACTACGGCACCTTTTTTCCTCTAATTCTTTCAGTCCCTCCTTTATCCCTTCCTTTACGGCCAGGTTCACGTGTCCGCCGAGATGTGAGACAGATATTGCTCCCTTTCCCCAAAAACCAATTTTCAATTCTCTAGTTTACAGCCATAGGTCCCTGTGAGTCCTCATGCCCCTTCTGGCGCAGTGGCGCAGCGGTTAAGCGATGCACCGCCCTACGATGGCAGGTGCTCCCAACGGTGGGCTTTGTGCGACCCAGGTTGCCCTTTCCGAGCGACCAATCATTAACTGCCACCTGCCACGGTGCGCAGTTTGCTCACTATCCAGTGCGCATGTTGTGATGACACCGCAAGGTCACGTGACCTAGATGGCTCACCTGCCTCCTAGGCTGCTCTCTGGGGACCACCTGCCAGAGCCTCCATGCCCGTGTTTTTCGCTCACAACGCCAACACCGGATTTTCTGGAAAACGGGGTCATTAACGCTATAGCGTTAAAACAGTTCCGTCCATGTACTCCGCCGTATCTTTCGTGTAGTCTGGCATGCCCTGGAGTGTCAGACCCCCTGGTGGAAACTGTAAGCCTGCTCGCCTTGTCCCCATTTGTGGTGCACCACAATTCACTATTTTCCAGACAAATGTCAAGAAACTAAACTTCCCCTGGCCTGGTGCTCGGCTTAATCAGGTTGAAATGCTTGGGAAATAGGTCTTTGACCCCACCTTGAGCATACGAAAAATACATTGTGTCATGGCGCTCTTTGGCCGCAGATGCCCTTGCGGCTTAAAAATTCACTATCTTCATTAAGAAACTAAACTGCTAAGACAGCTCACAATGGTCTGGTTTGCTTTTGGTGTGCTTATTGTACACAGCCGCAGTTAAGCCACGACAAAAGTCACCATTTCGTAACACTTCTGAAGCGTCCGGCCCACGGCTCGATGCAGGCGTCTTTTCTGACCGATTTTTACAGATCATTCCTAGCGTGATTATTGCTCATGAACACGATGCATCTTGGGAAGTCTAAGTTTCCCACATGTATTTTAGGTGTCGCCTAATAAATGCGCCCACAGAACTGACCTCCATGGCGACGACTTCTTGCAGGTACCTCCGAGAACACGCGCACTCACTACCAGCTGCAGGCACGGCAGGTGGCGCTCGCGGCGAACACAACTTCCTGGATCACTCTAGCCTTGTGCTGAACGGTTGCCTCAAAAACGCGGTGGCGAAAACAGCCAGCCAGTGGGACGGTATTCGAGGCCTCCTTCGAGACGTCGGTCTGGAGGACTGGCCCTACATCGAGCCGCCGCAACAACCTTTCCAGCTTGACAGCGTCCTGAAGCTCATCGACCGACAAATGGCCATCTTTCCCATAGTGTACGTTTTCCTGCGCAAGCTGTCGGACAGCGGTTCTTATGTGATTCACTTGGACGCACCAAGGAACATTCTGTTGGTGCAGTACCGGATGCAGAAGACTGACGAATCACTGCCCTACAAAGAGATCATTCGACAAATACTGACCCTATGGAAGACGCTGCCCCGAAGCGGCGCAATGGCCGATGACGTCATGAGCTTCGAAGCACAGATTTTCAACGCATCGAAACCACGCGTCAAGCCTTTCTGGAAAAAAGATGCCGTCTACTCGTTCAAAGATTCCTTGAGGCTACCAAAGTTCCGCGTGGACGCTTACATCTCCCATCTGCGGCCACATGATGCGGACGAAGTCGTGGTCCTAAACGAAGCTTACTTCGACAGTCTGTCAACCATCCTGCGTGAACTTATCCCGCGAACTGTCCTCAACTTCCTGGGTGTCCACGTGATAGCACAATCCGCTCCGCTCCTGCCGCAGGACTCGATCCCGCGAGACCTAATGCGCATGGGCTATCCGAGTTTCCAGCCCCACGTGGAGCCCAGGACTCAGAGCTGCTTCCACCTTGTGAGTCGGCTCTATCCGCACGGTATGCGAAGGATCCTGCGGGACATCCTCGCCAGGACGTCCGACCTAGATCGCCAGTGGGACCTCACAACCAAGAACATGGTCTCCTCGCTGGCGCACACGTTCCGTCAGGGCGCCTCTTGGGCGCAGAGCGTGGACGTCACCCACACCATCGGGCGACTCAAGGCGCTGCAGGTCGGGTACCTGGCGGGTAAGGAGCGCGAAGAAGACATCGACCAGTACTACGCGCCCATGAACGTCACTTACGGGCCGGACAACCTGGTCCGCTACTATGGCAAGCTGCTCGCCAGCAGCCTGAACAGGTACTGGGAGTCCAGCTCGGATGGCGCTAGCTACGACGCGCGTCATGAGCAACGATCGACTGATCTGGACGTATTGTGGACGCGCTCTCCGGAGTCGACGCTGGGGATCTACCTTACATCGAGCAGCGTGGCCTCCGCGGCGCTTGTGACGCGAGCTAACTACCCTCCCACCCTGTTCCCGCTTCTGGCTGCCGACGTGACGCGGGCACTGTTCCTGTCCTCGCTCGACGGCCCGCAGTGGTCCAGCTGGAACCAGGACCGGTTCCGAGAGCTCCAGTACTGCCTCTTAAAGCGCTACGAGAGAGGAATCCGTACGCTTCGCGTCTCCGCGAGCAGCGCGCGCTACTTCCTGGCGGATATCCTCGCGGACAACGCCGTGATCAAGCCCCTCATGGCGGCTTTCCGGCGCTTCTCGCACGCTCCGCTCTCCGCGATCGGTCAGCGTCCTTCCAACCGGACCGCCTGGCGGTTGTTCTTCGTCAATTACGCAGCCGGCTTCTGCGTTCCTGGCAGCGAAGCGGCGCAGATTAAGGAGCGCATGCGCTATCGAGTAAGCCTGCCGCCCAGCGTTCGGGTCAACCTCGCTCTGCGAGACGTGAAGAGATTCCGGGAAGTGTTCAAGTGCCCGCGCGATCCTCCATTGTCCCGGTGTGCCGTGTGGAAACGTGACGAGGAGGAGGACAATGACCCCGCTGAATCTGGCTGGATTTAAGAGATTGCGGACTTGAACCGGTGACAATTATAGCGCTGTATACTTTGCGCCGAGCAGGGCTTTCCGTGTTGCCCTATAATTTGGTTCGTAAATAGAGTGACACTTTAGAAGAAAAAAAAGCGCCTAACAATCTCGCTTTCAACTCGTTTCCTCCGTTTTCCAGCTTTCTTTTGCACTCGACGGGATGCTGCGTTGTATATTTGACGATTAAACTAGTGCCCGCTTCTGTAGTCTGCTGTTAGTGCTCTCGTCTGCTCCCGACATGGAGGGAAAAAAAAACTCGGGAGGGAGCGCGACGCCACGCTGCCAACCTTCGCAAGCCAAGTGCCCATGAAGCCTCTCACTCCACCGTTTTTCTCTCCCCGAATCAGTCCGTAACGTTTTGGCTTTGGTGTGTTTCAGTGCGCGCGTCTGCTCGCACGCTATGACTAGGCTTCAAGGTCGTTGCCAGGCGCTCCCTCCTGAGTTTTGTAGAGCGGCAAGTCTACTCGACGCAGAAGTTGCACACCATTTCGTGCCTGATTTGACCTTGGTTTAGCCTTGAGAAGCACAACATAGCAACGAATGACTGACAGACTGACCTTGGCCGATATGGTTCACAATCTATGCCCAACCCTAATTGACCGTGCCCGACACGATGGCGACCTCCAAATTTGGTCTGAGTCATTTTCAGAAATTTGGCCCGCGCCCAACCCCGAAATTTGACCTTGGCAGATTTAGACCAAAAGAGGTGTCCAACTATAATTGGAAAACGTTTTGGCAATATCTTTCGTGTCGGGCATGATCAATTATGGTTGAAAATTGGTTTTGGGGGAAAGGAAATGGCGCAACAATTGTCTCGCATACCGGCGGACACCTGAACCGCGCCGTAAGGGAAGTGATAGAGGGAGTGGAAGAATAAAGGAAGAAAGAGGTGCCGTAGTGGAGGGCTCCGGAAAAATTTCGACCACCTGGGGATCTTTAAAGTGCACTGACATCGCACAGCACACGGGCGCTTTTTACGTTTTTTTTTTATTTGCTCGTGTGGCAGCTATTTTTTTGCGGCATCAGAAGACTAAAATGAAGGTTTTCAGATAGCTGCTGGTCACCTGTCAGGCAAACTTTCTGCGTGGGTGGACCTGGTCTTATTGTAATGCGCTTCCAAACGTCTAGCGTACCCATTGTTGAAAAGGCACATGCCAGACGCCAGGCAGAAACTGAACTTCAGTGTTGGTCACCGTGGTGCTGGTATCCTGACATAACCATCCAATGTGTTCCAAACATCTTGCATTGTTTTTGCGATTGTTTTAGTTATTAAATGCAAACAAAAATGGGCATAGATTCTAAGTATAAACTGGAAATGAAAGATAACTAATAAATTATTAAGTTGTATGTGGTGAAAATTTTTGTTTCGGTTTCGCAGTATCTTTGATGGAACAATGTTAACTGTGTCAATTACATGGAGGAAGAGTTTTTTTCTTCCGCCATGGTCAATTAGAAATATAATTTTTGTTGCAGTTCATTCAGAAATGAACAGACATTTTTATGAAACGAGATATGCAAAACTGAATTCTTATCAAAAATATGGCTTTGTTAAAGCTTTTAATCAAGGTTCTCTATCATCAAATTTCTCCTCCTCTGATGATAATGTGTGTCCTTCCCTTTGCAACGGATGGGCGCCTAAAAAGTGCCCTGGCCGGATACACACAGAGAAAGGGGAAAATACAATAACGAGAGCGAAGCCGCAAACAAGCACACAGAGACGAAACAGTATCGGTGAAAAACAGTTGGCTGATGTCTCAGTTCAAGCGCGGCTTTGCTGCGCACGTTATGCAGTCGTTGGGCGAGCAGAAACCCAGCGCCTGCGGGAACGTAGCGCCCTCCTGCGGTGGTGTTGGTAGTTTTTCGCAGCAACCGCACGGTGTGATCGCTGCTTCGGTATTAACTGTGGCGCCATCTTCTATCGCTTTGCAGAGCTTGCCATAAGGGCACCGATCTCGGAAGCCACGTCCCTCTGCCAGTCTTTTATAGCTTCTATTCACCCGAGTTATATAAACTTTCTCAGTGCTGGCTCGTAGCCTCCTGAAGCAAAGCAAAAATACAGTCGCACATAGCGCTTACGGCATCACTCCGGAGTTGAGTTGCTTTTGTTTTACCCTTTCGTTTAGAATGTACTGTACTGCGCTGGCCACGCTTGCATGCATTCCGGCGTGACATCGCTCTACCTGCACGGCGATCCGCCGGTGGAATGGTAGGCGGTAGAAAGTACTACGTCTAGGCGCTTACCTTCTGTCTCGTGCAAGAAAAGTAATATGTGATAACATCGGATCAGTCCGTGAAAGGCATCTTCACTGGCACGAACAGCCGCACTCGCCAGCTCAAGCTCATGACAAGCGAACCGGCAGATGTGCGGCATCGCACTAAGATATCCGTTCACTGTCATCACGTCCGATATAGTTTGGGCCTAGGATCATCACAGCAAAGGCTCAAATCTCCTCGTTTGTCATCACCTCGGGGGATGCTAGGCCTAACGGCACTCAACGCTCCCCCGATCAAATAAGATCAAAATAGTATCGCAAATGTGAAGAAATTAAAAGTGAGAGAAAGAAGAAGAAAGGAAAATAAAAGAACAAGAAGACAGACCAGAATGAGCGTGGATGAGGATGTGGGAAAATAAGAACGGAAACATAGCATGGTGGCAGCGGGAGAGATGAGAATGAAATGAAATGCCGGCCGGGCGAGCGAATGGGAGGAACCGGAAACCGTAGAAGAAAACCGCAGAGAAAAGAAAGAATGAAACTTAAAATGTTTTGTCACCACATGCCCTAATGTAAGTAATAATTTTAATTACTGTTGGTTATAAACGTATTACTGTTTTACAGTCAATTTAAAAATAAGATTCATCATTGAAAATTCAGATTCTTTGTGCATCGCCTTTTCAGCAGCGCCAGGGGCCTGACGTCATTGCGCCAGGAAGCACAGAGGCATCGCCCTGTTGTATATCTATATTCTGGTATCCTACCTAAAGGTATGTAGGATTTTATACCCCGCGTCAGTTTCTGTGTCCTACTCGCATTTTGTGCCGTACCTGCTTGACCGCACGAAGCCATTCTAGTGTAATCCCTTGCATTGGACCGCACTACCGCCTTCGGGTGCTGCTAAGCCTACAGTCTGCTAAGAGTTGCCCCGATTGTTTATGAAAATACTCATCTCGCACGATAGTGAAGGACCCCCGAAGCCTTACTTAGAGGCCGGGCAGAGCCATCCGTTCAAAATCGCCGCAACAGCGGAGACAGCTGCCGCTTTTTTACCATCAAGGACAGCCTTTTTTTAGGCGACCCACGCTCGGAATGCATTTTTTCGCCTCTTCCTAATCGGAGCAAGGAGAGATCGTTGACATCCATAAAATCCATAAAAGGAATCTACTTGACTCACGACACTTATCGCGTCTCTCGTGTACGATTTCCACGTAATGCCACCGCGGTTTAGCCCGTATTTCGGCATCCCCACGCGTTTAACTCGCTGTCAGAGCCCCACCATGCCCGCCAGCGACTGGAAGGCGGGTCACGCATTTTTTTTTTCTTTTTCCTGCGCTCTCATCTGTTCCTTTCCTCTTCCTTTGGAGGACATCTCTGTCGCGATGGTGGTGGGCGATGTCGCCGCCGCCTCCTGCTGCCCGCAATTTTGGGGCGTGTGCGTGGAGTCTCGAAGCGCACTTTCAGGAGGGCGGAGCTGCGGTGGTGGGGGGAGGCTTTGCGTGTCGCATTTTCCGTCGTATTAGCCGCCTCCCCGCTTCGGGTCAAGTGCGATACACGCACTCACGAGGCGTAGCGTAGTACGGCGCTGTCACCTTGGCGCGCCCGTGGCCCGAAATGGCGATGCTGCGCGTAGTTTTGGAGCTTACAAACTCGCGCGCTGAATGAAGAGGCCACCACACCGGTGCGGTCAATGGTGCGTGCGTGGTCCGTCGATCTTGGCTGCCGTCCAATATGCCGCCTTCGCTCACTGCGCCGGAAAAGATGACAGGCGTGACAGAACTAAAAAGAAAAAAAAGTAGAGAAACGCCCACTCCAGCGTAGCTCGAGCTTGTGATGTGTTTTTTTTTTTTCGTTTCCTCTCCCCCGCTTTGGGTCTCGCTACGCTTACGCGAGTGGTTTCCGTCCGCGGGCCGCCTAGACCGTGTATATTTGGACAGGCGACGTCTCGTTCGCAACGTTGCTGTACCAGCGTGAACCTTCGCTAGGAGCTTGGAACTTCAACGTAATTGCATTGCTTGGCGGCGGAACGACTTCGCGATTTACGCAAAATTCTTGTCAAATCGTTTGGTAAGCTTGCTAACTCAATGGGTTATGCATGATGTCGCCATGCGCGCTGAATGAGCTCCCTGTCACTTGAACCTAACATTTGAGCGTAGCCAGCTTTTCCATCTTGAAGAATAGAGTAAGTAGTAATTTATTATTTTCACCTTAAAGCACTCGTTCTTTGTGTTTGGTGAAACGCTGCTTCGGGTGGGTCCTCCGGTTGTTGTAGTTTACCCCTGCGGGAATGCGTGATTTTTGCTTAAACACATCCAACCATGCATGCGTTTAGTCCGGTTCGTTCAATTAGAGCATATGCTGACGTTGATCAGTACTTCGCTAGAGTTGATCAGTACTTGGTTTCACTGCCACCATTCCTGCAATGCCATGGTGAAGAGCACCCTACTAACTTGTTCGTTGTCCTTGGGACCAGGGTGGTGGCACTCCCCAACTTTTTTTTGAGAACACGAGGTCATTCATCTAGTGCCTGGGGCATGGACGCGACAGCTGTGCTGCAGACGTAGTGGCTGGATGGCTGCCAGCAGCGTCGTGGGGAGTGAGTCTAACAGGCGTTGGGTGGTCGGAAAGTTTCTCGTGTAGCATACAGTTTCGTGGCCTCTCGCAGCGCAAGAGTTTTCTTACTGTCTACCTTTGTGTAGGAAAGTACCTGTACACACACTTTGCTAAAAGGCAGCGGCGTTGCTTTGAAAACAGCCGGAACATGTTCGATGTTCAGAGAGTGCAGAACGCGCATGTCGAAGATGCGGAAGTGGCTCCGAGGGGGCTTCCGGCCTCCTGGCTCTTATTTTTGAACGAGGTCACAAGTTTGAAGGCGCCCTGTCGTGTGTCGGGCAGCAGCTGTCTTGTCACAGATCAGCCTCCTTAGCGGAGCCTTATTTCTGCACACTGCTTGCGAACAACTGCACACCGTAACTCCAATTATCTGTGTTGTGCGTCGCATTAGCCGCACGGAAGTTGGTTGCATTGGTAAAGGTTCTGTGTTGTGCGAAAAGTCAAGGTCGTTGTTCGAGTTGCTAAGCAACTGGCATGCTTATCTGTAGCTATGAGCCTCCCCTTAGCCACTACAGTTTGTGTGATGCTTGCAGGTTCTTGCGCATAGGATGTGCATGCTAGTGAAAAATGCAGCCTGGCAGGTTTTCCTGTGCCCTTTACTGTGTGACATGCACTTAGAAGCTGAAATAATGCAGTAACATATAAATGGACTGCAATGCTGTCATTATTATCCTTACATTCACCTATATGAGTGGCCGGCATGATTCACTGCGAGGGTCATACTTTGAGCGACTCATTGCGAGTCTGTCGCATCACATGCTTGAGTAATAACATATTCACATTATGCTTTTCTGTCTAATTTGAGCTGATCTGAAGTTAAACTGGCTGCCGTTTTCCCGGCAATATCAGCAGCATTGACCAATGCCTCTATCGACACGTGTGTACTTAGGGTACTCGAAGACTCGCGGGCACAGAGATAAGCCACTGGTGTTTTCTGTTTGCGCTGATAGCGTGAGCAGTCCGTGAATTGCAGAGCCCATGGTCATGTTTCCCTTTACGCATTCGTTTGAACATTTTTCTGATGCAGCCGTAGCCCTGTCTGGGTCTGCAATGAGGGAGTACAAGATTGTGGTGTTGGGAAGCGGAGGTGTTGGTAAAAGTGCCCTGGTAAGTGTTCAAACCTCCCCCCCTTTTTTTTTTTTCAGTTTAACATAAACTGATAAGGGAAACCTAAAAAACTTTTGTTTTTGTGTGCTCCCACAGACAGTACAGTTTGTTCAGGGCATCTTTGTGGAAAAATATGACCCAACCATTGAAGACAGTTACAGGAAGGTGAGTGCATTCGAATTCGTCTTGTTTCTCTTGCTTGCAAGGCCCCCAAATAAGCCCCATGTGTGCACCGGGAACCCGTTGTGGTTGAGCACTCTGTGCTTCTAAACAGCTTTTGTGTTTATTTATTATTTTGTTTTTTAAAGGGGTAGCTTTAAAGGTCTCGGTCTGCAGAAATTTCAGTGGCATCCGTTGTTGTGAGCGAAAAATCAAGATTGGTCAGAAAGGTGGCTGCATCGCGTGAAGGGGATGATTTGAAAAAGTGATTAAAACTTTGGAAAACTGGTGATTTGAAAATCGCAACATTACTCAAACGTCATTAGGACATTGGGGTAATTAATCGGGAATCAAGACCCTGACCCTTGGGTTGCAAGTCGTACTATACCCATAGGCCATGCAGGCACATTCGTACAGCTTGGTTAAAGCAGGGCTTTATATGTATGTCGTGCGTTCTTCTGCCGAAAGTGGAAACTGTCAGTGTCTGTGTTGGCAAGAGGTGCCACTGCCAGAACCCATTAACACTTGCGTCATACCATTAAAGGTGGAGCTTTAGTGTCCCCGAAATTTTTATATTGCGTTCCTAAGGAAGGATTCTAGCAGGGCAGGAATACAGCCAACAGAAATACACAAAGCAGCAGAAAAGGAAGTATACTACGAGCATGTATTCAAGGTAAGGGCATACACAATAGAACATTACGTAATGCAAATACAAAAAGACATGGGACAAATCTGCGTGAACAAATTAAATAGGTACCAGGCTTTAATCTGTAAACGGGGAACTACTGCAAGGATGGCTGTAATACTTCCTTAGTTGTAAGTTAGGCCGAATCTGTCAGTGTCCTTGGATAGAACGACTTAAAAGAGTCATTTGTACAAAAAGGGTTATTGTTGGATAATGATCCTGCATTTAAGTACACCTATATGGAAAGATTCGTATGTTGGCAAAATCCTCTTCAAGAAACAAGTCTCGTTACTTGTTTTTAAAATTGAGGGCTGACTTATCGTAAACCTTTTCGAGCGGTTGTCATTAGTCCCTAAGAAGTAGTTGTGCTCAAAATGCAGATATTTCATTGGCATTTCTTCTTTCAATTTTCAGCAAGTGGAAGTGGATGGTCAACAGTGCATGCTGGAAATCTTGGACACTGCCGGAACTGTGAGTTGGAAGCATTCTCGTAGTGTGCAACTCGCTTGCTTCATTCCATGTCTCTCCAGTTGTAGTAAAGCCTTTGTGACTTTCTCTTCTTGTGGTTCAAACCTTAGATTGTCTGAGAATTCAGAGTTGAAGCCTTGAGCACAGTAAGTACACGCCAGCGTGGATGGCTTTCATGTAAAGATATGGGAGTGGTGTTTGTCCTGCAGTGGGCTTTGTTGGGCTGATGGAGCCTAGCCGGGAGTGGTGTCCCTGCACACCGCCACTTTCGGCAGTGCTTTCACCTTCACTTGATGCAACGTCCGTTGTAGTGCCTCACTGCAGCGGAAGGTATTGGTTGACACATCCTTGGTGGTGCCGATGCATTTCGTCAAGCGTGACGCATCCTTCACGCATTCATTACGCATGCCAAACATGCGTTCGGCCTTGAAACTTGTGCTAGAATCTATTTCCGGACACATCAAAAGGGGCCGCTGTATCAATAAGCGCCTTCTAGCTGCCTGGGCCATCATCACCAGAAAAAGAAATGTTTTACTCGCAGCAAAGAACTCAAGCGAAACTTCTGTGCAGACAAAGTGACATTAAACCGTGGTTTGCAGGTAGTGTGTGGATCCACCATTTACCTTCACATCAGTTAGATCTTGTCTGTATTTTTTGCATTTTTTCATTACGTAAATTCGTCCTTCAGCATAAATTAAAAGCAAAGGTGCAGGCTATTTTTGTTGAAGGCCAACAGGGCTTGACTTTAAAGCCTCGCGTTCGAACTGATAAATGTGTTCTAATGTGATATCCTGATGGCGCTGTGATTCCAGAGTGTCGCCAGTGGTTAAATAAATTCTTCATATGGTCAGTTGAGAGAATGCTGGCAGTTCATCTTAAAATATGTGCCAAACCCCACAATTTTGATCTTTTGATCTGCAGAAATTGCACTAATCTGTTGCACAAATGCACTGCAGTCCTGGAAAACTTGTAAGAATACACAGCATTGCTTGGAATAATATAGTGTGTAAAAAAGTGTGGAAAGGTGCCTTCACAGCTCAACTGCACAAAATTGTGAATCTGCAGCACAAGCATGGGACCACAGTTTGTACAGTGGAACCCCGTTCATACGTTTTTCACCGGACCGGGGGGAAAAAAGTAACAGCCGGGAAAACGCAACAGTGAGAAAAGATCCGAAAATTAATGAAAACAGTGCAGTTTTGACTTGAAACAGTTTGTTTCTTCAGTGATCTTAGAACATTTAAAACAGTTGAGAGTAGTGGATTGCCATTTCTTTTGCTTGCTGGAAAGCACCACGCGTTTCTAATAGCCTGGAAGGCCTCATTGCTGTCAGCGCCGCTCTGAGGTGAGATGTACGTATGTACCTGGAGAGGAGGTCCAGAGCCGCCGCGGCTTCTTTAAAGCACTTATCTGCCAACTCCCTGGAATCATGCAATGCGTGCTCCTCGTTGTCATCGCAGTCAGCGGCTTCACTTGCATTCAAGTTTACAATGATCTCGGCGATGCTTTGGCACTCCGTCACGATGGCAGCATCCACGGCGACATAGCCGTTGTACGTGACTCCCGTGGCACCCAGTGCATTCATAGCCTCACTGAGCTCTTGATCACAAGAGGCTGCTTCTGACTGTTCAGCTTCCATTGCAATTTCCACTTCCTCGTTTGTGCGAAAGCCACACCGCACGAAGCAGTGCTGTGCACTACTCACTGCAGTCCACACTGAAGCGACGTAGTGCATAGCGTCAAGTACTGAAATGGTCGTAGGCTGCTCTCCATGATCAATATGCGCTGACAGCGCTTCACGGTGCACTTCCTGTAGGAATGCTTCAAGTTCTCTATTGCATTTAGTATGTCCAGCTTTTCCTCAAGGGGAAGTGCCTTCTGCTTGCGCAATGCCATCTAAGCACGCAAAGATCGCGGTTACAAGTTCGACAATTGTTCAGCGTTCACGAGGGGGGTGGCCATCTAGCGGTGGCCTCGCCAACTCGTGTGTGGCTTCTTGCAGCCAGTTCCGTAGCCAAGCCTGGCCAAGACCCGCCAAAAGCCAAAATGGCGGTTGGCATGGCACATTGCCTGGGCGGGTTCGGGGCGCCAGGTTGCGACGTTTCATGCGGGAACGTTTGCACAGCTACACCATAACAGCGGGGTTCCCAATACATCGAATCCTATGGGAGCTATGCCGGGACCGGATGAAAACGACATAACAGCCGGGAAAACGCAGCAGTGAATAACGTAACAGCGGGGTTCTGCTGTATTAAGGGAGTAATAACTCATTGGCATCCACCCAAGCACAGCCATACGGCTGCAGAGGAAGGCTATAGTATAGCTTTCTCAGAAACTTAGCAGTTAAGGAAAAATTCGTCCTGGTCCGGGATTTGAACCCGGGACCACCGCTTCAAAGGAGCAGTCACTGTACCAACTGAGCTAAATGGGACGGCAAGCTTGCGGTAGGGCGAGAGCGAATTAATCAGTAACTTGAAACCACAGTTTGGCGGAGACTTTTCCATGCCTCTGCTTTCTGGTAGCTTATATGGTTTGCAGCTGGTTATGAAATGGAAAAGGCTACTAGATAACCAGTTCTGTTTTGTCCGATTGCCATCAGGGCATGTTTTGTTCATGCAAGACAGCTCTTCTGTTCTACCGTGGCATCTGAAAATGCATTTTTCCACCTTTTCCTCCCCCCTTGCAGGAGCAATTTACAGCAATGCGCGACCTGTACATGAAGAATGGCCAAGGCTTCGTGCTCGTTTACTCCATCACGGCCCAGTCAACCTTCAATGACCTCCAGGACCTCAGGGAGCAGATCCTCAGAGTCAAGGACATGGATGATGTGAGTGGGTGCAGCAGTGAAATCTTGTTGCTGAAAACTTTATTATTATTTTTTTTTTTCAATTGCTTATCTTCGGATACCACACCAAGAACCCATGTTTCCAGTCTGAAAAGTGTCGAGTTTCGCACACTGCAAAATCTCCCTCCAGAATAAGTCGTTCTTTCGTTTTTCTGGTTCTTTGTTAATGCCTCGGTACTACAAATTCATCATTCCATAGCCCAGAGGTAAAGCTTCACTAAATTTGTCCTCTGCGAGTGAAGTACTGAACTAGAAACAACGGGTGACAGGCGCGCAAAATTAAGATCTTGCTTCCAGAGCAGAGTGTACTTTGAGAAGGTCGGGGACAACCTGTGGAATTAAGGACTAAACAAAATTTCTTCAAACCCCATGAGGGTGCAGTTTCAACCGTGAATGTCTCAGAACTGTTGTGTTCGGGGTCATTTCTCAGAAGAAGCAGTGAGGTGCATGGAAGGCATACTGTTGCTTCAGGGCCACGAGTGGACGAATGAGGACATCCATCCTGTTTGAAGCGATGACTACTCGGTCACCATGGAATGTCTTGTAGTTCTTACTTTTTCATTTCGATATCCGGAATAACTGGCATTTAGTTTCTCCTGGTCTTGTCTGAGTTGCAGAGCATTACGAGTAACGTGCGACTGGTTCTGAAAGTGGTCCACAGCATGAAAAACCTTCGTCCTAATGACGAAAGCCCGTGCCAGCAAAGTGCTTGCATGGATGCATCGGCTGTAACTTTAGCCTTATCGAGCATCCACATCGGAGCGCAGTTCGCTGTCATCGTTCACATTGCCATCTGAACTACCCCAGACCAGACTCTTCTCCCAGTACACGCTGCACTAGCACATGGCAGCATAGTGGCTAGTGTCGACTTAATAGCATTTTCGCGCTTTTCATAAACCAGCCTGCGCTAATCAGCATTGTTTGAATTGAGTGAACCTTTAATTTGAGATAGAGTTCATAAATTCACTTGGCACAATGGTGGGTAGTTTTCGTTTGCGTATTTAATTACCATTGAGTTTTGGGCTTTCATTTAAAGTTTCTAAATTAATAATTTTTGCAGTCCCTTGAAATTCGTTGATAAGATTTCACTTTGTTGCGTTGCATTGCCTCGGGTCGCTCTTCCCTAGTTCGTATAATCCATTGACGATGAGCACTGCTTTAGTTGCTGCTGCATTCGTATTATAATGCAGTGTGCACAATCCCACAAACTCCTTGGCTAGTGTGTAAGTGAAGGGATTGCTAAACAAAACGAAGGTCACTGCGTGCGCATGCATGTGTTGACGACACACCCCGCCTTCCTGCAGGTGCCAATGATTCTCGTGGGAAACAAGTGCGACCTGGAAGATGAGAGGGTGGTCGGCAAGGACCAGGGGGCAAACTTGGCCCGCTCGTTCAACAACTGCGCCTTCCTCGAGAGTTCTGCCAAGGCCAAGATCAATGTCAACGAGGTAAGGGTCAAAGGCACACAGGTTTAATGGGCCATGGTTTGGGTGCTGCTAAGAGAGCATTATGTATGAACAGCTTATTGCAAAGAAATCTCTAGTCTTGAGCCGCACTGCTCCAATCACAGATGAATATCTCTCTCATATTCCTCGCGGCATACAGAACTTTAGTGTGTTGAAATAAGGTGCAAAGCCCAGTTTGCTGTATGGATGTACCAGAGAAGAGTAGGCATAGCACATTCAAGATGTCTGTTGAAGTGCCAGCTACCGGCCTCTGTGCCAGGCAGATTGTTGCCCCTATGTCTCCTATGTCTGGAGCCATCATTAGAGCTCTTTTCCATCATTCTCGCAGATTTTCTATGACCTCGTGCGACAGATCAACCGCAAGAACCCTGAGAAGAAGCCAAACACCAAAAAGAAGTCCAAGTGTGTCCTATTGTAGAAAAGCACGTGAGTTCAGATCCCTTCCTTTGTGTTGTGTGTGGCTCGGTGTTTGACACACGGGTGAATTTGCACTGCACCTATTGCTTAGTCTTGACTGCAAGCATACGGTATTTCATGGTTCCTTCATAGCTCTGTGCCTGACACCCACATGAATTGGCTCTGCACCTTATTGCTTGCAGTCCTGACTGCAAACATACAGTATTCAGAGTTACTTCATAGCTCAGTGTTCCACACTCAGGTGAATTGGCACTGCACCTATGACTGTCTTGACTACAAGCATACAGTAATGTAGACTCAATTACAGTCGACGACCGATTTTTCGGACTCTCTAGGGACCGCGAAAATGACCGAAAAATCGAGCAGTCCGGAAAATCAAATTTGATCAAAAAGATCACGAACTTATTGCCAGTATGCCGGAGGAAGGGGTCAGTTGTATTGCACACAGTCTGAAGCTCCTCATGACTAAATTTCACTGTTCGTAATGTGCACAGACAGGCGGCGACCGCTTTCACCAGCTCGGCCTGGCTGTGCTGCCCTTGGCATGTTGCCGATGAACGCACGGGTTGGGACAAAGTCGAGATGGGAAAGCAAACACGCCGCTGCGCCCGCAATGCTGTGGGCCGAGAACGAGAACGCGAAGATGGCGAAACAGTAAGAACAGCAAAACGGCCGAAGCAAGCGGTCCGTCAATGTTGGCCATCGTCATTAGGCCTAGCGACTAGAGCCAAAATCGGCATTGTGTCTGGCGATATGCACTCTGCGGTGGCTTGTGTGTAATGAGAGGCACCTTGCCTGTCATCGAAACATCAGTTGTTTACGATTTTACGATAGAAAAGTCAGAGTTGCGAGGCGTTTTGCCACAGGTATGCTGTCCTCACTTTGATGCACGACCACTTCCTTCCGCGCTCGCCGTCTACGTAAAGCCGTACGCCTCACGTTCTTCACTGCTACCTCCAGTTTTCGTGATGAAAGACTCGGCACAGATGAGTTCAGCGAACTCCGACTACAATTCAAGTTCATGCGGCGGAAGACGTTCAAGAAGAGTATGAATTCGAAACCACGCAGCCACGATGTGCCGACTCGTGCAGAGTTTCAGCGTCGCAATTTAGGAGGCCCCCTTTAAGCTTGAATTTCGTTTTGTTTGATCAAGGTTTCGATCCATCCTGCAGTTTGAAATAATGTGGCTCCACTGTACACATTTTATGGTGGCTTGGCTATTTTAGCGGCGAGTGCAAATGGGGTCCGAAATTTCAGGCACTCTTATGCATTGGCTCAATGGGCCATATCACGGTGCCGCGAAAAAGTCCGAATAATTAAGCATGTCTGAAAAATCACGCGTCCAAATTTTCCGTCGTTGACTGTATATCCTTCTCCCAAGCATTTCACCCCAGAAGAGCTGAACACCACACCGTTTAGAATAAACTAGGCTCTCACTTTATTCACTGACATCGTCATCAGTTTGACTACACCTACAATAGGACGAAGGCCTCTCCCATTTCTCTTCAGTTAACCCAGTCCTCTGCAAGCTGTGGTCACCTTATCTCCGCATACCCGATTTACTCGCTTAAGCCCGCACCAAAATTTGAAAAAATACGTTTAAAAAGTGGGGGTGCGTGTTATCTGCAAATATTTTCTTGAAGTGGGGGGGGGGGGGGGGGGGGGGGGGGGGGGTCATCGTCACGGCAATGCGTGGCGGCCTCCCCCGTTTAGTCCGCCATCGTCATCGACGCTTGTCAAGCCAATGAGGGGCCAACGAAAGGCATAGCCAAATCCACATTCATAGTCTGTTTAGTCTTCCCCACGCCATTGGCCACGTTTTCTTCAGCCAGCGCTGTTGAGCCTAGTGTCGCCCTCACACCGACGGGACGTGTGTGAAGGCCTGATATTCCACTGCTGTGCCAGTGGATCGCGGATGCGTGGAAAGCAATACCGGCCGACTTGGTGCATAAAAGCTTCAAAAAATGTGCCATCAGTAACAGCTTGGATGGTTCCGAGGACGACTACATCTTTGAGTGTGGCGATGAAGCCTCGGATGGCAGCAGTGACGTGGTGGTGGTCAGTGAATACATGTTCTGAAGGCGTAATGATCACTGAGTGCAGTTGTATCTTTCTAGCGCTCATTTTTTTTTTTTTTTTTTCCAGGTAAACATGCGGGTTATACGAGCTTTTTTTTTTTTTCAGAGTTCAAAGTCGAGTGCGAGTTATATGCGAGTAAATACGGTGCTTCTCATCTGCCCACCTAACTTTCTGCTGTCCCTTGCTAGGCTTGCCTTCCTTTGGATTTCAATCCGTCACCCTTAGCAACCATCTGTTATCTTGCCTTCACTTTGCGTGCCCTGCCCAGCCCATTTCTCCTTGATATCGACTAGGATGTCATTATTACCAGTTTGTTCCCTGACCAACTCTGCTCTCTTCCGGTCTCTTAATGGCACACCAATAATTTTCCTTTCCATAGATCGCTGCGTTGTCCTCAGTTAAGTTGAGCCCTTTTCATTAGTCTCCATGCTTCTGCTCCATAGGTCAGTACTGGTAAGGTACAGCTGTTGTACACTTTTCTCTTGAGGGACATTGGTAAACGGCCCTTCATGATCTGAGAGAAAGTGGCAAACGCACTCCACCCCGTTCTTATTCTAGTTATTTCGCTCTCATTGTGCGGATCTGCGGTCACTACTTGGCCTAAGTAGGCATATTCTTTTACCATTTCCAGCACCTTGCTACCAATCGTAAACCGCTGTTCCCTTCCGAGACTGTCGAATGTTATTTTGGTTTTCTGCATATTAATTTTGAGACCCACCATTCTGCTTTGCCTGTCTAGGTCCTCGTTCATGCTTTGCAATTCGTCCCCCGAGCTCCTTAGCAAGGCAGTGTCATCAGCAAATGGCAGATTGCTAAGGTATTCTCCCTTGACTCTACACTCTGGTTCTGTAGTGCCTGCATGACTGCTGAGGTTTCGACAGTCAAATGCTTTCTCGTAATCTATGAAGGCTATATATAGGGGTTGGTTATATTCTGCTCGTTTCTGTATTACCTGATTGAATATGGTGTATTGTTGAGCAGCCTTTACAAAAGCCTGCCTGATCATTTGTTTGATTGTAGTCTGAGGTTGCCTCAACTCTACTAGCAGTTATCTCAGTAAATGCCTTGTAGGCAGCGGAAGGTAAGTTGATCCCCCCATTCTTGTGGATTATGATGCTTGCATTTTTCCAAGCTTCCGATAAGCTCGACGTCATAAGGCATTGCATATACAGTCGCTGACTGATTTTTCGGACTCGAAGAGACCCAAAAAATGGTCCAGTCTCAAAAATCCGTGAACTACAAAAAAGTCACTTTATTGAGATGAAATCGGCTTTAAAAAGTCACTGATTTTACCTTGCTTCAAATTTCTCTTGCTGGCGACGATGTGCACCTGTATTTGTGCCAAAGTTGCGCTTTCACTGTACATGCTAGACAGCAAGGTCACGTCGTTTAGCTGAATACTTCCCAAGCTTCTTTGACGGACCCGGTGGCACCGGCGGGGCCATGTTGTCCACAACCCGAGTGTGCACCATACCGCTCGCCAAACACGCAAAGACAAGGCACTTTTCATTCAATGCAGTGAAATCGCCGGACGCAATCGCTAAACGGCGAACGGATGTAACTTCGTGAAGACAGAGCGCCACTCGGTAGACACGGTTGGAGAAACCCAAGTGACGAAATGGCGAACTTTACCTGCCGTGATGGTTCAGTGGTTAGGCCACTCGGCTACTAATCCAAAGTGCCTGGGTTCAAGAACGACCCAGTGGAGGCGACATGTAAAAGGTGCCCATGTGCTGCGGGATGTCGGAGCACGTTAAAGATCCCCAGGTAGTCGAGGGCACCTCTTCCTTCTTTCACTGCCTCCTTATCCCTTCCCTTACGGCATGTGTCCACCCTGATGCAAGACAGATTCTGCGCCATTTCCTTTCCCCCAAAAACCAATTTACCGATTTTCAGTATATGAGACAAGCGATACTGCCGTTGACAACGTCACCGTTGGTGACAAAAGCGAGTTAACAACGATGACAATCCGACTGCCACCTCGATGTGGCAGAAATCGCAGTGACCTCTGCTGGCAAAAATGAGGTACCAAAAGTGTGTCAAGCCAATCCAACTGCAGAGTAAATCGACCTCAATCCAAGATGGCACCTTTTGCACCGGGCGAAAAGCCGAAAAGATGGCCGGCCGATTTTGGCCCGCAGGCGCCTGAAATTAGTCTGAAAAATCTAACTTTCGGACTTTTAAAGTCCGAAATATCCATCGAGAATATATATGCGCTTCTATGGGGTGACTGACGGTGCCTCATCAAAGTCCGAAATATCCTACAAGTCCGAATTACCCATCGGCTACTGTACAGAGGGGCTAGTTTTTCTAGCACAATCTCCCCGCAGTCCTTGAACAGATCTGCTGTTATCTGATCCTCACCGGCTGCTTCCCCCTTTGCATTGCTCCTAAGGCTTTCTTCTTTACTGGTGGATTGTCCCATTGTTGTGT
The DNA here is from genome assembly GCF_052857255.1 of Amblyomma americanum. NCBI lineage: Eukaryota > Metazoa > Arthropoda > Arachnida > Ixodida > Ixodidae > Amblyomma > Amblyomma americanum. The sequence goes on along the minus strand of NC_135506.1, from coordinate 32,315,992 downwards.
GCTGCTGCCTCTCTCATTAATGTCCCGAGCACATTGGCTATTGTATAGAAATAAATCAATGCACTGATCGTCGGCCTGTTCCGTGCTAGAAATTCACACTAATGGTAGACAGTGTTTTCAAATCTTGCCCTCCCCCTCCTCCTTTTTTTTTTTTTTTTTGCAACTCATGCTTGCTGTAAGTAACTGTTTTGCTGCGTAGTTACTTTGGCCTGCATCTGTCAGATTCTTTGAGGGCATGTGTTGTTCACGCGTTTCCTTTTGTAATTATACTACTTGAAGTCATTGTACTCCAATTTAATACATAATTTCTTTGGAAAAGGATTGCATAGGGGACACAGACTGCAAACAAAGCCGCATGGGCTTTTTGTCTTTGCACCTCTACATCCTTGTTCAGCGAATTTTGATTTAAAATGTGCAGCCAATTAGCTTCACTGAAGGAATCAACGGAAGACACGAGTCAGGACATAGAAGGAACATGTATCTTTGTGCTGGTCCCTTCAGTGTCAGCCATGAACCAACTGGCCCAGCAATTCACATTACTGAATAGGCTTTTCATGGACTTTTTTTTTTTTTGTCTTTCCAGGCTGCGACCTCCCTCTCTGGCGCCAAGGCTGACAGATGTCCCCAACTCCTGGTTGCATCATCATGCCCGCAATGAGGCCTTCGGACAGTGGGCAGCGAGGAATCGAGACAGCCGCAACTCTTGAAGCTCGCCAAGCCCCCGTCTGCATGCTCTCACTCGATCGCAGATTTTTTTTTTTCTTTCGTCGCACAGTCGTTCTCTTCTTTCTCTCTCAAATGGCTACCTGTCGTCGCACACACACTGTCGATGTCTGACCTGTAAAAACTCTTTGAAGGGGAGCTTTGGGACACCTATTTTATCGTTTCTTGGAACCCTCTCCAAAAAAAAAAAAACGCATTTCGAGTACCCCCCTCCACTTCAAACTACCACTACTCTGTGGATTTCATGCCACAGAATACTTCTAAATGAAGTTCCCAAGAAAAGAAAAAAAAGACTAATGCCAAACTCTGCTCACTTCGATCATTGTTCTTCTATGTGTAAGTGTTTTTCTGAGGCCGGCGGTCAAGCTTCTTGAAAGCCTGTGCGGCGTCGTTTTTCCGTTGTCGGGTCTTCCGGTCAAACGTGCCTCTCACTTATATCTGATATGTCTGATGTCAGTAGCACAGCAACGCCCCCTCTCTAAGACCCCTGGCCCCAATCTTCACGGTAACGTTGAAGACAGTTCAATGATAGCGGTAGCACACTCTGCTGAGAGCTCACCGTCACGTGATAGCCGACATATTCTTTGGTTGCGAGCAGTTCTCCCCTCGCCTTCTGTGAGGTTCTTTTGCTGTTTGTCTGGATTTCTCACCCTCTCTTGCGTTTCTTGTGTATAGCACTTTTCCTGCTGGCGTCCCAACTAGCTTTTTGCGTTCATCCACACGTTCTGGCCTCACACGCGTAACACCTCGTTTTCCAAGCTCTCTATACGGGCTTCGAGACACTGTTTAGCTTTTTCGTCACTTTATTTGCCACCAGCAACGGGCCTGAATCACTTTTTGTGACCTCTTTTATGTTTTAGCTGCATTTTGCGCACTAGGTTGCGAGAGATCGCCCCTTCACCGAAGTCGGTCAGTGGCGGTGTGTGTACATATATAATAAGGAGCAATCTTGAAGCAATCCACGGCATAGTTTATATGAAGGAGAGGAGTGCACATCACCATTTGTTTAGTGGGATGCTTTTTTTTTTGCTCTCTTCGTTCTGATGGCGACATTTTTCCTTCTATTTATTAATTCAGCCCTTTGCTACGCGTTTGTTCGTCTTTTTCCTGGTATTTTTAGAAAGGCACAGCATGTGTATCGAATGAACTTTTTGTTCCCCCTTTATACCACGTTCCCCCGATCCACTTAAGTTTTATAGGGCGTGCATGTTTTTAGCCACTTTCTTCTTGTGTAGTTACTTCGTTGCAAGGTCTTGTAATTTTTTGTCAGAGGCAAAGAGCGCTAGGTGCAATCCTGATGAAATGTTTTATGTTTTAGCCTTGCGATTCAGCACAATGCAAGGTGTTCTTTGTGGCGAACACTTGTTTCTGGCCAAATAGAGAAATTGACTGAAAATGTGAATTTGGATTGTACTTATGGTGCTACAGATTTGATTGTAGGAATGAGAAAGAGCTCCGTACATACGCAAGTATAAATAAACTTTTTAATCAGCCATTAAGAGTGTGCACTGTGTGAATGTTTCGCAGCTACTCAGTGCAGCCAACGGCCACAGTTTACAGCACAGCAGTCTCCAGTTTGGGTAAAGCACAATCATTTTCATAAACACATTTTTGCGATAAAAGTGGAGTTTGCCCCAAACCTGTGATGCCCTTGACAGCTGTTGCAGAACTTGCTCATTTCATTCTCTGTGTAATAGAGAGTGAAATGAGCAAGTTCTGCAACAGCTGCAACACTGATCCACTCACTTCATGTCAAAGCCTGGCAGTTATTTTTTGGGCTCCCTTTTGGGCACATTAACGGGCTCCTCCTAATGTGTGCAGTGTTTCACCTCTGAGGTTCATGGGGCAGGCTTTATTGTAATGTATCTATGTTTACTGTAGTGTGCAGCACTGTGGCTGTTGTCATTGTAGTTGCATCTGTGCTGTGATCGACAGTTTCTCACTTTTAGAGCAGTTGTATTAAGACTGACAAATGAATGGAATTGACAATTTGAACGGTGCACACGCCGTTCTTTGTTTTCATTGAAATGAAATATTTTCCACATAAATCATATACTTCTGCCTGAGGGAAGCAAAATACTAGTTGATTTTTTATGGGGATGCGCAGAATTTCGTGCAGTGTCATAATTGATGAAAATAGCAACATCGAAATGCCACGACTTATTAAAACGGTGATTACATTGGCAGTAAACCGTGGTATCACGTTGCAGCAACTCTACGCGTGCATTTCAGCTAGGAATTTCTATTTGAAATTATCGGCTCCAAGCCACTCCCCCTGACAGCGATGGCCATATTAAAGCAGCCTGACTGATGTGACCCGACAGCACTGTCTGCTGCAAAACTTCCTCGCACACGGTTGGTGCGGAGCAGAGCAAGTGCCTGCTCGAGTCCAGCCGTGGCACATTATGGTGAAGTCTCAGAGTCTGGTAGAAGCTAGACAGAAAAGGCATGTAGGCCTTTGTTGCTTTTGTCCCCCTGTCATGGGGTGTCTCTCCACCACCACCCAACTTCGCCCGGCCCCTATCCCAAACAACCCACTCACCATGCGCAGTTCAGTCTCGAGCAAGCACTTGACCGTCGGCATATGTCATCACAATCGCAAGCGTGCCGGTTTTATCTCACTGCCACAATGTTCAGAAGAACTTTTAAAAATTTAATTGCAAATTACTCGCTGCACCAGATCGGCTCATATTCTGCCCAGTTCAGAGATGTATAGCAAACAACTGGCAATAAATAGCTCGAGTATAAAAATGGTGTCACAATCTAAACACGAATGGACCTATCTATATGGGAGTAAGCTGTCCCCTAGTGTACTCCCTTACTCTTTTTTTTACTCCTTTTTGTTTCGTGTGCATGACCTGTTCAAGCACCCAAAGGATCATAGAAACTGCACATTGTGCTTGAAATTGCAAAAAAAATGTTACTGGTGAAAAAAATGCACAAAAATGCCGCACGACATGCTACACTGCTCACTGTTTTGCGAAATATTTACTGTTTGCTTTATGGCATAAAAGACATCTTATTTCTGAGATAAAGATGCAAAGTTCTGAAACAAAGAAATCTCGGCTAGGTGCATACCCACTCTTGGAAAAAGTAGAGTTCGCTTTGTACACAACTGTGTACATGGCGTGTCAAAGGGTTACGCTGCTGCTTACTCACTAATGAGCGTGTTATTTTTAAATGGTGCTGACATGGCAGGCGCATTTATTAAGTGGGCAAAATTGACAATTAAAATGATCTTACCTAGGTGATGCACCTATCAAGCATGTAATTACAGTAGTTGCCACTGTCACTTCTTGGCCCAAGGGAAAATAATAAAATTTTGTAATACGGCTGCCTGTCCGATGTTGAGAACGAAATGTGTCAGTTCAGTGCTCCAAGCTAGCGCTTTGCCATTGTCCCGTCTTCAATCTCACAAGTTAACAAGATCCTTGTCTTTGCGTCTTCAAATCTGTCAGCCTATATACTGTTACTTTCTCTTCAAAACGCTCCTGTTTCCGGTAATTAACCGCCTGTGTCTTGGCCACTCCCTCGTAGTGGGTATGTGCCATCTTTGTTTGAGGCCAACCAACCAACGCTTCGCCAATCTTCCACTGTGGGTATGCACCACATCACCAGAAGCCAATAATAATAATAATAATTGGTTTTTGGGGAAAGGAAATGGCGCAGTATCTGTCGCATCTCGGCGGACACCTGAACCGCGCCGTAAGGGACGGGATAAAGGAGGAAGTGAAAGAACAAAGGGGTGGCCATAGTGGAGGTCTAGAATAATTTCGACCACCTTGGGATCTTTAATGTGCACGGACATCGCACAGCCAATATATTCAATCGCTTCGCGTCCTCGCTTCGCAAGGACGCAATTACACGCGCTGACGCTCTTTGCGTCATTGTTTCGGAACCACGAGCCTGCTCTCGCGCCACGCTCTGGCTTCCACGCGCCGCGTCCCTTGCAGAAGAACGACAGCCATGTCAGGCCAGCCGCCAACCCAAACCTCCAGTGCGCCGTCGCTGCCGGCCCAGTCCGAAAGCGGTCCACAAGAGTCTCCATGGCAGGCGGCGCTCAAGTATTTCAACAACGCGACCAACCCGAGCGAGGCCACGTCCCAAAACCCGCCGTCAGCCGGAGGCCCGTTCTCGCGTCTGCAGAGCGCCCTCGGCTACTTGGCCGACCGGGCGTTGGTGCAGACCTCAATCACCATCGAGTCCAGCAGCGACGCCACTGCCTCCTCGTCGGCCACGGCCGACGGTCGCGAGCAACCATCGCCAAGGCCCTCGACTACGTGTCCCTCTCGGTGTTCGCACCGGAGATGATTCGTTCCAGCAGCTCCAGCTCTTCCATCGGTGTCACCATCGTGCGTCCGCTGTCACGATCCTGCCTGCGAGACGTCCGCTCCACTCCCAATTTGGTCGCCAACGTCCCTGGAGTCAACCAGCAGCGGCGACCGCCAGGCCCTCGAGCCTCCGTGCCCACCGTACGGTCCAGGTACCGGCTCAGGCTGGTTCCCAGCGCTCCAGGACAGCCCGAACCGCCCAGACCTGTCACACCCACGCAGAGCGAGGCCTCGGTAACCTCAGTCACTACTACGCAACCATCGCATCAAAGTGGCCAGTACTATTACGCGTGCAACGCCAGCGGACAGCCCACGTCTTACTACGTGCTGCTTCCGTCAGGTGCGTCCAGTTGCCGCCAGGAGCACTCTTGCTGTTCGGAGTGTCGTTGCGGCTACCGCTACCCGGACCCCCTGGAGATATTCCGGACCTTCTCCATGCAGATGAACTCCTATCGCAACTTCGGCCTGCAGAACCCGTTCGGTATGAGCAGCATCCTGCCATACTGGCCGCTTCCCCAGCACCCTTACTACTTCTACCCGCCGGGGCCCATCGTGCCTTCTTTCCAGACGTGGCTCAGCTCCCGGAGTTCGAACTCCGACAGTTCGCGGTACAGCGGGCGAGGTCAGTGCGAACAATGCGCCTGGGAAGCGAGGCAGAAGCGAGCGTCGCCCGCCAAGGCCGTCCGCGACTTTTCTACGCTTGTCCAGGCCGCACCTAGTGGTCAGCAGCCGCTTCGGTTGAAGAACAAGGTCCCTCGAAAGTGCGCAAAATTCGAAGGACAGCCCGTAATTGCCTCTGCAATGGGTGTGCAAGCTGCTGGTGCCGGTGTCAAGCCCGTTGCACAAGAGGCTCAGGGTCCAGAGGCTTCCACAAAGGCGTCCGAGTTTCTCGGGAAGCCGATCGAGAGCGATCCAGGCCAGATGACGGCTGCCGCACCAGTTCCTCCAGATTATCTCGCAACCCGGAAAACAACTGATAAGGAAGAACTGCAAGCACCTCCAGGCAGTGCGGCTGCCACAGTCGAGCAGCTTGGCGCCGCCTTTGATGCGACTAAATCTCTGCCCACATCCGCAATCCAGCCCTCGCTTATGGTTGAGGGTCAGGACCAAGCATCAGCCGGTACTTCGCCAACAACCACGCAAGCCCCTGGAATCGCCCCCGTTGAGCCTCAGGCCACAACCGCATCCGAAACCCAGCCCTCGCTATCGGCTGAAGCCAAGGACCAAGTACCACCTGGTCTCTCGGACATGACAAAGCCACCCGCGTCACTTCCTATGGTGCAGTCCCTCGGCTCGCTCGAACCACAAGCCGCAGTAACTGGCTCGCCACAGCAGGCTTCTGACAACCTCCCATTCGTCAATTTCACCGAACAGAAACGGCAGGGAGCACTTGAGGCAGGGCGAGCGGGAGCCGGAGTTTCTCCCATTCAAGGCACGGCCGCGCCGTCTATTCAGGGACCTTTATCGATGCAGTCCTTGCCGCAGCAACCGGCTGAGCTACAACCGACGTCGCCGACAAACATGGTACCAGGTCCTTTATCGTCTCAGTCACCTGGAACGCAGTTGTCCCTGCCCCAGCAACCGGCCGAGTTACAAACGACATCGCCGCAAAATGCTGCGGCGGAAAGGGGGGTATCGCAACAGCCGCCTGTGATGTATTCCATGCCAGAGACGATGGCTGTGCAACCGCCTGGACCTCCTCAACCACGTGCGGGCATGTCGGCAGCCGATGCTGCACCAGCAGAACAGCTACCACCCGAGAATGCACTACAAGATGCCGCGAGCGAGGACGAGGGCGAGGTTCCACGCGAATTAAGCGCTCCCACCGCAGCGACCACGGGTGCCTTTGGCGACGACGAGGACACGGAAAACATGACTGAAAAGGTGAGGTGTGCATAGATAAAAGAGCTGCCGGCAAAAGACTAAACATGTTTTAGTTCAATTGTGGTCAGTGTCGGGTCGCTTCGCAGTTGCCCATCTACTACTCGTGTCCCTTTCTGAGCATCGCTCTCTTCATGCTTCGTCGTTGGTAGGGACGGACCCGCAAGAATTCTCGTGCAGGAGTGAAAACAGCGTAAACGTGCAGAGCGCTATCCGAGTATGATTGTCAGGATTACGAAACTATATGGCTTCACATATATAACGAATCTCCGTGTAGTTCGAACTATAACTAAATTGGCTCGTCATAATGAAACGTTGTGGTTTCTCACAAAACGGGGCGCATATATTCAGACGAGCAGTTCAGATCACATTTTGCACATGGAATGCTGCGCAAGGGCGCGTGTAAAATGGGGCCTGACGTACGTAAGCGTCAAAGCAGCAATGGCCTCCATCCCTGCCGCGAAGAAAGTGAATGATAAAGTAGCGTTCGCTTTGAGTGCTGGACGATGGGCACAGGCACCTCGCTGGAGTGCCCGAAACTAATACATGTCTCGGCATCTGCAAGACATGCAGGTTGGCTGTTGCTGCTGGGGAATAAACTATAGGATTGACCGTGTACAGTTTTGTATATATGCAACCCTTATATAAAAAAAATTGCTTTTCGGGCATCCAGTCGAGCTTTCCACATCGAAAGCACTTGGAACCTCTAGAGGGCGAGGAGAATATAAAGTACATATAGTCCCCAGCCGTTACCTCCAGGAGAGAAAATTAGAGGTCAAGGGCCAACTGGTCAATGTGAGCCGCTGATGCCAGCTACGCCCGCCATTGGGGAGAGGGAGGTTGGGGCAGTGTCGGGAACGAAGGAAGGTCAAGCAAAGAGACGTTACGCAAGCGCATGCACCCGGAACGGGTGATGAGCGTGCCCGCATAGTTCTTTCTCCTGGAGGTACTGTATCTGCTCTCCACAACAGTGGAGTTCCGGGACACTGCATGCTCCCATCACTACCTAAAGGAGTGAGCACGCTGACGTCACACGGGCTGCTACTTTGAGACCGCATCAATGTGAAAAACCGCTGTAAGGAAAGGGGAACTTGCACTGCGTTTTTCAAAGCGACGTACCCCCTCCGAATGTGTTACGCACCTTAAAGGGACCATTAAATATTTACCTAGGTTACAAAAAGCGCACGAGTGATCGATATTCTATCAACTGTCACTGCAGTGCAAATTTTCATTGACACCGAAGACATCGGCGATTAAGTGATGTTCCTGATCTCCACCCTCAACTCGTACAGAAAATTTAGAGGACGCTTAAGCAGACGCGACAATGTGTCGCAGCATTGCCGAGGAGTACACGGAACGCCATCGGCGCGACGCGTGGCCCGTTGGGCAATTTAAGGAAAGGCCGCCTGTCTCATATCTCTGCGGACACCCGAAACGGGCCGCAAGGGAAGGAATATGAAATGAACAATTGCTTTTAAGGAAAGGAAATGACGCCTGTCTCACATTTCTCGCTGGACACCCGGATCGCGCCGTAAGGGAAGGTAAAATCGATCAATCAATCCTTAACGCTGTCGCGTTAAAATCCCTTCCCTTACGGCGCGGTTCAGGTGTCCACAGAGATGCGCCATTTTTCGCTCACGGCCAACGACGCCGACGACACCGGCTTTTCTGCGACACGAGCTCCTTAACGCTGTCGCGTTAAAAAAAAGTAGGGCTTCAACGCAGTTAACCGACTAGACCTGCGAAAGCATGTGTTCATTCTTCGCCTAATTCTTTCCGGCATCTTTTTCTATTGGTTTTTTGGGGGGAAAGGAAATGGCGCAGTATGTCTCATATATCGTTGGACACCTGAACCGCGCCGTAAGGTAAGGGATGAAGGAGGGAGTGAAAGAAGAAAGAGAAATAGGTGCCGTAGTGGAGGGCTCCGGCATAATTTCGACCACCTGGGGATCTTTAACGTGCACTGACATCGCACAGCACACGGGCGCCTTGGCGTTTTGCCTCCATAAAAACGCAGCAGCCGCGGTCGGGTTCGAACCCGGGAACCCTAACCACTGAGCCACCGCGGCGGGTTTGGCATCTGGCACGCAACCTGGCACGCAACCGCGTTTCTCGCTCTTCGTCTTCACGCACTCTCGCCACTCGGCGGCAGCTGGAGCGACGGCCTCCTCTCACTGGCTGCAGCTGACGCGACGCTCTTCCGAACAGACCCGAGTTACTCCGAGGCTTGCATAATGTAGAGTGCAGTCAACCGAGCGTTCGTGCCGCGTACGAGACCACAAAAGCGAGCGGGAAATTTACAATACATTTTTAAAAATTCCCGCTTTTGCGCCTCGCAGCGACGCGCAGTGTCGAGCTTTCGCGCGAAACCTGGCATACGACGTCACGTCGTGCGAGTGACGTCAGCAGCCAGCAGTTATCATTGGTTCGCTTCGCCAAATTCTTTCAAAAGTCACGCAGCTACCATGGTCGCGGCCACTCCGTGCGCGCCGGCAGCCGGCGGAGGTAAGGGAGGGGCCGAGTGGGTGGGGTCGGCGGAGGAGCGCCGACGTTTTGGCGTGCGAGAGAAGGAAAGGCGCAAGAAGCGGAAGTCCAAATCTTGACTACATATAACTCGGCTTCCAAAAAAACGCATTGAAAAAATTTTTGCTGGAGAATATTTGTGCAGCGGTGTCCTTTAACATCCCAGACTTATTACCCCTGTGATACCCCTGTCACACGGGCACCGCAAAGGCCTTTGACAACCAGGTCCTTATATCCAAAGGCATGAGGAGTGCAGCTACACGGCACAAATGCGCCTTTGTTGCTAAGGGCCTTGGAGGCGAAGGCGCCCATCCGAGACCTTTGGAGTCCAAAGGCGCGGCCTTCGAGAGCCTGCGATCGCAGTGCCATCGAACGTTGAAAAGTAAAAGCAATGAAAAAAAACTAGATGAGCAAGGGATTTGCGTAGTTGCTGCACGCACTGCAACCCCGTCATCAGGTCAACTTCCGATCTTGAGCTGTGGCTGAAATTTGCGAGTGGCAGCCGACCTGTGTTTACGCAAATATTTTTCTCTTGCTATGCAGCTTGATTGGCGGCAAAGTAAACCAGCTCACTTCTTCTACTGCATACTGGTGGTTCTAAGGTCATTCACCATACTTAGACAATTTTTTTCTGAACTATGAGGTTTGGTTTCGAGGAAGCAAGTTGAGTTTTCTTTACTACAGGGCCACATATGAGCAAGTAGAAATTAGAAAGTTTCAAAAAAATAAATCATCCCACAATGATTCCTCAATACATCTTTGCAGGGTTTTGCAGTCGGGACTGAACAACCGGTCAACGATACCGCCTCAAACCGTTCGCAACACACAGATGACACTTCTGGGCGCGTGGACGGTCCAGACATTGTGCAAGCAGACAACCCTATGCTCCCAGACAGCCCCATGGATGCAAGCCCTGCACAAAGACCTGTGGGAGATGCAGGCCTTCCAGCACAAGCCAATCCTGCACCAGAACACGCTATGGAAAAGCCAGACGAACAAGCTATCAACATTGAACCGGTCGTTGGTGACGACAATAAGCCGGATGAAAATGTAGCTCAACCCGAGGTTAGTATGCATGCAACTGGCAAATTTATGACAGGTGTACAACCTTCAGTGTTGAGTGTTGAATAGCATTTGTCTGCAACAGAGTAACAAGCTGTGTGGTTCGGTAAAGAAAATCTGCACATTAGAACAATACCTTAAAGGAGGTGGCAAAGGAAATGACAACACATTTTCAACGAATTTAGACAGCACAGATGCAAAATATGGCAGAGGGAGCATTCGTATCAGGCGACCACTCATCCAGCTCATGATCAGGGAATGGCAGTGAATCGCCAGTTTTCACAGGTAACTAAATGCAGATTAACAACGGTATTTCACACGTTAAAACTAGACTGATGTATGATACCTTTAAATTCAATAAGAGTATCGCATTACATGTTTTCACTGGCATATAATGAATCTCCATATTGTAAATAAAAGTTATTACAAAGAAACTGGTCTGAAAAATTGAATATTTGTTCACTGGCCAAATATTTTTCAATGGAACGATCTTTATAATAAACTAACATACACGGCAGTACTTCTGCTATTAAACTGCAATACTGCCAGTGCAAATTGACTCAAGTTTCCCCACAATTAAGATCTATCAGGGCTGAAGCGCACCTTCCCTTGTCCGCTGCTCCCTTAATATTAGTAATTCACTTTCTTGGCATTCACTTGCTGCAAGTTAAGCGAGGAAATAAATCTTAAGAGTAGAGTTTTTAGTTATGGCGCATGACCGAGACCAACCACTGTGAGAATGAATGTGACGCTGTGTGGTAGATAGCGGATACCCAACAATAGAACTCCGCCCAATGAAAAAAATTTAATTATGTATACTAGGATAGTGAGTCTGTCGGAAAAAGTGGTACCTGTGGGCAATACAAGGATTCAGTGTCATCTGCTAAGGATGTTTACTGCAGATGATAAGGTCTATGCTCATAGCTGGTTCTTTATCCTTTAAGAACACTGCTCACTAAGCAGGCTAGGTTTTTCATTTATGCCTCAAAGGCTGGACAAACATAAATGTGATTTATAAGGCTTTACTAATTAGTAGACCTCAAGATGGCATCTCTGTGCAAATTTCAGCTGTGAAAAAAAAAAACCTGTCAGCAGAGGCAAAGTAATCAACCACATGCGCAGTTCTGAAAGCTGACTTTCCAAAGTTGATGAAACCAAGATGGCAAAGCTCTAGCCAGTTGTTGTGCAGATACAGGGCAAGTGCCAGAAGAAGCAGCATACATTTTTTGTTACAGTCAAGCAAAAAACCACATGCTCTCGCACTGAGATTGCTCAGAACTGACTGTCGGCCATCATTTTTGAGTCAACTTGGATTTGTGCAAAAACATGCTTGCGGAATTTTATTTACAATATTCTACTTAGTGGTAGTTTCAGCTGAAACTGTTTTCTTCAACTGTTTCCTTGCTTTGCTGTTACCAAACCTATCAATTTTGCAATATCACTAAACAGTTCTTTCATGGCACTTTTTCACTGCAGCAAAATGAAGATAAGCCTGCCGCCGCAGGCGACGCTGTTGTGGGCACTCCAAACAATTTAAACGGCGCCATTATTGGCTGCGCTGCCATCCTTCTGATTTTCATCATTGCGATGATAGTCTACAGCATTGCATCGGCGTCCTATAACGCACCCTTGGACGTTGTCACCGAGACGGAAACATCACAGGCAGCTGCACTCATGTTTGAGATTGAGCACTACAACCACTCTCACATCGTAGCGGACGAAGAAGAGCCAACAGAAGCCAGTCTGTTGGACCTATGAGTAAAAGGACTGAAAAACTGCGTGTACAAATGGTACACGAGGACAGTGAATCAGAGGACTGGGCGCTCAGCATTGAAAGGATATACCTAGCTTGGCATGTACAATTGAACAATGCTTCCACACGCTAAGCTCAATATCTAAATAGGGATGTAAGCTCATACAAGGACTCTCTTTATGAAGACTGCCTTATTTCATTGTTTCATCATGAATTACCCTGCTGCTTATGTCATGCCTAATGAGACAGTGCTACTATATTGTGGGAAGGAATTTTGCAAATTTAGTCGCGCAGGATGCTGCGCTGTGTACACACTAGAGCCCGTTATGTGTGAAATGTGCATGTGCGTGCAAAGCAAAGGTTCACACGTTTGATTAAATGTATATGCATGAACGTCACTCCTAGCCCTTATTTTTGAAAATGTTGTCGCCTGTCGAGGCTTTAATTTCTGCACTTGACTTGAGTATATCACCGGGCTTGCGCCAACTTTGCAAAAAAGGCACTCCTGGCCACTGTGTAGGAAGGCACCCTTCGTATCCAGTGAAAAGCACCGCTCAGCTCACTGCGTCGGACTTCATGCCTGAAAAAACAAAAAAAGCGCATGCCTACTTTGCAGGCTTGTGGTGCTTTCAGATGCAAGCAACTTTGGTGTATCATGGCCCGTACAAGAGCAGCATTACTGCCGACCTAGTGAACACAGCCATGACAACTATGTGTTAAAGAAGCTACATACAAAAATGATAAAATTTTGTACTACGTGACCCCTCAATTCAAACCAATCAAAATGTCTCCAAAAGTTTTCACGGCTGCAATGAGCAATAAGGACAGAGTAATATTTCCCTAACACACCTTCACTCACTCATTTTGCCACCACCATTTGTCGGGGGGGAGCAATTGAAGCATGCCAAACTGTACAGCGGATAAGTGAACAAAAAGCTTATAATTAGTCCACTCTGTAATTACAGCTCAAGCGCAGGTTTTTTAATACCCTTAACCTTGACCGGATAAAAGCATTGGTGTGAATAGTCTGAAGTTCATGTTCTGCATATAACTAAGCAAACATAGTTTTCGAACTCCGATAATTCAGACTTTATTTAGAAACCATCGCACCGGTGCTTAATGTCTGGCTTCTTCGAAGGGGGTCTCTATCGATTCGAACACAGATGGAGTGGAAAATAAACAGAGAAAGCGGCTGGCGGCCTGTTTTACACATCACTTTACACTAAGGGGAGAAATCATTTGTAAATGTGGTTGTTTGCTCAACTTATAACACAGACCTGAAACAAGCGATCCCCATGCTCTGCCAGTGAGCTAGTTGTTGCTGTGTAGCCTTGAAGCTGGTGTCTTTTTTTTTCCATCCTTTGCGTAGTGCTGGCAACTTTTTATTTTTCTCTGTCTCGGGTTTTAGGAAGCATGGTAATGATCCTCACTATGAATCGCAGTGAAACTTTTGAAACGACAGAGAAGAAATGTTCCGACCACCACCGACAAGAAGAATACAAATGGTTGTCTGCTTCCGAATCATGCACTCCACATGTCCTAGAGCGGAGGGTCTCGGATCCTTTATCAATACTGACGATGCATCTGACACCTACTGAGAGCCCCTGACTTTAAGCCCTGAATTGCGCATCCCATAGAAACATGCATGTTTACGACCGATATCTCTGAGTTTTGTGATTTTTCGATGCCAGCAATTTTTCAATTCTTCAGCTTGAAGTAGATGCAGGCAAACATTGCTACCATGAACACCCAAGCCTTCACTGTTGTCATAATCGTGAAAGGTGCTATCTTGGATGCATGATTCTGTTCTATCATTAGTACAATGCTGCATGGATGGATGGATAGAAGATGGGAGTGTCTCCTTTGAAACGGGGTAGTGCCACCAGCACTGCCACTTCGTGGCAAGTCAAATATTTTGTGAGAATTGATAAGAGCACAATTTAAAGCACGCGTTCTCATGGGTTCTGTGTCGCAGTATATTAGCACTGTTCTTGAGCACATAAGAGAGCAGTTCGAAGCTCCTCGTTCAAGATGAACTTTTTCTTGTCTTTTAAACCAAGAATTAGCAGCAGCATGCAAATCATTTGCCACTATTCCTGAGCGTGCCTGTCGTGCTTTTGAGCCACTGTTTAAACAGCTTTGAGACAAAGAGGAAGACAAAACTGGAAGTTAGGGTAATGCATTGCCGACAGAATGGAATTACGCCAATGGCAGACCTGCAACCTGCAGCTTCAGTGCAGGCCCCTTGACCCTCATCCGTATAATAACGCACTAGCGCCCATCAAACCGCCCTCACAAGAGCCTCGAGGGGACAATGGCTGTTGCTCCCATTGCCTAGCCGCCAGCGTCTGCTGGTCTGCCGTGCATGAGAGACTGCAGCCGGTGCTGAGCTTCCGAACTAAAGGGCTTACGAAACGGTTTTGAAAGAAGCTATCAAATGCAAGCATTATGTAGAGTACATGCCCATAAACATGCACACCACACACAAGTCCTCAAAAGTGAGCCGATAATTTACAAATAGATTTTAAAAATTCCCATTCCAATGCCTCGCTGTGACCACCAATGCCAGTCTTCTGTTCAAATGCTGCCTTGCAACGATATTTGCCTTGTCCTGAGGGGGCTTAAACCACAAGGATGTTTTGTGGATGAAGTACTCAGGGCCATGGCTAGCTTGAGATGTCAGCTATCACTGCGTCGGTCCCTTTCAGCCTGCCCTCTATTCTCTTGTCCAGGGGAGCGAGCAGTCAAAAAATGAAAGGTAAACAATCAAACCAAGGAGGTGGAGCGTAGTCTTAGCCTGTATTCTTTTTTTCTGGCTTCCCCCCGATATAAGAGTTGAGAAAGATTATTGTCTCCAACCTCTGATATCTCCGGTGCTGCATAACCTACTAAATTTAAAATTACGGGGGGGAGGATTGTGGGTGATTGGGCCAACCGTGTCGAAATTAATTCAGAGCGCTTCATTATATTGTGTTTCATGACCCACAGAGGTATGTAAACACCAATTATTAATCATTGAGTCATTAACACGTTCACTGTGGCAGCGATTTTCGGGGCCCTAATCCCTGTATGTCGCAATTTTCCTGGGTGCAGCATGACTCACCAGTGAGCCTCCTACAAAGTCAACTTCATAGAACCAACAACAGATGGCAAGAACAACCTGATGTGCATGTTTTCTGCAAGTTTTTTGAAAAAGCTGAGCTGTACCATTGCGCCACTCCGTATTCGCATCACACAGAAGGAATACACGACGTGACCTAACGATGACACAGTGAACGGGTTAAATTTGTAAGAGTCAGGTTTTGCCAAGTTGAGACTTGACAGCAGCCCTGTTACAGCATCAGCTGTTGCAGCCTGACCCCTTCCTCTCATTATCTCTCGTTTATCATCTATATGAAACGACATCGTAACTTTTAATAAACTGCACATCTCCAACCAAAAACTTCAATTTTAACCCAACATTTCGAAGCCGACTCGGCTCCTTCATCAGGGGTGACTGTGTCTTTTAAGTATGGAGGGGAGAAGGCGGTCAAAGGAACGAAAGCTGTGATGCGAAAGGCATGGGGGAGAGGGAGGAGAGGGGGGTAAGGCTGTTAGTCACATTGTCACACTGTGGGGAGGCGGTCAACGGCAACTTTTTTTCGTTGAGTTAAAGAGCGAAGTTGCTGGGCATATACTGGGGGCAGGTTTCCTTTTGTGCGGTTGATGTTGTTCGGGGTGGTTTGGATGTGCCAGGATTCCAGAAGGAGCCTTTTGTGGTAATTTGTTTCGGTTCCGAGGATGCGGGTTACTTAACAGATCACATGACCTACTGTCATCAATCACATGAGTTACCGAAATGACCTGCTGGTCACACTAAGGTCCTGTGACCCATCAACTATGAGCAGGTCATCATCAGCCTGACTACACCCACTGCAGGGCAAAGGCCTCTCCCATGTCCCTCCAATTAACCCCGTCCTGCACCATCTACGGCCACTTTGTCTTGTCCCCATAAACTTTCTAATCTCATCCGTCCATCTGACCCTCTGCCGCCCCCTGCTGCCCTTGCCTTCCTGCTTGCTGTGTGTGCTGCTGCACTTCCTTCAGTAGGTTATGTGCCCCGGTAAAATTTGTTACACATAACCATGGCCCCTCACACAACACAGAGCTCATAAGAACCGACGCTGAAACTCGTGTGACATCATGTGAGCACCCCTTTTTGCCTTGACTCATAGTCATGTCAAGATAAAGGTAAATGGAAATGCGCATGGGCAAGACATGTAATGTGAAGAGAAGAGAATTAACCGACGATGGAATGCAGTGGCTTTCAAGGGAAGGCAAAGCATAGCAGGGGCCAGCAGAGAGTCGGAGGGGTGGACAACATGATGTTTGAGTGTACACTGCAGGTGACCCTGTCCTGCGCAGCCTTTGTCCTGCAGTGGACGTAGCTAAGGTGACGATACTTCGTAGTGACTTTTGCATCTGGAACACTCGAATAACAACACGATAGGGGCAGCTATACACACCTCGCTCGAGCTGCTGGGGGTCCATGCGCAATATGAAAGGCAGTATGCTGCCGATGCGCACACTGCCAATAAGGCCTGCGAAAAAGAGGTCCTCAGTCAGGGAGGGCTGCAAGGCACGCAGAGGCGCCAGCTGCAGCAGCAACCGGTGTGCACGGCCCCCGCTCCAAGCGCCACCGGCACCGCTTGAGTGTGACTCCAGGTCCCGGCAGGTGCGCTCCTGGAGCTGCTCCAGGCGTGCGCACCACTCTTGCCCTAGGCCTGGCCGGTCTGCACAGCATCGTCACAGAGACAACTGAAGGATGAGTTGTCTGGGTCTTCAAGCACTAAGTGTGATATGTTGAGAGACAGCTTCAGCAGACGGCAAGTTTTTTATTGTTCTTTATTTAGAATTTTCTTTAAATCAAAATTTACCACACGACTTTTCACAATGAATGGTGCCTGTTCAGGCCGCATGGTAAGGTGTTTACAGCATAAAAGTGTACGCAATCTGCAAGCCACAAGGTTGCTAGTTTCACTTCTTTCAGGTGCTGTGCCCAGACGCAACTAAGCATAATGCCCACAAATGAGGGCGGAACCATAATGTGCTGAAGTCCGAAATATTCGCATAGGACCATCTCAAACCAGGCATGCAAAATGACAGCAGAAAACCTTTTTAACAAGGACACCTCCGTGTTTCTCCAGTAGCTCCAGTGCAGATTCACTGAGCGTGCTTTTGTTTACTTTTCTGGCAAGCGTAAACACTTTTTAATGAATACCTGACTAGAGCCCAAAACTACAAGCACTGTCACATAAATAAGGCAAACTAGCAGCCTGTGTAGTAAAAAGTTGATGCACTTCTGCACACAATAGACAAGATGCAGGAGCTATAATAGGAGTGCAGCGATGATGTGAGATAAAATTACAGCCAACATCCTTGGCCGCTAAGTGAGTCACACTGGGCTGCCCACAACAAACATTTCATACTTACTGTTACCTACACGCCACTTCAGACAATCTTATACATGTCGTATGTGTATATATACTTGCCACACACTGCACATGGCACCGGTTTTCCCAACAACATTAGTACCAAACCTGTGATGCAACTGTTTGCATACAGCTTTCTGGGTGTTGTCATAATTCTCGTTGCATATAGCTTAGTTGTGCTAGTCAAGCTAGAGGCTAGCTTGCGACGGGGATTCGAACCAACAATATTAGCACTTTCAATTGTATGCCTTCCCAGGCGCTTTACCCCTTCCCTTAAGGCACGGTTGAGGTGTCCAGTTACTGTGCCATTGCCTTTCCTCAACAACCAATTTGCATATCAAAACTGTGATGCAACCATTCCTCGTACAGTATTCTGGGTGGTGTCATTCACATTCTGGTTGGTGTCATTCACGCATGTGTGCGTGTGTGTGGGTGGGTGGTTGTCAATGCATTCAGGGACAGTAATTCTTAAACATTCCCACATGTAAGCAGTCTTAACTGTCCCTACCGAATATATTTTTAAATGTGCTTGTTGGTGAAACTTTAGTGCTTCTTGTAATGTCAGTTTTCTGTTTCACAACCGCAATAAGCCCACTAGATGGTCGCTCAGCTTAAAAACTGTGCTCATATTGGTTTCAAATAAAAGAGTTCAGAAGTCTGCACCGTGTGTGCATGGCGTTTTTTTCTAGTCCACAACCCACGATTTTTCGCAGAGTTTTTTTTTTTCAGGCTTCCTCACAAAGCACAGCCAGCCGAACCCTGCTCCACTCACCAGGGCAGAAAAGCACCAGGGACTTGAGCAGGGCATACTCCTGGTCATCGGGCTGCAACCGCTGCGTGGCCGCAACCAGTCGCTGCAGGGCGGCCACATGCTCCGACACCTGGACACGCTGAGAACCGCCCATGATGTCACCCGCGGGGCTGCCCTTGGCGTTCAAGTGGGACGCCACCGTCGACAGCAGTGTGGAAAGCTGCATCTGCTCCGCACACTGCAGCAGCCCCAGGGTGAACACCTCGCTCCAGGCCGACTGCACCAGTGCCAGCTGCAGTGACGCCCTTCGAAGAGCAAACCAAGGAAGAATGTCAATGCCACTCCTTTCAGCAGCAGTGGCCGACCCTTCCGAGTCTGCATATAAAACTTGGAAGGGTAGAATTTCGAGCCAGCTGGTCACACACGTTCGGGGTATGGCAGCAGAACGAACGGGATGCGAGGAAAAAAGGCGACTATAGGACGACCTTGTCCTGTTTGAACCCTTCTTTCTCATGTAATGTACAGTCATGGACAAAAGTGCACGGGATCCAGGTGCACGGAAGATAATTTATTTCCGTGCAGTCGGGAAAAGCAGGCCAATCAAAATCACTGAATCACGACGGGATGTGCGCGCTTCACACAGTGGAAAAATACCGGCTGACTAACGAGGCAAGAAAGAAATTTTTTTTCTGCGAATCTAAGTTCCATAAACTTTTGTCCATGACTGTATATTGTGTTATCTTACAATGAGCAAAAACTGTACATAAAAGATTGCACACTAAGAAGTGCAATCAAAAGACAAGCTCACAAACAAATTTAAGACTCCGTTACTTTCAGTTTTAACAGCAACACTTCTTTTGTGTATAATGCGCTGAAAATGGAAAAGAAATGTGGTCTTCACAGAAATGTAAGGATCTGCTCTTTCAGCTCCAAAAGTGCAATCGCTCTGGGCACATTCAAATACGCATGTCAAGGGCTGGGATTAATCTTCACTGCAACAGTGGCTCCAATACTGGCTGTAGCTTCAACGCAACTGCAGTAGCGTCACTGTATTCACTGATTTGACCCCTTCAAGTAAACATGCCAGGATAAGTTATCCACCCAAGTTCATGGCCTTTAATACCGTGTATGTTCACTTATATCTGTGCCTAATTACAGCACCTTATTCACCATTTCAACACATTTAAATGAACAGGCCAGAATGAGCTAGTATCAACCCGAGATCACAGCCTACCTCCAAGGTTTCAAGATGGTGTATATGTATAAAAATCTCAAAAACCAAGCAGCAAGGAATAATAAACTTGTGTTGACTGCGTCCAGAAAGCAACATGTGCACTGCTCCACTGATGGACAGTCCCGCTGGCATTTCCTGCTGCCACAATCGCTGCTTAACCAACCACTGCATGCTATTCCCCATAATCAGAACTTGAGTACTGGCTTGAAGACAGCCATTATATTCATTTTTCATTGCTTCTACTAATTAATCCATGCGAGCAACAATGCACATGTAAACGAAATGAGCCATAAAGTGAATTTTATTTTTGAGACCTATAAGCCAAGACAGTGCATAGGAAAATTTCTCAAACACTACTGGGCAGAAGGAACCTGCTCATGGTATAAGGCAGAGTTCTCTCCACTTACGGCAGTTCTTCAAATGCTGGAAGAGTCCGCGTCCACAGCAGGGACCGGAATAGAATGCGAGACGCACTCTCGCAGACGTAATGCACGTTGAGGGCCCCTCCCACTGGGGTCGTTGGCAGGGTCACGCGGAAGAGGGCCTGCTCCTCTGAGATCAGGGGTCCGGACGATGGGCTCAGCAGTGACCCTGCACAGGTGTCAAACAGGTCAGCAAGCACACTGCAAATGGCAAGGACAGGGCTCGCAATGCTGCAGCTAATTGCAAAGAAGTTTTTGCCCTCATTATGAGCAGCTGGGATGTTGTAACAATTCATGCACCACCTTATCTGAGGAAATTTCCACTGCAAGCAAGCAAGGAACCTAACATTAGCAACTCACTTGAATATGACTCCTCGTCACCACCTTGGTCTTCACCATCTTCTTCCCAGGGCGGCCAACTGTTGCCGACTGAGACAAGGCAGTCCTTGTTTGTCGCCTCTTTCGAGTTCTGGAAAAAGCAGGACATGCTGAGACATGCTATTAGCATTACAAGGCAAGAATGCAAGAACGACAACCGCTTATTGGCTTCCTGACTGTCCTCCAGCATCCGTGATGTTGAAGCAAACGTGATGCTAATGCTGACACGCGGACACCACGAACACTGGACGTCACTTGGAATTTGTTATATAGTATGATAAAACTTAAACAAAAAACAGCAATTGGTAACAATGGGCCGCGGTATGCGGCATCCTATACTCCCCCGCAGACCAATCGGGACAGCAAACGAAATCAGCTTTTTAATGTTGGCCAATATCAAACAAACCAGAGGCATTAAAATTCTCGCGCTCTTAAAATTTAGTCATGTGATTAGCTTCTCGTTTAGGTAAGAAAAGCTTTGACAATGGGCTACTACTCTGTCGCAGCAAAATTCTGTGGGGCGGTCCTAAATGTGGACGGAGCTTCGATGCAGACTTAAGTTGTATCCGACCATAGCAGTGCAGATGACAGACGAAACATCAGACGGCACTAAACGTGACAAGGCATGGCATGCTGTCAAATAGCATTTTCTCACAATAGCAGCAATATTGTATACAGGAGAACCTCATTAATTTAAAGCCCATCAGGCCAAGTAAAACATCCGAATGAACTGGATTTTTCAATCACCCTAAGTCGAAGCAAAAGTCGGTACCATTGTACTTCGCAAAGCTTTGGTCGACATTTAGTGATTAATTCGTCACACAGCAGGAGCTCGTTTCCACCCGTCATGGTCACCGCGCCACTGCTGGTTGCCCGAAATTTGGTCATGCTGGTTTTGATGTTCACAGACCATTGCTGTGGATCTGTCTCTATGTAACTCAATTACCAGCAAAGCTTTCTGCCATTTGCCAGCGCTTTTCTACTCAGACGTTTTCAGCACGCCCAGGCATGATGGCCAAAGTGCATGCCAAGGTCGGAATTTTCAGTTTAGTGGTGCGGCACAGCTCTGAGGGTGATGCGCAGAAAGGCAGCTGTTGATCAAAAAGTAGCAATGAGAAAAGCACATGCACAGTTCATCTCCATGGCCAGTCTGGATGTGGTAGAGTATATTTTGTATTGACAAGTTTTGAGCGGCACGCAGCGGGGATGAAATATAAACAACGCTCTATGTCAGGGATGGCCAAACTGCAGCTCCTCGCGGGTCCAAGCGTGGCTTGCAACTCTCTGGCATTTGTGCCCCCCCCCCCCCCCCCCCACTTCTGCCTCTAACCTCTGCAACGGGATTTACAGGGTTGATTCCCAGGGAAATCAGCCTTAGGCAAGCTAGCAAAAATGGCAATCCAAGCTCCAACAGTCAATGCAACGATCTTGCGCTGTGCACTGGCGGTGCAGCTCACACCGCTGTCTATCTTCCTCTTTACACCGCCAGCTCTGTTGCAAGAATTAAAAAAAAAATAGCCATGCCCCCCTTTTCATCCTGGCTCTTCACTAAAAAGATAATTTTTTTTATGGCACTTTGCGTATGCCTGTCTGGCCACCCCTGCTCCATGTCAACACCACCACGGTCTGAGCTCGCCTAACATCATCAAATGACGGTCGGGTGCCAGTGAACTGCAGATGGATGCTCATTCGGCGTGACATTACCATTGTGCTTGCTAAGCCTAAGGCCGCTGCTGTCTGCGCAATGGTGAATGAAACATTAAAGAGTCCAATTAAGCGCTGCGCTGCTTAATGCAGGCTCATGCATCTAAGTAAGTGGAGCAATGCTCCGTTACCAGCTGAGCTAAGGTACTACCATTTTGTGGCGAACTCGGCTATTCCGGTACAGCATTCCAGGTCCTCGAATTAACCGGGCCAGTGTCAGCTTCCAGCTTGAACTATCCAGCATAATTTGCATTGCAAAATATGGGACCACAGGAATTCTACAAATTATCTGAGACTTAGAATCACCCGAGATCGAATCGTCAAGGTTTTACTGCATACGGCTTATGGCCACCAAACACACCTACTAGTGGAATTTGACTATAGCAATACCAAGGTGCTCTGCATTTCAAGTAAAGAAGCCACTTTCAGTCAACTTCCACAAAGGTCTGAAGCAAGATTTAAATTTAGGCTGCAACGGCCGACAGTGGCTATGGCACTTCACTTCAGGTCAGTCACAACAGGCATAAAAGAAACTGCAACACAATTGGTGCTTTGATTCTTTAATTCACATCAGCTCTTACGGCAGGCGAGAGCCAGAATTCGGCATTGAAATCGAAACTGAAACAGTATACAAATGCAGAAATTCAATTATTGTTTGATTATTTACTGGGCATAAGCAAAATCTGCATGGCAATTCCATGCATACTAATATCTCGCGCACCGTTTCAAAGAAGAAGCATGCAATCAAAAATCTGGTGTGTGTATTCCCTTAAGTTCCTTTAGTGCACCAAACAAACACATTTAACCCTGTGTTTGGTGCATGACACCACAAGACCCAACAGAACACGTTACCTGGTACTCGAGCTGCGCCAGACCTGTAGCGTGTGGTGTCTGCCGGTGAGACAGGGCCATCGCTTGACTGGACAGTCCGCCCACAGACGTAAGGAGCATGCTCGCACCTTTGTCACCTCGGCTGGCCGAGTCGGCACTGGGCTTGCGCTCCGACTGCACGGCTGTGGGGAATGACATAAAACAAAACACTCGTGACAAGTGGCGCAGCTGTGACAGTCATTAAAGGTGAATAAACGACCAAGCCTAGTGCATTTCCTTCCCTGTTCTCTCATAAGACTGGCAGCACAAGTAACTAGAACTTGCAACACTTCAAACAAGACTAGGGATCAGGGAAAGTTGCTGGGATGTCGTAGTGACAGAAACAGCACAAAAAGAAACTAGCCCACATGATGAAATGACTCACACATACAGCAATGGCTTCACAGCACCTGGACCTATACCACCTCAACCACCACACTCCCTTTTATTCACTTTATACTGGCACTAACCATGGCATAATTTCTTATTGCAGACTGTTTCATTATACAGCCAATCATAATTCATCGAATTTAGGCACTTCTTGAGGGGCCATGCAAGTTCCTGCTCCTTTTAGTATGCATGTTGTACCCCTGTCACACGGGTACCACAAAAGCGTAATGAGTGCAGCTACACGGCACAAATTTTCCGCCTATGCTGTTAAGAGCCTTGGAAGTAAAGGCACCTGTCCGAGACCTTTGGAGCCGAAAGGCGCAGTCTTCGAGAGCCTGCGATTGCAGTGCCGTCCAACGACAATGTTTGAAAACATCTTTAAAAAAAATATGAGAGATTCGTCTGCTTTTGCTTTTTGGATCTTTTTGGATGGGTGTTTACATTTTATGCCCAGATTTCAAGACGGTGAAAGTGTTGCAGCAACACCGAGTGCCCCTGGTGGCCAAGGCAATAAACAAATCCTGCTGCTACTGATGAGAGAAGCGATTGCAGTTCTTTTAAGGAAGCAATAAGAATAAAAAATTGTCTGAGCTCAACGAATGAATAGAATACCTCACTCTAATTTTAAAACACGAACTCAACGACTGTTCAACCTTTGGGCTGCACCGTGCAGCTGCATCGCTACTCCATTCAGCTTTCAGTCTTTTGGTGAAAAGAGATTTCTTTGCTAGAAAGTCCTTCGAGGATTATTGCATGACAGGGGTATCAGGCAGGAACAGACAAAAGCCAAAGCATGTGTGGTTCCTCGGCACCTCCTAAAAGCTGTTCGGTTTCCCCATTGAGAACACCTGACACAGAGAGATTATCAATGCTCTATGTGTAAACATGGGTGCAGTTCCTTTCAAAACCAGGATGCATTTCAGCTGCTTCCAGTGAATACAACCATAGCAATGGCGTGCAGTAGTCCCAGGTTTTAACAACTGCCTTGGTCTGCTCCTACCAAGCATACCAAATGTTATGTTAAAGAGCGTTACTCAGCACAAGTATGTCTATTGTCATACTTAAAGGGGGACCCTGGTCTTTGAAAAGAAAATTTTGTTAATAAAGTCACAATAATGCAATCTTTTTGGAACATAAAATTTTGTGAGCTGATTCTAAATATGTCATTTAATTTCATATAAAACAAGTCCTTGTGCAATTATAAAAGCTGTTATGCAAGTCTTATTATGCAAGCGAACTTGCTGAAATGCGTGCCAACTTGCTGAAATGCATGTCGTTGGTCTCTCTTGACATCAAGGAATGCAGTAAAGGTAAAATTATTGTTCTGCCTATTGCAGAAGTTGTGTTATGGGGTTCTGAAGCCGCCGCTTAAGAAACAAAAAGAAAAATTTGTATTCCTGTTTTTGGAGTGACAACTTAAAAACCCTATAACTCTAGTTCTATGACTGACATAATGATAATTTCAACCTTACTGGATTGCTTGATGTAAACACATACTAATGACGGGATTTCAGCAAGTTCCTTGCAGCAAAATTTCTTGAAAACTCTCTCCAGAAAATTACATAACATAGGTGTTGCTTAAGTATACGAGGACTCAGTTTACATGAAATTGAATGACATATTAAGAATTGGCACACAAAAATATACATTCTTTCTGAAGATTTCATAACTGTGACTTCATTATAAACCTCTTTATTTTCTTCTCATGATCCGGATCAGCTGTCACTACCTGCCCTAAGTATATACCTTTACCACTTCCAGCACCTCGCTGCCAATTGTGAACTGCTGTTACCTTGCTAGACTGTTGAACATTACTTTGATTTTCTGCATGTTAATTTTTAGACCCACCGTTCTCCTCTGCCTGTTTAACTAATTGATTATGATTTGCAGTTCACCTCTTGAGTGACTCAGCAAGGATGTGAAACTGACAGCAATCTGCAGAAGGCACAGTCATCACTGTCGTAGGAGGCCGCCTACAGCTTGAAGGAGAGCAGATGGAGCAGCTATATAGTACTAACAACGATTGCGTCCAGTTCCAGGACAAAATTCACATCAAACCTGCACAGAATCATACAGACAATGCAGGCAACAGTATATAACCGCCCATGAAACTGAGGTGGAAACAGGTCTCAC
Organism: Amblyomma americanum; assembly: GCF_052857255.1. NCBI lineage: Eukaryota > Metazoa > Arthropoda > Arachnida > Ixodida > Ixodidae > Amblyomma > Amblyomma americanum. Next base: position 32,290,366 of record NC_135506.1, on the reverse strand, counting down.
CGGATACACCTTGCGCAACATACTGCTTAAGGAGGACCTCAAGAAAGGCATCGTTTCTAACTAGCATGTGCGTGACCAGACTGCCATGTGCATGACGAGACTGCGTGACCACAATAAGAACAGTAGTGCAGGTCTGACAGGGCTTGCAGCCAGGCTTGCAAATGGCAATGACACATGGCACCAAGATTGAAGGCACACATGCTGCAGTCAAGGCCCAATGAATTTCTGCCAACTGTCAGTGAATGGCAAAGGCGTTTCGAAGCACAGAGGGCTCTGAAAAGACACGAACTGTGCGCTGGCATCCAGGACACATCGCAAAACCCAGAAAAGTATGGGCAACGTATGCACTACCAAAATGCAAGTATGTAAACCCCCAATTACTAGAATTCACAGCCTCGCTCAATTTCCTGAAACTGCCCGCCCACATCTTATTAGCCTTAAGGAAATCAAATGGTTTTCAAAAGGTTCTCAGGAACCTCATGTGCCTTGGCTTTCATCGCTTTCTGCCTAAAATGCATGCAAAAAAAGGACACGCAGATGCCCCGCTACAAAAAAAAAATGCCCAAATTCAAATCATACTGACTGGCTGTGCAGTGAAGACTGCTATAAGCAGTTACAGTATGACAAGTCTCAAAATGAAGCGGACAAAAAGGTGTTGGTTCAGGCATGATTGGATTTAGGTTCGCAAGGGAACCTAAGAAGCACTTCGAGGAACCCTGCCATTCTGCAAAACCCCTCTTTTAGTAGGCGGGCCATCATTCCCGCTGGCCATCACCTTTCAGCCCCAAGGGCTCATGATCAATGAAAAAACATTTTTGAAGTTTCCGTCTGCACATAAACACCACCACCACCACCATTTTAGGCAATGAACAGACCCTATGGGGACGTCATGCCGTAGTCACTGGAAAACTCATTAAGTATGGGCACTGATTAGCTGCAATGCTTCCAAAGTGCTGCTGTTCTGGCGGTCATATACTTGTAGTCAGATGAAACCACAACCACCTCCTGGTTCAGAGAAAATATGTAAAAATACTGACATATCCTCTGCTAATTTCTAAATAACAAACATCATCAGCAAATTGTGCAAGTCAGTATGACATGCCTCTTCGGCTCGTGCTAATGGTTCTCACTGAAACCATTACTTCGCAGCTTCAGTCACCGAAGGCAGCCACCGAGGAAGCGGAATGACTGCACAGCAGTGCATCGAATGAGTGAAGCAGACCTACAACACCTATTTTTCGCTGCGTGTATGCAGTTTCTCGCACTGGTTTGCAAGATTCAGTTCCTCTGAATCACATCGAACAGCATTTGGTACTCCTGCAATGCATATTCAAACACAGGAAAAACTTCCCTTCCTTCGATGCACAATCACCGCCACTAAACCTCCAACACTCGTAAAATCTGATAATTCAAGTGGTTATCTAACAGTTCCTGTCATATGACTGAAGTGGTTTCTCAAGCAGCCAGTACTGTTATGCCAGTGTTTTTGTGATTTGTCAAAGCAGTCAATGAAATCCTACTTAAAGATGATACTGCACCACTTGAACAACCTCCACATTGCTATAACTATCCTTGAGGACGTTTGGTAACCATCAATGAAGCTTCATCATGTTCAGTTTCAGAAAAACGACTCGGTGCCTCGAATGGTTTCCTGATTAGTTTAATGGAAGGTTTCACCTCAGCTCATCTCAAAGGAAAGGCAGACATGTGAAAGCCCCTTTTTACTGTGCCTTAACACCTATTTAAGACAAAACTAAACAACTTTACTAACACAGAGAAACTGTGCAATGATTATTCATGCATACCACTGTAGCTTAGCTAACATTTACTACGGCTATGATATGAAACCAGTTTCTAACCCTTGTGAACAAGGATCACATGTAGTACCTCACTTATGTCACTTATGAAAGAAACATATCTTTCTGCCCTTTCTTCGCATCACCATATTTCTTGCTTATGCCTTTTTTCACAAAGTTTATTTCACTAATGAACAACTCAAACAATCACATTTTACTGCCCCTGCTTTGCACACAGACCAGCAATCAAAAGCATGAAGTGGAACCGCCTGCACACCTCCATCGTATCCATCAAAGCACACGACGCCTTCAAGTCTGCAATATCTGATCATCTAAGTCAATATGTTCAATACACATTTGAACCTTTCCTTTCATCCACTTCACACAGTAATGGCAATCATGCCTCGGAGTAAATGAAAATGAATCAAAGCCCACATTCCACCAAGTGGACAAGTCCACTTCGGTCTTCACTAGTTGGTTAGAGCTCTAAATTCACAGCTTTGAAGCGACAGAATGCACCGTTTAAGCCACACCAACTTGGACACGTCCACTCAGTTGGACACTTCCCGAAATACGGGGCCCAGTTTTAGACCTTTTTGTAGAGAGGCTGCATAGTATATGAGGAACTCTGCATGCACATACTAACCTGCCGCTCCGTGGCAGGAAAGCTCCAGAGTAGAGACACAACCACAATCACCAACCACCACCACCACCGGCTTGGCGCAAAAGCGCCAGTAGCAGCAGCAGCAGCAGCAGGCAGGCAGGGGTTGGGGAAGGTCAGTCACAGTGTGCATGGGGTCATGGGTCACGGTTCAGGGGAGGGCCGAGGCAAAAGGCAGAGGTACGCATCAGCCAAAGCACCCAGCACCACACAAGCCCACAAGTGAGCAGCGTGCGTGACGGCATGGCACAGCTGGTGTAATACTGCAGGCAGGGAGGGAGGACATAAAAGCCCGGCCGTGAAGGACAAGCGAGGTGACAGGGTGAGATGCGAGTGCTTCGGTGTACACACTGTCTCGCCACAAAAACACTTTGGACTTTTAGACACCTATACGCTCGTCCCCATTTCTGAAATCATATTTGTGCTCAGAAAAATGGCAGGAAGAAACAAAATAATTGAACACAAACAACATGCAACCCGACACTGTGAGGACACTGAAGGGCCAGTTTGAAACAAAACAGAGATGCACGGCAAACCATTATTTTCACTGCATATTTGCCATGGTGGCTTGAACACTGGTCGATTTCAACAGCCAACAAGGCACTAGCCGAATCACAGTAGCTAAAGAGAAATGCAGCACCTAGTCAAGGAACCACTAATGTGGGAAATATTCTGAGCACCTCACCTCACCCCTGCTAGTTTCTCAAGAGGCAAGTAATCCTGCCTTCTCCCATGTTTTCAACTTGATTACCCCTCTCAAGTGCCAACTAGAATGCTAGGCCAGGCCAACTGTTGCTACACATAATTGTACATGACCTAAGCTCAATGTTTAGGAATGCAGATAACTGAAAGGCTTAGATGTGAAAATAGCCGGCAGAAGAACCACACCAATTCAAAATCAACCACAGATTCCTAAAACTACATCAGTGAAATAAATTTAAAAAAAAAAACGAAAGTACCAAATTTTACTGTATTGCTAACAGCTGCGGAGTACTCAAGACACCTAGTGAGAGATAAGGAGTGATAATGTAAGACCACATTTCAAGCCCCAGCATAGGCAGCAAAGGCAGGTATATGCAGGTTGCATTTCTCGAAAAGTGTGCCGCAGTGTCTAGCCGACAGCTGTATTTTTATTTGAACATGTCACAATCTCGGCGCAGACGACTTGCTATGAAAGATCTACCAAAGCTATTCCTTCTAAAGTTACATCGCACAGAATGGATCAATCAAGGCTTGAGTAATCATCGCAACACTTTAGTAACTGTTTTCCTTCTGTTATGAAAGATGATTTGTAGGTCAAAAGCTGTGCACAGGAATGTATACCTAGCTGCGCTCAATTTACCATTCCACTTCTCGCTCAAACTATTACTGTGATAGCTGTCTAAATAGTTTCTCCATTAAAAATGCATCCATATGAACACCACATGGTCATCCTTAATTTGTTGCAGTGCATCATTCCAGAAGACTGTTGCTGTAATCAATGCCACACAGCAACACTGTCACTGTGTCAGGATAATACCAGCAATGTGGCATTTAAACCTACCTACAACACAAGGACATCCTACCTCACTGCTAAGGACGTTTCACATAAGTGAAGTGGTATGGTCAGAAGCAATTTGAATACGATCACTTCAGGCTTGGCCTTAATGCTGCATCAAAGCATATTTTTGTAAGGGGTTTGAAAAAAAAGAAACTACGGATATGGTCGGTTCCCCATCTTCCTCTTCGTCCCCATTCATGAGAAAGCCAGTTAAGGTCACAGAAAACATGTTAGTTTGGTTCAGTCAACTTGAAGCCTGCCACGCTCATATCATATCTGCCTGCACCTGTCTGTGATCCAATTCTGTCAACAAACAGTCCGCATTTGACCAAAGACCAGTAGGTCAGTCTAAAAAAACCTGGAGTAATCTAAGCAACCAGAGGACCAAGTACCGCTGGATCGAAAAGCGAGTAAGTGAGTAAGCGAATAAGATGAATAAATGAATCGCTGGGTAAAACAGTCAAATGAGCAAGTATATATAAGGGCGGGCGAGCAGCATGCCCAAACGATGGAATCAGCAAAATACGGCTCAGAACTCACAGTCGGCACGCATGCCCATGGAGAGGCACTTGTGGAGCCGGCAGTATTGGCATCGGTTCCGGTGGTGCTTGGTCACCTGGCAGTCCCGACTGCCACGGCACGTGTACGCCAGCTGCTTGCGGATGCTGCGCTTGAAGAAGCCCTTGCAGCCCTCACAGCTCACGGCACCATAGTGGCGCCCCGACGCCCGGTCCCCACACACCACGCAATGTTCGACGACATTCGAAGCGGGCAGCGGAGATGCCGCCGCCGCTGTGGTTCCGCGGCGCGGCTCTTGGAGTTCATGCAACCGCAGTGCAAGCCACTCTGCACCAAGCGCTACGCCATTCTCCTGGGTTTCGCCGGACTCGGGGCTTCCCGGACTGCTCCCATTGTCTGAAAACAGCATATTGAGAAGCAGGTCAACAACTCACAGACTTCAAAGTGAGCCTATAACTGAATCTGTATGATACAAATGCTGCCCCAACTCCAAAACACACAAAATGACACTTTAAATTTGTTTGCTTTAGTCAGTCTTTGCTTAAGCCATTGCAGTTTCCTATTCTCCCTCTAGAACAGCACCCCTGAAGTCAAAACGTCTAAGTTCTATTTCCTTATGTAGGGCAGATTTTTTTAATATAGATAAAATACAGAATACAGAAGTCTACACAGTCAAATTCATAATGTAAAATTCATAACAGAGAAAACAGAAGCAAGCTATTGGAATGCAGTGCACTCACTCCTTAGAGAAGTATGAGCATTGCCTCTCATACCCCTGTCACACGGCTACTCAGAATTCCCTTGAACTTCCTTGACCTAAAGGAATGCAAGGGAGTTTCGCCTCAAAGGAGTTGTCGCCACATAACATGGCCTGTAGCAAGCTTCTCAGATGAGCTGCATGTAGCCCATCAAGGTGCCGTTCATTTAGTACAAACACGCAAAATAATAACATTCAAAACAAATAAAATGTTTCTGATACTTCTTCTTTCTCACAAAATGCAATTATCTAAACACATAATTAAAAAAAAACATTTTTGCCGAAAACAACAGTCATTGTCTCAGCACAGTGTTTATGTCCTCCCTGCTGGACACCAGTGCAGCACTGTGCAATACCTATGCAATGGATTGCAACTGCAAATTCTCTGCTGACACTTCACTAGTGGAGGCTGTGCGAGTTGCACGAATGCATCGTCCACCATAAGACTACCATGCTACATGTGCAAGCTGCGAGCATGTGTGTGACAGATAAAAAAAAAAAATGGAGTAGTCAAGGCAAGCTGTCAAGCACCTAGTTTGAGAGCATAGTGCAGTTGCTAGAATTAAAAAAGCCTAACATAGCTGGAATACTTATTTTATGCAATAAAAAGTAATATAATTATGGTAAAGCTAAAATTAGAAGAAAAAGGTCACTTACTCGGAAGTAAACTATGTCAGGAACGAGAATACTTCCTTCACCCCTCAAGGGAGATGATCTATCTCCTTCGCTAGGAACTCCTTTAGACTTCCTTCTCTTAAGGACTGCCACGTGACACAGGGCACAACACCCTCGAAATAAAGACTACTTTGGTTGAAGAGAGCTGAAAGGAGTTCAGCCGTGTCCATGTGACAGCGGTATTACCCATCAAACAATTTCAAACGTTTAGCCAAGTTCACTACTTGCCAAGCAGGCCTGCACATGCCGCAGGTGCAAAAAAAGACATACACACATATAAAAAAGGAGGGTGGGTGGGGGGGTGATGTACACATGCAAAACCATAAAAAAACTGACTGTGCGTTGCTAAGCGTGTCTAACGAGAGATTCTGAGACACCTATCTGTGATTCTAAATGCATCATTTGCTGTGCAATCGAGTGGGACCCTTTATGCGTAGAGACTTAAACGGCACAAGCGCTGGTTCATGTCGCTGTGCAAAGAGGATGCCACGAATCTGTGGTGTGGCAAGCAGTGCGTGCCCTTCTCCTTTGCTCTCTTCATTTCTCCTTTGGGTTATGCCAACGCTGACGATGCCAAACCGGGAGATATGCCCTTAGCAGCTTCTGTGTGAGAAAATAGTGCGGTAAGCACCTGATCCTCCTGCAAGTGAGGTGGGGCTGTGTCGTTCCTGCTTGACGTTGACATCGCCGCTGTCCTGAGAGTCCACTGACGCCATTGGCCGGCTGCGTCAAGCTCAATGTTCAGACTGCATACTGCTCCCCTGGCACAAAATGCTGCAAGTAGGAAAAAGGAGGAACTATGACGTCAAGTTTACAGATTCTCAGGCAGAAATCCAAGCTCAGGCTTTCACTGAGCAAAAACCAGTTCGTAAGAAAATAAAATATGTAACTTGATAAGGAACTAAAAAAACGACTTGCAAAGCAACACGCACCCTCCCAAATTATGAATCATCATTCCTGGTCTTGAACAAGGGGAGGCATCATGCAGCTTGTGCTGTTTTGCACTTTTTCACACTTGTCCTCGTGACGCACCTAATAGAACTGATGTTTAACAGCAAGCTTTGCTCAGAAACGTAGTTGAACTCTTTTTTTTTTTTTTTTCAGGTACAGAGTGTAAAGCACATAGAGAAAAAAAGCCACTTACAAACTGTCAAGCAGCTAAAAGCAATATATGATATTAAGCGAGTGCACGAACTCTTGACACAAAAAATTCACAGGAACACCTGATTGCCTTATATGTAGACAGCACGACAGCATTAGGAGCTGTTAATGCCTCCAATGAAAGTGATATCACTTTCGGTCTGCTGACGTCACCTCCGGTCTCATGACGTTGCTTCCCTAGTCCAGTGGGAATTATCCACCCTGGTGACACCACTTCCCTCCAGCCAATGGGAATTAGGCAGCCTGGTGATATCACTTCTCTCCAATGGGCAAATTTTATGACTGAGGACACATCTTTCTCCCAATGAGGCTTTTAATGCTATCACATTAATAAGCAGCCGAGGCTGACAAAGAATGTGACAGCCAACGAGAAAACAACAACAAAGGAAGGGACACATGACACGAGGCTGACTAACAACTGAATTTTAATTTGTTGTGCGAGAGCATATTTAGGCAGTAAAGAGAAAGGGAAGGGAGGGGGGGGGGACAAGGAGAGGTACTATGCAGTGTGCTTGCTTGCTCGCTGTCACATGCTTTGCTATGCACAAAACTAGCTCAGTAACCGATTCTAATGCTGCAGAGACTGGCCCTACTGAAATGAAATCACACCTGCATAACTTGATGTTTGCTTTGCTTGACAAATCAACCATCTGTTGCTCAAGTTTGCTCGGTCAGCGTTCCACTGCCAAGCATGCACAGAAAAGTGGTGGTTGCCTGTCGTGCACCAATTATGAGCTCACCTTCTTAATCAGTCTTTTCTGGTGACTCCTCACTTTGGGAGGACAGCAGGCAAGTAAGTCTGAATTGTTGTAGATCGGTGTGGCTACTGAAAAATTAAATGCTAAACTGAGGAACTACTACTCATTAAGAATGCTGTTAAGGTAAGATTTTGGTAACTTTTAAAGAAACATCATCCTGACTTCTCAACCAGAGAAAGAAAGAAAGAAAGAAAGAAAGAAAGAAAGAAAGAAAGAAAGAAAGAAAGAAAGAAAGAAAGAAAGAAAGAAAGAAAGAAAGAAAGAAAGGCAGTTGTCGTTGTCGGGCTGCTTTGAGACTGAATTAAACCACGGACGTGTTCCAAGACATGCGCAATCGTTTATGCAAACAGAAAATAAGCATTCGAGAAAATAACAGAGTTGTATGAAAAACAACTTACACTTACAAGCTCAACATGCCCCATAAAACAAGATGTTTGGATTAGAATTTCGCCTTTCATTTGGTCCTCATGGCCTGAATCTCTCAATGAAGTACCAATAGTAGAATGAAAGAATTTGAGAAATTTTTGTGCATATAAAAAAAAAAGTTCACTTAATAGCCAGGGTGCCTGCAGGTCATAAAAAATGTACCACTTATAACAGGCAATGAGACAATTTCGGCTGCCTGCTTTGTATAATTCATCCCACTGCCAGGCATGGCAAGCATATGCAGTACTTATGCAGAAATGTTATCTCAATGTTTATTTGAGTGTTGGTGTTTAAAAGATTACAGTACATTTGGCTTAGACGTCGAAGCAGCTGCTGAATATCGGTTGACTGTCACTGTATGATCCTTCAAACAAATAACTGCATGCCATCAAGTAATGGTGGCTTCTACACTGGGGTAAACCAAACTTGACTTTCACATGGCAACAGCATTCACCTGTTGAGGTATTGCTCGCGAGACAGTAAAAACCTGAACATCGTGCGAGTGGTTGGTTGGAGATTCAAGTATCTAAACTTGGGGCTTCATACTATACAGTTCCAAACAATCATTCTGACGTTTCCGAACATTAATGTTAGCTCGGTGCAAGATCGCCACTCTGGACAATACAAGTCATCCTTTTGAAGTGGTCGGTCCAAAAACAAGGCTGCTAAAAATTGCGGGATGTATCGAAGCGACACGCCACTATAAAAGACATACTGGAGGGCTTGAGATTAATTTAGACCACCGGAGGTTTTTTTTTAACCTGCGCTGACATAGCACGTACAACCCATGGGCACCTTACGGCGCTCGGCTGCTGACCAGAAAGACGCGGGTTCGATACCGGCCGCGGCGGTCGAATTTCGATGGAGGCGAAATTTTAGAGGCCCATGTACTGTGCTATGCCAGTGCACGTTAAAGAACCCCATGTGGTCGAAATTTCCGGAGCCCTTCACTACGGCGTCCCTCATATCCTGAGTCGCTTTGGGACGTTAAACCCCCATAAACAAAAACAAAACCTTTTACATTTTGTCTGCGTCAGCTGAGAGTGGGACTGACGACAGTTATAATCCTGTAGTGTGCAAGAAATAGATGTTTCCATTCGGCAAGTGTTTCTAGAGACGCATTACTAACCCCCCCCCCCCCCCCCCTGCATGTAATATACAGGTCTTTACGTTATATAGAAGCGCTTAGCGTATGCACGGCTATTATTCAACAAGACAGCACGCGCCGCTTATAAAACCGCTGCGCTCCCCTCGATTATCAAATTCCACATCAAAAGCATGCCCTCGTATGCCAGCGGCGCGTAATAAAGGCCCGCCGTAAAGCACTGGGTCAACGTCAAAAGGGATGGCTGCAGCTGCCGCGCCGCTGCAGGGGCCGGACCATTCAACGCTTGGCGTTGCGTGGCGCACGACCTCGGGGCGGCCAACCGCTCTCTAAAATCGGTCAAGGCCGCCACCAAACGCCGTGGCGGCGGCGGCGCGCCTTGTCTTCCTCTAAGGCCGTGGAAAACCTCGCCCCTAATAATCTCGCCGCACGCACGCACGCACACTAGCGCTGCGGGCGGCAAGCCAGCACCGCCACCATCGGTTGCCGACACGACGCGCGCGGTGCCATGGCATGGCCAGCAGCCCTTCTTAGCGTACTTAGCCCATGCACGGGTGCAGTAGCGGGCGTGCACAACGCTTCCTTCGCCTACGGCGTCGTCGTCGCCCCTTTCGGGAGGGAAGAATCCGAAACCAACGGGCAGCGCGCAAGAACTGAGAGAAAGGAGGCGAACCCTCAACTTTGGAACGGAAGGGGGGGGGGGGGAATAGAAAGAAGGAAAGCTCCCTGCGCGCTGGACGGACACGCACACAACGTGCTGCGAATGGAAAGAAGGAAAAAATAAGAAAAAAGTAGGCATAATGCCGACCGCCGGCGAGGTCGACTGGTCGGTCGCTTGAGCGCCGACGCGCGTCGAGCTCCGAGGCAGCTAGAACACCCCCCCCCCCCCCCCTTCCCCACCGTCGTCGACATGCCTGCGTGCCTCCAATCTACCGCCGCCAGGCCGCCGCACGTCAACCGGACGTGGACGCGCTCCCAGCGCTAGTCCACGCGGACACCGCTCTGAAATCAAGGCGCGGACCGTTATTACGGTAGCCGCTCGGGCCACGTCATCGAAAGCTGGGCCTTCCATTCGACACCCGCACGTTTATCTGGCTCCTTTTGGATTCGTTATTGGACGCCTATAGTACTAGCACGCGAGACAGTTCGCAGCCGTGGACTTGCAGTTCCGGTCGGCAACGGTGACGCCCGCACCCGCGAGCATTTCTTTATACATTTCGTTATAATCAGCATTTCGCGGACATCCGCGGCACGCGCCTGGAGGAAGTTCGTTATAGCGGGAACGGCGCACGCTATACATTCGCTATACCGGGAGAGAGCCTGTGGGTTTTATTTTTTTTAAACCAAAAGGGGGATTCATCGAACTTCACGGCCTTTTCAGACGATGCTGCACGAGGAGCAGAACCGCTTGACGGGAGAGGTTCCTCGGGGGTGCGCGGTACCTACCCCTTTTCGCCCTTGTAGGAATGTGTCTTTCTAACAAATCTTTTTTCTTTCGCAGTCGACGTCCGCATAAGCACTGCGTGGAGCCTGAAACGCAGGACCACACAGCTCTTGGTCAGAAGACTTTAAGACCCATTGAGGTCATAGTTCAGCCCGTTTTCGCGAGCTCTGCTCTTCGTAGGCGTGGAACTCTTTCACGCGTGACGCATTGAGACACAGACACAAAACTGAGGGCTGATCGATTGGATTTATGAGGAGGAAATGCGAGAGAATCCTTCTCTGCCTTATCTTCCTCTGCTTTCGTTCTGCAGCCTGGAGAACGAACTGTACGACTACGACCACTACTGATTTGAGACCACTATATATGTCCACTCCGACTTCGTTAGAACATTTGTTTTTCCACCGTATATATATATATATATATATATATATATATATATATATATATATATATATATATATATATATATATATATATATATATATATATATATAAGAGAAGTGGGCACTTCTACAAAGACACTTTTATTTATCAACGTTTCGACCGCGGTGCGGTCTTCTTCAGGACTGAAGAGGCCCGTGTGCTGTGCTATGTCAGTGCACGTTAAAGAACCCCAGGTGGTCGAAATTTCCGGAGCCCTTCACTACGGCGTCCCTCATAGTCTGAGTCGCTTTGGGACGTTAAACCCCCATAAACAAAAACAAAACCTTTTACATTTTGTCTGCGTCAGCTGTCTGCGTCAGAAGACCGCACCGCGGTCGAAACGTTGATAAATAAAAGTGTCTTTGTAGAAGTGCCCACTTCTCTTAAATCTTTATTCTGCGGAGCCAACGCAACCTACGTTCGTAACATTATATATATATATATATATATATATATATATATATATATATATATATATATATATATATATATATATATATATATATATATATATATCACCCAATGACTACCACCTGTCACTGTAGTGTCCTTACTAAGTTCGTAGAGCCGGTGTTTCATTATAGCCGGTGTTTCGTTATATCCGGTGTTATAAGCAGGTGTCAGGTGAAGAGCGGAAACTTCCCCTAAACGCCATCTGCTACGGCTGAAAGGTACATGGCGGCTTCCAACAGGCGCCAGACTGTTTTCGCCGTCATATGGCCCTCCAGATGCTCTCGCATTAAATGTTCAGAATTAAATGGCTATATCTCTATACCTGTCTCGGGTGGAGGAAAAAAAAAAGACACCCCATCTCCCTCCCCTACCCCCTTAACTGGAGGGAGACAAAATGTCCTGACCAGAAAACTGTCACACGTTTTTTTTTAATCCTTTTCCGGAGAAGTTTATGTTTTGTGGGGGTTGAACGTCCCAAAGCAACTCAGACTATGAGGGACGCCGTAGTGAAGGGCTCCGGAAATTTCGATCACCTGGAGTTCTTTAACGTGCACTGACAACGCACAGTACACGGGCCTCTAGCATTTCGCCTCCATCGAAATTAGACCTCCGCGGCCGGGATCGAACACGCGTCTTTAGGGTCAGCAGCCGAGCGCCATAACCACTGAGCCACCGCGTCGGGTCTTTTCCGGAAAAGCAGCCGCTGGTCCCAGCCGGGTTGCATCTTCCCCAGTTAAGGCTTGGGCCCACCCTCGACCCGTCTCTTCGCCCATGTTACGCCACTGCACTAAAGCAGCTCAAAATGGACTTTCACGATGCGTAAAACGCTAAAAATGTTCTTGGGCATTTAAATTTAAAACCCAGGAACTGGCTGTCAAGGAAACGCGCTGATGTCGGCACGTGCACACTGGCATCTTCGCCCCCCCCCCCCCCCCCCCCCCCCCCTTCCCCTTCGTCTTTGAGCTCGTTCGTCCGCTTGTTACGAAAAGGGTTAAAACCGTCCCTCGCCCAAGACTCCGCGCGTGCGTATACGTTCGCGCAGTGCACAGCGCTCGTCGCCGCTTTCTTGAGCGGCGAGCGTTCCCGACTATTTCGGGATCCTTCCGAGAGTCTGCACCGACGAAAGGTTGCAAGAGAGCGCGTGAGCGCCTGCTCCCTTCCGTTGAATAAGCAAAGCAAGCGCCGCCCGTTGCCCCTGTCTATTCTATTCTTTTCTTTTTTTTACCTCTCCCCTCCGCTCCTCAAACGTCCTTCTGCATTTGGACTTTCGCTCCGGAAAACGCGTACTCTCTGTACGGTGGGAGAGAGAACGCATCGCCGAACGAGTGTCAAGTGCTAGGCACGGCGCAGGCGCGGCTCTTTAATACCAAAGTTATGGTCGACAATCGCACCTGCGAGTCGACAAACGTCGCCGGGTCAAGCACACGCCGTAATGCACACGCGCGGCCCCACATGAACCCACCGCTGTTACGCAAGCATATGCGCATTCCAAGACCGGATGCACAGGTATATGCCACACAAACCATGGGAAAACCGAGCCTTCAGAACAGAGCGCTCGCACAAGAACCCTTGGACGCAAGATATACGACGACTGGGGCAGTGGTTTCTTTTTCAGGAGTGTGCAGTGACTTCCACGTGCTCAACCTAATTGTTATGCACCACCGGAGGTGTCATCATCAACGAAAATGAGCACTAGATTGCTACCCTCCAAACACTTCGGGGGTCTGTTAATTGTAGCAAACAGAAACTGAAAACTTCAACGCTCAGGCAGCTGACGGGAACGCGAGGGGGGAAAGAGCGACGACACATTAGAAGCTGCATGGGTCTCTTCCATGCGACTACATGCGTTAAAGTCATGCGCACATAGGCAAGTACTCGTTGCATGCCGGAGATTTGACAGCGGATATCTATGAAAATGACCTCGCCGGCAAAGCTTCAAGTGTACCGCATCAAACACGTAGTACGCGCACGACACTCACCTGCAGCTCCTCGGCGATGGTGGCAGCGCGATGACAGCCGGCGCCGACCGATGCTCTGACCGCACGACGACGGAAAAGGCACGCAGCGACCGTGCGGAGCTCTCGGCCAGCGTCGATCTGGCTGGCCCTCGAGCCCTCTGCCGCGGGCCGGTTGTCACAGGTTGCACGGGCGACTTTCCTCCAAGCGCAAAGGGCACGGCGACCACGCAACTGACCTTGCCTCCGCGCCGGCGGTGTGACCCCAAGCGAGTCGTCACGCTAGGCGGGCGTAGTAGCCGCAAGCGCCTCTTGTTGCTTCGGCGGCAGCGTCGGCGAAGTCTCCGCGACACGGGAAGGTTAGAGTTCATGACCTTTAAAACCGCTGCGCACGCAAATATTTAGCAAATATCCCATTGGCCTGGCCGACCGGAGACGTCACGCAGACGCGAGAGGGGATCTTCGCCGCTCCGGACAGCCCTCCCGGATCAAGGCGCGGAGTTTTGACGGCGTTGGGGAGAAAGCCACAGGCGAGCAGCACTTCGCGACGGCTGCAGGCGTCGAGCGACGCAAGTCTTGCGTGTTTACGAAGGCGTTTCGGGGCTCGTCGAACACATGGCCGGGAACGCGGGTCGAAAGGAAGTAAATGCCGCACCCATTCAAACAAACCCTCCACTTTTCGTCACGCGAAACCGCGAGGTTCTCACCTCTCACTTTGCTCCGTGGTCAAAGGCCAGGCCTGGACATTGCGGGTTTTTCTCTGTGGCCAATGAGTGGCGCCAGCTACCACGTAAAGCGAGCAAGTTCGCTCGTTGCGCCTGTTGCGAGGGTATCTAGACATCATCAACGAGCATCATCGTATCCATTGGACCATTAGACTGTCAATGCTCGGCTCGGCTCAAACATAACTCAAACAGCAAAAAAATTGCCGGACGTGACGTATTTTTTCAAACCAGATGCGACGTCATGGGTTGAAATAACGCTTGCGTTATTTCGACCCATGGTTGTAGCAGTCGCTGCCGCCAAACTGTTATTGTTGTTATCGAAATCCAAGCCGAACCAAAGCCCGGGCGCCTTGGGCCAAACTGTTATTGTTGTTATTGCGTCATCCACCGTGGCGTCCAGCGCGTCGTTTATTTTGACGTTTGACAAGGGCCGAAAACTGCCCGTGAAATTCATTCGTTTCCCAGGCAAGTGGAATAATATGTAGTGCCACCAAGCGTGGAACGTGGTCGGGAATGGGCACGAGTAGCGGTGGACGTTCATATTTTCTTCATGCTTACTACGAAGGTAGCCGGGTTTGAATGAGTGAAATAGTTTCGCATGGCCTGACGGCATTTGCTGTTAGCGTTTGATGGGTTGATGTGTGAAGGTTCCTCGATTTAAGCACCCTGATTGACTGCGCATGTGTACTACAATGCGCTGATAGTATATAAAGCCACGCGTTCCTGTGTTCACGCTGTAATCGCGATAGCACACGCGCGGACAAAAATACAGCATGGTCTGCTGTTCGAATTTCGTTCATGCCTTACTTTGCAGAAACTTGGTTCGCGATCGTTTTAGTGACGCTGTCATGCATGCACATTAAGGAACGAACTGGTGGAGTTGTCAACGCCTCAACGGGAGCTGTTTCGTGCAAGCCGTGTCGTAAGCGTAAATATCATGAGCACATAATGCTACTGAAACCGCACGGCTCACAAATGCGAAGTGCAAGCGATTAATCTTTCAGTAGGGCGAGCTAAAATCCAGGCGACAGCGTATGCAGAAAACCAGTTAAAATAACTTATATTCGAGCAGTGCATATGCCTCGAAACCAGCATAGCAAATGATGGGTAGCTTACTTCTGACATATCGTGTGTGCTTCGGGAAAAAAATAGCGTAAAACTGAATTATTAAATGTTACGCAAGTGAGAAAAAGGTTGCTCTCATTTTCGCAGACTTGCAAATGTCTTTCAGTGTCGGAACTCGCGAAGATGTATTGCAAATTATACAGTATTGTGCGTTTTTATCGCTGACACTTCCAAAAATTTCCCCGCCTCAACCGCTGGCTCGTTTGCGGTGAAACTGCACACAGAGCTTGCGTATTATGGTAACTTTTGTATCGTAGCAAGTTTGACAATGGTACTTAACTTGTTTTGACAATGGTACTTACTTAGTTCAGGCGCACATGATGCGAAAACGTAAGGGTCTACGAGAAATCGGCGAGCCAAAACCCGCAGACGACGCTTTTTCGCTGAGAACCGGCAGTGGCGCCATCTGTTTTCGGCAGCGGAAAGCGTCACGACTAGGCCGCCGAGGCGAGCGTTGCAAGGAGCGCGGGCAAATGATGAGATACGCCTGGAATTGGTTTGTTTTTCAGTGCTATAATTTGAAAATACTTAAGATGAAGCAAATGCCGAACGGCATATTCAAAGGGCCCGCGCTCCTTGCAACGCTCGCCTCGGCGGCCTAGTCGTGACGCTTTTCGCTGCCGAAAACAGATGGCGCCACTGCCGGTTCTCAGCGAAAAAGCGTTGTCTGCGGGTTTTGGCTCGCCGATCTCTCGTAGACGCTTACGTTTTCGCATCATGTGCGCCTGAACTAAGTAAGTACCATTGTCAAACTTTGCTACGATACAAAAGTTACCATAATACGCAAGCTCTGTGTGCAGTTTCACCGCAAACGAGCCAGGGGTTGAGGCGGGGAAATTTTTGAAAGTGTCAGCGATAAAAACGCACAATACTGTATATAGCAGCTGACCTTTTTAGTAACAACATCCAAATCATGGAGTAAAGCCTGCAACAGTGGCAGAGGACACTAAACTTAGCGACTATGAGATCAAATTTCTGCTAAAACTAGTTCACTGTATCCAGGACTTTTCCTAACTTCTGGCGCCATGATTTTGCTTGTTAGCTATGTCCATTGTTTAAAATACCTCATCCTAGTTACAAACATCAGTAGGCAACTTAAAGCCAGTAATTTTTAGAAACTGCAGTGGCAGTTAAAACGGTTTTATCATGGTGCATCTCATTTTGTATGTCAAACTAGTTTGGGAATTGTGCTTTTTCATGCACTTTGTACATGCTGATAGAAAAGGAAGCCTTTAAGTGAATGCACAGCTCTGTGGGAGCTGGATGGCTGGAATACCAGTACAAAAGGTAATAGTACTAATAGTAGTTGCGCAGGTATCCATAATTTTCAGCAAACACTGAATTTTCAGTCCTTTTTGCTGCCTACTTAGCTGAGTTTCACCAAACGACCTTGCTTTACTATGTTTCAATAGCTCAGTGGCAGTAGAATTAGGCTTTTCGACCCATGGTCTCAGGATTGAATCTTGGCTACAGCAGTGATATTCTAATAAAGGCGAAATGCTACAACACCAAAGCGCTGTGTGATGATGCAGATTAAAGATCTGAGTGTGGTTGAAATTAATGTAGAACCCTCCACTACGGCATAGTCCATGTACAGGTTGAGGACATTACACAGATTGCATTTCATGACATGCTATTGACAAGTCATTGTGCTTTCACCCTTTCTGATCATCCCGACAGCGAAAAAGTGTGTGTCGGGTCAGTTGTCAGGCGTGGCCCAACAAAGCATTTTGCCTGCTACTTCTGTAGGAAAAATGGCGCGCCATCTGGTTGGAATTGTTGTAGTTTGCGAATTGGCTATTTGGCTTTCCTCGTGAAGGGTAGCAGCACCATACTGATGCAAAAATATATTTTGATCACATGGTTTTGAGGGACTGATTTGGTGCCAAAAAATTGTGGCATGACTTCCATTCTAGTGGACGTGTTGTATGGAAGGTTGTCTAAAGACTTTGTAGAAATCGAAGATGGCTTCAGTGACGAAGACAACTACGTGCCTCCTTCGACAAGGATTGCGCTGTCTCCAGTGACAGAATGATAGAAGGTGGCAGAAGGGAGATGGCATTTTTTTTTGCAAGACTTGCAAGAGGAAGCCTGGCTTTCACCTAGTGCTTCAAGACGTACCACACTCTAAAGAAGTTCCACTGAAGCCTTAGCCCAAATCATGACATGGCACTACCTTTTTTTGCAAGGGGTTAGAAGGCCCAAAAGAATGCTGACCAGTGCAGTAGTCACTGGGGAAAGCACACTTGATCAGAAAGGGTTAACAAATTAACTGCTGCCGCCTGTGCTTTTACCTACCGAGAATATACCATTTTAATGCCCTTATGCAGCAGATAATGGGCATGAAAAGGAACGTTTTGGTGAGAGTGGTGCAAAGAGGAAAATAGCTAATAACTAGTATGTCATATTAAGAACGTGCTGTAGACACAAATTAGACTGCGCAGACTGCGCACTTATTTGAAAACATTTATCGCACATGACGCTTGTTTTTAATACCTATGATAGTGTATTTATGCATGATGAGAAGGAAAATGTAACAATCAACCCAGGTGAAAAGATGAAGTGGGATTCCAAATGGTCCCACTTGCTTTCAAGTGGTGCCACTTCAAAGCAAGTGGTTTTACAAAATGATCACACTTGCTTTCAAGTGGTGCCACTAGACTGCAAGTGGCCATAGCTGGGCCACAATCCATACAAACATTTGCATATTCTAACAAGGCAAGACTAAAACGATTCTTAAAATAAGAAGTATCTGCAGCTTAACCTACTGAATTGCATTCATCATTTTCTCAGTCACTGCGGTCGAACCTATATGAAATAACTGCGCTCAGTGAGCAAGCACCACTGGCCCTAGTATGAGAGTGTCATAAGTGGGGTATATATATATATCGGAGCAGTAGTGTATGGATGTGGAGCCAATTTTACCAATGTTCGACGATAGTATATGAGTTTCTTGCTCATGATGTATGCTTGTATGTGTGTGTCGATTTCCATGACAGCATATGCAATTCTCCTGTGAAAACGTGGGTACCAGGCTGAGCACTGCCCTGCAGTCCTCACATATCAGTTTTTCTTTTGCACCTTAAAAATGATTTGGAACCAGTTTCAAAACCCAGTTGGAACCAACTCAAATATCCAACTGGGTCTAATTGAAATTTGTATTTTTTTTAACATGGTAGTTCCAAATGGTCCCTTTTTTGAAGTGGTCCCACTTGCCCAAGTTGTCCCACTTCCCAAGTGGTCCCACTTCCCCAGTGGTCCCTGTCTAATAACCCACTTCAAGTGGGACCACTTGCGAAATTTCCACCTGGGAAGGTTAGAACATTTGAGCAATGTCCGTTTCTAATGGTACCTGGAACTGTGAGGTATGGAATTTCTTGTCTTTGTTATCTTTCCTAGTTCCCTGACATTGTCTTCATATTTTTTTTGCCCCCTTTGCACTTTTGAGTTTTCTGCAAAACTAGGCTTCCACACGTGCTGTGAAACATAACTACTAAGTAGTTATCATCACATTAACCTCCCAAAAAAATATCTATTTCTCTGTGTATGTGTGAAAGGAAGCCTGGTTAGTGCACCCTCCATTTCCCTCCAAATTTCAGTTTTGCAACCAACTTCTGTAGGGCCGCACTACAGGGTGCCTTGGCAAGCAGCCTCTATTGTAGTAGCTTTGCAAGCACGATTGGCATGGTTGCCCTGTCCCCAAAGTTTTATTCGTGGCAGCATAACCTATGTAATATAAAACACTTCCAACTGGCTCTGGAACATCTAGATTGGCTGCAAAACCACTGAGACACCTTCCAGCTGTAAAACCTATAATGGAGGTTTTTGGATTATGATGAGTTGAAAATGCTGACTAGACGAAGATGTCGGAGGCAGGATGGAGGATGTTGCAGCAATCACCTTTATCTTTTCTTTTTGAATGCCAATCAATAATTGGTATTCATGCAGAAATGAAAGATGGTTGTTGCTTTGGACTCATTTACAGGTTCGACCATATTAATGCAATGATAATGCAGTTTTGACCTGTTGGGCTGAAAACTGTGCCAGATTCAAATCAGGTTTATTTCTATTCTTATTAAAATTTCACTGGCTAAATTTGACACCCTATTTCCTAGCAACATGAGAGCCCAGTTGTGGAGCATCTTTGCCGTTTGTTATAACTCACAAGAAGTGATCGAGCTGTAACATAAGTCGGGCGGATTGTTCACATTTGGCAGACATGCACTTTGTTCCATCGTGCAGATTTGGTCAACCCTCTCAGCAAGTGCAGCTCATCACATCGAGAAAAAAAACTGCTACCAGAATGCCGCAGTTCCTGTGCGATGGGTGTGGCTATGTCACTACTACTTCAGCCAGCTTGAAGGAGCACCAGCAGGTGCACAACGGAGAGCACACCTGTCCCGGCAAGATGTCCCCTCAGAGAGTCAGCCTGACTACTTACCTTCGCACCCGCACTAAAAATCCCCAGCTAGGTGTGCTGCACTACTTTTGCACCGAGTGTGGCTTTGCCTCAACATATCGGACCGCCGTGAAGAACCACCTGAGGACACACACCGGAGAGCGGCCCTTTCAGTGCAGCCACTGCAGCAAAAGATTCTCATTGAAGTCTAACCTGACAGCTCACCTCCGCACGCACACCAGTAAGAAGCCCCACCAGTGCGCCCTTTGCAGCCAGGCCTTCACAAGGAAGAGCTGCCTGACAGAGCACCTTCGCATCCATACGGGCGGGAAGCCACACCAGTGCGCTCACTGTGACCAAGGCTTTTCATCAACGAGTAAATTAAAAAACCATCTTTGCACCCACGCGGGCGAGAAGCCGTTCCAATGCAATAATTGCAGCAAGAGCTTTACAGTGATGAGAAGCCTGAGAGAGCACCTTCATGTCCACACAGGTGAGAAGCCACACCAGTGCGTTCATTGTGGCCAGGGTTTTGCATCAAAGAAAGGCTTGGTGTACCACCTTCGCACCCACACGGGCGAGAAGCCATACCAGTGCACACATTGCAACAAATGCTATGCAGCGAAGAGACTCCTGGATGAGCACCTTCGTACCCACACAGGCGAAAAACCATACGAGTGCACTTACTGTGGCAAGAGCTTCGCAACGTGGAATTATCGTAGAGTGCACCTCCGTGTGCACACAGGTGAGAAGCCACACCAGTGCATTCATTGTGGCCGGGGTTTTGCATCAAAGAGCAGCTTGATGTACCACCTTCGCGCCCACACGGGCGAGAAGCCATACCGGTGCACACATTGCAACAAATGCTATGCAGCGAAGAGACTCCTGGATGAGCACCTTCGCACCCACACAGGCGAAAAGCCATACGAGTGCACTTACTGTGGCAAGAGCTTCGCAACGTGGAATGCTCGTAGAGTGCACCTTCGTGCGCACACAGGCGAGAAGCCATTCCAATGCCACATGTGCTCCATGGCTTTCGCACGAAAGGAGAGCCTAGGTCGCCATTTGGATGCTCACAAGAGTGAGACACTGGTCACGTGAGGTTCTTGCACAAGGGAATTTGTGTGCAGGCTGCAGCTGGAATGCATTGGACAGAATAATCACCGACAAGCATCCCTAGCCGCTGAGGTGGCTCAGTGGTTATGGTGCTTAGCTGCCGACCCCAAAGACGCGGGCGGGTCTGATCTCAGCCATGTTTCGATGGAGGCAAAATGCTAGAGGCATGTGTACTGTGCAATGTCAGTCACCAGGTGGTGAAAATTATCCGGAGCCCTCCACTAAAGCATTCCTCATCGCCTGTGTCGCTTTGGGACATCGAACCCTATAAAGCAACAAGCATCCACTGTTGTATAAAACTACGATGTGTTCTACCAGCATTCAGTGGCACACCTGCTGGGAGCTGTTTGGTTCTGCCAGTTTTGCTAGGAGGTTTTTGTTGTTAGGTTTAGTTTAAAAGAACCCTGACTATATCTCACTAGTTCCTTGCAGCACTACCAAAGCTGCAATGAGTGCAGAGGTGACATTCTGGCACTGCAAAATGAATTGCTAGTGTAAATTTGTCATATGGTATAATTTACACTAGAAGTGTAGCATGCTTCGTAGTGTACATGTTTCAAATGCTTTTTCCAACTGAGCCTTATCGTATGCTCGCATTAAGTAGGCTACTTGTGAAGTTTATCGTGCGTGGCTCTTGCGTATGCTAAAATATTGTTTCCAATATGGAAGCGCCCTTCGAAGCAGGACTGCTTGCTTTGGACTGGATTCTTTGTCATTGCTGCCATTTTCAGTATGTTCACTGGCCATAAATGGGGCTTCAGGCTTTCACTTAGTCTCATCTCGCCTATAACAAAACACGTAAGCAATAAATTTGCTTTATTTTTCATTTGGAGCGACAATTATGCCTCTTCTAGGCCTTAAAAAGAGCGTTTTGTTGATAAAAAGAAAGGTTCCCATTCTAACTACTAGATGGAACAGAAGCATACTTAACTGCTGCCCTGATTGCCTGAAGAGGTCTCTACCTTCTGTAGTGCTGCAAGGAAGTTATGAGGTGGAGTGTAGGTATGGGCACTTTAAGTAAGCAAGTGCAGTGTGGAGATTCGATGGTTACGATGTTGCAATTGTCTTTGCAAAAAAATACTGCCATGTGTGCTAAAAGCAGTAAAATTCAAACCTTGGTCTGTTCACGCTTCCTCCAAACATTAGCAATCCCTTCATCCACACAGGTGATGGCTGAGGCACGTTGCGCAATGAGAAAGATGCAGAAAATTTCATCGGTGAGTGCCTAAATGACACATGGCAGGCTTCCAGGGCGTCCTGTTGTCTTTTCTTTGAGCCTGTACTCTTTCCATTCACCTTTCTCGGAGCGTGAAGAAGCAAGCATATTTTAAGGCTTCCAAACGTGTGATTGACTTACAAGTGCGTGAACTGTGCACTTGCAGAAATCACCGCCTTATACTTCGAGCTTGTACTCAACTGTATGCTAGCTGCAAGCCAGCTTACATTTCTTTGAAGCCTGTGTACTGTTAGTATTTTCACTTCATTTGTTTGGTTGTTTGTGTGTGTACATGTTGCAATGGTCTTTCCAAAAGTGCATTTTTAATCTGTTGCTGACTGGTTGCTGCATCGTACAGGGCTGTTTAATTATAGTCCTATTTTAGCATTGCGCAGTTTCTTGGGCAGTGTTATGTTCCACCAAGTCAAGGTGACAGGTGTCGAGGCACACCTGCTGTCGCACAGACAGGGTCCACGCAGTGTAGTAGACCTCTGCCGTAACTTTGTCTCCCCCTAGAGGGAAGTGAAAGGGAAATGTGATTTGAAGGAGCTTTAGTTGCGGACAGCTCAACAACGAAGCAGCAATTGCTGACGGTTGACTATAGTGTCATAAGACGCTGTCGACGCCTTGGTTGGTGGGCCTCCTTTGAGGGGCAATTACTGCTTTTGTTCTTGAGTTGTATCTGGCCATAGTCACGCCAAAGGAGAGGGCATGGATGAGAGACAAGAATAGCAGAATTGTTTGATTGCAATGCCTGATAACGTGCTGTTGTTTAGTCTTTAGACTACGTTTTTCTAGGAGCATATTCTTTAGGCAGCCTCAATCTTCTGAAATACGACAAAATGGTGTGGTCAGGGTTCAGGAGGCTATTTTGACAGGCATCATGTTGTTAGAGTGCATGGCATGTTGCTATGTTGCTGGTAAAAGATAAGATTGAAGGGTAAACACTTGTGAACAAATTGTTTTATACACATGAGCAGTGATAGGAAGCAAGCGTGGTGGCCATGTGTTGATATATTTGCTGTATAGTAATTCTTGATTTACATTCGGCATAGTGATTCATTGCAAGTGGTGAGTTGCCAGCATGTTAGCAGGCACGTCGCATATAAGATTATCTGCTGCCATTTTTTATGTATCGAACTATTGCTTTAACTATTTTTGGATCCCCATTGAGTTCGATATATCTGTGTCCAAATGGGAAAGGTAATCTGTCGGTGCATCGTCATTATTTTTAGCAATTATGAAGCTTTTGGAGTGCTAATGTTCATTCTTTATTGTTCATTTTATGTGATGCCTTGCAGTGCATAATAACGATTCAGTGTTTTATATTGTGAATGGATGTACTTTTGTTGACTTGTGTTCACATTACGTTGCAAGAACCACTGTTCTATTTCATCTTGTACTAGCTTTTGTGTGACACTGGCTGTAACTCGGTTGTATGGAAATAAGTGACCACGTTTTTACCATAATTTTATGATCCCAGCACTTATTGGTGGCCAAGCCTGTTGATTGGCACTTGCCTTTCTATGCACACTGCTATTAGTCAAAGTTTGTGCAGGTGCAGGTATCTGAAAGTATCAAGAACATGTTGGTAAGAGCGCGAAGATGGGATGACAGAAAAAAAACAACACAAGCGCTGTCGTACAAAGAAAACATTGAACAAAATGTTGGTTGATATACACTTGTAATTACAAGGCTGTCTAATTGTTGTCCAGTTATTGCGCTGTTAGCAACATGATTGTGAACCAACAGGTCCAACTCACCACTCTTATGAAGCATCAAGAAACTTTGAAGTAACTTTTTTTTTACATTCAGAAGTGGCAGTCACTGTTGGAGACCTCCTTTTCGGTGTGAATCCTGTGGCGGTGGGTCCTCCTTAATGAGATCCCGTTTGAAGATCTGCCTTCGGCGACAAATGGCAAACCTTTCACCTGTACAATCTGTGTCTGGTTTGCCACACAAGCCTGACTGGAAGCTACTAATTATGATCAGGAAAGATTTCGCCCTACGCCTAGATCCAGGGAAGGAGGAATGGCGCATAGCTGTTGCAAACCTGACAACCCGTTCCGACGCAGCGACTGCGGCGTGGGAAGAAGAGAGGGCAACCCTGGACCGTGAGTTTCGGGCAGAGCGCAAGAAGCGCGAAGCCATACAGGAGGAGGTAGAGGTTCTGCGAAGTAAGAGTCCTCCCGGCCGAACCCCGGGAGCCGCAGAATTGACGGGCGATAAATCTGGTAGTACCACAGACGCTAGTGAGGAGCAAGGCCCACATGTGAGCAGTAGCGACGGTAACAACTCTCACTCTCGTGACAAAAACAAACCGACACGATTGTACCACTATCAGGGGGGTGCAGTGCAGGCAGCAGTGCAAGTCAGCAACAAGACACAGCAGATAAGAACACCATGCTGGCTGCATGTCTGCTGTCCAAACTAAAGAGCACGCAACAGTCCAGGAGGTGTGAAAGCCGTCGACAATGCCGAGGATATATGAAAACCGTAGTGACCCAGCACGTCAGTGGAATCTGAAGGACACCTGCAAGGAGCTGGGGCCACAAGTTGAGTTTGTGAACTCCAGCTGGACCTTGGGAGGAGAGCATCAAGCGAACCAATACACTGTTGACACTGCTGAGGCGTTAGGTCATCGACTGGGAAACCGATTTAGGGCCTTTTTAGGCCTACACCTTCGGCGAAAGGGCCGACAGTGGAGCAGACAGACCCTCCCCCACACAGCGCCTCTCGTGAAGGCCTTAGGACACACGCTCCTACAGATGGCAAGGGCACACCAGCGGAGAGGCTCAAGGTGAATGAGGGCCCTGGAAGGGTCTAAGGACAGACCCCCACAGAAGGTAGGCCAGACGAAAGGCTCAAGCCCGCCACAGTGGGGAAAGGGCGATGACATGGTGACCGCACAGGAGGAGGCATGCTAAAAAGACGCGACTGGCTTTCCTCAACATGCAAGGAGGGAGACCATAGTGCAAATGGGAGGAGATTTGTCACGCAATGGAATCGGAAGGCAATGTTGCATGGGGTAGTGGGAACTCATATGCGAGAAGCAGAAGAATCGCCGGTAAACACAGAACTGTGCTGGGAGGGATGTAATAGTACATGCGGTGAGTGGGAAGGAGATGGAATCGGCGTCATATTCCCGCCAAACCAAGGGTGGGATAGAGAGACACAAGTGCAGAGAGCATTTGTGAGTAACTGGCAGGTTGGGCTCCAAGAAATCTGAGGTAGGGGTGGTCTACATGTGGACAGGATCAGCCACCAAAATACATAATGATGCCCTCTGGGCATGTTTGAGAGAAGACATCCGCTACCTGTGGATGACGACCTAGACGGGTACATAAATACGAATGGCGAGTTGCTAGGAGTTGTCGAGGACTTTGTGGGGACGCCCCGAGGTGAGACAAAGAGACTCCGAGTTTTTACGCCGTTGAGGAAGCATGCACTGAGGCTGCCCTCCTAGGCCGACGCATCCTGGCAACAATCCGGACCGTCGAGACGCTCCTTCGGCTATGCTCCACAGGCCCCGGTGAGGTCTCCTCTAGCGACATTCGTCACCACCATCCACTTAGAGTACCAAGTGGACTGTTTTCATTACCACTAAAGGGCAGTAAAATCCAAGCAGCGGAAACATACCTGCAACGGCTTGTGGGCTTGTGAGTCAAAACCCCTAATGCTTGTAAATAAGGGTAAATAGTATTTCCCCGTAACAATTTATAAGAAAATGAAGCAACTTACAGCCGAATGGGTCCAGCAGAAAATTCGAAAGGCTGACAGGGGTTTCCTGGAGAATTTGAGGAAAAGTGGCCAGAATGCCCAATGAAATTCTGGCATTTTCTGCAGAGAACGTACAGACAGGCATCACAACCACAGTTGGTACACCCAGAGACCCACAAGGTCTTGTCCACGCTGGGGAGGGGGCTGGTTGTTATGACACCAGTTGTGCAAAAATTCACCAAACAAGAGAAGGGGAATGAGACATTTGGCGAAGACCACAGGACAGGGCCGAAGGAGAATCGTGCAAATGGGAGATGCCCCATAGGGAAGCTGGAGTTCCAACGAATTATTGCTCGCATTCAAGGGAACACAGCGGCGGGGTTGGATGACTTCCCTGCGACCCTTCTCAAAAGAGTGGGGCCAAAACGGTGAGGCTCTGCGAGAGGCCCTTAGTGAAGTCTACACTCGGGCGATGTGCCCAAAAATTATCTAGTAGGTCGAATGTTTTTTTTTTTTTGTACAAAAGAACTGGCGACCAAAGCGACGCTAATCACAGTGACCTTAGTGCTGTACAGGTTTTTGCCCAAGTCCTAAGTCGTCGAATTCAAGCTTGGGCAGAACGGTCGGCAATTTGGGATGAGCTACAGAACGGTTTTCGCATGGGTCGTTGACTGGGAGACAATGTTTGTGCTCAGGCAGTGCGTGGAAATAGCAGAGAAACAAGGACAACTGTGGGCAGCTTTTCTCGACATAGAGGAGGCTCACGATGGTGTTGACCATGCCACACTTTGGCAGAAACGGATCGAAAAATGCCTACCCACGTCAGTAGTAGACCAGCTCAGGGCACTGTACTCGGTGGCACCAGTGGTGGTGGAGTGGCACAGTCAGAGGCAGTAACAATAGAACGCGGCCTGAAGCAGGGATGCCCTCTGTCTCCGCTTCTGTTCATGTTAATGCTGGCCGACCTGGAGTGCGAGACATGCGGAGCAGGTTTCGACCTGTCATACATGGTTGAAGGTGAGGTCCAGTCCCAAAAGCTCCCTGCCTGCCCTGCTGTACGCCGACGGTATAGTGCTGCTGGCGGACTTAATTTATTTATTTACCCACAGCGCCAGAGTGGCATTACAGTGGGGGGGTAGGTTGTACAAAGCAAAAAAGAATTATTACAAGGGCAGTCACAATGACAATGCAAACACTTCATTGTCAGTAATATTAACAAGAAATGAAGACAAAGCATTCCGTTCTCGCACAGTGTGAGGAAAAAACGACATCTTGAGCAAAGTGGTTCTTGATCTGAATTCGCGCATTTTATGGTTATGATCAACCCGCTCGGATGTGTAGTGTGGATGAAAAGTGTGCTTCTCCCTAGGGGTAGCAATCCTGTTGTCATATAGATTATGAAAAAATTTAAGCTTAGCTTTCTCCTTCTTACTTCAAGGGGTTCCCATTTTAATTCCTGTTTTATGCCAGACACACTAATGTATTTACTATAATTCCCAGAAACATAGCGGGCCACTATGTTCTGGACTCTAATTTTTGTCTGTCGGTCTTTGTCGGCGGGTCCCATACAGTACAAGCATATTCCAGCGCGGACCTAATATACGTTTTAAATAGTAAATCCCTAAGTCCTGCGGAAACATTCTCGTGTTACGGCACAAAAAACCCAAAATTTTGCAAGCTTTCCCAGCAACATCTTACCGCGTGCAGCTTACCGCGGGCGGAGACGACCACGTCGTGCATGGAATAGCTCTGGTTAAGCCAGGAGTGACGCGATAGCTACAGGTGGCCGAGTGGAACTCGCTCAATCGAATGGCAGTCAGTCTTTCGCCGCTCGGTTTCGCCTGGGCGCTCCTTCATCATATTCGTCCCTGGTCGTGGATTCACTATCGGCGGCTAGGCGCGCTGCGGCACCTGCTCCGCACCACGTGACCAACCACGGCGCCGCCACGGAGCTCAAGAAGTGCCACGCCGCTGAAGGCTCGAAATGCTAGCGTAATGTTGCTATCGCTACAAAACGGGTACTAAAAGCACGTGCGTTGTGGGCTTTCAGCCGCATTGAAGTGGTTTGAGGCCTGTGGAAGGCGGTATAATGGACCCTGGGCTCACCTTTGGTAATGCGGTGCTGCGTCTGTCGTCTGCTACCCGGGAGTTCTGAGAGCGGCGCCAACGGGAGGTGGGAATTAAGACACCGCCGATCGACATCAAACGAGGCGGTACAGGGCGACGTCGGGTGGTCCGCGTTCGAGGCGCGGTGGCGAAGCTGGGCTTTGAAACGCGGTCCTGGGCCGTTGGTCAAGAGCGATGGGTCAATCGGACACTGCGCTACATCGTACACTCGCGGATGTCCACAAGATGGGGGAAAAAAATTAAGTCCATGCGTTCGAGGCCCGAGAGGCGGTGGCGAAGCTGGGCTTTGAAATGCGGTCCTGGGCCGTTGGTCAAGAGCGATAGGTCAATCGGATACAGCGCTACATCGTACACTCGCGGATGTCCACAAGATGGAAGAAAAAAGTCCATGGCTTAGCGACCAATTTCGAGGTCCCTGAAGGGAAAATGATTCAGCCGAGGTCAACTGAAAAAGCGAGTGTCACAGGCCGAGACGCAGCGTTGGAGGACGCCCGCGGAGAAGAAGCCGACCCTCCATAGATATCAAGGAAGAACAATTTTACGAGAACTCCGTAGGAGGTTCGCTGTAAGAGGCACGTGCTGGGTGCTACGGTCAAAGCTTTGGTGGGCGAAATGCAGCAGGCGAAACGCAAACGGAACAGAAGTGACGTGTGTGGTAGGCCAAATACGGTTGGAAAGACATTTGAGTAGGCCCTGGGTTTCCCGCCGCTCCGGTCACTAAATGGCGATTTGGCTGCCAATGATACGGCAGATATCACTGATCTCCTCTAGGGGCGTCTAGTGGTGACCAGTGGCGGATATAGGAAAGGCATGCCTGTTTAAAAAGTACGCTTTACCATGGTTGGTGCGATGAAAACAACCAAGCGTCGACTGACGTTGTGGAGACTGTGGGCCTCCTACATAATAGGCTGGAACTTTTACGGAGATTTTTTTTTTTTAAAGCCACATATCCAAATCTAAATCCAAGCAGCTGTACCATGTCGATCCAATCCAAGCAACTAATGTTGAAGTTTATTGAAAAGTTTCTTAAGGCGGTGAGTTCTCACTTCTTGTCTTAACTTCATTGCATAGTGACATTTGCACGTATATGCGTCAACATTCACGCAGCATACACCGTGCGGAGCGGGTGTGCGTCCGAACAAATGATGCGCGTAGTTGTACAGCTGTCATGGCATGACAAACCGCCGTTGTAAACCGACAGCTATGTTTGCCGGGCGGCGCATGCGAAATTATGCTGTGCGAGTCTTGCGGTTGCAGTTGTGGAAGGAGCTTCTCTTTGGTTTATGATCCACCCTCAGAACCACTGGAAAGCGATCGACTGTCGCGAACGAATGCTTTTTTTCTTCTTTTATTTGTTTAAATATGATGTCAGATGTTGGCTGTCGTACTCCTGTCGTGACATAATGAATGCGTCGCAGAAAATACATATTAACAAAAAAGACGTTACTACAGCACCAAAAGAAATAAAGGAGGCTCCATCCGCTTTTCCTGCATGAATGGCGCCTCCGCGCAATATACACAGTCGTATTGTCACAGCCTTTGTCATTTAAAGAGAATTGAAATGCGGGAAATGCATAACGAACTACCACGCATGGCCCGGAATAGGCCCTCTTGGCCTCTTTATTTCTGGCAAAAGGCGTACAGATTACATGTTGACAGGTTCCTGAAGAATGCACTCGCCAAAACATATCCCATTGGTCTCAAGAGTACCCAGCGCCAAAAACATTGTAGCGAGTCTTTTCGACGAGGGCAGTTTGTGTCCCTTGCGTTATAAAGTGGTTTTCTGTATTGAAGGCCTCTTCTCGCTGGAGCACATGGATTGCGGAGTGAGGAAGTAGATACAGGGAATGCTGCCCAGTGTGTGTAGCAGCAGCGATGGGAGATGACCGTTGCGCCGCGGTCGCTTTGTGATCAAAAGTCGCACAGCGAGTCGGAATATTTGTTTTTGTCAAGATTTCAACCATATTTTCCCAATGATAGGGTGTCTTTGCTCTGTTATGCTGACACTTCATATGTGCCAACTTAAAACAAAATACCCTTTGTTTCAAGACCGAGTTTTTGAATTTGGCAACACATGTAGCAGGAATGTAAGAAGCTTTGTGTAAGAGCACCTTTTTCATTTGTTAAGTGTTCCCTTAGATCCAGCTATAATCTATTCAGTGTGGCACATCCCTTTAATTTTAATAAACATATGCTTTATTCCAGTGTGCAGACTTGGCCAGCACTCAGGAGCTGTCACATCACATCAAAGTCGCAATCAGCAATGCAGCAATACTTTTGCACTGAGTGCAACTATGCCACATCTAATCAAGCCACCTTGAAGAACAACTTGAAGACGCACACTGGAGAGCCCTCCTTCCAGTGCAGCCACTGCAATAAGAGCTTCACGCACAGAAACAAGCTGGCAGACCACCTTCACATCCACATGGGTGAAAAGCCATACCAGTGCCTTCATTACAGCACGAGTCTGTCGGTGAGGAAAGGCCTCAAAGAGCATTTACGCTTCCACATGGGTGAGAAGCCATACCAGTGCAACCAGGGCTCTGCAACAGGGAGCATCCTGGAAAACCACCTTCAAGTCCACGCTGGCAAGAAACCGTACCAGTGCATTCATTGCAGCGAGAGCTTTGCAAAGGGGAGCACCTTGGCTGACCATCTTCGCATGCACACGGGTGAAAAGCCATACCAGTGCATTCACTGCAACAAAGGCTTTGCGAGGAGAAGGTACCTGACAGAGCACCTTCGCACCCACACGGGTGAAAAGCCATACCACTGCATTCATTGCAGCCAGAGCTTTGCAAAGGGGAGCACTCTGGCAGACCACCTTCGCATTCACACAGGCGAGAAGCCATTCCAGTGCATTCACTGCAGCAGGGCCTTTGCAAGGAAGAGCTTCCTGACAGCACACCTCCACACCCATACGGCCGAAAAGCCTTACAAGTGCATTCACTGCAGCAAGAGCTTTTCAGTGAGGAAAGGCCTCAGAGAGCATCTTCGCATTCACACTGGCAAGAAACCGTACCAGTGTGTTCACTGCAGCCAGAGCTTTGCAAGAAGGGGCACCCTGGCAGACCATCTTCGCATCCACACGGGTGAAAAGCCGTACCGGTGCATTCATTGCAACAAGGCATTTGCAAGGCGGAGCTTCCTGAGAGATCACCTTCGTGCCCATACAGGCGACAAGCCGTACCAGTGCAGTCACTGCAGCCAAAGCTTTGCGAGGGGGAGCACCCTAGCAGACCACCTTCGCACCCATACAGATGAGAAGTATCAGTGCCAACTGTGTCCTGTGAATTATGCGGAGAAGGTATCCCTAAATGGCCATGTGCAAACCCACAAGAGTGACAAACAGTCAGCGCGATGCTTTTGCTGCGAGAAAAATTGTGCTCCAGGTGAAATACCATGAACAGAATGATTGAGCAAAGGCGTTTGCTGTTTCAGAGAGCAGTGGTGCATTCTGCTGGCATTCAGTGATGCAGTTGTGGGCAGCCATTGTGCATTGTATGATTCTGCAAGTTTGACTGCAAGGTTTTTATTATGGTGCATTGTGAACAGACGCAAGAGCACGTTTTGACTGGTGTGATGTGGTGCGATATTGCCTAGGAAAGGTGTGAAATGTGATTTAAGGTGAATGTGAGTAGTCTTGCAGTTCCGCTCGTGAATAGTGTCATGAAGTGCATTGATTGTGGACAGATGTGTTCACTGTATAGTAATCTCTCATTTCGGTTGGAAATACTATTTTGCTGCATGCTGTCCACTTCTTTGCTTGCAATGCAAAAGTGGGTGTTAAAGCTGGTTTTAGAAAGCCAGGCAGACAATTCGCAAAATGCACTTTGAACGCTTATTTCTGATAAAAATGTGCTTTTTTCCACTAAGGCACCCAATGGATTCCTTTGCTTTCTTAA
Source organism: Amblyomma americanum (assembly GCF_052857255.1). NCBI lineage: Eukaryota > Metazoa > Arthropoda > Arachnida > Ixodida > Ixodidae > Amblyomma > Amblyomma americanum. The sequence continues at coordinate 32,258,360 of NC_135506.1, read as the reverse complement.
ATGGTGCTTTTGTGCATTTCTTTATATGCTGGTATGGCATGAATGAGAAATTCAATCCTTGTCGGTGCATCCTGTTTTGCTGACACATTTTCACGTAATATTCATTGTAGCAGTTACTGCTCTGCCATTTCATCTCGTACTAGCTTTTGTGTGGCATATTCTGCACCTTAGTTGTATGGAAATAAAGGTGACCATGTTTCCAGTGGAATCTTTTAGCCCCAGCACTTTACTTAGTGATGGTCTCTTGGCTGGCAGCTGACTTGCTATGCATATGGCTATTAGTCATGGTTTGTGCAGATATAGGTGTCTGAAAGTACCTAGGATGTTGAAGCAATTGTAATTTAGTTGCATTCAGAGGTGAAGTCACAAGTATGATTATAGTCCAGTCCTTGAATGCCCTTGCTGTACGTCTCACGGTTGGAGGGAGACTACTTATTTTACTCTGTGTATAACCTGCCTTGCACGACCAAAAGAATTTATGTGTTGTGGAGTGCCTTGCCAGGTAGCATTTCCCCAGTTATCATAGCATACAGAGGACAGTTGCATTAGTGATTTCACAATATACATTGATAGTGATAGCAGAAACTGATTATGTGATGTGGATGATAAGAACAGAGTGCAACAAAGATGTTGGCGTGCAGAAAAATTTGTACAAATGGTGATGTTGGATTCGGTAGGCCAGCAGCATTTCTCAAGCTTCATGTCTTTTTTTTTTTTTAACTGAACATGGATACACAGGTTGTTTTCTTGTTTCGAACATTTGGATATTTACGCTTGGAGCAGGTGAACACTGGTGTTGAGTAAATGCTACACAAATGCGTAAAGCAGGTGCATTTTTGCACAAAACGATCAATGACTCAAGTTCGCCTCTGCTTGCTCTTGCATATTTAAAGTCTGGGTAAGTAGGCAGTGGACCTATGGCATTCAAATTTGCGTAAACCTTGATTGAGGAATCAAAACTTCAGGATAATGCACTGGCTTGGGGTTTCACCTGCATAATAATCGCACAAAATTTTAACAGAGCATTCTGTTCCCATGGCACTTTCACAGGAAAGGTGAAGGGGGTTGCAAAGGAGGTGCGAGATCAGAAGGAGAATTGCTACAGCCTCGGTGAAACTATTTCTTTACACGCTTCCATTTCTGCTATCAACAGTTAGCCCCCTCAGCTGGTTAAACGGGCATCTGCATTTGATTCTTTGAGAGAGCACTCAAACAACATGATATGCGGAGCAAAATGGTGCACACAAAAAGAACTGCTTTGTCACATGCAAATGTGCGTTGCTTGTTCACTACTTATATCCTTGCATAAGGCAAGAACTAAGACGACGTACATTAATAAATACATTTATTGATAAAATCTGTCACAGTATGATGGCATGAAAACCCAGCTTGGAAACAATCTGAACGCCTACATGAAATTGAAGACACTAATTGCAACATCCCTCTGTTTTGAGACCTCCTTGAGCTTTGCCTTCTTAGACTCCTGGCTGGGCTCAGTGGTAGACAACCGCTTCTTCTGCTAGAAGACGGGGAAAAAAAGCACAAAATTAAAGATAGCACTTGCTTGGCGGCATGGCATGTGCCATGTCATGCCATCACAGCCGACGAATACCAATGTCTCCTTTTATGATGCCAGAAGTCTATGACACATGTTTCTCATGCTTTAAACACTGAATCAGCACACGACTTTCAATTTTGCATATGTCAGTACTAGGCAGTTTGTTCAGAAGATGTTATGAATATTTGCTCACTTGATTTTTTTTCGATTGATTTGATTTGATTTATTTTCACAAACAAGCAGGTACAAGGTTGTGGTGGAAAACTGTAAAAAAGCTGCAAAGAAGGCAGCTTGACAGGCCGCAAGTTCTGTTTCTCCTGTCTTCTCCTGTGATTAATAATAAATTCTTTCTGCATTTTCTTTTTAAATGGTGGCATGATATTTTATTAGGCAGATTCGGGTTTACTGTTTTCTACTTTCCAATAATCGATCAATAACCATTTCCTTTCACAAACTGCCTGCTGAATATGTCATCGCAAAAGAGACGCTGTTTTCTGAAACGAACTATAATGTGTCAAGGTTTTTCATTTACTATTTTTTTTCAAAGCTTACACCTTGGAGCGCAGGGTAATTTGGTACTCAGGCAGGGAAACATAGTGTCCACTATTATACTACAAAATGTTGGTGACACAGTGAATTGTAATGCTAAATTTGTACCATAACAGCAGAACCTTTTTAGGGTTTACGCAAATTTCCCCAATAGAGGGTTAAGGAGGTAGTAACGTGGACTACTACAGACATTTTAGGCCTCCACATACAGTCAGTGGTTTTAGGAGACATGAGAGGTAGCCTGCACTGATGCAGATTTTGCCGTCTAAAAACAATGCTGGTGCCACGCTCGTATTTGAAACCAAACATAATATAACAACCACAGATATTACAAAGTATTGGCTGTATTGAACTGTTCCTAATAATTTTTAACAAACACTTGCAGTTCTGCCATAAATCGGATATGCATCGAACTGCTAAGCTCCAAGCTGTGCTTGCTGGGATGGCAGACAGCAGACTTTGCCTCACTACACGAGTGACTGGTGGTAATGTGGCAAGCTTGCGCCATGATCTCGGACTTGCCAACAGCGCCGCGGATAGCAGCTTAACAGTTGATAGCCGGGCGATCGGCACCCGTTTATGCCTCTCTCACTCGTTGATAGTGCCCCGTAACCAGCAACACTGTCAGTTTTAGCCTTCCAGTAGGCATCCTGTATTTATGTTGACTGTCATGGAGGTGGTGAAAACGGCGATGGCTTTCATTCTGGTGTCCCATTTTTCACGACACCGCTGTAATGTGGGGAAGCCACGCTTGTTGGTGCTTGCGCACATGCTCCTTAGCTGTCAGGAAGCACACTAGATTACTTACTATTCTGGGACGAATATGAGTACGCCTTAGTACTGCTGGCACTAAGCCAAAACTTAGAAATGCTGTTTAAGACTCACTGGTTTCTGTTCAGCCGCCCTGAAGACAAAATTCTTTGTGGTGATGGAACCTTCAGTTTCGGTAGGGGCGGTCACCTTGATGCGTTCGGCGATGCGGCCAAGCACACCCGAGTCAAGCCTCAGGAAAGAACCGCACATTGCCTGCAAAGGGAGAAAGTATAATAATTACGGCAAATCTTGCTCGAAACTTTCACTGTTCAAGTGTTGAGCGGAAACATTTGAGTCGCAACAAATGATTAGCATTATGCTTGGGAACTTGAGCCCAGACTTCACTATTCCAAACAAAGCAAACATCAGGAAATGGCTCCCTAAACTGCACTGATGCAACCAAGGCATACATGCCGTTGCTTTTAATTGAATATTTTGGCTTTGGCACAATAGTATGTGCTAACGGGAGAATGAGGACAGTCTGACGTAGGCCAATATCAATCACGATTGCCTAGCTGTGATGACAGACTCTGTTTTCAGTGAAAAAGGGGCTTTTATAAGCTAGAAAGGGTAAGAAACAAACAAGCAAGAAAAACATACAGGTACTGCTGCCAGCCACCGACTGTTTCCGCTAGCAAACTGGTTATATCAATGCTTTGTTTTGTTGCAGATCTCTGAGGCTAGGCCTCGCTGTCCAGTTCCATCCCGACAGTCACGTAGCCCCTTCCATCGCTGACATTACAAGTTTTAATCGAGTGCAAACCGTTTCTTCTGGTTAACCTCCTTGCCTTTCCTTGGCAGGGAGAAAAAAAGTTTCAATCTTTAAAAGAAATTTAACATAAAATGCACTTTTCGCTCCCAAACAAATGTCGATATGCTCAGAGAAAAGCAAAACAATCAATTTTTAATACGAACAAGAATTCAAAGGCATCCTCAGCGTCTCATTAATTTGTTTCTGAGTAAAAGAAGGCTGGAATTACATTTAACAGGCGCAGCTGTTAGTCGGCATCCAACTTCTCAGTGCTGCAACACAAGCTGAGCTCATTGTACAGGTATACAGTGAAAGGACGCTTGCAAACTGTAAGACTTACCCCTTTGTTTGCAGCCATTTTTTTACTGAACCTCGAATCTTGCTTTGCAATCACTGTGCACAAAGAAGAGGCAAACAAAAAACTATTACTCAGCATCGGAAAGGTTACATGCACAATGCAACAAAGAGAAAAAAAAAGTAAAGTAAAAATAGTCTGCATGACTTCATCACCTGCAGGAGCTTTTAGCAGGGAGTCTTGCTCAGAGAATGAACCACTGCTGGGAGTGTCAGGCCGCTGAGAGGTCTCCTGGAAAAACAGACAAAATAAAGAAATTCGTATCTTTGTGCCTCAGTGTATGCTTCACCTGTTGCCCACTTTTTGTTGTGCTACAACTTTAATCAGAAAATTAAATGCTCCAGAGAAGTGGCATAATAAATTTGATAGGGCTGTCTGGCTCTAGTTCGGTGACCCAATAGTATCTAAAGAAATTAAATATCGACAGTAAGATTTTCGAAGCATGTCATTATTTATTTATCATCACCTGCATCCGCATGCTCGTGACATGCGGGAAAATGTTGCCAATTTTACGCTGCAGTGACAACGTGTGGTACGTTGAGTGATCTTATACTATTGATAGTACTATCAATAGTTTCGCATCACTAGGAATTGTCAACCAGACCGCATGAAAAATATCGGTGGCCACCAGCTTAATGTCAGTATTAAGAGTGTATTGCAGTTATAAGCTATTGTACAGCTGTATCTGGGCTGCTTTAAAGAAGCCATATAAAAGCGTCCGCATACTTTCCAATCCACATTTGTCGTTCAAAAGACACCATTGTACAAGGCCAGGCTGAGAAAAGCAAAACCTTCATTTTGACTTCTAATTGAATAACGACGATTAATTCAGTGTACCATGCCAATTAGCAAAGCTCACCATGGCCTCTGCCACAAGCACACGCAGAAGTGGCATGGTACTGACCATGCAGGGCCTCATTCTGAGGCCCGGGCCCAGGCCAGTTCCCACAGCAGCTCAAGTGGTTAACTGCTCAATGTGTGCAAGTATACCTACTCCTACTACACAAGTAAAGAGGTGGCCGCCAAAGGCGCTCAGATCACAATAATACTTCAAAGAAATGGTTTGGTACACATAAAAAGAAAAGCTGAAGCGGGTTCGCCTGTTTGACTTTTTTGCACAGTGACTTCGTCGTCATCAAAAAGTAGCTCCCAAGTTCCTAGAGCCAAACGAAAAGGGTTGCATACAGACATGATAAACTAACTCGTGTTAACTCAGTCATTTTTTACTGGTCGCAGTGTCTAAATATCAGTGTCCTTGCAGCCATAGCAATGGAATTTCTTTTTCTTTTTTAATAAGCACAATCCCGCAGGTTGAATTCATGGACGCACTGATCGAGTTTCAATAAAAACGAAAAGCACAAGGGCCTGTTTATTGTGTAATATGCATTAAAAGAACTGAAGTGCCTGAGCCAATAAGCTCTTCCCCCATGACATTTCTCACAGCACAGAGATATGTTTTTGGGATGAGAAGGCACTCAATCAAAGACTACCGTAGAGGACACAGCTGCCCGTCGAGCAGTCGAATAAAGGGCATTCTACAGCGGTTCTTACGAGGCTTTAAATATATAGTAGTAGCAAGTGGAAGCACAGAACTGAGCAGATGGCATGCCCTTGCTGACAGCTGAAACAGCCCAAGCCAGAGGTGCTCTTTACTTTAGTAGACGAATGCACTTGTGCAAACAAGCCGTGTCAGACATTACAACGCTCCACTATGAACGCTGCAGTAGTGCATCCCCTTGCTGGATGCTTTAGAGCCTGCGAGAGCGGATGTTCACTGCTATTCTTCAGCCACTGAAAAATGCCGCTGAGCTTGTCTAGTATCGATATATCAACTAGGCCAGGCGTGCGCGTCCGAAATTAATTAGACACGGCAGTTGCTGATTAAACCCAGCTTACAAATGACATAGTATTAACCTTCCTCTCATTCCGTGTCGAAGAATAGCTCCTTGGAGATTTTAGTGCCGGGAGTCTCTCATGTCTGAGATGTTCCGGGCAGCAAAAAAAATTGGAGGGGACGCTTAACCCTTCAAGGCGTTTTGTGCACAAAGTCAACTCGTGCCTTCATTCGAGAGTCTGCAGCGCCTAGCAGTGTTATCATTGTTCCAGATGAATTTAGCACCATTCATATCCAAAACAGTTTGTTCTTTTCATCCCATATAGCGAATGCAGTAACTAATATTTTATAAAACATTGGGCGGGGTAGCATGTCGTCTGCCAGTTTTGTGCATACAAATTTTGCCACCAGCAATTAAATAATTTCCTTTTTCTCTCAATTTCTCTGTTAGTATGCACCTTAATAATAATAATTGGTTTTGGTGGAAAGGAAATAGCGCAGTATCTGTCTCATATATCATTGGACACCTGAACCCCTCTGTAAGGGAAGGGAGAAAGGAGGGAGCAAAAGAAGAAAGGAAGTGAGAGGTGCCGTAGTGGAGGGCTCCGGAATAATCACTGACATCGCACAGCACACGGGCACCTTAGTATGCACCTTCGAAACAGAAAGCGATTCAAAGATCCCTCAGGTGTTTACCTGACAAATTATGGCGATTCTATGGTACAATTTGCAACTGCTGTGACACTTTGTATGATATTTTGCACATCAATGAAAAATTTACCCCTTTGTATTTTGAGCTGGAAGACTAACAAACTGCCTTTATTGATGTATTAATCTATTATTAAGGCAAAAAATTGTTTGTTTCTTTATGGAAACAGAAATTACGTCTGAAAGTGTTAAGCTCTGCCTTAAGGGTATGATGTGATAGCGTTAATGCCCATGTATGTGGAATAGGTAATTCTGGACTTCACATTCATAGACCCCTAGGAGTCCATATACTACTGGCACAGTGGTGCAGCGGTTAAGCGATGCGCCACTGCCTTGCGGTGGCAGGCGCTGACACCGGTGGGGCTTGTGAGACCCAGGTCACTCCTCCCGAGCAACCTCTTGCGACCAATTTAACTGCAACCTGCCACGGTGGCCAGTTTGCTCACAATCCGGCGGGTAGGTTGTGATGACACCACAAGGTCAAGTGACACAGGTAGCCCACCTATCTTGCGGAGTGCCCGCTTGCTCCGGCTGCGAGGCTTCGAACAGTCGCCGACGCCAAACATTTTTTTCCAACATGGGGGTGCTAATGCTTTTGTGTTGAAAGGGCAAGGGGGGGATTTATTGTTTGTAAATTCTGTTGCGCAAGAAAATACGATAGCAGACATGACAAAATAAGCAAACAAGCGCTGAGAAATTTTTTTTTCTCTGCCTATGCCACGGTCGGCAAAACAGCGCATCTCTACCGTAGAGGCTTTGAGCTCATGCCCACAAAGATTTCGATAGGCCCCTGTGTTGTTTATCTGGAAGAACCTCACACTTCAATGTTTACACTGAATGCTCAGAAATTGGAAATTCAACCTTCGTAATAAATACTCGGAGTATAGTCTACTGCCACATTTATTTTTCCATACTTATAATATAAAAGCTAATGAATAAAAATTGACTCATCGTTGTAAACAATACAATGTCATGTACTAAACGGTGTCGTTATAGATGGACTGCACAGAAACAAATGCACCACTAGATGTCTAAATTACATAATTGGTTCCTTTGATCGTCATTTCTTTAACCTGTTCTGATGGGACATTATTACAGCAATAAATCAGTCGATACTTTCGTGTTCTGCCCCGCATGCCTCATACGTGTTTCCATGGTCTAAAGTTTGTGGCTAGTGTATTAGCACACCTGGACTCCGACATCATCCGCACCTGTTCCTGCAACCATCTCCTGCGTTCCAAACGTTGTAGGCGCCATGTGGCATCAGCCTCCTGCTCTGTTTCGTGCTGAGCATCTTCTTCGCCATCCGAACCAGGCTGCAGGTTTCCGTCGTCAATGGCTGCGAGCAAACAAATATGGCTGCATATTGTTGCCGCTACCATATCAGGCCATTCATAGGCTCGGGTGAGACCTTGCCAACACAGCTACTGCCAGTGTTTTCAAAACCATGCTTGAAATCTGCAACTTTGTTCAAGCTACCAATGAGCAAAACACATCACCAAGAGAGGTTAAACAGTGAGATTCTTAAACTAAGCAGCCTATTATGCTGGTTAATTTGCGTATGTTTCTCAGGTTTCATTTCTTCTTGACTGTACTTGTTTTTTTGCTTGGGTGAATGTATGATCTCAAAATGAGGCAGGCAGCATTTAGTCCTGCCATCAGTAACATCCTCGCCATGCATTTCGATGGAGGTGAAATGCAAAAGTACCCATGTGCTGCCATGTGTGTGCTCAATAAAACACCCCAAGACGTCAAAATTAATTCCACTTCGCCGACTCTTTTCTATCTCCGTCCTTCAACCATTCCCTCATGGCGCAGTTCACTTGCCCATTGTTGGAAGGACAATTACTGAATCTTTCCTTTCCTCATAACCATTACCGCTACAATAATTAACAACATTAATGATTTGCAATAGCATATCTTTTTACCCATCTCTACCTTGACAAACTCAGGTCCCCAGGCATACTACTTTAATGCTCACATGTGGTCAAAGGCTTGAAGGGTGCTACACAAAAATTTTTTCGCACAAGACACCACCAAGCCCTTGTTTATGGTCAGTGCTGATGGCGCCTTCGAACAAGTGAACCTTCAGAGTAAGAACCTACGGACAAAGTAAAGCATGCCATTATAATCACGGGTGCCTTGCTAGCCCTGACCACTTTCATCCACAGAAGTGCCTCGTCTTTTTTCCCGTGGGTTTCTTCCTTCATCTTGCTACCTGCTTGTATGCTTTCAGACTTGCTGCATATCTTTACCATAACTCACACTGTCCGCTACTTCTTCTTCAAGTGCTAAAAGCTGGACCTTTCCCCCAGTGATGTCCAACTGTGACTACAACCTTGCCCAAAGCCACCCAAAATAATAGGCTTATCTATTTCCAACCAAGCATAAGGCTGTCCCTGCCAGAAGCCTGATACTATGCTTTCTTTTTTAGGCTTAAATGCTAGATATAAATTTAAATGACATTTAAAGTTAGAAGCATACCTCCTGAATTGCGCCAACGAAACTGGCGCTGACGGCCGGCGCCATCGGTGTGAAGGTCTCCGTCTTCCAAGAGCAGTTCTTGGTAAATCTTCAGCTCGCGTTTGTCCTCGTCAAGAAGCTGCTTGCTATACAAGAGAATGGCATGGCAATAATGTGAGTTGATTCAGAAAGGGGCACACCGAAGACAGGAGAAAATGGCAAGAAACTTAGATTAATGTGCCTGCTTCAAACATATCTGAGCAAAGTAGCATCATCAGTCATTTCATCTGCAACCATACACTTCACCACTTTCGCACTGTGGCATTTCATTCAGAAACTCTGTGGGCTAGTGCACACTTTCCTTAACATTTAGTTCGTACCGTAGAGCTTCAGTGGTGCTGGCAGCTGTTGCACTGACCTGCTCTAGGAGAGTCATGGCCAGAGCAGGCCAAATCTAAAGGGCACATAGAACACACGTTGCAGCAACAAAATGCGCAGCATCTTAACATAAGCAGGAGAAAAAGATAGTATGTACATTTAGCGTATGCATGTTAGAGGTTTCATTACCTTAAGAGGAGCGATCTAAAACTTTTGTCTTCAGAGTCAACATAGCAGTACCGAACACTGCACCAAGTAGGTCATTTAAAGATTACCCTGAAATTGGAAGACTCTTGAAAAAGTTTTGCTAGGCATTCACTACAGTACAGAGGAAGAAGACCTGGCACTACAGACTTCCAGTGCAGCAGTTGAGTGCTTTTTTTATGACAGAAGGATGTCCTATTCTACTCAAAGTATTCTGCTCTAAAAAACTAGTTAAAAGAGTGGTGAAATATTTAGAATACCTAATTAACATTGGTTTATCTGCTTAGTGCAGAATGGTACTCAAAATTACTACAATAACCAAGTCAATGCTGCAGGCATTTGTTGCTAAATTTTAATGCGATTGTGCTAAGGGTCCCGTTCAGCGAGAACCTGGTGTCGTAGCAGTTGGTGTTGTGCCAAGAAAATCGAGATTGGTTGAGAGGGTCATGACATCACAACCACATGACCATGCAAAGGTGATTCAAACCCCCACAGTGATCGCGCAGTACAACAGTGGTGACGTCACTACACAATTCCTCGTTGGTCTGCAGGGTTGTGACGTCATTCCAGTACCATTAAGTAGTGCCTCCGAAGAAAGGAAGCCAATTGCACTGATTAGAAAAATGGACGAGCTGGGACTCGAACCGCTACCCCTTGAACACTGAGGGACTTTCGTTTGGCTTGGTTAAAGGGAAGCCTAGTGTATCTTGTGGTAAATAATAATAAAAATTAGCACAAAAAAAAAATGAAATGACATAAAGAACCTTGTCCGTGTCTGCAAAGCGATATGCAGAGGACCCCTGGCCGCTGAAGGGATTCATTAATGCTCTCGTATCATACTCTTAAGCTGGAGCATAAGTGTCCTGCAAATATTTTGTTCACCTAAACCTCAAGCCCAACGTACAGTGACTGAATCTCTTCGCAAACATGACCAAAGAAAAGGCTTACAAGTGAAAGCGGCCTATCTCTTCCCGAATTTGGTCAGTGTCCTCTTTCTCGTTCTCGGCAGCAATGAGGTCGGCTAGCACACCTTCTTCATCATCGTCCTCTTCGCCGTCACTTCCAACGTCACTTCCAGAAAGCTCAGCTTCTTCCTCGAGGAAATCTTGTAGCCTGGAAGACAATGAGATGTTCAAGCTGTTCACGGCACAGCAGCAGGCCTTCACTGAGCCACAACTGTGACATGCAACATGCACACATTTACCTACTTGCAATGCAGTAGCATGTCACCAGACACAGTGACATGTTACTGTCTCTTGCCACAAAAACATATCGGTGTCAGCAATAGGTCACAAGATACAGGTATGAATGCACTGCATATCAGCTGGCAAACAAAACCACACACCATGTAAAATATGTCAAGAGGTGGTGCTGTGACCTGGCGCAGTAATGTATCTTCTCTCTGTCACAAGTGCGACTTCACTATGATATGCAATGTGTTTATGCGTCATGCTTCCGTCACAGTGAAAAGCTTCATGAAAAGTGTGGTATGCTACAGCCCAGCCTGAAAACGACAAAGCGTCCAGTGGATGAACATGTCAATTGATAATAGATCTTGAATTATTTTCCTGAAGCAAACAACTTGAACTACATTTGTTTTGAACGTTTAAAGTGACCCCTTCTGTACTGTGAGCCAAGGCAGCGAGGAAGCTTGCCTAGGCGCAGGTTCTTCCTTGCTGGTGGCAGGCACTTCGTCTTCACCGCCGCTGTCAGCTTCATCCTCAACCAGTTCATCCTGGCTGGCTTTCAGAAGCTCATTATCATCATCGTCCTCATTTTCTTCCAGTTCTTCAGCCGGAGTGCTGAAAAAAGAAACAATGCAAAAGCTAAAAGAAAACCAACCGCAAAGTTTCACTATGCTTGTTTTTAGCCACTGTTCTTTATTCATCATCCCCAGAGCATAGCCTTATCGTTTTCACTTCATTACAATGAGTGAGTCACCTTGCATATGCCTGCTAGATTGTTCACAAAAGGCCAGTCAAGTGCAGCCAACGTGCTACATATGTTCTAGGCTGTTTGCAACAATGCAAGAGCATTACCTGAAAGTTTCCAACACATTTAATAAACGGAGTGCAGCCAGCAGCATGGTCATACCGATCTTGATGACAGTCCGGTGTGTGCAATACTATCGCTGCCACTTAGTTGCTTTCTTTTCATTGGGGGCACAAGTTGACCCAATAAATTGCTAGTTTCGACCTCGTTCACAGCCTGTCCACCTGTTTTTTAATGGCTGCTTGCCTGCCTCTGTCACCGCTACCCATCAACGGTAAAACACCTAAAGTGTACGAACTAACAAGATTTGAAGGTTAATGCAGACATTTCAGCTGAAGAGGACGTGTGTCGCAGTTATGTTATAGTGTGTCACAGGTTTTTCCTGGTGTCACAGTTACTCACTCTGCAACAAGAGTGGTAGTGCAGGATAGATCAAGCACCTAGCTAAACGCACGTATCTCATTTAGCTTTCTTGGAAGAACTAGCTGCCTTAGGGCACTAGTTGCCCTAAGTTGCCCTAGTTTTCCTAAGTTGACCAAGTTGTCACTGCCTTCAAATCGCATCAGGCTGAACATACGCCACTGTAAACAATCAAAATGTGCATGGCACAATGTAAGAAAAAGAAGGGGGCCTCAAACGGGCTTTCCCGCACAAGGCGCATTTCGAGCTTCGATGCATCAATGACCTGCCAAAGGGTAGTAAGATCAAAGACCGTTTTCCCAGGAATTTCACCCCAGAAAAGCCAAGCACAATGCCAAGGAAAAGCTTGTACACAGTGAAAAACTGGTGAGCACCCACTGGCACTGGGGATCGAGCTCAGCACCTCCAGCATGCGAGGCAGGTACTCATATCTAGTGGTCTGGGTATCTGCTTGAGCAATCAAGCTACCAACAGAGCTAAGGAGAAGCCATGGCTTGTGCCACACTTACCGTGCTGCAAAGCTGCCAGAGCAAAGCCCTACCAGCTCCTCCATGTCTTGAGACTGACTGATGGGGGCAGGCGTCCCACCTTCCCACGGCTTGGCGAAGTCCTCTGAGAAAATCGCAACGCAATTGCGCCCATTTCAGTTAAACATGAGGGGGAAAGCACTGCAAACAGACCCAACCAAGATCGACAGCTTCCTCGACCAAGTTATTAAATGCCAGGCACCATTACAAACAAAAACCTGACAGTCGACCTTAACTTCTGCAGCAGTATAACACACATCTGTGAAAATTAGTTCCGTGTTGTAGCGATGCGAAGAATCTGAGCCATGCTGTATATATGTCATTAGTGTGCTCTTCTAGGATTTCCCACCGCAACGGTTCTCTATCACTACACATTGATTGCCTACTCCAAGTGCCATTGGTTCAATGCCCTTTCAAGACGGGTCTAGAGAGATAGAGATTTTTTTCTCGTTTTTTTTAGCTTCAGTTCCATTATTTTTACTCTGAAATACAAAGAACAATGCCGTTAAGTGCTGTATTCTTTAAAAATTTTGAAGCTCCACAACATGCTGTGTGCACTCACCTGTTTTTGCACTTTGATGAGCATAACCAGTAATGTTTACTGCTTTAGAATTTTAGGAAACCATTTACAAAAGCTGAAATGAGTAACTCGCCTTACTCCAAAAATGACAAATTACAAACAGTCAATGTAATCAACGAATACTAGTGTACACCTGCATGGCACATACCAAAGGCACTATGCTCCAGAGATTTGGTTTGAGTTTCTCTGAGCAACGCTATAACACTGCTGGTGACAGCCTCCATATGGTGTCGCAAGGCAATTAGTAACGTACCACAGACCGCTTACATGCTATAGCATTGGTGATCTTACCTGAAAACTGCCTTCGAAGAGACCTGCACGCTGTCAACGCCCTGAAAATGACAGCAATCATCTTTAATGGGGGATGTTTGACATCACAGGTATAGCTCACAGAAACGTGAGTAAACAAGCCTCGCACAAAATGAAGAGATTGTTCTTCAAGCAAAAATTAAATTCCTTTGCAAGTTTCATAAGGCTGCCATTTGCCCTTGCAACATATTTCCAAAGTGAAGCCATGAGTCAACAAGTCCATTCTCCATGCGCTCGCCCTCAACAGTAGCTTTTCCCTATGAAAGTACATTATAAGTCTGTATAGAACCTATAAACCTTGTCTACGACTCTATATCGAGTGCACTGAAATAAATGGTGTATAAATGCACTTTGCTTTCATTTTCCAGGGCAAGCATTTTATAAGTGAATGCCGGGAGAACCGTAAAATTCTGAGCAAGCGTCCCCGCCCTCGCAAGTCGAAATTACTGGCAAAGTAGAGGGGGGCGCTATCCCAGAACGGTGCCGAAATTCAAGATGGCGGCGACATTTTCCCGCCCCCAAAAAAAAGCACATTGCACATGGATTTTAAACGTCCTGCCGTTCTTTCCCGCTCAAAGAACTCGAAGAGCGCATCGTCCACGCATTCACTAAACGCCGGCACACCATTACTCAATTTTCTTCGAAGTTTTGCTTTCCCGTTGCTTTGCTGTAGCAACTTCTCGAAATTCTTGTCCCGCCATTGTATGACCTCAAGTTTCTTTGCCACTGTGCACGAATGCATTGCCGACTTGACAACGCCAGAACAAGACAAATGGTGCGTGACGAATGGGCATGCAAATGGCTTGGAAAGCAGGATTGGATTGGATTGGATTCTTCGACTGGATAGGGCACGCCAATGTCACCTGGGGCCGGAGCGTGATAAGGGCGCGGAGCGGACGGGGGAGGGGAGGGAGGGGGGGGGCTTTCCCGGAACGGCGTGTAAATGTGAAATTAACAGTGAAGTTAAGAGAGGCCCTTGCATGGGTGGGGGTGCTTGTTCGGAATTTTACAGCAGGCATTTATTAGGCAAGAACCAGAATAAATTTTCTCGCAACTGTGATTATCATAGGTAAGCGTCACAACTTTTCTTTGTAACCAGATAGCTGTGCTAAGGTGGATGCTAGCGAGTACAAGTCGAACTTTGTAATACCGAACGGGTAAAAAAATCGTAAAATAGTTCGATACAGCCAAAATTTGCAACGCAAATTTTCGTTAAAAATGCTCTCAGGAGCACTGCAATTTAGTCAGTGAAGGGACGGCAAATCAGGTGATCATTATTAGAGAGATTGGGGAAACCTTCCTGGCATTTTAGTGCTGTGTTGAAGGCGCCTGAGGCGATTCTGGAGGCTGCAAGAAAACCGAGTGTCAGCTAGGCTGGCTTCCCCGCAATACAGCCATGTCACGTGGAAATTGATACGTCAAAGTGAAAGCTATCACCGTTTTCATAACCCCTGTGACAGCTGACAATGAGAGCAGGATGGAGGCTACAACCGTCCAAGCCAATGCTTCCGGGGTGCTGTCAATGGGTGTGAGAGGCGTGAACGCGTGCTGAATGCCGGTCTACCAACGCCACTGTATATTCTGTAATGCTGTTGGCGAGTGCGAATCTTGGCGCTAACGCTTGCTGCACCACCCCCAGTCACTTGTGTAGTACGGCAAAGCCTTGCTGCCTGCCATCCGAGCAGGCGGCAAGGCGCTGGGGAGTTCGATATATCCGCTTCATATATCCGCGTGCAATATGTAAAGCAGAAATTGTATGTGTTTGCTAAAAATATTTAGGAACAGCTTGACATGGTCAATGATCCGCAATAACTGTGTTCGTTATATTGTTATACATAATTCGCTTGAACGAAATCTACGCCACCTTGGATGATATCTCTAAACAAATTAGAATTTGTAACTTGTAACTGGTTGTTTCAAGATGACAAAATATGAAAATAGGTACAGACCCGGCAGTTCCAGTCAAGGGAGAGAATGATAAGGCTGGAGCTCTGGAGACAGTTGAGTATGATGGACTCTCCTGAAAGCTGCTGGATGCAGATGCGTTTCCTTGCTTTGGGGTATCCTACAGGAGTACACCAGGGCATAGTTATAATAATGATACATATTTTCATCTCATAAAGGCTTAATTAAACCTGATATGAAGTGCAGTGTACAAATAAAGAATTTTTTTTAGAAAAAGAGAGGTGTGGCATCACGATGGGAAATATGCATAGATAATTCACAGGCAAAAATAGCAGTTTACAGCAAAGATAATGACCTTATTTGCTGGCTTAAGTAGCTGTGTGTAAGCTAACAAGCTTTTGCAGTGTGCAAGGGCCAAGCCGACACCGCACTCAGCAGATTTTGCAATGCACCTGCAACCCCGGCACCCATCCTCATGGAGCCTACCCCCCCAAGAAATGCATGGCTGGCCTTCAAAACGCACACCAAGGCTTCCCAAGCACAAGTATCTTTGTGAATAAACAATCAGGTATCACTATCACTGGCACTTGTGCTGAAAAGAAATCATTAAGTGGCAAATAGCGGTGATAACTTAGGCTTGATGCCGAACGCCAGTGACAGAGCCCTCACAAAGCAAGCACGCAGCACCAAACAATGAAACCACAAGCGAAAAGTTATTGCGAGGAAGTGAGGCACTCCTCACCATTTTTGACTGTGTCCTGGGGAGTCCCGTCAACGGACTGAAGAGCTCCATTTCGTCAGACTGATAACCTCGCAACACACTATATCTCCGGTTCAGAGGCGTCTCAACAGTTCTCTCCCTGTTTGCTGGCAGCGGAGAATCCACAAAGCTTTCTGCTTCTGGAAAGCAGGTAAGAAAAAAAAAGAAGGAAGGGATTGGTTGTCCAGCCTGTGAACATGTTACATGTAATATACTCTGACAATCAATTCATCAAAATGCGTTTTTTACATGCATATGTATTGAGAGTTAAACCGTGATGCACGAACTTCTATGTAACAAAATCCTCGATGTTAAAAAGTATTTCAGTTTTCGTAACCTACTGTCCATAGAGCACTATATATTTCCAGCTTCAATATAACAAACTATATTCTGCTGCACTTTCAACGTAACGAAATTTCCCTGCTGCCTCGAAACAAACCTTATGAAAAATTGTACCCTTGGTTTGAGCACCTAGGCAGAGTGTGTGCCGAAGCATGCACTGGAGTGTGCAAGCAAAAGTGGGTGCCGCCAACTAGAACAACCAACTAATCCGCACCAAATGAAGTCCCTATAACTGGCTGCGGCAAGTACAAGTGCAATGTTCAATAATGGTTTCCCACAATTGTGAAAGCAAACAAGAGGTGAAAAGAACAGCTCAAAAATTTCACAAAAGTGCACCACTACACAGTATATATCTCCTTTTAGCTGTCAGAATATATCTGAATTGTATGACAAGGCAGTGCAATTGCTTCCCTTCTGCTATAAGCATGGTACCCGCACTTACAAATTCAGGTGTGTTCTGACCATTGAGACAAGCTTGCATGCCAGGTATATAATAAACATTCAAAGCTATAATCTATCTTAAACATTGTTTCCAGGTTATATTATTACTTAATTATAACAACGAAATTAAGCAGCTTTCACTGGAGAAAATATAGAACCATTCTTCATGGAAAACACTTCGATACGCGGACACTTCAGCTGCGCATTGGCGCATTTTAGCAAGAGACCACTACCGCAAACTCTCGTTAAATTGAACTCGCCTTATTCGAATCTCTTGTTCATGCAAACAGAAGCTTCAGTTGTATCAAGACCAAGTGCACTGAGAAGTAGCAGTCCATTTGATCTAGTCAATTAAAAAATCCAAATAAATTTTGGTTCCCCTTTTGATTTCTAATCTTCGGTATTTGGCTGTCTTGCCCCCTCAGCTTCTGGCTTATCTGAGGCATCTGGAACTGTTACACACGAAATGAAAGACGATACTAAAATGCAGAAATGAAAACAAAGAGAGTGCATGCAGGATGACATGCATGCTTAACATGTATAGTAATTTGAGACAAAGTACAAAACTGAAACAAGAAAGAAGAAAAGAAACTCACGATTCTCATCGCCGACTGCTGGCTCATCTATGTTATCCTCCGCGTCAAGAAACGGCGGCATTTCAAGGTGTAGCTCGCCATCAAAGTCCTCTTCGTCCTCGTCCAGGAGTTTCTTGCCAAATGGACTTTTCGTTCTTACTCCGTCTTCATCTTCATCGTCAGAAACAGGGTTCACTTTTTTCGCTCGTTTCTTGTGTTTCAGAACCACTTCCTCGTCTGAGCCGTTACCACCTTCGTCTTCCTCTTCTTCATCATCTGTTGCATGGAAGTTAGTTCACTGATTTGCTCAACACCAAACCCCTAGCTTGAAGCACTAGGAAAGGTGAACACTCCAAAAGAAACGAACCCCTAGCTTGAAGCACTAGGAAAGGTGAACACTCCAAAAGAAACGATTAGTGGGAAGGAGACAAAAGAGCTAAGAAAAAGCACTTGCATTAAAACAAATGGTATATTTAGAATTGAATTCTTTAAAGAGTGTTCGAACATAAGTATGCCATCACTTCAAATCTCGTGACAGATACATCTTTCCCCACAGTACTGCAAACAATCCTATGGTGATTATTTTGCAACCCTTTCATTAATTTTACAAATTACCTAGCTTTGCCAATAAGTCTGCCTATGAACAATTTGTACCACTACCATGGAACTTAACAGTATGCACTTTCAATCCTCTTAATTCTTGTAAAAATCACTCTATGAACAATTCCAAAAGTGAGGTCAAAATTCAGAAAAAGAAATCAGTAATGGTATGTGGTGGTTCTGTCACAGTTATTGAAGCAAACGATGACTCAAAGCATCACAAGGCATAACTGTGCAAACCTTAACCTTGCACAATGGAGCAAACTGCAAGTTTACAATTCCTTGTGAAATGTTCTTCAGACAAAGTATTGCTCCGCATAATAGGCAATCTAGATGTCAGGGCAGCGCTAACAATGTCGTCCGAGAAGCAGCATCCTAGAATCCATTAGCCAGTTTTGTCCATAAATAATTTACTACTAAGTAGTAAACATGACAAACAGCAATGTTTTCAAGAGAAGAACCCATAAGGACAGACCTGACGATGTCTCGTGGTCATCTGAAAAGTCGTTTTCATCTTCATCAAGTTCATCAGCAAGTGCCAGGGGAGACTTTGGTGCATCATCATCACCCAAGTGAACCGTGCCATCCGGTGGAAGTTCTTCATTATCGAGGCAGCGTTGCAGGTAACGCTGTTCTCGGGAGCGGTTGCGCTGCTGACGGACTTTGCTCAGGAG
Organism: Amblyomma americanum; assembly: GCF_052857255.1. NCBI lineage: Eukaryota > Metazoa > Arthropoda > Arachnida > Ixodida > Ixodidae > Amblyomma > Amblyomma americanum. Next base: position 32,239,622 of record NC_135506.1, on the reverse strand, counting down.
ATTCTCTTTCAAGAGGGTGAGTTGGCTCACTCCTGAAAGTGGGTTTTGAGGAAGTTGCTTCAATTTGTTTAGCTTTTTTAATATTTCACACATATACTTGCTATGATTAAATTTTGAAATTCAAGACAGCATGGAATGTTTCCACCTGGAGATATATAGATGACAGCGCAAATACAAGGGAACACTGCATTTTTGAACAATCTTTGAACCCCTCACTTGTTTTCATGTCTTTTAGAGATGCAAACATCCTATGCAGAGTAGTGTCGGCTCTCCCAGCTTCACGCTTGCTTAATTCTAACTCCAATTATTCGAACTAATGCTTTTGATGTATCAATATTGCATGAATTAAAGAAACTCTCAGCTTACTTCAAACTATTCCTATTGTGTTTGACCGATCATGAGTCGACTATATAACATTTTAGCCAAAAAACAGCAAGTCTTCAACTGCGTGTTAAGAGTATGGTAGCGTTAGTTGCTTATCCACCAGCCAACCCAAAATAACTGTTATTATACATTGATGTATCCCACAAGAAGGGCATATTAAAGGAGTTAAAAACAATGTAAAAGAAACCGCATCTCTACTCTTTTTACTTGTCCTTTTAGCAGGTTTTTTTTTTTCTTTCAGCAGACATGCTGATGAAGTAATCAATGCACAAAACTGGACACAAACCTTTTTCTGGCACAGGGCCTTCCTCTATGATTCCTGGTACAATGATGGCAGCCGCTTTTACCGTCCTGAAATGAGACGTAGTCCTCATGTCACCAACTGAAAGTTTAATGTTAGCCATCTGTGATTTTAATCCTGCTTGCCTTTTTGCACAATTCCAAAAATTTGAGAAACACCAACGTAACTGACTTGTAAGGTGTACATCAACTTTCATGCTTCACAGCTCATATTCCCCACGGTAATGATCCCCATATTCAAGCTTTGCTTCATTAAGAAGCGGTTGTTGAAGCAATTAAATTAAATTGTTAAAGCAACGTGTGGATTTTATACTCTCAGATTTTTGTGGCTATTAAACAGAACCAAAGACAAAGGAAGAAATTCTAAGTGAGGACTAACTTCAGTGCATGAATTTCGTGCTGCAAAATATGAGAGCAAAATTCGCCACCTCCTTCACACCTGTGAGCTACATTCACCACATCTCTGTGTAGTCATGCGAACCAACAAATCACTATTTGTCACAAACCTATTCAAAAGGATTTGCCACACCTAGATCAGATGCGGGTCTTCTGCAATATATAAACACCTTCCTTCCATTCATGAAATCCTTTAATTCCATTTGTCCCTACTGACCCTGACATATGGACAAAGCTTTTGACTTTTGAGCAATGCAGCTTTAATGGGTTTAATTTTGATCAAGGTTACAGATAACTGTGGCAAGACGCGCCATAGCTGGGTAATGCCTATCTCGTAACGTACAGCCCTGGTCAAAAGATTTCAGGACACAAGGTTTCCTTTTCAGCCATGTAACGGAGAACCTGTGGAATCACTGGAGCTCTAAATCTCTCTAAGGTGAGAAGAACCTATGTCCACACTTTTCAAGACCTTTTAGCTTTCAAAGGTGCCTTGAATGCCTCATAATACTGCCTTGTGATGTTTATGAAAAAAGGTCGTTTAGGCTCTCCTAATGAACACATGCTCTAGGCGGCCTCCAAGTGCTTTCGGATAACCATCACTGAACACCGCGACAATGTGATTGAAAGCAAACAATGCAGTGTTAAGACTTTTGACCAAGGCTGTGATGATGTGTTCAACATTCTTATGATGACAAAATAGAAAAAGTGGACTCATGCATGTTTCTCAGAGGTGCAGTGCAGACTCGTAGTGTACAGACACCACTTGATTTTAGACCATGCACCTCCAAGAAACAACCTGTTAAATTTTTCAAGTTGGCTTCTCCGAAAGGTTGTGTGGTAACCAGAAACTGCTCACAGATGGCATACGCTGGATGGATCGCATACGCATATTTCGAAAACGAATGGGGAATTCAATCAGACCGAATGCACCTCCTTTATATGCATAAGTTCTGAACAGCTGCAAGCTGATTTCAAGACTATGAGTAAAAGGGAACTCCCGAAAGGGAACGCTTCTTTGCCATCCCTTTTGTCTTCATTAACCCAAGGGCTATTTTCACTGTACAAAATTTAAAGAGATTGTAATGGGCGGCTTACAAGTGCCTCGCTCCTTGCACCCTCTTGATTGCACACCGAGCAAAGCGTATACATTCAGTCCATGAATGAGCGTTATTGGCCATATAAAAAGCTTTGCCGAGAGTGATTAAAAAAAATTTTGCAAATCAACTATGGATAAAAACATTTTTACTCACTCTTTCTTCTTCTTTGAGTCTTCCATCTTGGAATGCTTTACCAACCGCTTCAGCAGATGGTCCACGCCTTCAGGACGGTCACTGTCGCCATCCAGAAGAATCACAGGTTCCTTGCTCAGGCAAGGCACTGTGCCGGCTGCAAGAGCTTCTAAAGTTCGTCGGCGCCTAGAAGAAAACAATGGCACTTCCACTTTTTCGTCAAAACTTGGCTGTGCACTGTTTCCAGCTGGCTGTTTTTCAGGAGATGCCGTGTGTGCTGTTGATGGTTCAGCTGGCTTGTGATCAGTGGACCCGGTAAATGAAGATGCCATGTCATCAAGCAGTCGGTCAGTGCTGTTTGTGGTCAGAAAGAGAAATATGAAGACCCAAGAGTGTAAGGAATCCAATGTTGCACAGTGCAAAGTCATCAGCTACAGCATGTCAAAACACAAGAACAGACGGTTTAACTAAAAAAATGTTGGTTCTGACAAAAAACACGCAGGTGGATGTCTTTTACAGGTCTTAACATTCTTCTTCCATTACAAAGAGAACCGGTTACTATCTACAACAGTGCTACTTCATTTCCTCACCACAAGGCACACTTTGGAACTGATGCACACACACAGTAATGCAAAGAGACATCCTTCTATTTGCATTAGACTGACCAAATGGACAACCTTTTAAAATGAGGACAAAGAGTGATTTTGGTACACAAAAAGGGGCTCACCTTGAACTTTCTTCGGGTGAAACGATGGTTTTTTCTTCCTTTTTACACAGAGAGCTTGATTGTGATTCACCACTCCGCCTTTGTTGAAGGAAAGCCTTCAAGCTCAGTTTCTCTGGCTCATGGTAAGGCAGTGACATTCGTCTTTCTGCGGCACAGCACACAGCATAGAGATTGTTAAAGAGTGCAGGACACTTTCCTAAAGCCACAACCGTTCCTATTATATCACATAATGACATGGTCATTGGTTGTCCTTCGTAGTAAAAGGAAATGGTGCTTTAAAAACATGCCTGAGCTCCACAAAGTAAGTATTCATCATACCTTTCACTGCTTCTGAACATAAGACATCAACATCTCTCCTGTGTAATGGTTTTGCCCTATCAGGCATTTTTCTGATTAATTACCTTTGTCCGTATTAGTGTTTTGTACGCCTAGGGTGCAACCGACACAGGCTGTCCTCACTACAAAGTGATGGGTACGGAGAGGTTTTGCATAACATCAGGAACCATGAATTATTACTAACCGCTAATAAGTGACACTGGTGGAAATATAAGAATACAAAAACTCTAGTGAAACAGGAATACCGGAGCAAAGGCCCACATCATACTCACCCCGCATCATTCTTTGGCTGGTGCTGTATATTTCTCTAAGTTCTTCCATCGCCTTTTTGGCAGACTTCCGTTCCCCTCGACCATTTTTGTGGGAGCTGTGTGTTGATGAGTTTTCTTCGAGATCAAGATTTCCGCCTTTATCATCCCCGACAGGATCCGAATCTTTAGCGACGCCATCGTCTTCCTCATCGGAACTGTCGAAAATGCGGCGGACGTGTGAATGGGAAGGTTCACCTTCCTTGTCCGACGAATGCTTTGTCTCTTCGAGTTCTTTAAGGCCTGCACTTTCACCGCCGCTGGCAGGAGCTGAGCCTTTAGAAACGTCATCATCCTCGTCAGAACTGTCGAAGACGTAGCGGACACGTGAATTAGGAACTTTGCTTTCCTTTTCCGGCGAATGCTCTGTCGCGTGCAATTTCGAGTCGCTCGCGGCACCGTCATCACAGTCGAGTAACCGATTACTTTTTTCACACCCGCTGTCGCCTTCTTGATTAACTGGTCGATGATTACCGATATCTGATTCGCATTTATTGTGACGCGAAGCATCGCCATTTTCTTGCGCACTGAGCAAGTCGTTTGATGGAGTTTCATCTGAACACTTCTTGTCACCAGGTTCTGAACAGCTGGAAGCAGAGTTTTCTTGAACAATGTTGTCTTGAACTGGGCACGCCGCGCTGGGCGTGGGTTCAAGTTGGCAGTCCGTCTCCTCCGCTTTGTCTTCCCGAGGAGACAAGAACTCCTCTGTTTCGGGAATCACTTCAACGCCTTCAGCTACCGTCCTGTTGCTTGAGCATTCAGAATCTTTGCTGGAGTGCGGGAGTTCTTGTGTAGTCTCCTCGATGGGCATTGTATCCGCTTGAGAGTTCACCGAGCTCGATTCGATGGTTGTTTCCGTCTTTTGAGAAAACAGAGACTGGTCGGAAGCCTGCTGCGATTGCACTAACAGCAAATCCATTCTTACGTATTATGGGGTCCTGATGAAAATTCTTCAGCGCGGCCGTACAGCCGGACATTCAGGTGAACTGGCTGCTGACTTCAGCATTCATTCTCTCTGACCAGCATGCATGAGACTATTGAGTGAACGAAACAAAAGCTACGGTAACATAAAAAATGCGCGTCCTTAAGTTTTCAGAGAAATTCACACAGAAGCACGGGTACTTGCAAGTTTAACACGGCGCGATGTGCACCTCACGGGAGATGAAACTACCCACTTCGCCAATTTTGCCGCGAAAACATTTCCCGCCAGCTGCCGAATGGACGTCTGCAGAGGGCGCTGCCGGCGCGGCTGCCAGTCGCCGCCGTTGCCCAAAACTAGCAAAACGGTATATTTGTTATGTTGCACAAACTTTCAGTAATATTTGTACTTTGTAGTTCGCACAAGGTAACGCCTTCTTGCTCGAGAAATACATTTATTTTTCGACAATGCTTCTTTTTTTCGTTAGTTCGTTCAGCCGCACGGTTACGGACATCAAGTGTTTTCCGACAACATGGAGTGTTCTAGCGCTGTTTGTTGAAGCGATCAATGAATTAGTTGTCAGAACAATATCTATGCGCGGTTAAGCACTGAAGTCAGGACACGAGGTGATAACTAACTTCCACGTCGTAATACCTTAATATAAGGCCAAAGTCCCCCAGTCCTGCCGGACATGTTTGGGTCAACAGGCTCCTCGGTAAACTTTGGCAGCGGAGTGGGCATGTTTTCAGGAACTACAGCCACCGGCACGCACAATCCGATGAAAGACTTCGAAGTCGTTTCTCCTCCAGACGACTCCATCAGCAGCCTGGCTTTCAGTCCGGCATCTCTTCAACAAAACTTTCTTGTCGCTGGAAGCTGGGACAACCAGGTAAGTGCAACTCGACCATTTTTGACGCGGCTTTCTTGATCGCGTCAACCGAGAACCGTTGAGACACGCGCCTGCCTTATGTTTGTATGTTTTTCTTTTCGTTTTACGCAACAGATCAGGTGTTGGGAAGTGCAGAGCACAGGACAGACCATACCGAAAGCGCAACAGACACACCAAGGTCCCATTCTCGACGTTGCATGGAGTGATGTAAGGTTTAATTCGTTACCGGTGATGCTGCACACTCGTTCGCGTTGATTTGTGTCTACTGTCAGAAAGTTTGACTAGGGCATTATCGGATAATTCGTGTGCTAAATGGTTGAGCTTGGATCGGTGCTTGCATTAATATGCTGCATGATTTGCATTGTCAGGATGGAAGTAAAGTTTTCTCGGCTTCCTGTGACAAAACGGTCAAGATGTGGGACCTCAACAGCAATCAAGCAATGCCTATAGCTCAGGTTTGTTTCAAGTTTCACTGCACAACTTTTGCGCTCCAGCAGAAAAACTAGATCGCTCATTAACAAAGTACGAACTCCTTTGCAGCACGATGCACCAGTGAAGACAGTGCACTGGGTAAAGGCGCCAAATTACAGCTGCATCATGACTGGGAGCTGGGACAAAACGCTCAAGGTGAGAAAAGGCCTGCTCGATTTGTTGGTCATCTTTAGTCATGTAATCGGTGCACCTGAACACATGGAACAAGGAGGCTTATTATAGAAAGTAGCATGGTGGATGAACATGGATGAAGGAAAGGAACAGATAGGGGAAGTGCTGACTTCAGCTAAACATTGTCAGATTAAAACAAGAAGTTATACAGTATTGTGCGTTTTTACCGTGAAGACCTTCAAAAATTTCCCCGCCTCAACCGCTGGCTCATTTGTTGTGAAACTGCACACACAGCTTGCGTATTATGGTAACTTTTGTATCGTAGCAAGTTTGACTGACTGAGTTGAGCCATGCATGATGCAAAAACGTAATCGTCTACGTAGAGATCGGCGAAGCAAAACCCGCAGACGACGTTTTTTCGCTGAAGGGCGGCAGTGGGGCCATCTGTTTTCGGCAGTGGAAAGCGTCATGACAAGGCCGCCGAGACGAGCGTTGCAAACAATATTCTTTGAAAGGTAAAGCGTCGTTAAATCAGTTGTTCTGATATTTTTTTCCGCTCAATTAGCCGAAAATGTTGTAAGCACTTCACTTAAAGCAGACGAAACGGCCGGAATGGCATATTCAAAGGGCCCGCGCTTCTTGCAACGCTCGCCTCGGCGGCCTTGTCGTGACGGTTTCGACTGCCGAAAACAGATGGCACCACTGCCGCCATTCAGCGAAAAAACGTCGTCTGCGGGTTTTGGTTTGCCGATCTCTGCGTAGACGATTACGTTTTCGCATCATGCACGGCTCAGCTAAGTAAGTGACGTTGTCAAACTTGCTACGATACAAAAGTTACCGTAATGCACAAGCTCTGTGTGCAGTTTCATCGTAACTGAGCCAGCGATTGAGGAGGGGAAACTTTTGAAAGTCTTCACGATAAAAACGCACAAAACTGTACATGAAGGTGTTATGCCAAAAAGCAAGAAGGCAAAAAACCGACAACCAAAATGCCCAATCATCCGGCATGTGCACATGTCCAGAAAGAAATGAAGGAAACGATAGGAAACGCCAGCAGCATGCAAAGGCCTGAGAAGAAGCACACCTCTTAATCGCCCCTTTATGACTAACTATGGGCAGTGATAGGCACTCGAAAAGTGCCATCTCTTTTTTGGATAATAACATTGAGGGGTAACCTATGTATGCATCCTTGATATAAATGTGAATTGTTTTCATTTCTCGGGCCATCTGGTCTTATCTAAAAACGGTGACCAAGATGTAATTCAGTGCGATGCAGTCACACAAGTAACAGCGCAAGGCAATATCTTTAGAATTCCAAGAACCACTCTTGTATGAGTAGAAGTTTTCTGTGGGATTGATTTGCAAAAAAAATCTGTCTGAAAATCGAGCATTAGTCGTGGTCTATTCTATGCAGTGTTAGCATGGCTTCCACTTACAAAAACTTCAATGAGCATTTGTACACCTTGTTTCACACTTAGAGGGAACATGGCAGACAACGTGAAGTACCACTTCCAAGTCCCTCTGCGCCTGTGCCGTATTGTTCTGAGGCGCAGTCATGTCGGATGCAGTGGCACTACGAAAAGTGCAGCCGCACGCTCCTGTGTTCCTCACAAGTGTGAAACAACCTGTAAATCGCATGTGGCTCAAGAAACAAGGGGTGCATTCGCACTCAAAAATGCTGGATGCTGTTAAACTCACTCCTGGAAAAGATGGCTTTTTTGAGCACAAGTGCAGGTTGCCATCGTTGGCTGCTACGATTAAAAACACAAATCTGAAGTGCCTCTTTTAGTTCAAGTCACAGACATGTTGAATTGATGTTATGTCTCAGTCGGATCGAATGATCAGAAGTCAATTGCACTACATTTACTGAAGGCAGATGATGAAGAGCCCCTTCAGCTGTCCTTCCCCTTTCCTTTCGTCTTGCACATTTTGACTTGGCTGTGAACACCTGTCATTCATCACATGTTGCACACTTGAGAACAGTACAGAGCACAGTTTTGTTTTCTGGAAGTAAATAGTAAAAAAATGTGCGCACATGATAAGCATTTCACTGCTTCTTGCTTTTACAGTTTTGGGACACAAGGACGCCAACTCCAATGCTCACCATCAACCTTCCAGAGCGCTGCTACTGTGCTGATGTTGTAAGTGCAGCGGGGTTGCTGTTAGTCTCTGGTTGCAGAGATGTCCGGGCTGAAATTTTGGGGCCTTCAATGTGAGCGTGCACAGATAGACGCTTTCTACTCGTTCACACGAAATCAACTAGCTTATTACGAGTGCTTGGTTGAACTTAAGTTTTGCTACGCAGAAAAGAGTTGTCAAAACTTGGAGGTAAAGTGCCATAAAAAAATGATGAGTCGACGTACTACTGGGGGTCTTCAACTATGGGCCATATCTGACGCTACTTTGTCTTGATGCTGTTCTTTGCATAGTACAGTAGTGCGCAGCCGGTTGCAGGCATGTGTAGTACCTCAAATCGGAACTGTATGCCCGGTGAAAACAAAAAGTGCTCCTAGGGCAAACACTAGATTTGCCTCTGAATGAAAGGTCGGCTTTTTTTATTGTAACAGACTAAGAACAAATGTGTATGCAATGGTAATGAGCAGTGATGGGTCTCGTAGAGAATAGACAGCTTTAGTATAGCGTGCACAAAACCTTTGTGTGTGCAATAAAATAGCGTATGTAGAATGCGCATGCGCAGAATGCTAAAGGAAGCTTAGCGTTTAGCGTACGCACGCAATTTTCTGGAAATTGCGTATCGTCTTTGCGGGGCTTACGGAGGCAACATGGCGGCACCCTGCTTGCCCGCTTCAGTTCTAAAATACCTCGTCATTGCGTTATTCGGCGCTCAACTGGCTATAAATGGTTGCATTCGCTTCCGCTTCTTCCGCTTCTGATCTCACTCGGACACAATGTTATATGTGATAAGTTGTCGGTAATTTTGAGATAGCAGTCTATTTTCAAGCCTGTAAGCCTAACAATAGACTGTTTACGCTGTCGCCATGGCAACGGCTGTTTGTGTCATTTTTGTATGGCTTGAGGGCATGGCGTGGAAGCTGGAGGAACCATCTGCAAGTTCTAGCCACCCTTACATCCGCCAAAGAAATAGCACATGGCAAGAAGCGCGCGCTTTGCCATGGCTTAGTTTGGATCAAATTGGCCTCAGAGTTTTTTTTCCCGACGTGCGGTGACGCTAGGTACTTACCCAAACGTGACTTAACCTGCGTGTTGTTTGTCCACTGAGCGCCTTTTGCGGAACGGTCCGCAAACGCTCATCTAAAAGCGTCGTTCGCGCTTTGGATTTAGCGTGCGCAGCAGTTTTGCGTGTTGCGTATGGAAAGAACGCAAACGCTATACTAAAACTGTCTAATAGCGTTTGGCACTCTGAAGCGTCACAATTGTTGATATACTCGTACCCAACTTCCTCTTATTCAGGAGTCCTTTTTTTTTTTTTCCCCAAATGCAGGTGTACCCCATGGCTGTTGTGAGCACAGCAGCCAGGCATATCATCATCTACCAGCTTGAGGGCCAGCCCCAAGAGTACAAGAAGATTGAGTCGCCTCTCAAATACCAGGTGTGCATATTTTCACATACGTGCACTTCCCCTCGACATTGCAAACGGGCGAGCATCACCTGAAGACTACTCAGACCTTGTCTTATTGTGCTGTTGGGGACAAAACGCTGGGGAAGTTTGGTAATGTTTCAGAACAAAAGCCAACTTTGCAGCTAGACTTGAGGTTTTCTACACTTGAAGCTCTAATAAAGCATCTGACTGTTGACGTCGAACCACAGTAGACTCGTGATAATTCGTATTTTCGGTTAATTCAAAGAAATCTCAAAATTTCGATTGGCTGGCATTTGATAATTCGATATTCGTGTAATTTGGACGTGTTTTTTTTTCTCCATTCTCATGAAGTTTCGAACTAATGATGTTTTACTGTACAGAAGGCGACAGACGGACACAGTGTTGCATGCTGCCTTCTGCTTGTGTTCTGTCTCTAGTGCACTGCAGAAATACCAATTATCTCAACTGTCTGTTTTACTGTGTGTTGGCTTCCCCGAAACATGCATCCTCATATACTTGTTTCCTCACAGAGGACATTGGTCGCTTTAGTGGCAAAAAACATGAGTATACGGCTTGAGCAGAGTGCTTCATGTTATTGTGGTGCGCCACATGCTGAGATGGGCCCACCAGTGAAGTTAGACCAGTAAAAGAACTGTAAAGTGACCCTGGTTGTAGCTGTTAATCAGAATGACTGGTTTTAATAGATGTACAGTGGAAACAGCTGTGCTTTGAATTGCCTGGTTCCTCGATAAGTCATGTTTCTCATTTGCCCCGCCCCCCCACCCCCTTGTTGCTTTGCAGCACCGGTGCGTGTCCATATTCCAGGACAAAAAGGGTCAGCCGAATGGCTTCGCCCTGGGCAGTGTCGAGGGTCGTGTAGCCATCCAGTATGTGAACCCACAGAACCCCAAGGACAACTTCACGTTCAAGTGCCATCGTGCCAACGGCACGACAAACGGATTCCAGGAGATTTTTGCAGTAAGCATGCAACATATTTCTACTGTATTTTATTTCCATCCTTGCTTTTTACTCCGAGCTTGAGCGTTCAGACACTACGGTCCGTCCTGTCTCCATTTCATCAAGTTATCATCAAGCCTCATTGCTGTTTCAAATAAATGCGCTGCATTCGAGAATGTTTTAGCGCTTACTTTTGTTGGCATGACGGATTGAGGTATTTCTTCTATTCAGGGGAGTGGAATATTGATGCCACAGAAAAGCAAGCCCCAGAGGAACATGCATGCGAGAAGGCCTGTTCTCATTTTGTCATCTTCAAGTGCCTTGCTCTGCACTCAGTTTTTTCATGGCATTATTAGGACAGTTCTACCAAGTCTCTTTTTGTGCTTGCATCTAAATGTGTTTTCTGTTGATTATTAATTTAATGCGTAACACATTTATTCAGTTTAAAACCAAGATTCTGCCTCTTCCTTCCGTTTCTTTTTTTCAGTTATTTTTCTTGATTTTTTTACAAGCAGTTTTAGTAGTAGTAGTAGTAGTAGTAGTAGGTACAGGCGCGGCCAGAATAATGAGTACGCGACAGGCGACACATCAAGGAGAAACTGCATCTAAGCGCCACCTATCAACGACAAAGAAACACTTGGCCGTCCGCGCGCAGCGAGAGTACCCGTCACCGAGCCCCACTCTTCGCTTCAACCCTGGTGTTATCTTTGTTCGAAAGATGCTGAGCTGTTCCGAGCAATTCCGCCAGGTGATGCCTTCCTCAAAACGGGCTGAGTTTATCGTCGATGTCGCACGCCGAGCGCCAAGCTGTGTTGCGCTACGAAGCGCGCAGCTTTTCCTTTGCTGCAGGCATGCAGACTATACGTTAAGCAGTGATGCCGATAGGCCTGCGGCAAAAAAGTGGGTCCGTGCCCTGGCGCACCTCTGCTCGTGCCGAAATGCATAGTTCCCGATGCTCATGCTAGGTAGCGCGCATAAGCAGTTCTCCGCAGATCTGCAACCGTTCCTATGGTCCATATTATTCTGGCCGCGCCTGTACCTTCCCTCCTCCAAAGGCAGACATTGCCAGCCTCAATCCTCCTTTCCCATTTCCCTCTATTTTGTGATAAGAGTAACACTAGTAGCATTACAGCAAGAGTAAAATGTCTTCGCCAGTGCTCCGAAACAAGATCCACCATGAGGCAATACCAACTCGTATGTTTCTGCTCGTTTCCAGGTCAATGACATCGCATTTCACCCCGTCCACATGACACTGGCAACAGTGGGCTCGGACGGCAAGTTCAGCTTCTGGGACAAAGATGCCCGAACCAAGCTGAAGACGTCCGAGCAGATGGAGCAACCGGTGACTCGCTGCTGCTTCAATGCTCGTGGCGAAATATTTGCCTACGCAGTCAGCTACGACTGGTCTAAGGTCAGTTCATTGATTGGCATGCTGCATATTTTGGAGCAGGTCTTGTAACAGGCACCATCCATTTTGTAGCAGCAATATGCAAGTCAGAATATAAGCTTAGAATATGAATCATATCTCTTACAGGTATCACAAATAAAAATACATCTAAGCAGGCAACGGCAGATGAAAGTAAAAATCAGTATGAAAGACAAATCCCTAGAGGACTATAGAAAATAGAAGTATGGTTTTTGATAGCTATCAAATGTAGTGCAGCAACACGACACATGAAAGGTGTAAAACAAAACATAGGAAACAACTGCACAACAAAGGAGTAGCAGCAGAACTGTCGAAAACAGCTCTTTTCGTCCACAATGAAGCATCGCAAATACGACTCACAATAAGCACAAAAAACAAACTATGCCAAACGAAAATTGGCATAGGAAACGAGACCACATTAAAGATGGGGTCTTTTGGCTAGCCGAAAAACTACTACACAGTATGGCACAGCAAAATACGTTAGTGAAATTGATGGTTACAAAAATTGTATAAAATGTCTACGTCCTCTGACCTGCACAGCAAGAATAACTAACCCAACAGAGTACAGAACAGCAAATGCAAAGAAAAAAACATTTACTGCTAGCGGTCATTGCAGACCACTAAAACCGTTTTTTAGTGACACTTCATTTTTACTTTCGGGTCTCTCGACTGTGGGAGCGGCGCGAGCAAGAAAGCCCGCTGTGCTCCACTGCAGCTTGCTCCCACCATTATCGGTGCTGGCAGATGCCCGCGCGCTCTAACCGCTAATTGATTTCTTATCGCAGGGTTACGAGTTCCACAACCCTCAGAAGAAGAACTACATCTTCCTGCATTCATGCTTTGAAGAGCTGAAGCCGAGAGTCAAGAAATGAAGCCTCCTCTGTTGTCACACCGTGCTGCAGCGCTCAATGTGTTTTGTGAAAATAAATGCTTCCACATATGTGTTGACCAAATACACACTTTTAATTGAGTAAAAACAAATACACATGTAGAAAACAAGTTGCCAGCATATATCTGTTTCACACGGTATCAAACAGCTGTACATAAGTCTCTTTCCACACAACGCAAGAAAAAAACAATAAAACCGCAACCAAATATGGCACTCCTTAGGTACTTCACAACAATGTAAGGCACTGCGCATACACCACAGCTTGGCAAATGCTTGAAGCAGTGCTCGAGCGTGGGGCCCAGAGATATGCTGCATATATGTACGTAATGGTAATGTACACCCAGCATCAAAAAGTTTACAAGGCACGCAAGCTGCAAAAAAGCCGTATTTTGTGTAAGCTGCTGTATGCACCCCGAAATCGAAGCCTGCGGCCTACACTTCGGGGCACAAGCTCTGCAGAGTGCCCATCATGCTGACCAATCTAAAGAGCCGCAAAACCTTAAATTATAGTCAGGGTCCAGCACAAGAAAAATTAAAAAGAACCTGAAAAGAAATTTGGACATTGAAGGTCATTTTCATTTTAAGCGTGCAACGGTCATTAGACTCGGCTCAACTCCGTAACACTGCTGCAAGCGAATGCCAAAAATGTTTACCGCCCAAAAAACGGGATCAGTGCCGAGTCGCCCAGGTTTAATACGTGCTAAAAGAAACGGCAACAAACTTGCCAGGAAAATCTTATACTGCACAAAATGACTCTTTGCTTGTGGCACTAATTCAAATTTAGGAAGCCAAATGATATATATGTATTTTTTTTTGGCTGTGAAATCTGCCACTCCAGCTGCTATGCAAGATAATGATTTTATCATCGCAGTCGAAATCACAGTAAAGTGTGTGACCATTCCCTTGATGTCCTCTGGATTATCAACTACAGATGGACAAGGTTGCAACCCCGGTATCATCAGTGACAACGTTCTAATGCGATTCGAAATACACATTTGAAGTCCTGTGGACACTCGAGCACAAATATTTGCCCCTAACTGCTTGCCATCATTTTGGCAGCAGTCGCGGCAAGCCGCACGAACCACAACGTAAGACAATGCTTTAACTGTAAGCAGAAAATTAAAGTTTAAAAAATTTTCGCATGAGCACTGAAAACAGCTGTGTGGAAGACTAGCCAAGGCTCTACAACAGATTGATCACTGGCCACGAAATCCAGTTACAAAGATGAGTCACCAGGGCAGACAACTTTTGGTCCCAGACAATTTTGGTCTGTTCAGTGGAATTCGTTGGTCCTACAGTACAGGCCTTTAAGGCAGACTGACTAATGCAGTAATCACAGCTTGGAAAAGTAAAAGTGGTGTTCCCAAAAACTCCACAACATGCCAGATTCCTGCTCTCGGGCCTGGCCACCTCGATATATTGGTGCATAGACAAAAACTCAATACTTTGTTGATGTAGTACTTTGATGCGCAAGATTTGGAATAAAATGCGACATCCAAGCAGATGCAATACAGTACGGCACATATGAACAATGAAAATTAAGAAGAACACGCAAAACATTTCATTTTGCTTGTTACCAAGTCGTTACACAAGGCCACGCATTTGACATATCTACAAGTTGGCAATACGCAAATCCACCGGTACTCTGTTTCTCCAATTGCAAAAAGTTCAGAGATGAAAAGCTGTTCTCCACTTTCGCAGGTGTGAACAGTCGCGTGCACAACTTCGAATTACGTAAAAAAAAAAAGGAGCAACTATCGCAACCTTGAGTATGACAGGAATGAACATGAAGTGAACATGGAAATCAATGTGACAAAAGGCACACAGAACAAAAATTGGTCAGCCACATCGACCAGTAAAAAGAAAAATAAAAAAGTGAAAAAAAAAGAAAAGCTCACACAGCAGAGAAAGCAGGGATATGCTCATAAGCAGGCTCTGCTTCACCGTCGCAATGTCGTGAAAAGCACCGAGATAAGTTTGTGTCAGTGAGACCGACACTGTTGAGTTGCTGAAAACGCCAGTGGTAGCGGCTGTTTGCAGCTTTGCATCAAACGAATGGCAATGCCCGCAACGCCATCGATTGCACGTTTCACGATGCCTTCAGCTAAGACTTTTGTAAGTATTGCAAAAACAGAAGTCTCTTATGGCAGTCGTGCAAACATGGGCCATGCACAATAGGCTATCGCGGCGTAAAAACATGCCCTTGGGTGTTTGCATGCACAATCAACGCGCATGCAAACAAAAATACAAAAAGGCACTGTAAAACGCAGCAACAGTAGGAATCTTGGTGTTGGAGGCAAGTCCTCGGCAGTATGTGGGAAGTTAAGTCGCTTCTTAACAGGCGTTGATGTCCAGTGGAGGTGCGTACGAGAATCCAATGAACGCTGTGTCAGCGTCCTGCACACTTGCGCTCAGCGTCTGCGACCTGCTGACGGAAGCTGTAAAAGGAAATGCTGCTGCATTCATGTCTCTTTAAAACATACTGCATGCACTGGAAAACGCACATTCATCTCATTCGAGAAACAATACCAGAGCCTGCAGTCACGTTATGACGTGTGCACTGTTTATATTCATAATAAACTCTCATTCATTATTCATTACAAAAAATATTTCTACAAGCCAGTTCGAGTGTAGCCTGTGTACAAATGATGCACATAATAAGAACAGCACAGGTTAGCAAATACACGCTCTGCACGTTAATTCGCAGCTGTGTGTGCAATGCTTAAGTTAGGACACGGAGGAAGACTATATAGGAGTGGAAACTCCACTGTCTGCGGCGACCAGAAAAGGTCACAAGATCATGCTGGCGGCCTGGAAAGAAACCACTGCCGTGTCGGTTGCCAAGGCAACCGGTCGAGCGTGTTGCTCCCGTTCCGCCGCGCGCGCCTATGCTCACTTTTTCCCTGCAACACTTGTAACCGCTTTTGCAATTTAGAACAAAACACCTGCGTCCCATCTTAGTCTAGCAAATTCCGAAGGAGGCCGCACTGCGTGTAGCAGCGCTGTTATTACGGCCCTCGAACAGGCACCGACAAGAACTGTTGCTGTTTGACTTAAGGGTGCACAAATACGTCACGGCGTGCCCGCTGAAGCAAACACCCGTGTCGTCTGCTTGTCGTCTGCTTTGAGCGCGCCGAAGCTGCGTGCCCGGGCGCTGCATTTTTTTTTTTTCGCTGCGGCTTCTACGTGGCACCGCATGGCGCCGCCACTGCATATGGCCCTGCATTTTTTTTTTTTCCGCTGCGGCTTCTACGAGGCGCCGCATGGCGCCGCCACTGCATACGGCCCCGTCGGCGCACACAGTTGTGACTTTATCTGGTCGCCTGCGCTCGCTCGCGCTGACGGGAGTTTCACCTCCTGTATAGTCTTGCTCCGTGAGTTAGGAAAAGTGCACAATATGTGAGCAAGCATAACTGCATCAAAAACTATCACTAAGAAACATGAACAATGCATGCATAGGCTTACCAGGAACGGGCTCCTTGACAAAGTCTGGATCAATGTTCTTTAGGTCCATCATTCCCGACTGCAATACAGTAAGACAAGATAAACATCTCTTGAACACTTTATCCAGCCACATCGACAGCATTGCACAAAAACCAATCTGACTGTTTCAAGGTCCAGCATCTGGCCAATGCACAACTGCAGATTTCACTGCAAATAACTCAAAGACAGTGAGAGTCGTCCTATGTTCATTACTCATAACAGTTAATCCCACTACCCAAGCCCGCCACACACTAGAAGTAACCATTGACATAATAAGGTAGACGATGACATGCAACCTCAAGTCATGGCACGCATCATCCATGGTTTCTTAGACTAGGCACAAATAAGTTATAACAAAAGGTTTGGTTTACGGTTTATGCGGGTTTAACGTTCCGAAGTTTGGTTTATAGTTTGGTTTATGGGGGTTTAACGTCCTAAAGCGACTCTGGCTATGAGAGACGCCGTAGTGAAGGGCTCCGGGAATTTCAAGCACCTGGGGTTCTTTAACGTGCACTGATATCGCACAGTACACGGGCCTCAAGAATTTCGCCTCCATCGAAATTCTACCGCCGTGGCCGGGATCGAACCTGCGTCTTTCGGGTCAGCAGCCGAGCGTTATAACCACTGAGCCACCGCGATGGCGCCATAACAAAAGGAGAACAATATGTCATGTGTTATGCCACAAAGCAAACAAACACAAAGGTAGCTCCAGATCAATTACACATAACCAACTCCACCCCAGCACTTCCCTGTTGCAGTGAAAAGCCTGGTTTGCATTCTGACACCACCAGAGTGTGTCGGAAATCTTCCAGCCATCTGTGTTAGCCAACCAAACTGTTTCAATGCCACTGAATTTTAGGAAGCTTTCAAGCAACTCAAGACACAGAACAAAGAAAAGGAATCTGATGGGACATGTGTTGAACATAGAATACACCAGCTTTTGTTTCCATAATGCTGCGCAGTTGACGAGTGAAACAGTGCCATGTGTCCATACGGTGCCAGCCTGTCTGTCATGTGACGCAAGCAAATAAAACCCCGATTCGGGCAAACAAAAGGGAACAAGCCAACAGAAGGGTACACTCACTAAGCTGGGCTTGTAGGGTGCAGGGATGCGCTTGGCTTCCAGGTCCTGCCAGTTGATGGGGTTGAAGAAGTCATGCCGCTTCACCTCGTTGCCGTCGTCGACGTGACCCAGCCGAAGCCGCTTCTCCTTCTGCAGAAGCTGGTAGTGCAATAACATGGCATGAGCAGCAAGCAAACATTTGCGAATAGAGCGAACAAACCCCGTTGCATTCGGACCAATCTAAAGTCCAGTCTTGACAATTCGAACTCCAAGAGGACTGAACACTTGTTTGAACTATGTGGAGTTGAGGGGAGCCTTTTTTAATACACTTAAAGTTAGCAAGACAACAGCGTCGGTTCAAATAAACCGCCAGTATGGATTAAGCTCGAATTAATGAAAGGCTAATGTATACCACCTTTTGGCAGCATATTAATGCAAGCAATCCACCGCTGCGTGTGTGAGGTGAATGCTTTTACTACCGAGGTCAGACGCCGTAACTACCAATGCGACAGGTATTATATTACACTTGGGAGAGGAGCAAGGTGTACATCTATGGGCAGGCGATCTCTGCTTTACGGAACAGTATGTTAATGTCACAGTTGCTTTCGAACAACATGGAGCCAGTCAAGCAAGAGGCATCTGGCGGCCATAAAGACAATCATCGCTACAGACTTGATGTCTCCTTTGTTGCTTTATCATGAGACATTTATTGAACACTTAATGCATAAGCAATACAAAGCATAGGCACCAGCTCTAGCTTTATCGCTATAGCAAAGCACGAACTGAGACAACTGTAATCCTAACCACGAGGTGCCGGCAGCACACGCGCCTCAAATCGCAAGCGCTGCCACCGTACATTTATTTATTTGATGCTATTAAGTCATCTGTCACTGAAAAAGCTGCTACTGTGGAGGGGAATATCACAGCTGCCACTGCAGTTAAAAATTATATAAAGCGCACTTAGGACAACAGACAAGGGAGACCAAACAACACAAGCGCTTGTGTTGTTTGGTCTCCCTTGTCTGTTGTCTTAAGTGCGCTTTATATAATTTTTGAAAATGAAAAACCAACTAGCTCAGATGTCAATTCTACTGCAGTTAAAGCAGGTTACCAGAATCATTTCACATGACTAGGAGAAGTGAACATGCATCTTACTATTACTAGTGTAAGTATACCATATTTACTCATGTAACAAACTCATTTTTTTTCCAGAAAAGTTGACATGAATTTGGAGGGAGCGTTTATTATGCAGAAAAAAAATGTTTCAATATATTTTTGTGCAAGTCGAAATTTCATGTACTAATACCCTGCCTACCAGCGCCCTCCATCTGTCCATCCGTCCGTCATCAACAAAAGTGTGCAGTCCACAAGTTGCGTCCCCACGTCACTCGCGTTTGTGCTGCCGGTGTTTAGCATTGTTCACTTCAAAAGGTGTTTGCTGTATCACAGCACAATCCAAAGATTTTTTGTGATAGTCCACGGTGCTGGTCATTTGTGTCAAGGTTTAACGGAAGGTTAAAAAAAGTAAATTCTCAACGGTGAAAGTGGCGGGTGGGCTCATTATGCGAGTGGGTATAGTATAAACGAATTATTTACTGCCACTTAGCACTTTACTGCTGCTTAGCACACATGCCAATAACAAGCAACTTTTATGGAACAGCCTAGTGTGCAGAATAAACTATATATAGAAACTATGTACAGAAATAAAGGAACACATATGAGAAAGACAAGCAGAGGGCAAAGAGCAGTTCTGAAGAAAAATGAATGAATAGGTAGCTATTTACAGGTGTGGCCCGTACAATTCAACCCAGTACAGAAATGACTGTGATGCGACAGCAGCAGCATAACTCTAACGTCTTCGGTTTTCTTTAGTCATCAGCGGCAAAAAAGTGCGCCACTCACTTTTTCAAGGATGTCCCGTGCTGCAGCAGAGATGTTGGTTCTCAGCCGCAGCTGCTTGTGGAGGATGTTGTCATACATCTCAACCGTATCCCGGCTGTAGAATGGCGGCTGCGCAGATAACAGCAACAAATTAACAACACTCAACAATCTGAGCAATACTTCAGTGGCTAACAATCCCAACTGTCAAAGGACACCGAGGAAAAATTGAAGTTGGCTGACAGTATCGACAGATTACAGCATTCTAACGACAAAGTGGCTGCTTTTACCAAATGTGGAGCTTTCATGGGCTAGAAAAGAGATGCAACACTGGTATCGTTGCTTAAGGTCGTTTTCACAAGCAAACCGTGATGATATTGAGGGCTTTTTGGTTTGTGGATCTGTGAAGCTAGTCCACACAGACCACCATTTATTTCCAGCTGGCAATGACAGTCCGTAATGCACTCAATGTCATCATCAATGTCACAAGTTTGAGTCAAGCAGCAGAAAAGAATATTCCATTTACAGTCCCAAATTTCTCATCTATAAACGAGTCTTCTGTTGCCAACCAAACGTGAGCAGTGCCACAAAATGCCATCAATCAAAATGTTACCAAGAACAAAAATCAAATGGGGTTATCCCGAGCATCCCTTTAATGACTAGGCTTGTGCACATAAAATTAGGTATATAAAACTGGGTGTAGCTAAGTTTGCCACGCCCTGACAAACAAGTCTTGGCGTACTCTACACCACCAAGTTCACCTGCACTTAGCCTGACCGTTAGACCTGCCTGTTACACAAGAGGAGGATGAACGGTTTTCAGAAACAGCACGATGTTGAAATACTTTGCCACTGTTCTTTCTCTATTCTCATAAATGCTTACCAGACCGTACAGCATTTCATACAGCACAGCCCCCAGGCACCACCAGTCCACACTGCGGTCGTACGCTTCTTTCCGCAGCACCTCGGGAGCCAGGTACTGCAAGAGAACGCACACTAACCTGTCACTATGCCTGTCACAGGACACAAATGAACAGCTTAAATTGAAAAACAACCCAAATTAAAGCTTCCTTCTCAATGCTTTTGCACGATGACCAGAAATGATTTTTTTTTCTTTGTCCTACCAGCCACACCACTTGCGGGGCTGCAGAAATACAAATACCGTAAAAACCGGACTATAGGTCAGACCGGAATATAGGACGACCCCCTAAATAACCAATTCTAAATATGTAAAAAAAAACGTTTTCAGTGGAAAAAGTACCAAAAGACACCCTTACCATGAAACAAATGCGACTCAACAGGTTGCACAATGGTGACAGTATTTATTTTCATTTAAATGCTGCTCGTATGTACACCCGGCCAATTTTGTAACAGTATTGTGTGCCTATCGACCCGCGTGTTTGTTTCTGGCACACAGAAGTACGGCACCGTAGAACAAAACCCTTCCTCTTCATGAATCGGCGCACCCAGGATGGCGAGCCCTTGAATTGCGCCCTCGTGAGTCTAGAGGCACGCGCAATCTCTACCGCATTCATGCGAATGCATTCGGTAGTCACAGGCAGTGATCTTGCATGCAGCGCAACCTTTCCTTCCAATTCTGGATATGCTGCGGTCCACCCACGAAATGATGTTTTCTGGTTGCTGCAAGTTGTAATACGCAGCTTCTGCCTCCGCCAGTACTGAATGCTCTTTTCGGATACTCCAAATTCGTGCTGTGCCACCAGGTTGCTGTGAGCTTCTGCGTACTCAATTGCGTTTTTCTTGAAGGCGATTGCCGTCTGATTCTGCTCATTTTGAAACAATATGTGAAAAAGCAGCCTTTCACCAAAATAGCTTCGCAACAACGGAAACGCAAAATGGTGGTGCGAGAACGTCGCTAATGTCGCCATGTCGCGCTGCTGCTGATGGCGATGGTGATGGAGGCTGTTGACTTCAGCCGCCCATTGTAGCAAGACTTTCATAATTTTTTCTGCCAATGACAGGTATATAAAACGGGGGTCGACTTTTCGCCATGGTTTTTTGAGAAAAAGTTCGACCTATATTCCGGTTTTTACGGTAATTGTAGGTGACCTCACTACAGCATCCAAATGGTGCAGTAATGAACCCAGAAGACTATTAGACATTATTAGTGCTTTACCTGCTAGGAAAAAGGCAGTCCTTAAAACAGCAGAGGGAGTACTGGTCACAACGGTGCTTTTGACAGCAGTTTGAAAACAGTTCTCTTCACAGTTCTGAGAGCAGCTCAGGTAAAAGATACAATACCTGGCAGAATGTCTCACTGCAGTCCAATATTCTCTAACCTCTTCTAAAGGGCACACAACACTGGAGGAGTGAGATGGCTGGTGCATTTGTGTCAAAGGGAACTTGGAGAGCTCTAAAAACTGAAGGTGATCGAGTGCAAAAATTAAAAAAAAATGCAGAAGCAGCATGCATAAACATCTAAGCAAATAAGAAAACAGATACAATACTGCTTAAATTTCAACAGTCTTGTACACAGAGTACCACAAGCTGGTGTAACAACAGAAAGTTGAGTACTAATTTTGCAGCTTCGTTAAGACTACCATGTCGCTCACCTCAGGAGTGCCGCAGAATGTATTCGTGGTCTCTTTTTCCCTGATTCCTTCTTTGCACAGACCAAAGTCGGTGAGGACCACATGACCCTGGAATGCAATTAACATGTGTTGGCATAAGCGCCTAGCCAAGACATACCAAAGGATAGTAATAATCATAATTATTAGCGAATTTTATGGGCCAAAGATACATATGAGCTAGGAGGCACATGGCAAGCTGTGGACTAACTAAAGCCACCCTAGTTCCCTTAGAGAGGACCAAAGTATCAAGTCCACAGGTGTGTTTTCAAATGTACACTGAAATCTTGGTGCCAGGCACGTTTGCATTTTGCCACTAGACCTCTTCCTTTCACGCTGCCTTCAGCATCAGGTTACGCGAAATGAAAAAAGGACACAAAGAAAAGATACACAAATATGGAGTTCACTCTTCAATAGCACTGGTGTTAATTTAATTCTGCTTTATAATGGCTGAAAAGACCTTCAGTACAGCAAGCCTCTATATAATAAATGCTTTTGATAATGCCCTGCTTACAGTCACAAAACCAGAATAAGTATGAGCATGTATGCAAGCATGCATAGAAGCATGCAATGAAGCAGCCAGGCCTTAACACTTTCCTGCCCATGGGAAAAGTAGTGGTTTTTGGGTGGTATAGGAAATATTTTTGTTCCTTCAACAAAACATGCTTGATACTCAAGGAAATAGTATCATTGTTGAGAAGAGGAAATTGTCTTTTTAATGGTGTTAGTCTCAATGAACATGTTAATTGGAGAAAATTTTGAAAAACAAAATTGCACAAAAATTTCAAACAACACTGGACAAAATATACAAAAACAACATTTTTTTACACACACAAAATATAAAAAAATTTCAGTATATACATTTTGTTGAGGATACATCTGTACAATGTTTCACAAAATTTCAGCTTTCTATGTCCAGAACTTATTGAGGCGGAAAAAAAAACGTTAGGCATGGTGCGTGTCATGCCAACGGGCAAAACAGTTTCTCGACGTAGTGAAACACAAATTGATAGCACAGGTCTCACAGAAGACATTTGTTTTCTGTTCAACTTTTCTGTCTTCATAGCACAACTTACAGTTCCTATAACGCTCCATTTTTTTTGGCTTGTGCTGAAGACCTTGGGGTGCACCACCTGGTGGAACAACTGGAGGAACGGCGGGGTTTACAGAAGGTCGCTCATCAAATCCCAGCAGCTGCTCAGTCAGTTCTAGTCTGAAGGCGAACTGGTCGAAGCGCGAGATTCTTGACAGTTCTGCCACCTCTGGATGCTGTCGGCGGTGCTCATCAAACAGTATAAAACTGTTGACTACAGCAATGTCTATACAATGGAAGAACAGGGTCTTCCACCAGCGCACGCACTTCATGAGGACGTTGTAGGATCCGATAAGCTGGTCAGATTTGTCGACTCCCAGCATGCCCACATTGTAGTCGTCTATGAGTTGCGGCTTTCTGATTGAGACTTCGGTCCATTTGTTCTCGACTTTTTTTCTTCGCTTCGCAATAACATAGTCGTTAGCGGTGTGGGCTGTCGACATCATGTGGACAACCCGCTTATCCTTCCATTGCAGATACAATACGTCCTTGTCCCGCAGCCATCGAACATCTCCTCTTCCTGCTTTTTTTTCCCATTTTGTGTCCTTTAGTTCGCTGGGAAAACCGCGGCGGTCTTTTCGGGTCGTTCCACAAGCTAGTGTCTTGAATTCCAGTAGATGGATGAACAAAGATGTTGATGTGTAAAATTTGTCCAAAAAAATTAAGTATCCCTGATCAAGGTAGTTCTCACACAGCCGCGTCACAACATCAAATGCCAAACCACGTGCACTGGGCGCTTCTCGCTTTCCGGTATACACATTGAATTGAACCGTGTAGCCAGTTTTTGAATCAGCCAGAACCCACAATTTATACCCCCATTTTATTACTTTATCCCTCATATACTGCCGAATTCCAGAACGACCTTTCGACTTCACCATCCTCTTGTCAACGGACAGGTACCGATGCGGCTGAAAGAACTGCGGAGACGAAACGTTCATGTGTTTTAGCAGAGAAGATACGCGGTGAAGCTTCCCGTGGGTTGCGGCAGTGGTCTTCTCTGGGTCCGTCACACTCAAGAATGCCAGTAATGCCTTGAATCGCCTTCTCGGCATCACTTTCGGTGGTACAAGGCCTGCGAACAATCTCCCCGTGTTCCAATATGAGTGCAGACGTGGGACTTGCACGATACCCATGTAGATTAGCAGTCCGATGAACTTCTGCATTTCATCCGGTGTCACTTCTCTCCAGGACCCATCTCTCTCACCGTAAGTTGGTTTTTCAAGAATATGCATCCAGGCATATTTATTTGTATTGTCGCATATCTCTCGGATGATTTCACCAGTGAAAAAAAGAAAAAAGAAATCAACGGCTCTGGAGAACCGCCTAGCGCCACTCCGGAGCGCGATGCCGAGGTCGAGGCCTGGCCGTCGTGCAGGAGAAAACACGACACCCTGCGCAGCCGCCGGCAAATGGTCCCTCCCGAAAGACGTTGCCACCCTGCAGATAAGAAATCTGACCTTCAGCACACGGAGGATATCTACAGATCAGCGTGGGAGCGCAGCGAAACGATTCAGAGAAACCGAAACTTACCGACGGATGCCTGCGGCCGTTCCGGGCTGGATCAACGCACTTTCGCTTTCAGTACTAAAATCCAACGAACTGAAGTTGTCCTCCGAGTCGCTGCTGCTTTCATCTTCAAAAACATCGCTCGCAGATGCATCGGGATCGATGGAAGCGCGACGTTTGCGCGGAGCAGAAGCGCGCGATGTCGACGCCATCACGGACACAACGAGGGAGCGTCACCTAACTTCGAAGTGTCGTTTAAAACCCCCGCGCGGCGAAAACGTGAAACAAAAAACCGAAACTGAAAGAATAGTTCCTTTATTACTTACTAGATGGCGCAGCATGTCCGTAAACGCTTCGAAAGCGCGTAAATACGAACTTGCAACCATCGATAGCGGGCTATCGATGGGCATAGGCGTGGGCAGGAAAGAGTTAAAGAAGCATAGACACCTAATTTTGGTGGCATGTTTTTTTTCTCTACAATTATGCGGAAGACACTACTACATGTGAATCACCATGTGATATTCACCTACGACCGCTAAATAATTTATATTCGAAGTCATGCTGTTTCGGTTTCAACAGCCGAACGATGGCAGCGACATTAAAGAGTGCTTTTGTACCACATGAGGCATGAAAAAACGCCCATATAATCGCTGCTTCATCATTTTACTTGACTATAGTGCTGACACCAGTCTTCCTCAAGAGCTGGAATGACAACGAATGTGGAAGCGGCGATTATATTTCAGTGTTTTCAAGTCTCACGTGACCTGTAAGCACAGGTTGATGTCACTGTCCTCATTCGGTTGTCAAAACCGAAACAGCACGAGAAAGATGTGATTACAAATTATTTAGCGGTCATAGGGGAATACCAGGTGGTTATCCATTTCTAAAAATTACGTGATCACTGCAGCACCCACATTGGAGGAACGCATAAGCATTGATACCTCCCCAATTACCTCAATTAATTGCCTTAATTAATCAAGTTCCATCACTGCCTATTTCGAGTGTTCAAACTTGGCACCACGCTTCGTTTTCAAATTTGGTGCCAAGCTTCGCTCCATCCAGATTTCCGGTTTTTCAAACTTGGCCCCACACTTTAGCTCCGCCCACTTCCGGAGTTTCCAAATTTGGCGCCACTTTTTCTCCGACCCCGCCCTCTTTTTGGACATTTTTGGATCTAATTAACTAATTATCCCACATGCACGTCATGATTTCCCCTGCAAGATTTTTTGATGCTCTATCTAATGGAACCATTCTTTTTCTTATAACTCAATTCGTTCAAAAGTTATTGTGATGACACGACACAGCCAAACACAGCCATACGATGCTTGCGCATTAATAACTCCTTTAACGCATCGTGATTGACGTAACAGACCACATGATGCAATAAGTAAATGACCTGACAAAGATAACTAAGAACATCAAAGCTATAACAAAGTGGGCTTTTGAATATAAACATTTCACTTTTCATAAATTCAGACCTGCTCCACAACCTGAAACACTGAAATACACTCTTCTTCCAAGTTTGAACCACGTTAACGAAATGAATTTTTTTGAACAAAGGTTGGCAGGAGATCTGATTAAAGATGCACCTCGCAAGAAATGTGCCCCAGTCAGTACAATTCAGCATTCTTGTACACTGTTTCATGCCTTTTCTTAACTGGCTAATACAATTTTTTTTTTAGGTAAGTAGCTGAAAAAAAGGCCTACCTGCGCATCAAGTAGAATGTTTTCAGGCTTCAGATCTCTGTAAAGTAAGAAGAAAAAAAACATTGCGGTGACCGAAACAAGCCAAGACCGCAGTCACATGTGTGCAAGGACCAGCATTCCTCACCTGTACACTATGCCCTGAGAATGTAAGTACGAGAGAGCACTTGTGATCTCTGCAGCATAGAAACGTGCCCGGGGCTCCGCAAACGTCCTCTCCTTCTGCAGATGAAAGAACAGCTGGAAAGCAAAGGAACAGTGCATCAGAACAAAGCAATGGGTGTTGACGCAAGTTAATGACATTCTAGTCGAGATGAAGAAGAAATGGCACGGACAAGGTATGTAATGAAAAGGAAGATAACCAATGGTAGTTAGGGTAATGGAGTGGATTCGAAGAGAAGTGGACTCGAAGGGGGCAGCAGCGAGGAGGAGGGGACAAGATCATAAGGTCCAAAGTGACAAAGTGACAAAGTGGATGCACTTGGCGCACAACAGGTTTACAGGGACATTGAGGACAACTGTGTCCAATTTACTCTCCTAGTAAAAATAGTATCTACATTCGTTTTTGGCTGCACTGACGTTTCTTCAGTAGCATAAGAAGCATTTGCTGCCAAAAAATTTCATTTAAAAATTTTCTTGCCAATTGATTTGAACTGTTGTCTTATGTTTTAATTATTCACGGCTATTTTTCATTATTGAGCCCGTTCATAGTAAAATATATCGCATGTATACAATTTTTATCACCCCCCCCCCCCCCCCCCCCCCCCCCCCCATGTAATAGTACCCTTGCCACAATGGCCTTTGGGGCTACATGAATAAATAAATAAATAAACATGCACCTTTGCCGAACCACGCAGCTATAAATGAAAGCTGCATAGTTTCCTTTTTAAGAATGTGTTTGCTCTCAGGTGGACATAAACTGTCATTCTCTCATTACAAGCCTACCTTGCATCACAATGCTCCTTTCACCAACCATCTTTGCACTACACTACAGTGTCATACTAATCACATCTTTGGTTGGGATGAAGCAAGGCTGACCACTCCAAACAAGAGGTAAGAGATTAATGTTAAGACGAAAGACAATAAGCCTATCTTCCATACACAACAACTTAATACACACAGATGTCTCCATTTCCATAGTGATAAGTGAAGTAAATTCTGCTCACCTCTCCACCATTGACATAGTCAAGAACAAAGTATAGTTTGACGGGCGTCTGGAAGGAGTAATGGAGCCCCACAAGGAAGGGATGGTCCAGATTCTTCAGGAGCACATTGCGCTCGGACATAATATGATTGCGCTCGTTTCGTTTAAGAATCATCTTTTTCTGCAGCACCTGCCCAGGACACAAGAGAGGATTATGAGCACAAAAAGTGTCACACCAGTCTGGCACTAGTGATGAACGTCTGTGCTCTACAAGAACTGACAAGAGTTGAGGGCCCTGGATTCATGAAACTACAGAGGTTAAGATGTGTCGAAACTTCATCGCACAAACATTTTCACATTCTGCCCCGATCATAATGTGACCACTAAAGCCAGGACGTGAACTTTCAGAAACGGTAAAAAAGACATCAAAGCTGAACCACCTTGACCGATCCCAAATAGAGATAAGGGCGTCCTTACCTTGATGGCATAGAACTGCTTCTCCACCTTATGCCTCGCCAACAGCACTCGTCCAAAGCTGCCCTTGCCAATTACCTTGAGGAACTCAAAGTCACTCGGCTTCACACTGCGGAACAAGTAAAGGGCATCACATGAGGACAAAGCCCGAAAATGCTGGTCTTTTCTCATTGCCAAACGAATTTGAATGGCAGTCAGTGCCACCCAGTGTCATGCAAGAACAAAAACTCTTAGGCGATCTTCGCTGAATCGTTTGAATGCATTAGAAGCCAAACATTCGTTAAGCCGATGTTGACACACTAAAGTTCGTTATACCCGAGGCGGTACACTTATGTTTATTATATCCTAAGTCAACACACCAAGTTCGTTACACCTGAGGTCCAGGCATGAAAGTTCGTTATATTCGAGGCTAACACACTAAAGTTCGGTTATATCTGAGGTGGCATACTAAGGTTTGTTGCATCTGAGGTTAACAGACGAAAGGTGTTATATGAGAGGTAGCGCATTAAGGTACGTTATATCTGAGGTAGTACACTCAGTTCGTTCTTAGCCCACTGAGCACGTTGCCACCTGCCCACCAAGGGAGATGGGACACTTGCGACTGGCTACTGACAGACTAAGGCTGCCATTTCCACTTGCACAAACCCTTCTAATGCTAATGCATTAATAAAAGCTTAATCTAAGCTAACCGGCTCAATGCTCATTAGCAACATATACAGTGAGATAGGAACACAATGCTTGCTGTTCCACACTGTCGCTTATGCCTTCATGTATGCAACATGCAGCTGCATGCAAAAGAGACGCAGCTGCATTACAATACGCGGCTATATTCCGATTATTCCTTATCAAGCTCCTGCAGCTGCATTAATGTGGGGCTCCACCGTCGAACATGTAAAATTTCCACTCCATGAGACGTCAGCTAGCCCTGCCATTGGAAACCACTTCTATTTGAACTTTGACAGCTGTGACAAAGGAGAGGTGAATTTCATTACACAGTGGCTTTGGTCAAGCTAATTTTTTTCTCCTAGAAACCTCATCAATGCATCTTCTATGCCTTCGATACTTTATGAGAAATGAGTGAACAGCCAAGAGCGCAAGATGGAAAAAGCAGGAACTCACTGCGGCTTTTCTGTTGAACCGAGGTCCACCTAGAAAACAAACAAAAAAGAGTAGTCTGATTGTCCACATCTCACAAGTCAATTCAAGTGGCAATGCTTTACTTTACAGGGGTCACACCCCACCAGCAAGCTATGCTCAAGCAGTGAGGTGTCAAAGAATGAGACATGTGGCTCTAAATTAGGGCCTTCCCAATGTTCCCATCTAATAAACCACACCAGACATTACCTATCTGCAGACTTAAAAGGGACTGACCACTAAATTTTAAGCACCCATCTTTTTTTTTTTCTGGTGCAACGGAAAGCTCTCTCTCTATGGCGCTCAATTCCATAATGGTTTTGCTGGAAATGCTGTAAAGATTTTCACCATGAATTTTTCATCAGTGCATGTGCTCATTTTTATGTACACCGATGCTGAAAACCATGAGCAGTGACCACAATGGCGACTGCTGGTGGAAGTGGAAAAAGTCATATACCGAAAACTAATATAAATCTCACCGCCGGACAGTAACTAAAAAGTTCAAATATAGAGTGGCGTCCATTTGAGCTTTCACACCCAAAGTGATGCAAGCCTCATCAACGAAAGTTTTAGTAGACCGCGGTTACCATTTAACCCATGAAATGCAAAACACTGTGGCACCATCTAATGACAAAGCCTGAGGAGCTTCATTTGAGTGGGAACGGGAAAATTCGAGTGGGCGCAGGAATATGGACATATGACCTCATTCAGCTACCAGTCTAGGTTGCAGTACACACTGCTCTGAACAGTGCACCTAAATATATTGGATGTTTCAGACATAGTGCCATGTGGGTCAAGACAGCCATTCTGGCCTGTATATATACCTTGTCCATAACGAAAGTCACCAACATTGTTTTGGATATAACACTTCTTCTTCCATTAATTTTGGTACTGATCCAGACCAATTACATAATTCACATAATTGTCATCCTTACGTAATGCCTGTTTGTCCTGCACTTTCATGAATCGGGCAATTCAACTACAATGGTGTTTTTGCCATCTGAAAGTCTCCATTCTCTCAACAAAACGAGGCACAATTCCTTTTTATATAAGCAGAGCACACCATATTAGCATGAATTAAAAAAAACCAGTCACGCGAAAAAATACAAAGAATAGCAGTAGACATATTGCATAGCAATACAATGTCAACAACCAACATCATGAATACAAATATTTAGCAGAGTGAATTTTGAGGTATGGAGAAACGAGCAACAGCAAAAACCAATAAATGGTCAGGTGCACAAAGTGCTGCAGTGACGTACCGGTTCTGGAGCCTCGGCAGCGTGGCCATTGTTTTCTTCTTCTTCGGCCGCTTCCTTGATACTCAAGTTCTTGTCGACATTGAGAAAGGCCCTGACATCTTGGCTGAAAGATATGGCAGATGGCCAGGGGCACATGCTTGAGTGCACAGAAATACTGGCTGCCACGTGCTGCATGATAACAAAGTGCTCGGCAATTGCGCCAGAATGCATGTATTTTGTGTTTCTTTAACATCAGGTGACTAGAGTGTTTTCACGTTAACACTTACAAGATACACTCTTCCCTTAATAACACCTTTAACATCAGGCTCACCTGAACCCATCAGCGTGAACAATCGAATTAAGCATGGTCTTGAATCTTCGCGCCTTTCAAAGGAACGTCAATATAAATAAGAGTAATACGCTCTGTCCTGTGCAGTTTTACCCTTAATTATGTCATTTTTTTTAAAACGCAAAGATGCAAGACTATGCAAGAAAGCAGCTAGCCCAGTCTGAAATGTTATCAATCGAGTTAAGCGCTGTCTGTATGCTTAGTGGCAGAGGAGCAGATGCTTTATTTTCAAGACAACACAACAGTAAAGCGGATATCAACACAGCGTACATGATGATATTTAAACTCGCATGTAAAATGCTTTCACAAAAACTATTCAAGCAGGCGCTACACACTGACCATTCCAAAAAAATTTTAAAATTTTCTTTACTTTTACTGGTGCATGCATAGAGAATTAATGGCAGATTTTCCATATCATGCACTCACAAATACACTGCACATGTTTATTTCAGGCTGGATTCAAAGACGGCTATGAAATTCTATTTCTTTCGGTTGCTGCATTCCATAAACTTTAGACTGCAATTGCACAGGTTGGCTTTAGTATTGTAGTAGTTTAAAACGACGAGGCAGTAATTATATTTAGTTTTTACATTCCTTGCATGGACTATGATGACCTTGGACCATCATAGGCATCATTCAGATATTGAAACCAAAATAGCAAAAGACAGAAATTTGATCATAAATTATTTAGAGGTCGTAGGCAAATGAGCTGATCTATGTGTGTTGACGCCTTAAGCATCATTATGTAGAAAACATGCGACTAAGAATTAGACGTCAATACTTCTTTAACACTGTTCGCAGTGCAAGTACTGCCAACAGGCACACAAGGTTGCACAGCTGACCCATCTCCGCACACGAAAAATCATAGAAGAAAGATGTTACAAGAAGTGCCACTTGCAGGGGGACATGGCATGCAGTTCAATATATTGAATGATCGACGAACTTTGAGTCTGATATCCAGCACTACTTTCCCATACTTTTACACAAGATTTTCAAGGGGATCACCTGTACATTTGATATAACCAATAATTCGAGATATCTGGGTTTGATACATCCGAGCTTTACTGTACAACACTTTATATGCACACCCCCGACTCACTGTTGCATGAGCTTTTCATCTGTGACCAGCTTCTGGATGAACTCGTCCAGTCCCTGCCGCCTGCTTCGGATGAAGTCTGGGCTGAAGTTGTTCCCAAACAGTTTCTTGCCAGGGAGCTTGAGGTGGCAGCCAGGAAACTGCTTCTTTATCTGAAAACATCATTTGAAATTAGAGCTCGACAAGCGAGACCTTTTTATTTTTTAAGTATGGAAATGCCACCTAACAATCAATCTCTGCTTAACTCAAAGCAAGCAGCCAGAACGATAGGCAGTGGGTGAGATAAAATAAAGGAAGCCGATAGATTCCAAGAAAAGCCAAAATGATTTGTATATGGACATCACATTGTCGGTTGTGTGTCGCTTCTTCGCAATGATGAATAAGACATTACTACGCATGAATCACGATGTAGAATTTGCCTACACAATTTATAATTAAATTTCCCCTCTTGGCTACTTCAGTTTCAATTTCAACAGCCGAACAGTGGCCATGACGTCAAAGTTCAGTACAGGGCATGTGAAGCATAAAAAAAATAACTGACAATCACTAATTTCCAGTTTTAATTCGTTACAGTGCTAAAGCCAGGCTGCGCCAAGAGCTGGAAGGAACCGCAATGAATGAGGACGCATGAATTATTTTACAGTCCTTTTTTTTTGCCTCGCATGATGCACACTAAACTTTGACGCCACAGCCACCATTCGGCTATCAAAGCAAATAAGGCGAAGTATTACAAGAGAAGAAATCATTTATAAATTATTTACAGGGTGCCCTAGTTAATTCTATGAGGTGATATATGTTTACAAATGTCTTGGCAATCATAACAAAGAAGAAAAAAATTGCCCAAAATTTTCTGTCTGTACTACTTTTAATCAAAATAAAATTTAATTTTCCTTAATGCCACTTTAAATCCTTCAGATTTCATTTTAGTACTATAACATAACCCACCAATCTGTCCACCAATACACACACACCAATGACCTCCTCCAATACACACAC
Organism: Amblyomma americanum; assembly: GCF_052857255.1. NCBI lineage: Eukaryota > Metazoa > Arthropoda > Arachnida > Ixodida > Ixodidae > Amblyomma > Amblyomma americanum. Next base: position 32,206,949 of record NC_135506.1, on the reverse strand, counting down.
CATAAAGCTGTTAATAAAGAAAGTTTTCGGGGGAAAGTGATCATACTTAAGAGAGCAAGCTGTGTGCAAATATTGCACAAAATGCTACCACTGCAAAAAGAAAAACTAAGGAATAAAAAGAACACACAACAGATGTAATTCTTGTAGAAAATTGTGTAATTAACAATTTTGCAATTTTCACAACACTACATTTCAAGCCAAAAACCAAAAAAATCTTTGTGGCAACTAGGACAGGAAAATTACGACAATCAAAAACTCTTAATGCACTCAAAGGCCAATTTTTTCGTCATCAACCACTGTCTACATATGCAGCAAACAGACGTTAGCTGGCAGTATATATGAAGAGTAAACAGGGCATAAGGAAAAAGGGGGTTGCAAACCTGAGTAACCAGTTATCACTGAATTTAGTTTACAAAACAGAACAGCCCATACACGTAATGAATTGTACAGGCTGACACGTTTCCAGTCAAGATTTTGTTTCTGTTCCACCACCTGAATCATTTCACAGGACCTCCAAAGAAGTCATTCATTAAAAGTTCTTAAGCTCATGACCAGATTTCCAGTCTACAGGAGGCATTCTGAGTTCACTGACGGCCACAGCGGGTACAGAAAATCCACACTTACAATGTCCAGGAGCTTGCTGAAGTCGTTGTACCTCCGCAGCACAAACCACGAATGCCCATCAACAGTCACGACAACTTTGTAAACCTGAAAAGTTAAGCACAGTTAGAAATTAGGTTGACATGAACGCAGAGCCGGCCTAGTTAGGGTACACATAGACGTGGACAGTGCAAAAGACAAGAAGAAAACCAGAAACCATAAGTTCTTGTAGTGTCTCGTTTTCTCCTCTTTGTCCTTGTTTTCTGCACTACCCACATTTCAATATATAGAGAAATTAGTGTTGAAAACTCTATAGACAATATGTTTTGGTTGAAACAAGCCCCAGGTGAAAAAAAAAAAGAGTTATATATTAAAATGCTTCACATAGAAATAAAAGCTCCATAAAACAACACAGACTAACAGAGCAACAGTTACACAAAAGACTACTACTCTCAACAAAGCCTTACTAAGGTAAGCTTTTGATGTTATTCGGGACACAAATGCTACAGCAAATAGTATTTATATGAGCTAACTGTCAAGGTTTTTTTCAATTTCTTTGTTATGATGCAGGTATAAAGGTATAAACAGTGCTCTTGCTTGATGAATAAGCGCCATAAATATAGATAAAACGTAGTCACATATATATTCTTAGCTATTCACATAATAATGCATGAAATGCAATTGTTTCCATAGTGCCTACTGAGAAATTAATACAGAAAAGGGAAGGACACAATGCTGCAGGCTAAGGTTTCGAAGCACATACAAGTGCCAGAACATCTTTGTTGTGCTTGCTCCTTAACTGTTTTTCAGTAAGCAACAAACAGGCACAAAAACAAACTTTTATTCTGCGTGTGTCATTGTGTCCAGAGCGATCGTGCAAGCAATATAACAATTTAGCCAGCAATAACAATGTCGCAATACACAGATAATATCCCGCACGGTAACAGACTTTTCCAACCAGTCTGCTACAATGATAGTGCAGACTGGACATATTCCAGCATTCCTCGAAATTCCGCCGACAAGGCAAAAATATTCAGTCCATGATAAGAGATTTGGTTTACTCTAGGGGTCAGTGCTAGAAAAGGTGGACAGAAACCCGGCCTACCATAGATGGGAATCAGTAGGCAGGCACAAAAAGTTTGGGAGGTTTTGATACAAAACAGCTGGACGAGTTGGTTTTCTGCAGCCTGGCTATGTGAACTGTTAAATGCCGTATACACCTGTAAAAGCATGACTTGCTTGATCAGAAAGTTGACAGTCTAGATAGAAAAGTGCACTAGACAGGTAAAACACCACCAGCATCATACCGTGAACTTCTTGTTTTTCTCTTGTATTTCTGAGTTGGTGACCGAGGCTGTTGTGTGTGGTGGTGGTGTGGAACCATTGTGCTGAACACGAAGCAGCTTGGGCTCTGCCAACGTGTCTGACATCCTCCTGTACCCTGTAATTAGAACACCTTTGTTACCCTGTCATTCCTAAAAAAAAAAACAAAAGTGGAATGCCACTGAATTGCTATCTCCAGTTTCCTGAAGATAAGAGATAACCTAGCACCACAGTTGCACACTGGTGTCACAGGGCCAAGAAACTGTTACGCTATTAGCCTCAATCCCCACAAGCTGACAACTTAATCACTGCTTAGCACAACACCAGATCACAAAGCACAAAATGTGAGCATACCGACAGGACTTTTAGCCACATGAAAGGAAGGCAAGTCCACGAAAGGTTCTCTCAAAGCTGTCATTCATAAAGTCTTAACATGTCCATGATAATTTTCTTCCTTCGTGAGTAATGCTGTGCTGAATGATTCTGCCTAACGAAACGAACAATGAACGTATTGCCTCGACAGCACACAAGAGCCTATCTTATCATAGTTTTGAATGAACTATTGGCTCACCCTTCCATCAACAGCGGAGTGCCTTAGATAAAGTTAAAGAATGGACTGACGGAACTACCCCAGTACTTTGGCCTGTGGCGAGCCAACGTAGAAGCCTCAATGCAAGATACCCTTCGACGTATTACAACTTATGAAAATATTACGAACTGCACGTACAAGAGACTGCACCATTCGTTTGCCACATAAAACATACATTAAAGTGGCTTCGACAAGCCTCAAGATCAGGTGAAACACCTGGTTTCACACATACAGCCAAACTTTGCCAGTGAACAGGCACCAATACAGTAAACCTACAGGCACGCATTTCTCTTAACATTATGAGTACAATATCAGCATGCCTCCCGAAAAACTAGCATTGCCATGTCGTCGTTCACAGTCCCTCCGCCAAGGCGATTGAAGTCATTTCTTGTACATGTGCGCGATTCATCCACTGAGGGGCCAGTCACTTTCTCCTACCTGTCACCTCAACGCAACCACTCGACGCTGTCCAAAAGCGACCCATCACGCCTGCTTCAGGGCCAAACTGTAATGTGACTGGGCTGCCCCGACCCGCTCGGCCGCACGCGACGCGGCCAGCTATTGCAGTTGTAAAGCGATAAAAAGCTAACTGGCTGGCCGGCTTCCGTCATTATTGTGGCTGGAAGATTTCGCCCCGCCGACGCAAGGCGGAGTTGTCCGTCTCCTTACTTTGACTTGAATGCCTCCTGTGGTAGACTCGAGCAGAATCCTGCGCTGCCAGGGAGGGGGGGAAACGCTGGTCCGAGCGCTGTCACCGCGCCGCACGAGTCACCGCCGTCGCCGAACGCTGCTGCATGATGCCACCCCGGAGCGCTTTTTTTCTGCGACGTAGGCTCGCCCGATAAGGTGCCGTTGGTCGTTGCGATAAGGCAGCCGCCTCTCGGGCCAGCACGCTTGCCAAGGCCAGCTGAGGAAGCTGCGAGCCGATCGAGGTCCTCCCGTTCAGGAGCGCGGCAGCTGCTGCTGCAAAACGCGCGCACCGTGAATGCAGGGGTTAGCAAGCGTCGAGTCGCTTTCGCAAGTCACCGCAGCAGGAGCTCGTATCGCGGCAGCTGTCAAGGTGATGGGCTTTCTGTCTGTGCGTGTGATTGCCCGCGGCGGGAGTGAATGGACGAGATGATTGATCTGCCGTTCTTCGGCGACGGTCAAACCCGTGGTTTAGCGAACGCTAGCGCGCGCCTGCACGCGCCGTCAACAGACGCTGTGTCATCGTCCATTGGCGCAGCGGTCAGCGCGCGCACAGATTCCTGGAGGTTGAGTAAGAGCGCGAGACGCACCTGCTGTGTTGCACGGGCGCGGGGCGTGTTTTCATTCCCCGTTTTTCTTTTTGTTCCGAACAGCCTGCACGCGCGAATCTTTAGATTGCTTTCCAGAGCGAAGACGGTACTCACCGTTTTGCCTCTCGTGCGGTGGATGTCTTCCAATGGGTCACTTTCTGCCCGATCCTACCGTGTCTCTTGCTATCGGAATTCCTTGGCGGGGGTCTCGGCTTGCACTCCCGGGCCTCTTCCTATGACGGCAACCGAAGCTTATTGTGCGTGCAATACGCCCCCCTCCCCCGAAGCAAAGTATCACAGAAAACGGAACAGGCACGTGCGAAAACAAAACAAACCAACGAAAGAAAAAACACGCGCTGGCGCGGCACTCCCACCTAGCGGCGTAAGCTTAGTTTACTAATGGCTTACAACAACAACTAAAATAACAACTAATTTGCAGTTCTTGCGGCTAAATTTTCTAAATTAATAGGCACAGTTTGATGCCATAATTTTATGTATTGAGTAAATAAAAAACCGATGCCCAAAATGCTAGAAAAAATTTACTTGTTTCAGTTTCGGTTCTTTGAAACTGGAACTTGAAACGGTGGCGGTGGGTTTGAATGCCTAAATTTGCAACGTTGAATATTTCGGCTTTTACATCGAACACTTCATTGAATATCGCTCTGTGGTGTCTCTTTCTTATTGTAGTTTTGTTGTTGTTGTTGTTGTCGTCGTCGTCGTCGTCGTCGTTGTTCGCAAGGAAGCGTTGTTTTGCAATCAGTATGTCCTGTGATAAAATGTGCTTACTGTACATTGCAATAAATGAGCAGACAAGTACCGAATTTGATCATGGCTAGAGAGGGCTCTTCCTTTATTTTGTCAAGTGCAGCTAACTGTGAAAATTAATTTTTGCTTAACAGACACACTTTGAGGGCAAATATCGCAAAAAAATTGTTAGCGATGAAAATACTGCGCTTTAGAAGCTTCTGTTTTCGTATTGTGAAAAATAGAAACGTTTCGTTGGTGTAGTCTGCTATAGCGGGATGCGACCTATGTCCGTGCATAGGCTATGTTCGCGCCGCGAGAAACTTACGAGATCCCCCGCTTTTCTACGAGAAACTATTTTGCGCGCACAGGTGCCGGCTCTTGGCATGTCCTGACGTTGCGCTTACAGATTTTGCCAAGAAAAACATGAATTAGGAAGCGAGACCTCTCCTACCGCAAGTAAGTGACGGCCGTGTTCATGTTGACAAGTGCAACATGCGGGTATTTGTGCGAATTACCTAATTCATGAAGTGGAAGTCGTTCCTGCATGCAATTCGCGGCCACCACACACACACACACGCACACGCACACACACAAACTTGTTCCCTTCTTTCACGTACATTTCAGTGCACAGGTAGCAGAGGTTTCCGTTGAGCAAAACCCATATTGCAGCATAAATGGCTCCCAGTGAGGGGGCAAACGGAATTTAGGCCTAACAGGCACCAGGCACTGTGTTCAGCTCAGTGCGAGTCAAACGCCTTCGGATGCTTCGGATCTGAAATGAACTGCCTGCGTAGCTGCGCTACACAACCACAAAGTGCACAAAACATCAGTAAAAACTTCAATCATGAAAACGAAACTGAACAATAAAAAAATCCAATTCGTAGCACAGTCAACAAGCCATTACATGCCAATCCAGTTTCCTAACTTCCCAGAATGCCTCGGGCGTCCATGGTGGATAAAGTAAAAAGCCGCCAGATTTCCCTCTACAGGGCTATACACCAACGTTTGGGTACATATAGAGGAACTTTGCGAAAGGGCAGCCCTAATTGCACAATGCATTTTTAAGTTTTCTTCGATGAAAAAAATGGACGTCAACGTGATTTTTCAACAGAAAATTACATTTCATTTGAGCTTTCTTGTGGGAACTGATCTCTTGCAAATAACTTTTTTATTATTGTAACCATTTTAAACTGCGCGACCTCCGACAGGCTTTGCCGCGGCGGCCGCTTCATTCAAACGGCGTAAAGCGGAAATCATTGTAAACTTTCCCACTAGTATGATACTTTGAAGGTAAACAATTAATGTGCCGGCCTCTCTACGCGCATAGACGCTGCGGTGTCTGTTTTGCTCCAATACGCGTCATTTGATGTCGATTTCCGCGCGGATGGAAATATTGCAAAAGGGAGGATTGTTGGGCCAGTTGGTTCATGATTAAAGACTGAAAACAGCGCGAAAAACGGGACAAGATAAAAAGACGCAACACACACAGCACCCGTTTTTCGCGCCGTTTTCAGTCTTGGAAATATTGAAGCTGCTTGGCGGCCAGTATTGAAAAAAAAAAAAGGCTCTACAATCAACCCCTGTGATTCAAACTTGTTGTGCAGCATCCCTACTTGCAGAGGAAACAATTTATATCCTTTGGTGGCCACGGACACAACAGACTTGGCAGAGCAGCTACAATACAGCGCTTTACAATCAACTCATCGTCGACCCTAGAAGCGCTAAAGTGGCCGCTGTAATGCTATCACGCGAGCCTGCGGTTTACAGCATAGCCGTGATAAGGCATCATCGCAGGGCTGTCTATTTAGCATGGCCCTGTACGACATCATTAATGGGAAATACATAGATAGCACAGCGGTGGACGAATGGTTTGAGCATCCGCCTCGTATATATTGTCACGGAGTTCTCACGGAGAGACGCTTCAACAGCTGGAGTCGGCAAGAGGAGACGGTAATGGCGGCCGATCCGCGATAGCACGATCGCAACCTCATCGTCTTCGCGGACAGCTTGCGCCACCTGGCAACACTAGGTGGCAATATGTAGGAGGTGCAGGGTTCAATTCCTAGGGCTGCCGTTTAGCCACCGGTTTTCAATGGGCACTTACCGATGTAAATATTTCCATGGTTCTAGCAGTACTGGTATATAGCACATTCCTATACCAGTGGCTGCTAGAACCAGAAGCTCTGCAGACAGCATAAAAATGTTATAACATTGGTACTTTTTCAGGTAAAACATTCGTACAATGTCCTTTCTTTTCTAGCCCTTCCGAATTCATTTCCAGATGTGAACTAACTTAACTATAGCCCTAACCAAAGTATTACAAATGTTGATGCCCGACTACTTGAATGCGCGTGACGTGCCTCGGTGTTGTGTTCAGTTAAGCACATGGCTAGTTGGTTCCTTTCTATAAATAGCTAGCGCCCGTGTTTTTCTATAGTTCTTTGTCCATCCTCGCCCTTAGTGCTGCTTTTCTACTGAGTCAAATAACTGCTATCAAGTATGCCTCCCCCTTGCATCCTTGCATCTATCACTGTAGTGACAGTAAGATTTCGGCACAACCCGATCGATACGCAAAACGGAGCTGTGAATCCCACAATATGATCGTCTCACCCAGTTCCTGTCCCTGTTTCCCTGGTTTCACTGCATGCGCAGGCTCATAACTTGCGGAAAACGTATACGCGTGTGGTGTCTGCTCCATGCGCTCGACTGTTGCATGCATAATTGATGGGCAGGGTACGCGTGCTCTGCGTCGCACATCCTGCATTGCGAATGTGTGATCAGCACGATGTCTCGATGATGATGCCATGCGTGCACGTGCAACCATTGTAACGATGTCTGCGCTCCGTGAAACTTATTGTTTACGCTAAGCTGCGCTTCTGTCCAACTCGAGGCTTCAGGACTGCGGGCTTGTTGCTCCAGTCACAATGACGGCAGTCGCTCTTAGATGAGGCTTACCTTGGTTAGTTCTTTGTCAAAGCTGGATCCATGGACAGGTACGTACCCCAAGCTTGGCGGTACAGCTAGCTATCGTTTGGTGCGATGACGTTTCAAAGGTTTCGACGACGTGCTGTGAATTGACTTCGAGCTACCAGTGTCATCGTGCCTGCTTGCCCAACCACTGGGAAGTGGACTGCTAGAAGGACTTCCAGGAAAGATCACCTCCGCCAGTGGCCAGCTGGAGTTCACTCCTTGGTAACGAAGACAACTTCTAGTTGCTTGTCAAAGTCACGTGATTATTGCCTACACTTGTGACTTGAGGGGTGGAAACAAAAATATTGAAGTTAGCACCTGCACGGCACTTCTGCGCCGTCGACTCTACTAATGTGTTGTGCGTGTTCATCGTGGACAGGTAAAGAAAGGCATTTGGTCTTTCTGCGACATTGGTGATGATCAAGTGGCCGTGCACTGCTAGCAGTGCCGATGCGCGCGCCAGTGCATAAAGCGATACCACGCGCTGTTACCGTTATTCGACCCCCTGAGGTTGTCATCTGTAGCGTAACGTTGTCGTGTGCAGGGCCCGCGCGACAATGTCGGCCACGTTACCCAGCTTTATATTGTTTCTCTACTTTTTCGACGCAACTTCATTGGTCATTAAACTGTCGTCCGGTGGCCTCTGCGACCCGGAAGCTACGTCATCAGCCATCGGCGACAGGTCGACGTGCACATTCTCGACCGTAGTGGACCTGGACTGGAACCGGATACCATCGCAACTGACCTCAGTCGCGTGCAAGTGTCTTGACATGCGGTGCAGCCAAAAAGACGACTTCCGGTGCCACGAAGTGACGCAGTCGATGAACGTGGCCTACCGCGTACGAGGATCGTCCATGCTGTACAACAGGACCATACAAGTTGCCACATCCTGCGTATGTGCGACTCCCAGAAGCTCTATGGCCCCTGGAGGCATTGAGAGACCGGCTTTCTCGTTTAATATAGATGCCTCTAATGCAGATTGAGGTCCGACACGCGCGGACGTTGGCACTATTAGACGGATATAGCTTACTTAACCTGCAAGACCGCCTACACCTGAAGAGGTGCTGTTGATATCCTTCTTGCCCAGCACACCTCTGGCGTGCTCATATACCCCTGGTATGCTGGGCATGGCGAATGGTCAAAGCAGTTGTACATTCTTCGTCGTGGAGGGGGGGGGGGGGGGGACAATCGGCAGTGGTCCATTTCTCGCGCAACTTCTGGGACATTGCCGGGCGTTTGCCTTGAGCAGCGTGTCTGAGAGTGACCTTTTGGCTTGGGCGCGCCATCATGGTATACCGGTATTGTAATAATGGGTTCCGCAACGAGTACAAGAAGATGCTCAAGTTTCAGCTTTAAGAAAATTAAGCAATTTCCCCTTGCAGATTCGTGAACACTACCTCGAGTAAACGGATAGATTGGAAGGGAACACTTCCGTATCCAGTTGTTCTAGGAACCTTGCTTTTTAGTGACATCATAGACGACGACGGTGTTAGGGAGGCTTTCCCTTATAAATCAAGTGGGTGCATATTTTGCATCTCATATAGACACTTAAACCACACGGCAAAGCTTAAACGTATACAAGAGCATCTTCTGTTACTAAGCTGGCCTATAATTGCTCCGGGTGTATTGTATATTCTGCGCATATATCCATGGCAGAGACAGTTTTTTGTGCGCCCCATATTTGAAAACATGTACCGATTCATATCATTGTAGAGGTGTTTTAATATGCTGCATTGCGGTGAAGAACACTCTCTCCCAGTTTCAGTCAAGGGCTTATCCAGGGGCTGAAATTAGAGGGGGCCCCTAAACTTCAGGGGGGGGGGGGGGGGGAGGTAGTCATTTTTTATTTTCATTTGCGTCGTTGATGTGTCACGTAGTACTATAGCAGGATGCAGCTTCAGTCTGCAGTGAAGATCCGCACTTATTCAGGACTTCCTCACAGAATTCCCCCAGGACAAAAATGTAGTCTGTGTTGTTAAAAGTCTTCTTGTTATCGAAACAAGAAGCTAACCACCTGAATAAATTATCAGCTCAAGAATTTTAATGCCCTTGGCTTGTTTAACACAGTCAAACATTAAAAAGCTGCTTCCGTTCACTGTTGTGAGTGCTCAGCGGAGTAACACAAGACTCCGCAGACCATGGCCCATTGTTACCAACTGCTGATTTTTTTAGTTGTACCGTACTATAGAAAATTTATGACTCAAACATTCATGACAAAGGTGACAAAAATTCGCCGTTGTGTGTAAAAAAGAAAATTCGCCACGAAATAATGAACCTGCAGGAAAACAAAAGGGTGTGTGTGTGGGGGGGGGGGGGGGGGAGGGGAGAGGGGGGTGTTAGCGAAATCACTGGCTTATATTGCAGTCTGTGCGCTGTACGATATCAGCTCGTGTCAAGGACCCCAAAAAACCACGCCAACAAAACAACCATCCATCGATTAACGCACAGGCGCAAAAACAAAATACCTCGGGATGCTTCAAGTTGAACATAATCGCACAGTGTAACAGTGACTATAATAAAAACTTTATGCAAGAGTCTGGTCTTCAATCAATTTTATGCATGGCCAAAAACAGGAGTTGTCAGACAAAGCTCACTCCTTATTTGAATGTACGTTGTGTTTTATACCTCTTGATTGGTCGACCCGGCTCGAAGATTTTGGCGGGAAACGGCTGCAAGCATGGAGCAACCGGTTGCGGGCGAACGGTTTTGGCGGGAAAAGGCGGCTTTGTTCGCTTGTGCTATGGCTGCAGCTGTGAAGGCGCCGTTCATCTCGGTGCTCCAGGCACACACTCCTTGAAACAGAAATGGGCGAGAGGGGGAGGGGCAGTTGCTCAACTGTCCCGTAATTGAATGTATCTTCAAAACAAAAGGTATGTTTTTTTTTCAATTCAATTCAATTCTTTATTCACCAAAATACTGGACGGCCTCCAGGGCTAAAAGTTTCTGCCTACAACTTGACTGGGGCCCTGGAGCCGTTTACAAGGCGACAGCAGATATTGATGACAGAGTACGGTAACATCGCAATTACAACACTGTGTATTAGAAGGCATCAGAAAACACAGACCTGCTGCAAGATTTATCGCAACAATCAATTTTTATCAATTACAATTGAGAAAGGTGTACTCGTAGCTCTTTTGGGGATTTGAAGGGTATCTGTGTTTATTTAATGAGACCGGCATATTGTGTTTTAATGATTGCAGTTTGTACTGAGTGCGAAAGTATGGGACTAACCAGGGTTCGGAAATTCGAGTTAAAGAAGAACTAGCGTTAGGTTGCAGCAATGCCATCGAACGAAGGAAACTCTGGCTATCATGCTAGAAAAATAGAAGAGATGTAACAAGTGGTGTTCATGGTGATGGTCAAAACTAATAATATTGTATTTTGCAAAAAGATGTGTTGTCGCAGACTGATGATCAATGTTAGCTATCTAGCGAATGTACCTTTTTTTTGCAGAACTATTATCTTTTCAATATTTGCTCTTGTGGTGCTTGCCCACACCAAACTGCAGTAGCTCATTTTCGGGTCAAATAATGCGTTGTATAAATGAGGTTTAACTTTTTGCGGCAGAACAGTACGACATCGCGACATAGCTCCAGTCACTGAAGAGATTTTTTTTTTTTTTGCAACATAGTTGACATGAGTGTCCCAACTCAAATGGCAAGAAAAATAGACACAGAGAATTTTGTGACTTTCCACAAGGTTAGTATATTTTTATCTTGAATGATTAGATAATTTCCTAGAATGAATTTCTTATTTCTGGCTCGGAATAAAATAGCCTTAGTTTTCTGGGTGTTTATTTTTATGCGATTTAATTGGGACCAGACAGTCAATTTTTCAAGTACATCATTACACTGTACCAATGTGTTATGCCTAAACTCAGTAACAGTTGAACCTCGTTATACCGAAGTTGAAGGGGCCCAGCGATTACTTCGTTATAGCCGTAACTTTGTTATAGCCCGTGTTGACCGAGATTTCAAAAGGAATCGTCATTCCTTCGGTATATTCATTAATTCGTTATAAACCGTTTCGTTATAGCGAGGTTCAGCTGCGCTTCCAAACGCCACTTCCTCGTGAAACTTGTGAGTGAACGAATCGGTGATTCAGCCGAGTGAATATATTATCTCGTCTACATGAGCGCCGCAACATCGATAGTAGTGACACCCGATCGATCCACGGGACCAATAATCTGACATTTGCACAAGTTTCGGCATCTCATCAATCTACAAACAGTGAGGACATTTAAAGGGCCCCTGCAGCGGTGCACCCCGAGGGTAAGAAAGGCGAAACATCGATAGAAATTGAATCATCCATCATCCTTTCGCAAACATTTTTCATGAAGCTTACACGGCCGTGCTCGGGTACATATCGAACTGGAAGGAGATCGCGAAATAATTCCATATATATCGATAATTCGATACAGAAAAAAATGGCAGTAGATAAGCTTATCAGTAACCTAGAAGCAAAAGTACATTGAACTTAAGTCGTGCTCCTTGCAGTGACGTAACGTCCGCCGGCTTGCTGGCAGCGTACCGCTCGTTATGCTATCGAACCCGCAGTGGGCGGTTCTTTGGAACAAACCACAGCCTATCATAAGTTGTCTAATCCTGTTTCCAGTACACTATAAATTGAATAATCGCTCATTAAAATTAATGCACAGTTGGTTTCTGCAAGCAGCGAAGCACGCCAGGCGAAGATAGCCGCTAGGCTTTAGCAATTTAAGTAATTAACTAAAGTGGCAGTTTCGGCTTGTTGGTTTGTCATGACAGAAAAGTACAGCGCGCAGTGGTTGTAAGTCAGCGCTCATACGTCCCATGTTTTTTTCTTTCCTTTTGTCGTCGTCCTCTGGGGCACCGTATGCTTCTATTAGTTAGGTTGGCTTCACCACATGGCAGCGATGCGGCGTGGAAAAGGGGTATACCAGAGACCGAAGGCCATCCTAAAGCATCCGGCCACGCAGTTTCACGGCGCTGGCAATAGGTGCCCAATGTAGCGCAACAGACCCATCTGAGCGCGCGAAAACTGGTCGAGGAAGGCCGTTAGGAGAAGCGCCACTTGCAAGGGCGTGGCACGCCGTTCGATATATCGAATTTCCGGCGAAACTGAAATTCGGTATACTATGAGACAGGATTTGCAACGGGATAATCTGAGTATTCGATGTAGCCCATAATGTGAAATATCCACGTTCGATATATCCGGGTTCAACTGTACAGCACCAGATATATCGGTAATTTAAAATGAACATCCGCTTTTTACCTCTCAACTCACACATTGGACCACGCCAGAAAAAAAAAAATGGGGGACACTTTAATTCCATTCCGTGCGTGGCGCGATAGCATATAATGCTGCCACCTGGTGCTCAGTGCGACGACCTTCCAATCTGGTGATAGCACTTCCGGTCCATGTCGGTAGACATGACTGGTCCTGACTCATGCACACATACACAGTTGCACGGCACCCCGATATACCTAGTGCATAAAGTCAGGGGGTCTCAAGGGGGGGGGGGGGGGGGGGGGGGGGAAACAGACCCCCCCTCCTCCCCCGGTATTGACAAGGGATCTGATCCCCCGTGCTAGAATGTAGATACTGCATGAATATTTTTATTCTTGTTGTCAGCGGTCGTCGAAGCATTTCTTCTCAGTAGTTTCGCAAATTTCACTGTGATTTTTAGCAAGAATCATTCATATGTTTTCTAAAACCAGAGGCGGAGAAAAACAGAAAGTCGGCAGCACTACTCAAAGGCTGGAAGTAAAGGGGAAACCCGTAGCCTCACACCACGAGAGCTGACCACTCAGTTCCAAGGCTACGCAGCAACAACACACAACAACAACGAACACACTGGCAGGGAGCGAGGATCGTTTGTTTCAGGTCTGTGTCATAAATTGAGCAAACAACGACCTTTAAACGTGATTTCTTCCCTATGTATAAGACGGCGTGTGAACGAGGCCGCCAGCCGATTTCTCGCTCGCCCCTTTTATTCCATATCCACCTGCACTCGAATCACTAGAGACCCCCCCTTCGATGGATCCAGACTTTAAGCTCTGCACATACCAAAACGACTGCCTAGGCTCCGGTGTGACGTCACGGTGTCAGCACAGAATAGTCCGGCGTCCTCCTTATGCTATCGCGTAAAAAGATTACAGGCAGGGAGCAAGCTCCGCCCACAAATGCGTCACTCGGCTCGGTTGTTTACTTCTTTTTGCCACTCACGCCAAGCGCCGCCGTCTCTGGCCAGCCGTGTACCACGTCAACCTCGTGTCGTATACGCCTGCTTCGTCCAGGAACATCGCTGCGGTTTTTGACGAGCAATGCAATGACATCCCCTCGCGACTGACGTCACGCGAGCCCCATGACGTCAGGATTTCGCTCGAGAGAACGACATCGGGGCTCTCCGCGAGGCGCGAGAATGGGAATTATAAAAAAAAAATATTTGTAAATTATAGGCTCGCCCTTGAGGACGCTGCAGTAGCCTTTACTCTCTAATGCGCGTATTTAAAGGCGAAAGCCTAGCTTACATGCCTCATCAGTGTCTGCCGGAAGTGTCCGTTGCAGAAAGTGTCCGCCTCACCTGTCAATCAAGTAACGTCATCAAAACTAACACAAATAAAATAAAAAGAAAAGGGAAACAACGATAGAGATAAGTTAAAATGAAAATAAAGTAAAAATAAAAATAACAAAATAAATAGAACGCGTACTGGCGTTGTGGAAAAAAAACCCGCGTTCTAGAAAATTAATTTTTAAAGCCACCTTCAGAACCATTGCCGCGGCCCTTTAAACAAATAAACGCAAAATGATCTTGGGGCGGCTAGTTCTTCCCAGGTGGCAAGGTCTGGGATGCTTTGTGATTTAGCCCCAGGAGAATCCTGACACTCCAAAATAAAGAGTCACGACCCGGATCAGCAGAGACTCATCATCCTTCAGGCGGAGACAGGTTTACTACAATACATATATATACTCCTCCGCGGTCTCTGATGCTGAGAGCCGGCTAGGAGGCACACCCTCCTGATTGCTGCGCCCCGACCGTGAGGCCCCATGATGACGGAAAAAAAAGTTCATTAATTCATTTTGGCGGCTAGCCATGAAACCGACTTTGGTGAAACTTATCGCAAAATCAAAATTCTGAGTGCACTTAAGTCTGCATACGTGGAGAAATGCGAAATCACGTGCTTTGAGGAAAGGAAACGTTTTTGACGAAAAGAAATGGCGTAGTATAGCGCTCTGATCTCGCCGTCTTTTACATTTTGCTTCAACATTCTGCGGACATCTTTTCGCCTACATTGCCTAGTAATGATTTCGCATTAAACACAGGACAGCTCACCTTACTCGTGCAACGGGCAACAACAAAAAAAGCCCTACATTTCGTTCTCTCGCTATCCCTCTTAGAGATCACCGGTCATCTGTTCTGCGCATTGCACGTGCTCCCTTAGACCACATCTGATGATCTTAATTTCATTTGGATATGAACATCAAATCAGTCGTCTCTGTGGTCCAATACAGGCCGTTCTCTTTACGTCTCTTTATTTGTCTATACTGCAGGCTCGTCTCGGGCCTATACGTCATGGAGGTAGTACGAAAAAAAAAAAGAATGCTCTCTGACCTATCGCGAGTAGATGCTCATCTGTACCATTGCTCGTCTAGACTTGTGCTGCCATCTCATGCACTGCACTATCACTATAAACAACCTAACGACGCGCTGCTCACCGCATGGCGCGAGCAGCGCGTTTTAATTTCGCCTCGTGTTCCTCTAGCGCCGCACGACCGCACCGTGGCCGCAGTCGTATTTCGTCGTTAAAATTTTTTTTCGGTATACGGTTTTTTTTTGCTAAGAGTGTTGCTCTTCACTAGAATTAAATAAACGAGGCACATAGTGCCGTATCTTCAGCATCTTGTCACGATGAGTGTCAAATACCATTTTCCTTGATTTTCAACTGAAAGTTGTGTCAAGGATATTGTGGAGTTGCCTTCGACGCCGTACTACGTCCGTCGTGGCCAGTCGTAAGAACACCTATCGCATGTCGCAGGCCTGTCGCATATGGGCTTTCAACGCACCAGCGGCGACCGTCGTGGGGTTTGCAGTTAAACGCGCCTTCGACACACTCGGCCCAGTCGACATTAAAACTCACTTAGACCTAAACGTCCGCAGGACGTCCAAGAGAGTTTGAATGCCCATCGGTTCTTGCAGAGAGCCCTAGCCTCTGCAGCGATTTTTCCCATTCACAGCTCACCGTCCACACCAGCTGTCAATTGTTTTGTGAAGTCAATAATAATAATAATAATAATAATAATAATAATAATAATAATAATAATAATAATAATAATAATAATAATAATAATAATAATAATAATAATAATAGTAATAATAATAATAATAATAATAATAATAATAATAATAATAATAATAATATTAACTGGTTTTCGGGGAAAATAAATGGCGCAGTATCTGTCTCATATATCGTTGGACACCTTAACCGCGCCGTAAGGGAAGGGATAAAGGAGAGAGTGAAAGAAGAAAGGAAGAGATCTGTGTCGTAGTGGAGGGCTCCGGAATAATTTCGACCACCTGGGGATCTTTAACGTGCACTGACATCGCACAGCACACGGGCGCCTTGGCGTTTAGCCTCCATAAAAACGCAGCCGCCGCGGTCGGGTTCGAGCCCGGGAACTCCGGATCAGTAGCCCAGCGCGCTAACCACTGAGCCACCGCGGCGGGTGTGAAGGCATCTTCGGCCGTGTACTGTACATGTCACAACTGGCAGAACTACCGCATGAACGAACTTCTGGTGACCTTGAGGAAATGTTCGCTGTACTGGAAGTTCGATCAATTAAAATTAGTATTCATGCAGACTCGTACTGGTAAACCAAAGCATAGTTCAAATATTCAAATGGTTCATAAATGGTTCATAATGCCTTGAATTGCACACATTTATCGTCTACTCAGAGGGCTTTAAAAATGTAGTTATTTTTTGCTGAACTTTATTATTTACCATTGTCAACTTCGTAACTACGGCTGGTTTCTATGATCTTACGTGCCTTTTTTTTGTGCAGATATGCCTGCTCGGTGGGAAAGGCTTTCAGTTTCAATAACACATTGCACAAGTCTCTAAATGAAATTCTGTTTGCTTTATTCAAAGCAAAGGTTCTTCCTCGGTTTCTTATTCAGGCTGAAGGCTAGGCAGGCTCGCTGGACGAGACGCCAAGACGTCCCCGTTGGGATCCACCAACCAGGTTACCCAGATGGGGGAGGGAGGCTGGAATAGGGGGGGGGGGAGCTACGAAATAAGAGCGGAGACAGTGTTCCATATCGGCATAAGAAGTGCAGTTAGGCTAATTGGGCTTCTGTGTCACTATAAGTTTGTATAGGTATAGCCTAGCGGGGGTTAGGACCCAATGGGCACTGAAACTCCCTTGGACATCCTGAGGACGTCTGAGACGTCCTGCGGACGTCCAATGAACCTCCAGTGCCCATTGGGGAGTAACTGGAATTTTTTTGGAACTAAGTTCTCGAGTATACATATCCCAGAATTTGATTCCGAAAAATGAAGAATGTGTTTTGCAGTTATATCTTCAAAGACTATCACGGCTCTGGAAAAATGCGAGGCACCTTCCCGGGTCCAGAAATTTCTAACATAAATTTTGAAAATAGGTAAATTGTAAGAAACATTTACGATAATACTGAAGGCAATGGTTCACTCTTCTGATATGTAGCCAAATCTATCGATCAAAGTGTTTCCACCGATCGCATCGAACAGTTAAGACTCCTATATAAAAACCGACGGGGAACGCTTTTGACGATAGCAAAAACATTAATAGGAAAAAAATATTCAAGGCTGCCGTTGGGTGATCTGTAGATATACTGATTGCTATATAGTCAAATCTTGCATTATATGAAAAAATCCGTTCATAAATGGTTTCCCGTTCAAGAATGCTTTTGTCTAGAATTTCTGGGTATGCGATTGATCTGAGACAAAAGAGGGTGGAGTTCAACGCCCATCGTTAGCCGGCTTAGTATATTAAGCGATGTGATTGAGACAGAGCCACGAATTCAGGCATGGCAACACGAAGAAGCATATTCTAAGGAAACCATACACAGGCAGATCAAGCGCGCCGTTACAAACAACAAGGAATACGAAGTGACGCTTACTAACAGGATACTATGTACACATGATGTGGTTGAGGTTCGCGTACTCTCCGCAGCTTTTGCATTCTGCGGAGTATATCTCTGGGTGAATTTTGGCTATAGTATTGAAGGTTTTGGGAATGCGTGTGTTTGTAGCTGCCCGAGAGGGCTTGCTCTTGCGTGAGCGTGATGCTGGAAGTGGGGTATTCCCTTCTGCACGCTTGATAGAAAGCCGTGATTTCATTGAAGGTGAGTATATAGATGGTCCCTCGCTGATATGGTCTCGTTGTTCGGGAACAGATATCTCTCGCTCTGTATATTCCCAATGGGCACTGAAACTTCACTGGACGTCCGCAGGACGTCTCAAACGTCCCTAGACATCCAAGGGAGTTTTGGTGCCAATTTGGTCCTGGCTCAGGTGAGTTGAGCCACAGCCACTTTTTCAACTCTATGGGCGTTTCTTTCTCTTCTTCTCCGTCATTCAAATCTGTGCATTTCATTCTCCACGCAAGGCGCGTCTTAGACTCATTCAGACAGCTGCAAGTCGACGACTACACAAAGCCTGATGCGCGGAATTTCGAAGCGAAGGAGAATGGCTCGTCTTCGAGACAAAAGGAGACACTGGACACGACGCTGATGAATGAGCGAATGCCCGCGAGAAACCGAACTTCAGGGGTGGCCTGCGGACGTCCGCGGCGTTCCGTCCGCTGATTGGACAGACGTATACCGGCAGCTGCGCTTTTCCCAGCAGCAGCAGCAGCAGCAGCGTTCAAAGCGGTCCCGAATGGCTCGCCAGCGTTCACAGGCTACAGACGAGCCAACAGAAGACAAAGCAGAGACAATCCATAGCGCAGCACAGGGCGGCAGACGAACGAGCAGCGTATAGGAACAGCGCGCTCTGTGTGGACCATCCGTCTCTCGCCTGCAGCTTCTGCATTCGTCGCAGCTGGAGACCCCGGAGCGTCGTTGTCGTTGCCGTGTCAAGTCGTGCGGGGTGAAAGAATGGAGAGGCCGCTTTGTCCGACCCGACGTGATCGGCGCTACTGTTTGACGAATGTCATCGCTCGATGCACAGCTGCTAATAGCGCCGAGTTTTGGCTGCTCGCTGCCCCTGCTGCCTCCTAGGCCCCGATATGTGTACGCTCTTTGCACTAGTGGCGTTAGGTTTAGCTACAGCAGCGAGGCGGGTCGGTGCAGACGTCACAGGGCGCTTTCAGAATCCGGGCACCCTTTGCTGGCATGCAGTGTTCGGAGGCCAGCGGAAGGAGGCGCCACCTCTTGGCGCTGTCATGAGATATTGTAGGAGGCAGCGTCCTCCAATCTCACCCTTTGAGCAGTCCCGAAATACCCACTTGCACGTCATGGTTGACGGGGCAGTTTGTTGATTTTTCAGATTTGAGACCAGTCAGCATTGCTCATTTTGAAGTGAGGCGTACAGGTTTTGCGCGGACTGGTGGAGATTAAAAGCCCGCATAGATAGATAGATGGCTTGCACGTGGCTTAAAGTATGGGGCCCAATAACAGTTACATTATGAAAAACTGTTCTCAGCGCCACTTTCCTGTCCGCTTAATGCGGAGCCACACTCCAGTTTTTGATAATTAATCGCTTCTTATATTTATGAAAATTCGCGAGTTTTGGAAATTCGTAGCCTATGTAGCATATCGCAAGGTTGCCGACGCATCCTATGCAACGCATGGAAGACATATTTTCGTTTTGTTTGGTTCCGACAATCTTTGTGCATATAGCGGTTATCTTCCGGTTTCAATTCATCAGTCAAGACTACTCTTAATTCCACGCGAAGTAGCCAAACTTCCATTGTTTAGCTGGCGCTTTGTACTAAATTTGAATCCTCAAAGTCATTGCTCGTTGCTCATGAAACATGAGTCTGTGACTACGGTCCGAAATTGGGGCTCATTCACAGTTTTCTAGAGCTATCGTAAACGGTACTAAAACGGTCTGCCTTAGTCTTGAGGAGCTGTCCCCAGTGAGGAAGAATTAACTCAAAGGCGAGGATTTTTTTTTAAATGATAGAGAGAGAGATGTTACGTAACATTTCATTTTGTTTTCCTTTCATTTGGTAGTGACGTAAATCCCGACGAAAACGACAGGAGATGGGGAAGCGAACAACCAATCACAGGACATCTGGTCTGTCCGCGGCACCACCGCTAGCCGCTTTCTATGCCGATGCATCCAGTCCGCCGCTAGCCGCTTTGCCACGGCGATGCATCCAGTCCAGCCGTGTCAAAGGCGTGATGACAAGGGCCGTGCTTCGCCAGTTGGTCGCACAATTACTTTAATAATAATAATAATAATAATAATAATAATAATAATAATAATAATAATAATAATAATAATAATAATAATAATAATAATAATAATAATAATAATAATAATAATAATAATAATAATAATAATCTGTTTTTGGGGAAAGGAAATGGCGCAGTATCTGTCTCATATATCGTTGGACACCTGAACCGCGCCGTAAGGGAAGGATAAGGGAGGGAGTGAAAGAAGAAATGAAGAAAGAGGTGTCGTAGTGGAGGGCTCCAAAATAATTTCGACCACCTGGGGATTTTGACATCGCACAGCACACGGGCGCCTTAGCGTTTTGCCTCCATAAAAACGCAGCCGCCGCGGTCGGGTTCGAACCCGGGAACTCCGGATCAGTAGCCGAGCGCTCTAACCACTGAGCCACCGCGGCGGGTCATAATTCCTTTCCCGAGCCGAGATTAGCGCCGATAATCAAAACTCGCTAGGCGCGTCAAACGCCTCGTCTGCTCCGGCATTCGTCAACGTCGGCGTTGGCCCGGGCCCCCAGTGTGGCATGGGCTTTGGGCTCGCTATGCAAATGGCACCATCGGCGCGTTCCTAGCACGGCCAGTCTGACGTCAACCCTGACGGTGTACGTCATAGGGAGCAGCGACCAATGACAAAAGGCGGAAATAAAAATGAATCGCTACGCAAAAAGTCACCTCGTATTTAAAACTGACGTCCTTTGCCGAGCGAAAGTGAGAAAACCCGATTGCTCTACAACATCGTGACGTCGACTGTCACATGATGTATGAACGTGACCTGGCGTGTGTCTGGGTATGAAGAGAAGGGATAAAGGAGGGAGTGAAAGAAGAAAGGAAGAAAGAGGTGCCGTAGTGGAGGTGGGCGCCGGTATAATTTCTACCACCTGGGGATCTTTAACGTGCACTGACACAAAAACTTCCCCAGGTGGCGAAATTATTCCGGAGCCCTCCACTAATGCACCCCCTTCTTCCTTTCTTCTAGCACCCCCTCCTTTACCCCTTCCCTTACGGCGCGGTTCAGGTGTCCGCCGATATATGAGGCAGATAATGCGCCAGTTCCTTTCCCCAAAAACCAATTATTATTAAAAAGAGCGAGCGAGCGAGCGAGTGAGTGAGTGAGTGAGTGAGTGTGTGAGTGAGTGAGTGAGTGAGTGAGTGAGTGAGTGAGTGAGTGAGTGAGTGAGTGAGTGAGTGAGTGAGTGAGTGAGAAAACATCTATTCATCGGCAATAATGGTGGATTTAGTGGGTACTCAGTTGTACCAGATAGCCGTGAGTTGATCACTGCCAGCGACCTCTTCGGCTTGCGCGGTAGCCTTCACTTGCGTGGTGCGAGCTGAGCAGCGCATGTTCATGTGCTTTGAGTGGGGGAAGGCCACGAGATTTGAAGGAGGGGGATTCTCTGAGCAGTCCCATAATATGTGATCTAGGGTAGCTACGTCTTCACAGAGTTTACAAAAGTTATTGTGGGACTGTAAAAAGAATGAAAATAAAGGGTCCCTGCCCGTGCCACTAAGTATAACGGGCTCTATACGGACTGATTTGATCGGGGAGCATGTGCTCATAGATCTGCGCACAAGGATGAGAGTAGATCTGGACTCTGCGCCAGAGGTGGCTTCACGCTTAGCCTCGCGTGGCGGTAGTACTGGGTGACGCGTCACGAAAAGAGGTCAGACCCTCGTTCGAGTCCGATATACACGCTGCTCGGTCGATGAAACCTCGAGCGTGATTGCGGGCAGCTTCGTTCCCGGCATTGCCCGAATGGGCCGGGAGCCAGATTAGATATGTCTCCCTAGTGTGGGTGTCGGGTTGATATATCCTTCTAGAATTCCCGGTGGAAAAACCTCTGTCGGCGCATATTTTAGGGGCATATTTTACACTGTGGTGGAATCTACTGTGCTGTAGAGCGAGTCAAAGCCTAGAGCACCGGATGCGAGGCGCGACGTAGTTTCGACAAACTGGTTACCTTCGACAACCCATGTATAGTTTCGAACACCTGGCAATCCTTCACGCAACCCTAAGCCTCAACACTTGGCTGTTTTTGTTTTTTCTTCACCTAAATGCAGCCTCCATGGGCTGTACGACTATTTTCGAAAAACCCAAGTCTTGCTAGCCTGTATGCTAGGAATTTAGGAGAGCGCCAATCCGACGTTACTACATTGCACAGCCAGCCCCAATAGGCCTAGCGGCCTATCATTTCCTGCTGCGCAACCCCTCGGTCATTCTCTTTCTTACGTCACGGATGACGACAACGCGCCATTTTTTAATGTTCAAAGCTATGCGCCATGTAGCGGCAGCCAAGGGAACTAGAAACGTTATGGGTTATGGGGGCTTAACGTCCCAAAGCGACTCAAGCTATGAGGGACGCCGCAGTGAAGGATTACGGAAATTTGGACCACCTGGGGTTCTTTTACGTGCACTGACATCGCACAGTACACGGGCCTCTAGAATTTCGTCTCCATCGAAATTCAGCCGCCACGGCCGGGATCGAACCCGCGTCATTCGTGCCGGCAGCCGAGCGC
Organism: Amblyomma americanum; assembly: GCF_052857255.1. Lineage (NCBI taxonomy): Eukaryota > Metazoa > Arthropoda > Arachnida > Ixodida > Ixodidae > Amblyomma > Amblyomma americanum. The sequence continues at coordinate 32,184,514 of NC_135506.1, read as the reverse complement.
CATAACCGCTGAGCCACCGCGGCGGGTTACTAGGAACGTTTGTCCCGAATTTCTGGTAATCGATGGCAGTGTCAGTATCGATGGCCGATGCCGGGGCTAGCGAAAATCTTTTCCTTCCTTTCTATTATTAATTTAATAAGACTAACCACTACCACCACCACTCTCTCCTGGGTTCGAACTCTACGGTGGCGGCTGCGTTTTTATGGAGGAAAAATGCTAGGGCGCCCGTGTGCTGTGCGATGGCAGTGCACATTAAAGATCCCCAGGTGGTCGAAATTATTCCGGAGCCCTCCACTACGGCACCTCTTTCTTCCTTTCTTCTTTCACTCCCTCCTTTATCCCTTCCCTCACGGACGGTAAAGGTGCCCAACGATATATGAGACAGATACTGCGCCATTTCCTCCCCCCCCCCCCCCGAAAAAAAGCACAATTTCCGCTGCCCCAGCTCAGGTGCTTCAGTATCGACGGCAGATGCCGGGGCTAGCGAAAATCTTTTTCCTTCCTTTTTACTATTATTTTAATAAAAAACCACTACCACCACCACCTCATTATTCCGCTCTTGGTAACAAAAGAAGATTGGAAGGGAGTCGCCATAACTTCGGTGGTCTACTTCCTCACACCTCTCACTTTTTCTTGGCCAGGGTTCGGGAAAGGGGTGCTTTCCTCCTCTCGCTGGCTTGTGCGGCGGGCGAACAGCAGGATCTCGAAAATTGAAAACGGTTTTCGGGGAAAGGAAATGGCGCAGTATCTGTCTCACATATCGGCGGACACCTGAACCGCGCCGTAAGGGAAGGGATAATTAAAGGAGGGAGTGGGAGAAGAAAGGAAGACAGGTGCCGTAGTGGAGGGCTCCGGAATAATCTCGACCACCTGGGGATCTTCAACATGCACTGACATCGCACAGCACACGGGCGCCTTTGCCTTTCGCCTCCATTGAAACGTGGCCGCCGCGGTCGGGTTCGAACCCCGGAACTCCGGGTCAGTAGCCGAGCGCCCTAACCACTGAGCCACCGCAGCGGGTCACGTCCAGTGAAAAAAATCTACAGAACCGCGTCAAAAATATCACTAAATATTTTGTGGTTTTGTCCTAACGACAGAATTTTCTGTTTTTGAACATTTTTTGTAGTGTTTTAATGTTCTCTGTGGCTCTCTAGTAGTTCTGTAGTACTTTTATGTAGTGAATACAAAAAATTCTGCTCTTACTACTGAAATTTCTGTTGTTACATGTTTTGGTTAAAAAACACCAACGGAAGTCTGTTCTGACGACAAACTTTTGTTGTGTTTTTGTCTGGGTGTGCCTATACCTACACTGATTTTGCGAAAAGGCTAAAAACAAACAAACAAACAAGTGCCCTCGCTGGTTGCCGTGTCTATATATTTCGTCTCTTTGGACTTCCGTACGTAGAATGTACAAGCACGGTGTGGTGTTGTGTTGAGAAACAGGCGAACAGTCTTGTATTTTTAAAATGCACACCAGCTTCGTTACAATCCGAAGACGCTGCCTATTGCGCGCTTTGTTCACAAAGGTTCCAGGAAATTTTCATGAAATTTATGTACAAAAAGTAGACTTTTCGACAAGATAAATTATGACTGTGTGCGCTGACATCGTGAATTCGGACTGTATATGCCATCAACGGGGAGTGGACGGAATTTATGAGCATATTTGGCTTGAATCCTGCAAATGACCACTGTTCGCCAGCAGGCGGTTCGTTTGTCACTCTGTCGTATATGTAAGCAAAAACGCAATCCACGGCGAGAAGCAGCAGACTCCCGACTAAATGTTCACCTGCAAGTATTTGCAAGAATAATAAAAACACGTAATTTGCGTCAATTTTTATTGTTGATTTGTATTGGGGCACCGCATAAAACGTTGAAAATGTGCCGCCATGCGGACATGTCATGGCGCAGTTTATACCCCACCGTCATTGCGAACTGATACACACCGTTCCAACGCCGCGAACACCTTGTTTTTCTCACGCACTGTTTATTTACAATAAGGGGTTGTCTCGTGGTCGACGCAAATTTCACGCGCGCGCAGGCACGCTGTGCGAGCAACAGCAGTGCCAGGTAAATTTGTCCAGTAGTCGCAAAGACCACGCGAAATCGGTATTTTCCTCAAAACAAGCACTAGCCATGCGAAGAAGTTCAAGATAACGTGATTGCAGGGCGTAGCCACAGGCTTATCCCGTTTGGCTCAACGATGCTGAGGGTGCGAGCATGGCGTTAATGACCAGACCAGCCGCTAGATGGCGCTACTTGTCGAAAATGTCTAGTGTGTCTCAATGGCAGGCGAGTGGACATCAAGGTACCCTAAATATGGCAGCGTCCTCAAGAAAAAAAGTACACGGTTATTATACGCTCTTTCTGAAAAAGTGAAAATTTGTTTTGGGGGAAAGGAAATAGCGCAGTATCTGTAATATCGCAGTATTTCCTTTCCCCAACAACTAATTTTCATTTTGTTTATCAATGGGATGTTACTTATATTATTTATTTATTTTATTTATTTATTTATTTATTTATTTATTTATTTATACATACTGCTAATCCAATTTGAGATTGTTGCAGGAGGGCAAAATAGGGTTAGTAATAACAGTTCAAAAAATACATCATTTTGGTGAAGATCGTAAAGTAGACAACTAATAGTAAGGGTAAAGCAAAGACACTGGAATTAACTATGGAAATACAACCAAAAATACAACAACGCTTTATGGCTGAAATCACTTTATGGCTGAAAGATAACTGATTACAAAGGAGAAGAACAAACAAATACATGCTGCAGTGGGATCCCAACGTACGACCTCCGTATATCGTGAGCTCGGTGCACCCTCAGGATAGCATTGCTTTTTTTGTGTGTGTGTGCGTGGAAGCCGTGGTAGCGTTATTTTAGAACCTTCAGGTTAAAGTTCCACATGCTAAGCCTGGTCATACAGTTCTCAGCAGCGTGTTCGATGTAACAAAGTTAGAAGTAATTTAATTACTGAATATTTTGTAACAATTAAATTTTTATACAGCAAGCTGCCTCTCGATCAACAGCTCGAGCAACTTCCATACATCGTAAATCAGTCTGCAGAGCCGGCCGAATGTGCCAGAATTTTTTGTTTGTTTTTTCTATGCGCAAATCGCGAAGGATCATATTTCGCAAAGAAATTAATATAATTATAGTATAATTGGTTTTTGTGAAAGGAAATGTCGCAGTCTCTGTCTCATATCGGCGGACACCTGAACCGCGCCGTAAGGAAAGGGATAAAGGAGGGAGTGAAAGAAGAATGAGGTGCCGTAGTGGAGGGCTCTGGAATAATTTCGACCACCTGGGGATCTTTAACCTGCACTCACATCGCACAGCTCACGGGCGCCTTAGCCTTCTGCCTCCATAAAAACGCAGCCGCCACGGTCAGGTTCGAAACCGGGAACTCCGGATAATGATAAACGTGCCAACTTGAAAGGCAGTTATTAGCACGCAGCATTGACTATTCGAAACTCTAAGCAAGTTTCGCCGCATAACATGCAAGTCGCGATGGTAAGCACCCATATCTCTCTATGTGGAAAAGCCAACTTACTGCGTTCGTGTTCGAGCCAAAGGAGTTTCGCGGTGCTTTAAGAGCAGGTTGAGGAAACCGAGTTTAATCGTTGGGTAATTGAAACTCTGTAACTTGATTATACTAGCGGAGTAATGGCGTAGTTTCATATAGTATTTAGTTAATGTTGTAAATGGTTAAAGCTTCGCTCAAAAAGTACAACTGCAATTTCTTGATGAAGTCGCTGCAAAAACAAATTACCTGCGTTCTCGAAGTTCTACTTTGACATTAATCGTGTACTAAACATGCACTAAGTTTAAACGGGCCCACTTAAGGTTTCATATTTTCTTTATACTGTCTACTGGTAAGTGGAATTAAGTGGCAGCGTGTCCAGAAACTACATTATAGCGCATTAGAGTGTTCTGACATTAAGAGCCTATGAATTTTGTTCCCACATCAGTGAGTTAATGCAACTACATTGCAACTCAAAGCATTTGTCACTAAGGTCAATATGCAACAAGCATAGTACGCTTCATTTTGTTGTGCTTTTGTGGAGGTAAAATGGAAAACAATATTCGCGGTGTTGTCACAACGATTTTTACTTCCTTTAATGATCGACCATTTTCTTCGCTTAATACTTACGCAAAATCGACTGCAACCCTGTAAAGCATGGACGATGCGACGAATGGAAGAAGCCAGATAATTTATAAAATACGCCTGAAAAAAGGCAATTATTTTCATTATCCCATAAAGCAACGATAGGATCCATGAAGCTAATGTATGTGCACGCTTGCAAGTTCGAACTCTTCTTTCCCAATGCGCTTGCCACGACCACCGTACTAAGCCTAATCTGTTTCCGCACCCCTACTCTTTACAGAAAGCTCACTTTCACTGCCGAACTACTCCTTTCGTGCCAAAGCAAGTCGGTGTCTACGGTGTCTTCTGGACTCATTCCTGTTGCCTCCGATGCGAGGCGCTTATCTGACCCACATAATCGCTGGTGACGTCAACAAGCCAGGGACTTTCACGCGCCTCGCACGCGACCGAAAGCAGCCTGAGCGTGTCTGCTGACACACATAACGAGGACAGGCTCCGACGGGCGGCGCTGCCGACTATCTCCCGGCCACGCGCACGGAGCGTGGCAGGCCGCTAATAAACACACACGTCAGGACGCATTCGTTATTTCGTGTCGTTTTGCCGAAAACGATGTCCCCGAGCATCGCCGCACTGTGTCCGCACTAAAGGAATTCTGCGACACTTCCCCGCATCGTGCCACGATTCACCCGAGAGCACAACACACCTTTTTTGAGCAAACGCAGGGGTGGTATACAGACAAGGCGTAGCAATGCGTAAACATCGAGTGTAGTCGTCCAGTTCTTGTCGCACTTCTGGCGTAGAAGCAAACCACTCTAGCCACTTCGCTCGGGGAGACAAATGTTAGTGCGAGGCGAAATGGTGGACGACAGCACAGGGACACAGAGCGGCGGAGGTTCCAGAAAGCAGGCTTCTCCTTCGGCTTATTCCGTTGCCAGCGGCGCCGGCGGCGTCGTCAGGGGCTGCCGTGTCGTCTGCTAGCGCCGGTCCGCGGAGCAGACGACGTGGTCGTCGCGGGAGAAGGGCGCGCACCTGTTGCGAATCCGCTGCCGCTGCACCGGCTGCGGCGTCGCTAGCGTCGCAAGCGTCTGCGCGGCCTGCGTCGCAACAGCGTCTAAACAGCGGTAGCAGCCCTCCTCCCCGCTGCCGCGAGAAGCGGGAAACATCGAGAGAGAGTGCGGTGTGCCTCGCGCTCTCCCGCTTGGCAAGCAGCAGCGAAGCCAGCGAGAAAGCCGGCTTCGCCGCTGGCGCTGTCGTGGATCGTGGTTCGGCGGCGCTCTCGGCGCTGGGAGCAGCCGCACTTTGGCGCAACGCCGCGCACGCCGCCGCCGCTGCCCCGGCGAGTGAAGCAGCAGACGCTAGGCGCCGCTCGCCGCCTTAACGTTTGCCCCCGCGCGCAGCCCTGTTCTGTCGATCTCGTGGTCGCTGCTGTCTCGTGTGTTGTGTGTGTGTTGCGTGTGCCGCCCTGGATTGGCCGAAAGAGGAGCGTCTCGGCAACGGCCGCGGCAGCAGAAACTGGGTAGCAGACGCCTGACAACTCTGGTCCAGCGCGTTGCAGACGACGTCGCAGCAGCACGACATGGGAATAGCAGACGCTGGGGTGAAGAGTCCGTGACATTTGCGGTCGCCGTCGCACTGCCGAGTCACACCAGGATGAAGTCCAAGAGAGGTGAGTGTCGCATGGTTCGAAACGCGGCCACAGCGTGGCTGACCTCGTGCGACGGCGTCTCGATAGTGCGAGCGACCACGTGCCGCTGTGTCAAGTTCGAAACGTCGTAACTGCCACGCGCTGCGCTCGGTGCAGAAAAAAAGCAGCTTCTCTAACAACCTTCTTCGTCATCTTCTTCAGCCCGCTGTCCCCCCGAATGTCTTCCTCATTTTTTTCCCCCCCATTTTAGCGGTTAACGCGATTAACGGTTCTCCGCGTCGCAGGGGGGAGCGCGAGGCGCCAAATGTCATCCGGCTTTGACGCTTGACATTAGCGCGACATTGACGGCGACAACAGGACCGCAGTGCAGGGTTGTGTTTCCGTAGCGACGGTCACAATATTCCGACCAACCGCCGCCCGTGTTAAATTCGCGAAACTTGTAAATCCGCGATCTTTTTGTCCCTTTCCGTTGCTTTTTTCGCTGCCAGCACAACACGACGACAGCTACGGCTAAATACACGCACCTTTTATTTTGCCGTCTACTCGTTGCGACTTCCCGGTTCTGCCGGGTCCTTTGCTGCGACGTCAAAAGATGTTCATGATCGTGGTGCTGTAGTCGCGCACATGCATCACGTGTTTTAATTTCTTTGCATTTCGCCTTCTTGCCAATCAGACTCGCTGCTTCTTCAGTACTCAGTTTGCGGCCGTAAAACAAAAAGCTGTTGCAGTTCCAGCAATCCGCTCTATGTCTCTGGGTCGATATTTTTCTGCCGTTTTTTTTTTCTTCTGTTCAGCGGGAAGAAGTGCGACACAAACGTGAGGAGGTCGCGAAACGCTTCCTTTTCCTTGTTTTATCGTCTTGTTTTATTTCCGCCGTCGTCGTCCGCACGCTACGGGCGGCGGAGGAGCGCTGGAACTGTCGCCTCGTTGCCCTTGACAGCTAGCTCTCCGGCCGCCGCGTCGCACGCGTGTGACGCAAAAGACGAGAGGCGAAATAGCGTTTTCCTATCTCGCTCGCCGGTGGCGACTCGGCGTCCAAAGTGCCGCGTCCGCTGTGTCTACAACTGCACCTCCTCCTAACCCTTCCCCCTCCCCCCCCCTTTATAACGTCTTCCTAGGCTTGTACGCGCTGTGCGGCAGGAGCGTATCTAGGGATCTCCTGCTATCACCCCCTAGCCCTTACGACGGCCTGATCGGAAGCCGTTGACGTTATTCCCTTCGAGCTGCTCTCGCATAAGCGTTTCCCCGGACCTCGCCATGACGTAACGTTTGTGAAAGGTCATGATAAAGGAAATTACAAAAAAAAAGAAAACCATTCGGAACTGATGAGTTGCTGGAATAGAGCGGCATTTTCGAAAAACCTTAACAACGGCTTAATAACGGAAGCTGGCTCAGGGAGCAACTGACGAGCGTTCGCGTGTCCGCCATACTGCACGCATTTTCGAGAGGCTGTGTAAGCCTCGTTGTGTTGTTGTTTACGACCTTCTCTCTACGTCTGCGCAGCGAAGCAAAGTCGCGCAGAGGTCAATTCGAATTTCTCTCTCCCGCTGATAACTACGCGGTGTTGTTTCGTATGCGCTCGTATAACGTCGACGCAGAGTCCGATATTCCCAGACGTTCAATACTTTTGTTGTTTTTTTGTCAGTATAGCTGATTTGCAATGTCTTAGGTGTTATAACCATTACGTTCCGTCCTCTCCGTATCGCCTACTGCGCGTCTCTGCGAGAAGAAAACTGCACAGGAGACCCGCCGCGGTGGCTAAGTAGTTAGGGCGCGCGGCTACTGAGCCGGAGTACCCGGGTTCGAACCCGACCGCGGCGGCTGCGTTTTTATGGAGGAAAAACGCTAAGGCGCCCGTGTGCTGTGCGATGTCAGTGCACGTTAAAGATCCCCAGCTGGTCGAGATTATTCCGGAGCCCTCCACCACGGCACCTCTTTCTTCATTTCTTCTTTCACTTCCTCTTTTATCCCTTCCTTTACGGCGCGGTTCGGGTGTCCGCCGCGACAAGTGGGACATTTACTGCGCCATTTCGTTTCCCCAAAAACCAATTTCGTTTTCAAAACCGAACCCGCCGCGGTGGCTCAGTGGTTAGGGCGCTCGACTACTGATCCGGAGTTCCCGGGTTCGAACCCGACCGCGGCGGCTGCGTTTTTATGGCGGCGAAACGCTAAGGCGCCCGTGTGCTGTGCGATGTCAGTGCACGTTAAAGATCCCCAGCTGGTCGAGATTATTCCGGAGCCCTCCACTACGGTACCTAATTCTTCCTTTCTTCTTTCACTCCCTCCTTTATCCCTTCCCTTATGGCGCGGTTCAGGTGTCCAACGATATATGAGACAGATACTGCGCCATTTCCTTCCCCCCCCCCCCCCAAAAAAAACAATTATTTTCAAAACCGACAGGAGAGCTGCCGCCAGGAGGTTGTATGCGTACGAGAGGCGCAGCGTGGCTTTGTCATTTTGTTGCCGTGATTCCTCACTAGTCCTGCAGCTTGTCCGTTCGCTTTCGAGACTACCCCTAGCTCCCCTATTGTTGTTCCGGTTCAGCGCGGTAATCAATAACGGGGGATATCTCCGCGCAACGCTGCGTGCGTGCTTGTTTTCGGTGGTACAAACACACAGATCTACTCTCTATCTCTGTCTCTCTGGAAAACACCGGCCCGTTACGTCTCTACCGATGGGACGCTTTTTTTCCTCGACCATCGAGCGGCGCACGTGGTCTGCCCGCCGCTCGTTTCCGCCCCGGCGTTTATAGCCGTTCGCGTCTACGAAGCGCGCATCTGGCGTTTTCGCGCGCTAGCAACGCTAGCCAGCCTCGCCGCCGTTGACGCGACAGCGCAGCGGCACGCTCCGGGAAGTTGAGGCCGACGCGGCGGGCCTCGTAGCAGCTTTTGACGTCCCCTCTTCTCCTGTCTTTCGTTGTGTGTTTCTGTTGAGCTTTCTCTGTTCCGTTTTCTCTCGAGCTTTTCCCTTTTGTGTTTGTATTGCGTTTGCGACGCGTTTCTGTTGTCTTGCTTTCCAGAGTTTCTACTGTTGCCGGTCGGTTTGCGCTTCTTTAATTGGTTTTTTTTTCTGTCGTGCTTATATTGTATTTGTGTCGAGTTCGCAGTGCGTTTCTGTGGTGTTGCTTTTTCTGAGTTGTTGCAGTTGCCTGCTATCCTTCATTTCCGCTGCCCCAGCTCAGGTGCTTCAGTATCGATGGCAGATGCCGGGGCTAGCAAACATCTTTTCCTTCCTTATTATTATTATTTTATTAAAATATTTTGGTAAATTATTATTATTTTATTATTGGCGTTGCGTTGCCTGCAACGCGTGCCGACGTCAGTCGGGGGGAGGGGGGTAGGCTGTTGTCAAGTCGGGGAGGGGAGCACATGCTTTAAGGCGCAGTTGAGGTGTCCACCGAGATGTCGAGACCCGAGCTATTTACTGCGTCGTTTCCCTTTTCCAAAACATGTGTTTTCTCGTTCCTCCACGTAAGCAGACTTAAGCGCGCCCTCAGATTTTTTTATTTCTTTACACGTGAACTTATTCTCTGTTTTCGTCCTTCAGTTTGATCATTCGTTTGATGCATCGTATAGCTATGTCGCGGCGACAACAACGCAGAAACCACCAGCGGTAGCTGTGTGATCATAATAATAATAATTGTTCTTTTGGGGAAAAGAAATGACCCAGTATCTGTCTCATATATCGTTGGACACCTGAACCGCGCCGTAAGGGAAGGGATAAAGTAGGGAGTGAAAGAAGAGAGAGGTGCCGTAGTGGAGGGCTCCGGAATAATTTCGACCACCTGGGGATCTTTAGCCTGCACCGACATCGCACAGCACACGGGCGCCTTAGCGCTTCGCCTCCATCGAAACGCAGCCGCCGCGGTCGGGTTCGAACCCGGGAACTCCGGATCAGTAGCCGAGCGCTCTAACCACTGAGCCACCGCGGCGGGGTTTGTGTGATCTGAGTTCGCGGCGTTGTACGCTTTGTGACGGACGTCAGCCCGGTAGATACATTTTCGGGGGTCGCCGTGTCCGTTTCGCCGGTTACTAGTAACTCGGTTTGTGTACAGCTGTGTGGTTTGTCTACCATCACGATTTTGCTCGCAGCGGTCTTCGAACTGTGACAGTGGGTGGGTGACACAAGACGTGAGGGACGACCGCCTCGATTCAGGTCGCAGGCGTTGTTAAAAAGGGCGCGTCCAGCTTGTGCGTGTGTCACCCGGGGGAAGCGTTGTTTTTCCCCGACCGAAATGGCAAAGTGCTGAAGTCTCGAGGCAGCGATCGTCGTGACAGCGACAGGTTGTCGCCAGGGCGTTTCGTGTTTAATAGGAGGCAGGTTTCCCGACAGCGTAGCTTCCAAACAAAGCCACCAAGTCTATATGGTACGGCGAGTCTTCGCTGCGCGTTGCCGCCTCCGGCAGTTTTTTTTTTCCGGACTGTTGCTATCCTCAGGTATGGAGCAACAGGCATCAGGGAAGGAGGCATGTTCGTACAATATGCTTACCGAGTTTCGTTCCAAACTTCAGACTGTTGCCTTTTGTGACTTGCTAGTGCGTCAGCGTGGACTTTGTTCTAAAAAAGAAGTCTTTCACTCCCTCCTTTATCATTTCTCTTAGGCGTGGTTCAGGTGTCCGCTGATATGTGAGACAGATACTGCGCCATTTCCTTTCCCTAAAAACCAAACCAAAACGGAAGTAGACCCATTGGGCTCTTTCCTTGTATGGTAGAAAAAGATAGCTCGTTGTCAAGCACGTACTAGAGAAAGTAGACGGCAAGGACACGGCGCGATGTTGTGTTGTTGATTATGCGCAGGATATCCTGTTATGTGCTGCATTGGACTCGGCCCTGTTCGCATTTTCCTTTGTGTTAGATATTTCATGAACGAAAGAAAAGCCGAAGGGGTGATAAGGGCGAGCTTTTTACGAAGTTGACAGGCGCTTTCCGAGCATTTAAATACTTGCGCGTACACAAACACTCTGGCGAAAAATTAAAAAAAAAACGTATGCAGAGGCGACCATCACCGCCATCAGGTGCGTCCTTGTACGCTGTCACGTGAAACGTGAATGCATAAAACTGTCGTTAAAAATCTTGGTGTGTCGAAAGTTGCTCGCCCGTATAGGGGGGAGCCACTAATGGCTTGACATTTCCTCTCTAAGCGCACTTTTTTGTTGCTTCTGCAGTTGTTGTGATTGACAGATGGAGTGGACAGCGAGATAAAGTGAAACACACCCTAGTGTGGCAAGAGCATGAGGCGCAGTGATAAGGTTGACATGCTTGTTAGAAGGAGGCGGCTTGCGCAAGACAGGTGTAACTGTAGATCACATTGCGAGAGGCCTCATCAGCAACGGTTCGCCCCGAGACCGTTTTCCCAAGCATTTCAACCCTGAGTGAGCCGCGCAGCAGGCCGGGGAAAAGCTTATACCCATCAGAAAACCGGTGCGTACTCGGCGGCACTGGTAATCGAACCTAGCACCTTACAAATGCCACCCGCCGCGGTGGCTCAGTGGTTAGGGCGCTCGGCTACTTATCCGGAGTTCCCGGGTTCGAACCCGACCGCGACGGCTGCGTTTTTATGGAGGCAAAACGCTAAGGCGCCCGTGTGCTGTGCGATGTCAGTGCACGTTAAAGATCCCCAGGTGGTCGAAATTATTCCGGAGCCCTCCACTACGGCACCTCATTCTTCCTTTCTTCTTTCACTCCCTCCCTTATCCCTTCCCTTACGGCGCGGTTCAGGTGTCCAACGATATATGAGACAGATACTGCGCCATTTCCTTTCCCCAAAATTATTATTACCTTATTACCTTATTATTATTATCACCTTACAAATGCGTGGTTGACGCTCAGTCACAAGGCCACCGCTTCAGTATGTTGAAAAAGGGTATTATAGTAATGCGTGCCTAATCAACCTTGTATCGAAAAAATTATACTTAGCACGGTGGTGTCATGCTATTATGAAGAGTCTCCCGTTCGGTGTTTGTCAGTCTGTTCTTGTCCCATGTGTCGAATAACCTGGTCCTCCATGGGCAGTAGTTGCCCATCGGTACTCTGCTTTGCAAACACCGTTCCTCTCTGGTTTCCCTCTGTAGTTCTGACACGAATAGCACCGAACCTTTGTTGGAACTACGCAGTGTTGGAATTGGAAGCAGCATTTTTAATGCAGTTTGTGTTGACGGTACCCGAGCGTATTTACTTCGTATGAACGGGAAGTTGGAATTAGTCGGGTTCGAGTCCACCAGATTCCACTGCACTATAACCACGGACCCGCCGCGGTGGCTCAGTGGTGAGGGCGCTCGGCTACTGATCCGGAGTTCCCGGGCTCGAACCCGACCGCGGCGGCTGCGTTTTTATGGAGGCAGAACGCTAAGGCGCCCGTGTGCTGTGCGATGTCAGTGCACGTTAAAGGTCCCCAGGTGGTCGAAATTATTCCGGCACCTCTTTCTTCTCTCAGTCCCACCTTTATCCTTTCCTTCACGGCGCGGTTGAGGTGTCCGCCGATATATGAGACAGATACTGCGCCATTTCCTTTCCCCCAAAACCAATTATTATTATTATTATTATTATTATTATTATTATTATTATTGTTGTTGTTGTTGTTGTTGTTGTTGTTGTTGTTATAACCACGGCATTTGAATACCGGCGGCGCCTGTGGCTGCGTCTTCTTGACTCGTCTTATCCGAGCTTCGCGCGGGACGTGACAGCTGCTGCTCCTGTCGGCGTGTTCTAAATTGCAGACATGTGCCCTCGCCCTCGAAACGCAGCTGCGACTGCCGTCGCTGGATGCTCATTATCCGTCGCTTCACATCTGCTTTCCACTCGGATATGCGACGCACTGCTTTGGGCTCGCATTGTCGAAGCGCGCTTGCATGCTTTCTAAATGTCGGCGAAGCGAGATCTGTCAAGCTCACGCCGGCGTCGTCGGTACGGAGAAGCTTTCATGCCGCATTCGTCAGCGTTAAGGAACTCTGCTTCGGCGGTGATTGGTCGGAAATCTTATCGGGAATCTACGAGGTAGACTGTCTCCTATCTCACCGATAGCGCGCTGCTGCCCCCCCCCCCCCCCCTGAACAACAATTTCCCAAGTCAAAAAGCTGTGTCTGTAGTATATATTTCGTTGACAGCAAACTCTATATGTAAAGTGGCGAAACATTTCGTTATAAGCCATACTTCGCTAAAAGCAGTTGCGCCAGGTTCTCACGTCGACAAGAAAAAATCATTTAAACAATAGGTTCGCAGTTCCGGGTTCGAACCCGACCGCGGCGGCTGCGTTTCGATGGAGGCGAAACGCTAAGGCGCCCGTGTGCTGTGCGATGTCAGTGCACGTTAAAGATCCCCAGGTGGTCGAAATTATTCCGGAGCCCTCCACTACGGCACCTCTTTCTTCCTTTCTTCTTTCACTCCCTCCTTTATCCCTTCCCTTACGGCGCGGTTCAGGTGTCCAACGATATATGAGACAAATACTGCGCTATTTTCATTCCCCAAAAACCAATTATTATTATTATTATTATTATTCATGTCAAAAGTTCAGTCTGTGGTATATTTATCCTTGACATCAAGCGCTATAAAGCGGCGAAACATTTAGTTATAAGCTATACTTCGCTAAAAGCAGGTGCGCCAGGATATCACGTCGATGAAAATCGGCTTTTTCGGGAAAGGAAATGGCGCAGTATCTGTCTCATATATCGTTGGACACCTGAACCGCGCCGTAAGGGAAGGGATAAAGGAAGGCGTGAAAAAAGAAAGCAAGAAAGAGGTGCCGTAGTGGAGGGCTTCGAAATAATTTCGACAACCTGGGGATCTTTAACGTGCACTGACATCGCACAGCACACGGGCGCCTTAGCGTTTTGCCTCCATCGAAACGCGGCTGCCGCGTTAGGGTTCGAGCCCGGGTACTCCGACTCAGTAGGCGAGTGGCCTAACCACTGAGCCACCGCGGCGGGTTAAAACCTCGCTTATAAACAAAAATGCATTTAGGAGAGCCTCAAAATTTGTGGTAAAATATACAGAATTCCGAAGAATGCCTTTTGTTACAGAGTGCTGGAGAGGGCGTTCAAGATACAGCTGGAAGACTTCGCACAAAGTGGTGATTCTCGCAAGTTTACTTCGCTGTAGCGAGAGCTTTACTGTTTCCATGCGCAACTGAGTTTTCACGTGGCAGCAAGAACATTGCCTCTGGCGGCAGCTGTCAGCGTTGTCAAATCTTTCTCTCCTTCACGCAATTTACAGCGCGCTTCCTTACGCCTATCCGAGCTCGTCAGTTTAAAGACATTCTATGTTAATGGTTTCCTCTGAATGTGACGCCAGCAGCACTGATTTCTTTTTGCAGTTCTGACGCCCGAAGTTGAAAGGGGGGGGGGGGGGGGGTCATTTACCGAAAGCGACCTTTTGCATCGCTAGACATCGTTTTGCAACATGTGGCGCCTCTTGCATCCAGACAGTGCCTGTTATACTCGTGTTAGTTAACTCTGCGCGGCAAAACACATGTGACAACCAAGCTTTCCCACTTGATTTGTTCGTACAGTGTACAGGAGCAAGGCAGCTTCAGCTATATACGCCTCTTATGGAGTGAACAACTCGGAATTTTTCATTAAATTTTGACGTGGATGCGTCGGCCGTTTGTCTTTTTCGGGAAGCGCTAATTTATCCGAAGCGGCGCCGCTGCCTTTACGTCACTCCATTGTAAATTCAAGCTTCGACGCAATTAAATCGAGAGTGAAAATCTCTGTCAAACAGGCTGACAACGTCGCCGCTGCTTACCAATTAACTGTCGTGCGTTAGTGTCAGTTTATCCTTTAGACAAATATGATTTACAACTCAACAAGATATCTTCAAAGTGTACTCGATGCGCATGCAATTGAAAGTGCCCGATGAAGATTCTGCTGAAATCTCGTTGAGTGAACCAAATATACGTTGATGTTCTGTTGAATCTCTGTTGAGTTAGGCATTCAGCGTAATATGCCCTTGCAAAAAATTCTTTAGACAGTCTGTAGACTGTCCATAGACTTTTGTCTTTAAAGTCTATAGACTCTCTATAGACAAGGCCTAGAGGACAGTCTATAGATGGTGCATAGATGGTGACTGCGGGAGAGGAATGTGTGCTATTATAAGAGACTGCACATAGCGGGGTACATGCAACAGGCTTTAGGACATTATTCGCATAGAATTGGGACGCTATGGGGGAGCAATTGCCGGCAGATAAAGCAAGGCTAACTTCACCTGTAGCATTCAACACCTCAACCTCAGAATAAGCAAGGCTAACCCCACCTGTAGCATTCAACACCTCAACTCTACAGTCTATAGGCAATACAAATCCTATAGGTAGTCTGTAGACAGTCTATATATTTATGGCCATACACTTTTAGTAGACATTTGTCTATGGACTATGAATAGACAAAAAGACATATCTATAGGAAGGCAATAGAGTCTATAAGAAGTTTATAGATTGTTTATAGATTATAGACAATTTTTCTAAGGGCGTTTCGTGCACTCGATGGCCGTTCCGCCCCGGATCATTTGCCTCGCGAATTTTGTGCGCGGTTTCCCGATGTTGGCGGGTCTGGTTTCGTTCTTATGCAATCACCCTTCCAGAACTGCTATCTCGTTATTTACAGCGCCACTCCATATCTCCGATCTCCACTCGAGAGTCAGCAGAGTTTTTTTCCCTAGGCTGGCACTTTTCCAGCTGAGTCTCGTGCGTAAAGTTTTTTTTTTCCGCGGTGGTGATTGTCAAAAAGCTTGGTTGGATGCGACTTGCAAACGCATCCGGGTTATTAAGGGCTTGGCTGTTTTGTATGTGACATAGTGTGCGAGGTGCATAATTTTCTTCAATAGAAAACGTTGGTTGCATTAAATTTCACAACGACCGGTGTTTGCCTACTTAAGTGGGAACGTCGCATGCTAATTATGAGTTGTTGTTACGCTTGTGTCGTTGAAGTGCGGCTCATTATGCATGTTCATCTATCTGTCACTTCACTCTGCCGTAAGTTTTGTGCACATCGTTAATGAAAGTGCGGAATAAGGCTACGGAAGTATTTCTGTGGAGGTTACTACACATTTCTGCATTCACAGGGTAGGTTCGTGCCGAGGAGTCTTGCAGAACAAGATGAACGAGTGATCAACCCCGCGTAAACGTATTCCTTACAAAAACGGTCTATAGACTTTTTATAGACCTCTAAAGACTGTATTGCTTTCCTGTAGATATTTTTCATAGTATATAGACTGTCTGTAGACAAGAGTCGACTAAAAGTATATGCCCATAAATCTATAGACTGTCCGTAGACTGTCTATAAAGTTTCTATTGTCTGTAGACTAGTTCATAATATTTGTCTGCAGAAATTCGGTGGACTTCGTAGAAAAATGTTTATGGAAAATCTGTAGACCGTCGAAGCAATTTTTTAAGGGATGTGGCAAGAAAAAAATTGCGTCGCATTCGTCCTTAGAATTGTAGGACTTAGATGAAACCCTTTTATTTTATTTCTGGCACATCTCCGCTGCATCTCCAGCGGTCTATTGTTTATGTAGCCATTCATGATATTTGCAGCGACCGCGTTAGATAGCAGGTTACGAGTTCACCAACCTTTTGCAGATTCGTTGGTTTGTTAGTGTAAATGAACAGATATAAGCGGGAAGATAACCTTGTCACGGGCGAGTCGACGACAGACCTCAGCTGTGCTCTGATTTTGGGAGCACAAGATCCACTTTGTGGGCTTCAAACTTATTCGCAACTTTCCTCTTTGCACGGCGTTTTTTTTTTTTTGCTGACAAGGAAAAAACAAAAAGGTAAAGAGTAACCGTTAGACAGCCGCGCAGGTGCAGTCTTTTTTTTTTTTATCTGCCTACTCTTTCTTCGTTTTGTGTTGCGAACGGCATTTTTTTCTTACTTTTTGTTCATACATGTGTGTGTCACTGTGCAAACCATACTCGTAGCCGTTTAAAATCTCGGTACGGCATGTTTGGTTTATGTGCGCTCGTCAGAGGCAGCACACACGAGTTGTCCTCTGGCTCGCTGGTCGACTGCAGTCGCTCTCTGGGACATCAATTTAATCACTCACTCTCGTGGACGTTCATACAATCGCTTACTCAGGCATTCACTCATTCGGCAACGAATTCACGAACATCACACACTGGAGTATTCACATACCTCTAAGCCCGCACTCGCCCAGGTCGGACCACACGTATCACTCATTTCGAAACGGACCAATAGTACAATGACCACGATATACACAGATACCGACATGCCCTCATTAGCACACCCCTGCGCTCACTCAGACATTCACTTGCCTCGGTTGCATGAATGCGACAGAAGTGTACAGAAATCAACTTGTGAAGAAAGAGCGAGTTTTGCGAAGGAAAGGCTTGACTCGTCCTCTACTCTCTTCCTCGACGTTTTTGCACGTTCCCCCAAGAAGTGGAGTGGAGTCGACTTCTGTCGCATTCATGTAAACGCGGCTACTGGACCACTCGGGTCGCATTTACATGGATGCGCAAAAGACGACTCAAGTCCCCTTTTCGAGGGAAAGTGCAAAAACATCGAGGAAGAGTGTAGAGGACGGGTCGCGCCTTTCCTTCTAAGAATTTCCTCTGTTCTCTCGAAAAGTCGACTCGATACGTAATCTGTCGCATTCATGTAAACGCGGCTTCAGACGCGCAGTCAGTGATGTTTGCTCACTGAGACACTGCTTCTTCGGACAGCACCAAATCTCTTGGAGAGGCTACTCACTGTCAATTACTGATTAGCACACTCCGTCACTCGCGCAATCACTCACTCACACAGGCACACACGAAGGCACAATTCCCACGCGCTTTGTTTGTCCACGTTCGAGCTCCATGCTCGTATCAGCGAATTCCGAAATGCACAGTGATGCCGTAAGCTCGGCGTTATGTAAGTGTCTCTATACCCGACATGCTTGTTCCCTCTGCGTGGCATTTTTTTTCTATCTATCCGCTTAACTCTCAAAAGAGGCCTCGTGTCGTTGGTGTGAAGGAAAGCGGGCAGGGGGGGGGGGGGGGTGCAATCTAGGGAACAGGACGCGCTAATGGCAAACGACGGAGCTCCGCTAGCCGCGAGACTGCTCGTGTCTGCTCAGCCTCCCTATTGTTTTATTTTTTTATTTTTTCCCCTAACCAACCTTCGCCGACTCGGCTCGTGGTCTGTGCCGCTGTCACTGTCGCGACGTGTGACAGCTCGGCGTCAAAACTGGCTCACAGAGGAGTCTCTCTCTCTCGCTCTCTTCCTTTCCCCTCTCTCCAAGCCTGCGCGCCATAGTGGCGGCGGCAGCAGCCGGCATGTGCCATGGCGGTGCCGGTGCGGCATCAACAGGATGTCGCAGGTGGGACGTCGCAGCAGACGCGTGTGGTACGCGTCCCCTCTGCGTCGGTGCGGCGGGCTGTTTTGGGGCCCTACTTTCATGCTCGCAATGGGAGTATTCCACTCGCTAAAAACCGTTCGTTGTTACGCAAGCTGTAGCGTCTGTTGTGACGTCACTGACTTGCACTAACATCACACTGGCCATGTTGGTGGTAGAACCGAAAAATTCGGCTCGTTTGTCTAATCCGCTTATTTTACCGCCACCTATCCCGCAAGCATTGCGTCCCTGACGTCGCGTGCAAGCCGAATGACGGCTCGTGATTGGCCGGGCCGGTTTGGTTGTCGTGTGTGCGCCTGCCGGGATTGGCTGGGGCGTCCGGCCATAGGACTAATCGCAAGGGCACGTCTGCGAATTCTACTGTCGATTGGTTGCAACGAAAAATTGAAAATTGGTTTTTGGTTAAAGGAAATGACGCAGTATCTGTGCCACATCTCGGCAGACACCTGAACCGTACCATAAAAGAAGGGATAAAGGACGGAGTGAAAGAAGAAAGGAAGAAAGGGGTGCCGTAGTGGAGGGCTCCGGAATAATTTCGACCACCTGGGGATCTTTTAACGTGCACTGACATCGCACAGCGCACGGGCGCCTTAGCGTTTCGCCTCCACCGAAACGTGGCCGCCGCGGTCGGGTTCGAACCCGGGAACTCCGGATCAGTAGCCGATCGCCCTAACCACTGAGCCACTGCGGCAGGGCAAGGCCAGCGTTAGTTTTCACGCCGCTGCACAGAATTCTATAGACGGTGCGCGGCAGAGAATGAGAGAGAATGTGTGAGTGTGGCAGGGGCGTCGGTGGCAGTATTGTGCAATGCGAGGGCAATTATGGAGGAGGCAGAGGAGTAGCACACATGCGCGTGTGCCGCAGTTCGCTCATTACGGAGCTGCACCGTTCGCGCAATGGCGTACAGTACGTTGTACCGCCTGCAGAATAGCGGGATTCGCGTATAGTCGGCATGCTCTTAGCTCGTGGCTGGGTGCATGCACATGCTCGTCACCAGGTGGTACACGTATAGGTAATGGCGATGCGTTTGCTTACGGAGCGACGTTACCATGCCCACTAATGAACGTCGCCTGCTGTAATAACAAACAAAAAAACAGGAAAGAAACTCACTAAGGAACACTTAAAGGAAGCAGGCAGGAAGAAAACGGTGCATATATACTGAGAGCTCAATGCTCTTAATTTAACGCGTCCATTGGGTTAAATTGGCGTGCTAAAATAACATTGAGGACATCCGTCGCTCAAGTATTGGAAACGTGTAGGATAAACAAGAATGTTTACTATGACATCTTCCCTCAAAGTTTTCACCTTTCAGGCTAGAATTATCAATGAAAAGTGGTACAGCTTGGGATGTTGTTAGTGCGCTGCTGCTATTACGGTATTTGCAGTGCTGGCTTCATTACCGCTGCATGTACTCTTCCTAGCATGACCATCATTCTACGCGGTGGCTCAGTGGTTGCGGCGTTCGGCTTCTCAACACGAAGGCACCGAATCAAATCCCGGGCCGTGGCGGCCACTTTTCGATGGAGTCGAAACCCAAAAGGGCGCCCGTCTGCTGTGCGATATCGCGCTTGTTCAAGATCCCCACGTGGTCGAAATTACCCCGGAGCCCTCCACTACTGCACCTCTTTCTTTCGTTCTTCTTTCAGGCCCTCCTTTATCCATTACCTTACGGCGCGGTTGAGGTGTCCGCCGATATGTTAGACATACTGCGCCATTTGCTTTCCTAAAAATAGTGTGTGTGTGTGTGTGTGTGTGTGTGTGTGTGTGTGTGTGTGTGTGTGTGTGTGTGTGTGTGTGTGTGTGTGTGTGTGTGTGTGTGTGTGTGTGTGTGTGTGTGGCACTTGGCGTTTCCAATACTCATAAATAAATGTATTTTTTAACCAGTCATGCCTATACGCTGCCGCAGCTTTCCGCTTTCTTCCAGAGGGTCGGTGTGCAAACATGTTCTGAATGTTTTGTAACACATTTTGTCGCTTGCCTGTGAGCTTGTCTGTTCTTTTGCCGGTACGCTCGTTTCCGTGCCCTTGTGCTAGACAGCGACGTTGCAGTTCCAGAATAAACGGCGGTTCGGGTTTCTTCACTAGCTGCCAGTGAGCCCGAGTGAGCTAGCAGCTGCCGGAATAAACTGCGCCCGCGTGAACGACTGACACATTGTAACCGTAGCTCGCGCAGCTAATAAGCAGCAGCAGCAACGTCTTTTTCGCAGCGGCGCGAACGTTTGCCCTCCAGCCGCCAAACAAGAAGCGCAGCCTTCGCTCTTCTGCGCGCTCTGGATGGCTGCGTCTAGTTTCTTCGCGACACACGCGCAAAAACGAAATAATAAAGAACAAGCGCGCCTCGGCGCTGCAGCGACGACAGTGCGCGTCCTCTCATGCCCTCTAAACACGAAAACGCCTGTATGGGAGTAAGCAACCTGGCTTCTAGTGTACTCCCTTTTGTTCCGAGGCTCACAGTGTAATCTAAAAACGAAGGAGTAAAAAGGGGTAAGCTGGACTCTAGCGCACTCCCTTTCTTACTCTAAACACAAAGGAGTAAAAGGGTGTAATGTGGGCTCTGGCGCACTCCCTTTACTATAAACACGGAGTAAAAAGGGGGTAAGCTGGACTCTAGCGCACTCCCTTTGGTCTAAACACAGAGGAGTTAAAAGGGTGTAAAGTAGCGCACTCCCTGTACTTACTCTAAACACAAAGGAGTAAAAACGGTGTAATGTGGGCTCTAGCGCACTTCCTTTACTCTAAACACAAAGGAGTAAAAAGGGGTAAGCTGGACTCTAGCGCACTCCCTTTGGTCTAAACACAGAGGAGTTAAAAGGGTGTAAAGTGCACTCTAGCGCACTCCCTTTACTTACTGTAAACACAAGGAAGTAAAAAGGGTGTAATGTGGGCTCTACCGCACTCCCTTTACTCTAAACACAAAGGAGTAAAAGGGGGTAAGCTGGACTCTAGTGCACTCTCTTTAGTCTAAACACAAAGGAGTTAAAAGGGTGTAATGTGCACTCTAGCGCTCTCCCTTTACTTACTCTAAACACAAAGGAGTAAAAAGGGTGTAATATGGGCTCTAGCGCACTCCCTTTACTCTAAACACAAAGGAGTAAAAAGAGGGTAAGCTGGACTCTAGTGCACTCTCTTTAGTCTAAACACAAAGGAGTTAAAAGGGTGTAAGGTGCACTCTAGCGCACTCCCTTTACTTACTCTAAACACAAAGGAGTAAAAAGGGTGTAATATGGGCTCTAGCGCACTCCCTTTACTCTAAACACAAAGGAGTAAAAAGAGGGTAAGCTGGACTCTAGTGCACTCTCTTTAGTCTAAACACAAAGGAGTTAAAAGGGTGTAAGGTGCACTCTAGCGCTCTCCCTTTACTTACTCTAAACACAAAGGAGTAAAAAGGGTGTAATATGGGCTCTAGCGCACTCCCTTTACTCTAAACACAAAGGAGTAAAAAGAGGGTAAGCTGGACTCTAGTGCACTCTCTTTAGTCTAAACACAAAGGAGTTAAAAGGGTGTAAGGTGCACTCTAGCGCACTCCCTTTACTTACTCTAAACACAAAGGAGTAAAAAGGGTGTAATATGGGCTCTAGCGCACTCCCTTTACTCTAAACACAAAGGAGTAAAAAGAGGGTAAGCTGGACTCTAGTGCACTCTCTTTAGTCTAAACACAAAGGAGTTAAAAGGGTGTAAGGTGCACTCTAGCGCTCTCCCTTTACTTACTCTAAACACAAAGGAGTAAAAAGGGTGTAATATGGGCTCTAGCGCACTCCCTTTACTCTAAACACAAAGGAGTAAAAAGAGGGTAAGCTGGACTCTAGTGCACTCTCTTTAGTCTAAACACAAAGGAGTTAAAAGGGTGTAAGGTGCACTCTAGCGCTCTCCCTTTACTTACTCTAAACACAAAGGAGTAAAAAGGGTGTAATATGGGCTCTAGCGCACTCCCTTTACTCTAAACACAAAGGAGTAAAAAGAGGGTAAGCTGGACTCTAGCGTATTCTCTTTCATTGAAGGGAGCACGCCAGAGTCCAGTTTACTCCCTTTTTACTCCTTTGTCTTGAGAGTATACTGTACGCCTCAGAGCACTAATACAGTCGGGGCACACGTTTGCCGGGTGTAGTTTTCGAAAGGGGAAGCGCGTACTGGTGGTTTAGCACTAAAACTGCGCTGTTGGGAACTGCGGTGTTAGCTTCTTGAGGGGCTCTCGAATCCAGTCGGCGTAGCAAGCATCGACTCGTTCGCCTGTACTGTACACCGCTGAAAGCTTTCTTGCATCGGACGTGTTCACCCGTTCCGGTTTTGCATTCCGAATATCGGCTATTGGTTGTTTAGTTCACGAATGACTGCATCGGCCTGCACTTTTATTTATTTGCGCGCTGTACTTCCTTAGGAGCAGCTGAATAGCGGAGTGCCAGCTTTCTATCTGGCTGAACCACGGAAACAAGGAACGGCAAAATATATTTGTCTGTGGTTGCGCGCTTCATTAGCCAGCTAGTATGCATAGCCAACAACCCAGCGCCAAGTTGTACTAAAGGAACTTTCCCTCGCATATAATGACTCCAGGTTCTAAGAAGATAATGCAAATAGATTAATCCTATGCACACGAGCGTAATATAGAAGCACCGCGGTTTTTGGCCTTCGACGAGGAGCACGCGTTATGCCGCGCCAGGTCTGTTCCTTCCGCCGAGGCCCGCGCGGTTTTTCTCTATCGGGAGAGGAGGGAAAACGAGGGGGCAAAAGAAACAAGGACGCATTGTCTTGGGAGCCGGCGTGACGCCATGCGTTATGGCGCCTTCTGACAGTTGTGAGCGCGCACGCGAAGAAGCTGTATATAACGCGATTCTCCTCCGGGGAGCAGCGAGGCTGAACTGCCTGCCTGCTTGCGCCGTTGGAAATGCCGCGCGGAAGCCGCTGTCGATTGGGGCGAAGTGCGCGTTTGCTGCAAGTGGCAACACGTCGGACTTTTGCGCATCTTGTTTTGGAGCGAAAGCTGTGCTTCACGACGCGGGTCTTTCGTTGTGCTTCACGACGCGGGTCTTTCGCTCTGCTTCACGACGCGGGTCCTTCGCTCTGCTTCACGACGCGGGTTTTTCCACCGTGCACCTAAATCAACTCGCCCAACTTTCTGCTCTGTTCACGACTAAATCTGCAAAAAGCCGATTCATCGGCGAAGTGTTGACCTTGACCTTGAATGAATAAAATAATTATTCACTCGACTTTGATTCAAACCTGCGGCGGCTCAAAGAGATCAGCTTCACTGGCCACTGCTCGAGAGCGTTTATGCTATCGCCGCAGCCGACCACGCCTCGTGTTAAACTGCAACACACTCTCGCGCTGTGCATGACGCCTCGGGAGTTTCCAAAGCAAAGCCATGAGCCAACCAAGCTAAACAAATGATTTCGTACGTCTACTCGGTTTAACTGCATTAAAACCCTACCATCTTTTTAATGCAGTAGCATTAGAAACCCTCTGGGGCCAGTATGCGTCGTTGGTCGTAAAACTCGCCCATTTGCTGGAGAGAAGGGACGTCGCCAGACCGGAGCATTCCCATTGGCTGCAGGGAGTGACGTCACCAGATCGTAATTGACGTGTCTTCCCGAACAGGCATCAAAGGCCGCTAATATGCTATCGCATTACCAACACGTAATGAAATTAAGCATCCCTGTGAATTTTTCGTTTCGCTGATGAGTACACTCAAAGCCAAGCATATAACATTACGGACGGGAGAGCTAGGCACTGTAATACTATAATAGTTTAGTACCATGAAGGTGGCGCAGGTAGCTGTGCTCAGCTTCGTCACCAGGGGGTGACGCGACGCCATCATGGTACCGCCAAGAATGGTCCCACAAACGAGTCTCAAAATTAACAGCGCACTGTTTCAACAAGAATGGAAATCGGTATGAAGGGAGCATTTTCATACTTCCCAGCGCGCTTATAAGGTCTGTTGTTGGAATCCTATGTACGTAACCTTCGGTTTCATGAGGGTAGCGGCCGTATTGGATCCATCAAGAACCACGCGACGTGTAGTTCTAAACGGCAGGCTATCAAAAGTCGTCACCTTAATGCCTTCCACAATGGTTAGCAGAAATGCGAAGAACGCGTTCGTGGAAGTGTATCCGCCATTTTGACTTCTGCACTCAGCAAGTACCCTATGGTGCTTCTCACCACGCTTTGTCCTAACAAAGATTTCTTTAGCCAGTCTATAGACTGTCCGAACACTTGTGTCCATAAATTCTATAGACAGTCTATAGACAATCTATGGATTTATGGTCATACAATTTTTGAAGACTTGTCTATAGACGCTCTAAAGACTATGAATACACAAAAAATATCTGTAGGAAGGCAATAGAGTCTATACGAAGTCTGTAGACTATTTATAGCCTCCTTTGCAAGCTCATCGATTAGACAGGGCGGTCGCGAACGCGCGGCGTCACAATATGCGGGACTGCATCGACGGATGTAATAGGGCAGCGGCCAATCAAGACCGCGCTTTCGCCCGTGCGCACGCGTTGACGTGTACGAGGCAAGGTGGTGTATCTCCGCTTCTCCACTGCCGTTTCCTCCTCGTCGTCTTGCGTTGTGCG